>NW_026126459.1:4697500-5297500 GCF_943737965.1 Phodopus roborovskii | reverse complement strand
TGAAAGTTTGTAGACGGGAAAATCATGGCTCTCCAGCAGTCTCCAGGTAACTAGACTGATCTTTCAAACCCTGCCAGAGAGAACAATTTACAAGGCTGCCCAGTTCAGAAAATAGGTCTGCATGTAGCTTTTGAGGAGCACAGTCTCTAAATCTCTACACCCTTTTCTAACCTATCATCACACTGGGATACCTGGGCATCTGATAGTTCCTAGAACAGGCTAGGGGCCGTAGACCCCTCCGTAGACCTTTCTTTTGTCTAGAACACTGCTCTCTTCACTTTTCATGTAGCTGGCCTCCTTCCTGGTTCTTTGGCTAAGATCTTGTCTCAGAGGCCTTCCTCGATAGTCAAAGCTCCTCTTCCTAGTCCCCTTTTAATTTATGCTTTATTTTCCATTTTTCACAGTACTTACAGTGGTTATAATTACTATCTTTATATTTATTTGACTCTCTTTAGAAAGTGGACATCTTGAGATAACCACTTCCTGCTATATCACCTTTTAAAAAATGATGACAAATTATTTATTGAGGGGTGGGAGAGGTGGCTCAATGGTTAAGAACACTCACTACTCATGCAGAGAACTCAGAATTGGTTCCTAGTATACACATGGTGGTTCACAATCAGTTCCAGGAGGTCCTATACCCTCTTCTGACCCGCTTATATACCAGGCACACTAGGGGTGCACATACATGCATGCAGGCATAACACTAAAATTATAATTATTGAAAAAAGAAATAGAAGCTTGGTGGGTAGTGGTGGGTTACACCTTTAATCTCAGCACTCGTGAGGCAGAGGCAGGCAGATCTCTATTAATTTGAGGCAAGTCTGGTCTACAGAGTGAGTTCTAGGATAGCCAGGGCTACACAGAGAAACCCTTTCTAGAAAAACCAAACCAAATCAAACCAAAGCAATGACAAAACAAATAGATTTCACTCAAATCACATTTTATATGAAATGTTCCACTTAGCCTCTGAACCTGTTTTCTGTTCACAGATATTCATAAATTAAGTTAACATAGTACTGTGACAAAGTCCTACATTAACAAAAACATTACAAGATTTTGTATAAAAAGGCAAGACAGGGAGAGAAATTTCTTTTTAATTAAAAAGACTGATAAAGTTAAAATCCAATTTCTTTCTTTCCTTTCTTTTTTTCTTTCTTTCTTCTTTCTTTCTTTCTTTCTTTCTTTCTTTCTCTCTTTCTTTTTGTTATTGGCAAGGGTTTGCTACATAGGCCTGTATGACTTGCTATTTACTTGATAGCCCAGGCAATCCTCCTGTCTCAGCATCCAAGTAGATTACAAGCATGTGTTGCCATGCCAGCTTTATTCTCTTATTTTTAGTCTAATTTTGAACTATACCTTTTAGTAACTAAAAACCAAGAAAGTCAATATTTTCTTCCATCACACAAAACAGAACTTGCCTCATATATTTCTGGTTTGTTTCACATTTAATTAAGTATATACAACTTTCATAATAGAATTTACAATACTAGTATTCTAAGAATGAATCACAACCATCACCCAACCTTGTGGTGAAGGCTA
The DNA here is from genome assembly GCF_943737965.1 of Phodopus roborovskii. Lineage (NCBI taxonomy): Eukaryota > Metazoa > Chordata > Mammalia > Rodentia > Cricetidae > Phodopus > Phodopus roborovskii. The sequence goes on along the minus strand of NW_026126459.1, from coordinate 5,295,958 downwards.
AGGCTTTAGGATCACAAATTCAAGGCTTGTCTAGACTGCCAAGTAAGTCCAAGGCCAGCCTAGGTGACTTACATAGACACTGTCTCAAAATAAAAATGTAAAAATGAAAGGAGTATAGCTCAGAGGCAGAGAACTTACCTAACATCAGCCAGGCCTTGGGTTCAGTCCATTGTACATCCCCACCCCAATAGACAGAGGCATGCACAAATGCACACAATCAATCAATCAATCAATCAATCAATTCCATAACAATTTAAATTGTCATGTAGCCCAATAAAGAAAGATTCCATCAATCTAATTTCTAAATTCACCCACAACAAACACCCACTCAGTCCATCCACTGCCACTATTCCTCTGTTGAGTGAGGTTCTGACCTTGGAACAGCTTTCTTCCTCTACTTCTCCCTCATTGGTTTGCATGGGAACAGACTCTGTGCAAAACTCTGAAGAAACACAGACACTGCCTGGAAGGTAAAAAGAGAAAAGCACATGTAAAGACTTCAAAGTAAATGTTTGCTTTTTCAAATATTTAGATGAAAATCTGTCATGGAGATACTGGATGTTATGAAGCAATGACTTTAATTAAATGTACTTCTCAGTGTGAATATATGTATGGTGAGGCATCTAATTTTGGGAGAGGTAGAGTGAGAATCTTCCCCATCTTGAAGGACTGTTGGAAAATGTTATTAATAGCTTTATATTTCTTGACCTATTTGTTCAGCTTCTGGCAACGGTGTTATAGAAATCTCATGACTCTTACAATAGATAGCTGTCAGAAAGGATGCCAATGAGCAAAGAGGTGACAACCACACCAGATTTCCCTCCCTAACTATTATGCTATGGAAACTGGCTGTCTTTCTTGGGTTTACGTTGAACATCCTAGGCTTTTATAACTGATGTAGTCTTATCATTCAACATACCTTTTAAAGGAAATATGCCTAAGAAACTAAATGTCAGCTCACTTATTTTTACACAAATTGGCTACCAATAGAATACAATAAAAGTAGTTTGTTTCTTACAAATACAATAAAAGTAGTCTAAAAGTTTCCTCTAGTAAGAGCTAAGGTCAGTGACATGAATTGTCATGCATGTGCTAGGAGCAGAACCTGGGTCCCTCTAAGAGCAGTAAGTAGTCTTAACTGCTGAGTCATTGCTCAAGTCCTCAAAGCCAACTTTTAAAGTTTCCTTTTGATACTTTCTATTTTTGCAATTTTCTCAAAACTGTCATTCATACTAGCCGTATTCTTCTTTCTTCTTATTCCTCTTTTTTATTTTTATTTTTTTGTTTGTATTTTTGAGACAAGGTTTGGTGTAACAGCCCTACCTATCCTGGAACTAACTGTGTAGACCAGGCTGACCTTGAACTCACAAAGATCCTCCTACCTCTGCTAAGACATGTACCACCACTACCCACTGCTTAGTCTTTTTTAAAATCTAGATTTCTCATATGAAAGAATATATGCAATATTTATCTTAAAATCTGGCTTATATTTTAATGAATCCAAATTAAGAAATAATTAGCCAAACCAATCAAAAGGAGCCACTGTGACTGACCATTATGATGGATGCAAGTCACTACACTGACCACAACAAACTGACAAACACTACAATTGATCAACACAGTGACTACAGCAATGACCAAATCAATGATCACCACAGTGAGTACTACAACTAGCCACCACAGTGAGCACTAAGATGACCATCACAGTGAAAAATGTGAATGACCACTACAGCTGACCACACCAATGATCACCATGGTGACCACTATGACTGGCCATTACAGGAAACACTACAACTGACTACCACAGTTACCATCATGGCTGACCATCACAGTGAACACTACAAATGACCACCACAGTGCCTATGGCAGTGACCACTTAAAATTGACCACTTCAATGACAATCAGTGTCCAGCGTGACTAACCATCACAGTGGACACTATCACTGACCACCAAAAAAACTATTATCACTGACTGCCACAGTGAACACTACAATTGACCACTAAAGTGCCCACGAACGACCTTGACCATTATGGCTGACTATCACAGTGGACACAACTGATCAGCACAGTGGCCACTAAGTAACAGCTAAAAAGATGCTCATAATGCATGTTTCTGTGCAGAAAAAGTCTTTGAGAATGTACACAGCCCTCGATATCTACTCTGGTGCAGACCTTTCTATAGCCAAATCATAAGACCTGAAGCGAAAAAGGGACTTCTACATCTCAACAATGGTTATGTGGCAAAGAGGTATCAGAATTCTACTGTGCTCACTAATAAAGTTTTTAAGGAACAAATATATATTTATGTAATGAGAAATGAAAAATTGGCATAGTAGTAGCTATCACTCAACCTCTTCACTCAAGCCCAGATGAACTGTCTGCTCACAAGTGAAACAAATTTCCTAGAGTTGATCATGTCCTTCACTTTTTATGGCAGTTATGCATAAACAGAATTGTTCTTTTTATGAAAATTAAGTTGGTGGAACTGGGGATTCAGCCTAGCATTTTTGAGGCTGAGTTTGATCCCCAGTACCCTATAAAATTATATGTGGTGTGCACATCACCTATAAAATGTAAGCACTTCAAAGATTGAGCAGGAGGAAGCTTTAAATTTGAAGTCAATCTGAGAGACAGGGCAAGGCCCTGTCTCAAAAGCAAAAGAGAAGGAAAGAGGAAGAGAAGAAAAAGTTGGCAACACTGGAAAATTTAATAACCTATCCAGAAAGATATGGCATGCACAGTGCTTCATAACTATCTCCCTCTTGGTTAAAGTAAAGATCAAAGTTACAGACCATGTGCCATCAGCATAAACTCAGACCCTGCTCAGGCTCCCAGACCTCTGTGGCTCACAGATGATGCAGTTTCTCCTCAATAGCCTCTAGATCCCTGCTTCCTTGGCAAAGGGCTCTATCTCTGACCTTTCTTTTACAAAACATACTACATGTATGTGTATTTGGTTTCCATGTCTATGCACCATGTATGTGTCTGGTCTATCAGGTTCCCTAAAATTAGAATTATAGATGGTTATGAACTGCCATGTGGGTGCTGAGAATTGAACCCTGGCCCTCTGGAAAGAGCAGCAATGTTCTTAACTGCTGATATCTCCCCAGCCCCACTAGGAGGTATTATCTTCACCTGCTCCCCTCCCCAATACAGGGTTTCTTTGTGTAACCCTGACTGTCCTGGAACTCTCTCTGTAGACCAGGCTGGATTACAACTCAAGAGATCTGCCTGCCACCACCTCCCTAGTGCTGAGATTAAAGGCATGTGCCACACCACTGACCAGCTCTTCACTTCTTTTTTAAAAGATTATTTTATCTTATGTCATGTGTACAAATGTTTTGCCTGAATATATGTATATGCACATGTGTGATTGTTGTAGTCCCTAGAAATGGGGTTATAGTTATGAGCCACCATGTGGGTCCTCTGCAGTGCTCTTAACCACTGAACCATCTCTAGCCCCTCCCTGGACCCTCTTATCTGCTGGCCACTGACAGTAGACAGGGAGACTGGCAGTGGCTGAGCAGCTATTCTATTACAGACTACTCATTCTTATCAGGTAAACGTCAACTACAGCTTTATTACCTTAACCCTTAACCCTTTGGATCTACCTACTTGGTCTTTTTTTTTTTTTTTTTTTTTTTAATATCTTGTTCTAGCCTGACTTGCTTGACTCTATCACTCCCTTACTCTGTGTCAGTCACTGCTCTTCCCTTTAATTACACCTCTTCCCCATCCCGAGAAACAAACACTCATCTGTCCTCCACACTTACTACCCTATAACTTTTGCCCCTATACTCACTTCTCAATCCATTATCTCTTCACAAGCTCTTGCCCATTCATCACAACCCAACTGAGTCTGGTCTGTTCTGTTCCAGCCCTCAATTTAGTAACTTGTTAGAGTAGAAATGGCTAAAGCAGGCTAACAAAGGGTACTGAACTACCCAGCAGCTGGCAACAGCAGACAAACTTACTGTTACTAAACATGAAGGGGCAAAAGCAAGTGACAAACATGCAGAGATAGCCATAGACTCAAACACTGCTTATTTATATTTGACCTTGAGAAAATTACTGTCTCAGGCTTAATGTCCTTAAGGAAACTTGGGAAGAATCATTTTTCTGAGAATTAGTGGCAATACATTTCTACTTGACACATGATATTGATGGCCATTTAGGAAGCCCCCTTTATCTGAATTCCCACTTTTCCACAGACTCATATTCTCATTTACCTCTTGGCCCTTTCATTGTGACTGCACCTGGAGAGAAAGCCTTCCTCATCTTTCTGCACCACTTCACTTCTATACCTGCCCCAGAACAGGTACAGAAGCTTGCCTGAGAGCTCCAAAAGACAAGATATGTGGCTCTCATCCTTTTCCTTCAAGTAGCAGCTGCACATGAGGTAGGCATTCTTCTTGGTTCCTCATAAATGTGGGATACCGTCACAATTTCCCACAGAAGGAAATGTCAACTGAGTTTTTTTGTTTGTTTGTTTGTTTGTTTTTAAACTATGTAGCTAAGGCTGGTCTTGAACTCCTGATCCTCTTGCCTTCATTTCCCCCAAAGTGCTGGGACTATAGGCATACACCAACACATCTACCAAGTCTGTTGAGTTCTGTGGTTTACTACTGAGAAATTCTCTGATATTTTATACACACACACACACACACACACACACATTTTGTAACAGAAGAGTCATTATGGCCCCTTGAATGACATCATCTTTTATCTTGTTTTCTATCAGAAGAAGGGCAGTGTCATTTCTGTGCCTCAACAACCCTAACCTCTGGTGTATTGAACTGAAATTTATTTTTATTTATTTTTTTGTCTGGTGTCTGTCAGGAGAGGACATCAGATCCTCTGAGACTGAAATTATAGATGGTTATAAATTGCCATGTGAGTGCTGAGAGTCAAACCTGAGTCCTCTGAAAGAAGAACAAACTTCTTAACCACTGAGCCAACTTTCCAGCTCTGACACTAAAATCTTGATAAAAAGACATGAATTAAAATTTTAGGGCATTTTATATGTGGGATTTTTGAGGTTTCTGCTAAGCTGGGATTTAGGGAGGGACAAATTGTTTTCTTGTACATTAGGCCAAATGAATGTTTAATAGCTGTACACTAGCTTTTAGCTACCGAGTCTTATAAACTAGAGGCCACCCAGCATTTCGACCTCAGCAGTGACTGTAGTTATGGCAACTTTGTCGTTAGGTAAGTGGCTGTTTCTATAGAGACAAGGCTGCATGCATTAGGCTCAGAGCCTTAGCAAAAGCTTAGGGGTTTGTAGGTCTCATCAAGAATAAGCCACAGCTTTGTCACAGTGGTTGGTGGTACTGAAAGCTCATGTAAACTAAATGTTAGCTGTACAGGTAGCCTCAGCATACACTGACCACTATGGCCTAGCAAGTAAATGCCAGCTGTGCTGGCCTCAGCAAAGAGAACATGGCATTAGCAGGCTTGGGTGAGAGAGATTGTTGTCTGACTTTGAATTATGCCTGACCAGCTTTTCCTAAGCTGGCATGGTGGACAAGAGACTTTCTTCATGCACACCTTTTAGACATCTGAATGAGATAATTATTAACTAACTATAAGCTACAAGGCAGCTGAACATCAAGCAGCACAGGCATTATAAAGCCAGAGAAGTCCTATGTTTAAATTGTTTGTGCTAGACATACGTAGGTGTTTCACAGAGGAAATGGAAATGAAGAGGTTTCTGACTGTAACTCATGTCAGAAAGGAAGAAAGGGTGTGGGCATACCCACTCAGACCTACTGGTTAAGACCAGCACTCTGAGAGACAAAAGAGTATGTTAGAGAAAGAAAGCCCCTCCCCTGATACTCCTGATACTTTCTTCCTCATAATACAGCATCAATATTTTAATATTAGAGATGTAAATCCTGACTCATGTTGTCAGGGTGAAGTACTTATCTGATAGTGTGTCTAGAAGAAACTCAACCTGGACTTGTAGGATCCAGCTCCTCTGCTGTACCTTTACCTTGAAGACATTCATTCTGTTCTATTCCCCACTCTTCAAAGAGGCAGGTTTACCTCAGACTAGGGCTGCCATCTCAATAAACCTGTTAGATCCCAGAGTTCAGAATAAGAGGCCTACTTGCCCCCAAATAGAAGCCAGCTCACTAAAGCCAACTATACTCACAATGGAAGGAAAATTGTGATCTCTACTTGTCTCACTCCTTTGCCCTATGACTCTATTAGTTCAGGACTTGGTAGGGGGAATATTATTTACTGGCTCCTCTTCTGTGCCAACTTATGTAAAAATTATTTTCAAAATTAAGTTCACTATTCTGTGTAGTGATATTTTATTTGTAATCTAAATAAATCTTGCCTGAAGATCAGAATGCAGACCTAAGCTACTAGTTAATCAAACACCTAGTTAAGAGCTAAGCCACTAGTTAATCAAACACCTAGTTAAGAGCTAAGCCACTAGTAAGCCATAGAGGACAGGCAGTGGTGACCACACCTTTAATCCCAGCGCTCAGGAGATAGAGGCAGATATATACCTGTAAGTTCAAGGCCTACATGAGAGTGAATCAGTCTAAAAGAGAAACAGAGTTCATACCTTTGATCCCAGCACTTGGGATGACATGCCTTTAATCTCAGCACTAGAAAGGAATATAAGGCAAGAGCTCAATGTAGTCTAGGCAGAAGGAGTCTGAGGATTCGAGGAGAAAGGATCACTCTTTCAGTCTGAAGTAGAGGTAAGAACTAGTAGTTGGCTGTTTTGCTTTTCTGATCTTTGGATTTAACCTCAACATCTATCTCTGGGTTTTAAAATTTTTATTTATTATTATTGTTTTGTTTTGTTTTTGTTTTTCAAGACAGGGTTTCTTTACAGCTTTAGAGTCAGTCTGTCTTGGAACTTGCTCTGTAGACCAGGCAAGTCTTAAACTCACAGAAATCCATCTGCCTCTGCCTCCCAAATGCTGGGATTAAAGGCGTGCACCACCACAGCCTGACTCCGGTCTCTAGTTTTTATTATTCATGATACAATTCTGTATCTTTTTCTGCAAGTCACACAGGCAAATTTCTTTACTCTCTCCATATAACGCACTATCCCCAGGTTATACCTGTTATAGTTTGGATCTTACATGCCTTCAGGGGTCTGTGTAGGGAAAACCCTGGCTCCCAGAGACTGACCTGGAAGGTGTTTGAGTCTAGAAATCTTTGGTCTTTAAGAACATGCTCTTGGAGTGGAATGCGGGATGCTGGTCTCTTCCTTCTTTTATTAACACAAAGTAAACAGTTTTGTTCTGATACAAGATAGTGTCACAATATATACTGCCTTACTAACAAGTCATGGCTAAAACCTCAAAAACCTTGCATCAAAACCAAATCTTTTTTCTTTATATGTTAATTACTTTGTGTATTTGTATGGTGACAGAAAGCTAACAATACCCCATTAGAAGTCCCTTGCATTTACCCACATTCTTTCCTTCTAATATCCCTGCCTTTCCCTCTCCCATCTCACTCACAACTTACAATAATTTTTTAAGCATCCAAGTCCAGTTTTACTATCATTTTGACAAAAGAGAAGAATAAAATAGGCAATACTTAAATACATAGTGAACTAGGAGGTATCACTTGGGGACTACTGAAGGGTATTTAAGGTGTCAGTGCTAGGAAAGTGTTGAAAAGTGAACATAAAAATTCACTGGAAGGAGTAACCAGAGGTAGCAAAGCTGTCCCAAGAAGTGTGGTGTTTGTTCCACTTGTTTCAGCAGAACATTCCATCATTTTATCATACATTTAAATGATGGATAGTCTTGACCTGGCACTGTACTTAGCACTCACAGGACAGCAACTTAGTAACTGTTAATTACCATGTGAATAACGGCATACACATTGTATGAGCATCTTCTATAAAAATAAGTACCTTGGAATTTTCAAAGCCTTCTAGGCTCCAGCCTCCATTCTTTCCAGCTTTTCCTGCTTACTTTGTTCCAGGCATAGTGATCTCTTTCCTGCTTCATCAATATGCCAAATTGGGTATTCATGGTTTTTCTTTCTTTCTTTTTTGTTTTGTTTGTTTGTTTGTTTTGTTTTCAGAGACAAGGTTTCTCTGTGTAACAGTCCTAGCTGTCCTGGAACTTGCTTTGTAGACCAGGCTGGCCTCAAACTCCTGTAGCTCCATCTGTCCCTGCCTCCCAAGTATTGGTATTAAAGGCATGTACCACTACCACCTGGTAATTTTACTATTTTTATATATATTTTATATATAAATATTTTATATATATATTTTATTTCTATATATCTGTTTTTAAAAAGTTTTCACTGGGTGTTGGTGGCACACACCTTAAATCTGTAATTGCTAATCCTAACAACTAACTACTCAGTATGGGTCAAAGAATCAAATCTCAGTATCAATATGAATGCCAGTGCATTTTGTGAGTGTGTGCATGTTTGGTGTTGGGGACCAACCCAGACATCAGGCATTGTAGGCAAGCACTCTACAACTGAGCAATATCCCCAGTCTCAATACCAGTGTACTTTAAAGGAAATAGCTGTAACAAGAATGCAAAAAGCTGATACTACGGACATATTTTATCTTTCTAAAAGGATGTAGAAAATGTAGGGCTGGAGAGATAGCTCAGTAGTCAATAGCATTTGTTGCTCTTACAGAGGAGGCAGGTTTTGTCTTTAGCACCCACATGGCAGCTGACAGCTATCTGTACCTTCAGTTCCAGAGGATTAGACAACACTCAAGAACAATACATACCTGGGCACAGACATAAACATACATCGGCACAGACATAAACTTAGGCAAAACACCCATACACATTAAATAAAATAAATTGCCAGGCATAGTAGTATACATCTTTAATCTGAGCACTTGGGAGACAGAGTTAGAAAAATCTTTGTGAGTCTGAAGTCAGCCTTGTTTGCATAGTGAGTTCCAAAACAGGTTTTTTTGAGACCTGTCTCAAAAAAAACAAACAAACAAAAACCCCAAAGCACAAAACATAAGTCTTTTTTCAAAAGAAATGAAATCCCAAAGTATACAATTTCTTTATTTTTAAAACATGTCTATTTGTAAGAGTGTTTGCCTACATACTCATCTTTGTATCACATTATGTGCCTGATGCCAGAGGAGACCAGAAGAGGGCATCAAGTCCCCTGGAACAGTTACAGACAGTTGTGGGCCACACTGTAGATGCAAGGAATTGAAGCCAGGTCCTCTGGAAGAGCAGCCAGTGCTCTTAAATGCTGAACCATCTCTCCAGCCCCTAAATAAATCTTTTTTTTTTTTTTTTTAAAGGAATGCAAGAACAAAGCCTTCCCATATAATTTCCTTCTTTTTAAAAGGAAGACCTGCCAGGCCTTGGTGACACACACCTTTATTTAGTCCCACCACTGGGGAGGCAGAGGCAGGTGAACCTTTGTGAGTTCAAGGCCAGCCTGGTCTACAGAGCTAGTTAAAGGACAGGCTCCAAAGCAATACAGAGAAAACCTGCCTCGAAAAATAAAATAAAATAAAGACCCTTAATTTACTGCTGATGGTTGAAAAAAATAAAAACTTACCTTTGATAGTATCCTGGGGCAACACAAGCCTGAGACAATCAGTCTAGGTTATATTCAGTGCAAAAAGTCAAAACCCTGAAAAGAAAAAAATGACAAATGAACAATGAAGAATTGTAAGCTGCCCAAAGAAGCAGCAAAGTAGGCAATTTCACCTGAATTCACTCTTTCCTTTAGAGTTTGTGGGCAGTGGCATACCTCTGCAAACCTCTTACTCAAAAGTTGTTTCAAAGTTAAGTGAAAAAAGAGTAAAATGTACTTATAACACAAGGTGCTGAATACCCATTTAATAAAGGCCAAGTTGTAGTTAAAAATGAAGGGTAAAGGCTGGGGATGAAGTTTCCTGGTGCAGTGCTTGCCTAAAGTATGAGGCTCTACATGAAAACAGGACAGTTTCTAAAGTGACATTAAAATCTGTTTAATCTTTACTACTTTCTTTTTAAACAAATTGAGTTTTTTAAAATTACTATTGTGTGAATGAGAAAAAGCATGCAACAGTGTTCATGTGGAGGTAAGAGGGCAAATTTTAGAAGTCATTTCTCACCTCCCACCTTGATATGGGTTCCAGATTAAACTCAGGTTGTTAGGCAAGCACCTTTATTTCCTGAGCATCTATTTTTTGTTTGTTTGCTTAGTGATAGTGTCTCCCCGTATGACCCACAACAATGACCAGCATGGCACGATAACCCTAAGGGTTCAACAGTGGCATGTATATCAATAGTCCTTTAATTGATTTTAAGGCCTGCTCAGCATAAGGAAAAGCCATGCCTGGTACTGAAAACCTAGCCAACTATTTGCCGTTAATGAAGTCATGGATCTTGGAGGAGAACCTACAACTGTTACTTTACTAAACAAGCATAATCCCTAACTATATTCTAAATATTTTGTTCTATACCCACAGGTAAGTGTACCTCTCATTCCTCGTCAAAGAAACTTTTCTTTGAAACTGATGGAGACCAACACACACACACACACACACACACACACACACACACACACACACACACACACACACACACACACCTACCTACCTAAACAAAATGCAGAGAATAAAACATTATGTGATGTCCATTTCCAACTGATACAGCTACAACACAATTCTTACACCTAAGGCTCAGGGCTCATTTCAGAAGAGGGGCCAGAAAAAATTTAAGAGCCAACGGAACAGGAAGTTTCTCCTAAAAATGTCAGAAAGACTACATCCCTTAAGTCTCATCACCAACATAAATACCTAAACAAGATCTGCATAACAATGATACCAATGATCATACTGACAGTGAGGAAAGCTTTCAGAGTCTCAACCCTAGACAAAGAGCTATGGGCAACTGGGGAATGCTGAGAGTAGGAGAAATGATCTTCCCCTGGGAAGAACTCCATACAATACTAAGTGAACCACCCTGAGATCATACACATATGCAGCTAACATATGTACTAAGCAGTTTGTATTTATGTATTTAGGAATGAACACACACACACACGTAACAATAATTAAAGACAAAGAAGCCATGAATCTGAGAGCAGGGATGCATGCATAGAAGAAACTGGTAGGGAAAAAGAGGGAATTATGTTATAAATTTCAAAGAATAAAAAATATATTTTAAAAAATAGTGTCTCTCTATATAGCCCAGGCTAGCCAAGAATTCACAATCCTTGTCAGGCAGTGGTGGCGCACACCTTTAAACCTAGCACTTGGGAGGCAAAGACAAGCAGATCTATTTTGAGTTCAAGGGTCATCCTGGTCTACTGATCAAGTTTCAAGAGAGCCTCCAAAGCTACAGAGAAAACCTATCTTGAAAAACCAAAATAACAAAGAATTCACAATCCTCCTGCTTCAGTCTCCCTAGTGCTAAGATTATAGGCATGCCACAATGCACAAACAATTTTTTTCTCTTGTTTTTTCAAGATAGGATTTCTCTGTGAAACAGTCCTGGCTTTCCTGGCACTCACTGTGTAGACCAGGCTGGCCTCAAACTCACAGAGATCCACCTACCTCTGCCTCCTGAGTACTGGGATTAAAAGCATGAGCCACCGCTGCCTGGCAACACAAACAATCTTTACTATTTCTTATTGTATTTGTTCTATCTACCTCAAAAATATCAAATTGCCCTTTCATTGTCTCCATCTGTATGTCTCATAATCATCAGACTCAACTTGACCCAAACTCTATCTTCACCCTGCCTAGACTACTCCTCTCCTTCTTCACTGTCTATACCAAGGCCCTGATCAGAACCTAAGTTCATCTCAAGTAATCTCACCTTCTCCTAGTCCTTCATACAAGCCCATCAGCAAGTTCTAGCATTTATGTTTTGCACCACAGACCCACCTACAATTCTTCATTTTCACTGTCATTATCTCTTCCCCCTCAAAGGCTCTGTTCAACTCTTGCTCCTCTCCAATCCACTGCCAAATAACAGCTGGCCTGATCTTTTCAATTTAAGTCATTACCAGCCCCTAGTAAATGCAGTGGTGACTTTATTTTCTAATGACAAGTCTCTCTCAGGCTCAGAACGCATCCATTGCATGTAGAGATAGGCAAAAATAAGGGCCACTCCAGGCTGTCAGGAAATTGTCTCCATCTGGAAGCTGTCGTATTTTGTTTCATAACTGACCTTATGCTCTGTCTATGAGAGGACATGTCATTCCCCATGCTTATAGTAGTTACACACTATAAGTAATAGCTTTAGGTCCCCAGTATGTCACAATGGTTGAAGTGGTACTTTACTGAATGACTATATGTACCATCTCTTCTGTTTCTGTACCTAACACTTTTTGAATCAATACACCATTATAAAAAGAATGAGGACTATCTTAATTACTCTCTCATGCTTCTGCTCTACACATTGGTGTTACAACAATCTCAAAAGCAAATTTGACCTTTACGTATACTGTTATTTAAAATGAATAAATATCCATTACCTTTAGTGCAGATTTTTAAAAAAAGAATTCGCCAGGCCCATTTCTCCACTGTATATTCCAACTTGCATCTGGTCTCCTTGTCCACCACACATGAGCTAATTGCTGCTGGAGGCTCTTTGCTGATTCCCTTCCTCTCCTTTGCTGTTGGTGTCCCCTCCAGGACTTTCCCAGATCCTCCTCTGAGATATATTGTGTTTTATTGGTAATATACATGTCTTCTTTTCCCAACATGAGTTCTCTGACAGCAAAGATTAAGTTTTACATATCTTTAATTCGGTGAGCAGATATCCATCAAATATGCTGAAGTGAACCCCAACTGTATCCCTGGAATTTAATGCATAATGTTGGCAGTTCCCCATCAAATGGCACTGAAGAAAGTTAAAGAGAATGGCTGCACCTTCCCAAACAGATCTGGTCCTCCTGGAAAACTCAGTGCTATATAGTTTCATGTGACCCTTGGCACTTCAGAGAAGGGTCAGATTCTGAAGTTTTGTTGTCAGCCTCTGATTATCAAGAGAACAACACTGTCTTATTCTAGCTCTCTGTTCTGCTTAGTTTCCGCCAAGACTGGCCCATGACTTCTCTCTGGATCTATCATCAGTCCAAAACTCTACACAAATGTCACAATGTAGCTCATTATTACATATGCTCTTGACAGACAACTTTAGGTGGAGATAGTAACCAACAAGGTCCTTTGCCTGTTTCACTGTCATCTTGGACACTTGCTGACACTTACCAAGGACAAAAAGACACTGTGACAGAACAGTTGTGTAAGGTAAACTAGGTAATTTTCCAGGTGCTTTCTTTTCCTTATGAGGGACAGGGCATCTTTGCACTCCTGGGCTCAAGTGACTTTGCCACCTCAGCCTCCTGAGTAGCTGAGATTATGTGTGCTCTGCCATGCTTGGATTCTAGTTATTTTTCAACTTGGTTTCTCAAAAAAGCTTCTTGACTTATCCGTACCAAGTACATACATATGGAAGACAAGCATAAACACTGATTCTAAAACCAACAGCTTATCTACAGTAGTTTTTCCCTTGTAAGAGATGAATACCAGGAAGATGCCTTCAAACAACTATTTTGAAATGCTCAAAAGTAATCTTAACCCTACCACCTGGTCATGCATTGTCATGGTGGCATGCTACCAACTACTCCAGTTTCCTCTATTCTCTTAAGGAGCAATTAGAGAATCTGCAGATCTTGGACACATCCATCCCCAGGTCTTGCTAAACTGGCATAGACTACAGTCAAGTATTTAACTAAACTCACAGAATATAATTACAGTTGAGATTTTCCTAGAGAATATGGCAAGGTGAAAGACACATATATTCAACAAATGACACTTACTTTTCTAGTATCACCTCTGATATGACAGGGTTTTAATTTTCAAACTTGACTATTCAGTGTGATTAAATTTAATTCTCATTTTAAAAATTGAAGCAGCACAGAAAAAGCCCTTCACCACTCATCATCCTTCTTAGTTCTCACTGCTGTCATCAGCATATATGTAGTATAGTTCCTGAAATGCAGATGGTTAAGGAATATGCTATACTCCAGCATGGTAAAAACAAAGCAAATAAAAAGCACCCAAACAAAAACAACAAAATAAAACACTGTATTTGTTTTGTTTTGTTTTTGTGAAACAGGATTTCTCTGTTTAGCTTTGGAGCCTGTCTTGGAACTCATGCTGTAGACCAGGCTGTCCTCAAGCTCACAGAGATCCTCCTCTCTGCCTCCAGAGTGCTGGGATCAAAGGTGTGCCCCACCACCACCTGGCCACATTTTTGTTACTACATATTTTATTGATTTATTTTCTGAGACAGGGTCTTACATAGCTCAGGCTGGCTCCATTTCCCTCTATAGGAGAAAACGACTTGAATTTCTGATCCTCTTGCTACCTCTAAAGTACTTTGTTTTCTGAAACAGGATTTCTCTGTGTAGTCCTGGCTGTCCTGGAACTTGCTATGTAGACCAGGCTGACCTCAAACTGAGAGAGCCCTACCTCTGCTTCTCAAGCACTGGAATTAAAGGCGTGCACCCTTTAATAAGGACTTTGTGCCTTATTTTTGTAGGTTTTTTTTGGGGGGGGAGGGTTAGGTTTTTTTGTTTTGTTTTTTGCAGGGGTAGGGGTGTGAGAGACAGGGGCTTCCTATGTAGCTCAGGCTAACCTCAAATACCCTTGCTTCATCCTCCCAATTACCAGGATTACAGGCCTGTGAAACCAAACACTTTAAATGAGACACAAATGAATACTGAAAATTATGACTGCATATGCTATCAAGCTGTCCAGGGGCCAAGCTGTGGCTTCATATGCCTTTAATCCTAGCACTTGGGAGGCAAAGGCTTGATCTGGTGCAGGCCTTATACAGGCAGCCACAGCTGTTATAGATTCATGAATGTGGTGGTGCTATCATGTCCAAAAGACATCGTTTAGCTCTAGTCTCTGAAAAATTTACAAACTTTCATAGTGGTGGTGGCACATACCTTTGATTCCAGCACTCGGAGGCAGAGGCAGGCAGATCTCTGTAGTTCAAAACCAGCCGTAAATGAAGCTGTATATGTTAGAGAAGTACAGAATATGAGCAAGGAGGGTGGAGAGATCTTTCCAGGGCAGTTCTGTGAGGGGACAGCTATCCCAAGTAGAAAAAAATATATATAAAATGTTACCTGATTAACTTAAATTCCTCAATTCTAACAGCAGAAGCCTAGGAACACAGGTACAAGCAGGCAGGAGTGTTTAGCCACCAAAACACAACAGGGTTTACTTTGCTCTGAGATTTGGAAATGCTACCTTTGCAGCTTCAATTTAGGTCAATATTTTAGAAATATTCACGTCTGCCAGTTCCTAAACACATATCTGTTACGGAATATTAGCTGAAGATGTGTTACATTTGTTTGTGCTCTCGAAGATTTGTTTAATGATGCAAAGATTTATTGCATTCTTTTATGGTGTATTTGTTTAACTCTGTGAAGCTGTGTTACTTTGCCTGTCTTAAATACCCGATTTGCTAAATAGAGAGCTGAATGGCCAATAGCTAGGCATGAGAGAGATAGGTAGGGCTGCCAGGCAGAGAGAATAAATAAAAGGAGAAAAGCTGAAGAGGGAGGAGTGAGAAAAGGAGAGAAAGATGCCAGGGGCAGCCACCCAGCCACCAGCCAGACATGGAATAAGAAGGAAAGAAAAGATAAACAGAAATAAAGAAAGGTACAAGTGTTGTAATTTAAAAAGTGGGACTCCAGAGAGAAAGATGCCATGGGAAAGAGCTCACATGGAGGGTTTTGTTTTGTTTTAATTAGGAAAAAGAAATGGGAAAGGGGGAGGGAAGAGGGGAGACTGGTCTCTGCAGAAAAGGAACAATAGAAAAGAGAATGGGGGGGGGATAAGACAAAGAGACAGGCAGAGAAGGGGGAGAGGAAGAGGGAGGGAGGGAGGGAAGGAGAGGGAGGGGGGCAGACAGAATGGGAAAGAGAAAGATGAGAGGTGGACAGGAACATAGTAGTGAAAGTGCACAGGTGGTGCTCTTAGTGGCTCCTGCTGAAGGTGTATCCTGTCAGAACACCAGGAGCAAGCCAGTACAGATGTCTGAATACTAAAAGCCCAGAGGCAAAAGGTACAAAGGGATAATTTAAGAAAAACTGGCTAGAAAAAAGCCAAGCTAAGGCTGGGCATTCATAAGCAAGAATAAGTCTCCATGTATTTATTGGGGAGCTGAGTGGTGGGCCCCCATAAGAGTAAAGAGCAAAAAGTAAAAGAACAAACAAAAAACACAATTTTACATCTCCCTTTAACCCTAAATTCTGTGCTGGTGTCCCCTTTTCTCTGCTATTCATATTTGAAAAAAGTTGTTTCTTTTAATTTGAGTGAGAGTCTCACTATATAATCTAGGCTGGCCTTGAACTTGTGATCCTCTTGCCTCAACTTCCTGATGCAAGTGTGCACCACTAAGTCCAGCTCTGAAAAACCAATTTGTGTTTGTAGTTCCAATGTCCTTATCTCTTTTCACGAATGTAACCACCAACCTGTAGGACCAGATACATTACTGCCTATTGCCGAGATTTCTCTACCTCCTGTGCCACAGGTCCCTAAAACTCAGTAAAACTACAACTCAGTCTGTCTCCAACATGTGTTCTCCCTCTGCCTCATTTGAAAAGCCATCATCCTACTCAAATCAGAACTCTGACAATGTCATCAGCTCCTTCCAAACTCTAATTCCAATCTCTAACATTCCAGTGTGATTTTTCTTTTTTCTTTTTTTCCAGTGTGATTTTTCTTATCTGTCAAACTGTTTTTACTAGTTTTACTCCTTCTTAAAAATTGGTTTTCTTGCTGGGCTGTGGGGATGCAAGCCTGTAATCCCAGTACTCGGAAGGCAGAGGCAGGCAGATCTCTGTGAGTTCAAGGCCAACCTGGTCTACAGAGCGAGTGCCAGGAAGGCTCCAAAGCTACAGAGAAATCCTGTCTTGAAAAACAACAACAAAAAAAAATTGTTTTCTTACCCTCAATACCATCCTACCTCCAACATTAGAATGACATTCAGAAAGAACAATATCTTGACTAAGAAAATATAATTTCCACTCCATGCTATACCAGGTTCAGTACCTGCTTGCCTCTCTGGTTTCATCTTACAAAGCTACTATGTACTCTGTTTCCCTAGAGCACCCATAGTTTCATTTGTCTGTGTACAAGCTATTTCCTCTTAGAAGCACCCACAGGCCAAACTTCTCAACTTGCAGACAGATGCAGGCTTAGGCAATCTTTTCTGTGAAATCTTTGACACCTTCTCATCTCACAGACAATCTGAATGTGCCCTTCCTCTGTGTTTGTAACTATAAAGGCAATAAATACTCCCTAGGCATGCTTATGTGTGGGCTACAAGGTTATAAGCTTCCTGAAGGTATGTTCTGAATAAGAATGGCTCATGGCTCATATATTTGAATGCTTAGTCATCAGGGAGTAGCACTAGTCGAGAAGGATTAGGAAGTGTGGCCTTGTTGGAGTGTGACCTTTTAAGTATGTAACTGGGGATGAGCATTGAGGTTTCAAAGGGCCAAGCCAGGTCCAGTGTAGCTCTCTCCTGCTTCCTACAGTTCTAGATGTAGAGCTCTCAGCTACCTCTCCAGCAAGTCTGCCTTGTACCACTATGTTCCCTGTCATGATGATAATGGAGTAAACCTCTGAAACTGTAAGCAAGTGCCAGTGTAGAAAATTCCTTTATACTATGTGAATATATGGTGCTGTGGTTGGTTTAATAAAGAAGCTGACTGGCCAATATCTGGACAGGATAAGGTTGGGGGGGGGAGCCAAACAGAGAATGCTGGGAAGAAGAAGGGCAGAGTCAGGAGTCACAGATACAGAGAGAAGCAAGATGGATATACTGTACTGGGAAAGGCACCAAGCCACATGGCAAAGCAAAGATTAAAAAATATGGGTTAATTTAAAATGTAAGAGTTAACTATTAACAAGCCTGAGGTATTGGCCAAGTATTTATATCGTATATTAAGTTTCTGAATGGTTATTTGGGAAATTACTGCCAAGACACAGGAAAACTCTACCTATATCCCAGTTAAATGCTTTGTTTTGTTAAAGTTGCCCTGGTCATGGTGTCTCTTCACAGAAAGGGAACACTAAGACAGTCTGCATCATAGGGGTCACTTAACACTTCATCCGTATCATTAAATACAATGCCAGCCCAAGAGACATTCTCAGTAAACCCTTTTGTGGAATAAGCATACATTTTTAGGAAAAAATAAAGTCAACTCAAAATAATATTATGACTTACTCATCTCTTTTGAAAAGCATTGTTCAGCAGGACACAGGCTATTCCCTGATGGTATTTGCAACAGTATAGGAAGCCTTAGGATAGGTTTGGCAGAAACCTAGAACTTACTATGTAGATCAAACTGTCCTAGACTCAGAAATCCAACTGTTTCTGCCTTCCACACCTGGCTATAAAATTCTGACTTTAAAGTGTCAAATTTACTCTTCTACCTGGAAAAGGGAAGGCTGCCTGGTGTAGGAGAGCAGTCTAAACCAGGAATGATGAGAAAGACAGATATCTCACCTTGGGCTACTAAGCCAGTTTGTTTAATTGTTAGGTCCTCTGGCCTGCTTCCAGGACAAATGGTCAATTCTTTAACAAAAGGGCTTGAGAAAATGATTGCCTTCTGAAAATCTAAACACAAGTTACTGTAAGTCTCTTGTAAGTTGGGATAGCATTGGTGGAGGACAGAAGTACTACACATAAGGAAGAGTAGTAATTCAAGTCAACCAGCTTTTCAGAATGCTTGTGAAATAGAGCATACTGTGCTCATCAAACTTTCTGAGAAAGACTGAAGCCAGGTTTCACTATAATTGCTGGTCAAGTAAGAATGTTTTATTTCATTTGTCATGCCTTTCTGGGGTATGTGTGTGTATGTATGTATGTACATGTGTTATGTATGTATGTATATGTATGTATGTATGTGTGGGGAGGGTCAGGAGACAATCTTAGATGTCATCTTCAGGATCATTCTCTACTTCCCTTGAGACAGGGTCCTTCATTGCCTGGAGTTCATCAGTTAGGCTAGACTAGCTGGACAGTGAACCTCGGGATCTTCTGTCTTCTACACCTTACTACAAGTATACACCACCACACCCAGCCTTAGGTTTTAGGGACTGAACTCAGGTCTTCTTGCAAGGACTGAGCATCTCTCCAGCTCTGACATTTTTTATGTTTTGTTTTTTGTTTAGAGGAACAGAGTCTCACTAGGTACCCTAACCTCTCACCTCATACCATGTAGCCCAGGCTGGCCTAGAACTGGCAATCCTCTTGCCTTAGTTTCCCAAGTGTTGATTAAAGGTATCTATACCCATACCTGACTCAGTAGAATGTTTTTGTAACCCATTTATTAATGAGTAAAGAAAAAGTCTTTATTCTCCTCCTTCATTGAGTATATTAATTCTCTTAAGTTCCTTGAGGTAAGGTTTGCTATGTGGACCAGGATAACCTTCAGGGTCACAGTATTCTCTTACCATTATTTTCCAATGCTGAGATTAAGGCATGAGCTAGCACACCAACCTTTTTTTTTTTTTTTTTGGAGGGGGGTACAGGGTTCATGATTGGTAGACACTCTACCAACTGGGCTACATTCCAATCCCTTTGTTTTTTTGAGAGGCAGGTCTCATACAGCCCAGGCTGGCCTCTAACACATAATCCTCCTGCCTCAGCCTCCAGAGTACTTGGATGGTAGGTTATGCTACCATGCCCAACTGTTGCCAAGTTTTAAAATGTACACCATTTCTTAGATAAACCAATGAGTTGGACATTGATATGGATGACAACAATGATGCAAATGATGTGAACACGGTTTATACTACACTGGGCATAGTGTATCCTCAAAGTCCTGAAGAAATCTCACCTAATGCATAAACTGTCACTCACATCATAAAGAAACTAAGCACTGAGCTGTGTGGCACAGATGTTTACAGAATGCATAGACAGTGCAGAGTGTCTTAGGGTTTCTATTGCTGTGAAGAGATACCATGACCACAGAAACTCTTATAAGGAAACATTTAACTAGGGTTGGCTTACAGTTTCAGAGGTTAATCATTTTCATCATGGTGGGGAACATGGTGGCATGCAGGCAGACATGGTGCTGGAGAAGGAGCTGAGAGGTTTTTGTTTTTGTTTTAGTTTAGTTTTTGTTGTTGTTGGTCTTTTTTTTTTTTTGTTTATTTGTTTTTTTTTTTCTCTACTCACTTTGTAGACCAGACTGGTCTTAAACTTACTGAGATCCACTTGCCTCTGCCTCCTGAGTGCTGGGATTAAAGGTGTGCACCACCAAACCTGGCAGAGGTTGAACCTCAAGGAGTAGAAGACTGAGTGCCACACTGGGTGCAGCTTGAATATATGAGACCTTAAGGCTCACTCCCACAGTGACACACTTCCTCCAACAAGGCCATTATCTATATCTACTTCAATAAGACCACATCTCCTAATAGTGTCACTCCTTATGGGAAGTGTTCAAACACATGAGTCTATGGAGGCCATACCTATTCAAACCACCACAAGGGGAAATCTATGCCTCCTTCAGGAAGAGAAACTGTGATTCCAACTGAAGCTGATAGATTTTAAAACAATGGTCCTTGGGCTGGAGAGATGGTTCAGCGGTTAAGTGGACTGGCTGCTCTGCCAGAGGACCTGAGTTCAATTCCCAGCAACCACATGGTGACTCACAACCATCCATAATGTGATCTGGTGCCCTCTTCTGGCCTGTGGGTAAAACACTGTGTATATAATAAATAAATCTTTTAAATAAATTTTTAAAAAATGGTCCTCAAACCTATCCATCTCAGGATCTCATCTCACCCAAAAAAACTACAGAGGACTCCAAAATAGTCTTATGTTACTACAATTATCACACTAAACAGCTAAAAGTATGAAACACATATTTGTTAGTTTATTAAGTTACCAACAAGGTCAGGTGTGTAGTTTGTACCTTTGATTCCAGCACTCAAGAGGCAGAGGCAGGCAGATTTCTGTAAATTCTAAGCCAGCCTGGTCTACACAGTGAGTTCTTGTCCAGTCAGGGCTACATTTTGAGATTCTTATCTCAAAAAAGAAGGAAAGTAAAAAGAAAGCTACCAAAAATAAATCAAAATATTTTGAAAATTCAAGTTGTCATATTTCAATGGATTAATAATATGAGGAAGAACCAGTGTCTTATGTTTTGGTAAGTTTCTTTAAAGCCTGGCTTAAGAGACCACAGCTGAGCACTAATGTGTACTTTTACTCTTGGTCTTGGGCAGTAGTGAATGTCCTGGATCCTCTGGAAAACTCTATTGTGCTCTCAGGAGAGAATGACTAAAAAAAGGCTCACTGAAGCTCGGTAAAAAATAAATTAGTCAAGACTTGGACAACCCCTAAACCAGGTGTTGGTGATTCACACCTTTAATCCCAGCACTTGGAATCAGAGGCAGACGGATCTCTGGGAGTTTGAGACCAGCCTGGTCTACAAAAACTAGTTCCAGGACAGGCTCCAAAACCACTGAGAAACCCTGTCTTGAAGAAAAAAAAAACAACAACAACAACAAAAAACCAACCAACCAAACAAACAAAAAGACTGCTGGCTAGTTTTATGTCAACTTGATATTAAACCAGAGTCATTTGGGAAGAGGGAATGTCAAATGAGAAAATATTCTTACTAGATTAGCCTCAGAGCAAGTCAGTAGCCTATTTACTTAGTGACTGATGAGGAAGGGCCCAGCTTATAGTAGGATGTGCCACTCTTGGGTAGGTGGTACTAGGGTATATAAGAAAGCAGGCTGAGAAAACCATGAGGCCAGTAACAGCATTCCTCCATGGCCTCTGCTTCAGTTCCTGCCTCAAGTTGTCACTCCCATGGAAGATGGGTATTACAAGCTATTAAATGAGATAAACTCTATCCTCTCAAGGTTACTTTGGGTCATGGTATTTACCACAGTAACAGGAACCCTGAGACAGTGAGCAAGGGATAAGATATCCCTGGGCTACACTTTAAGAATCATATAAAAGCTAATGAATATAATCTAAGCAGAGGAACAAGAAGGAAGTGTGTGACCAATCTAACATTGAAGGGCAGCTCATCATCAACAAAGCTAACTCAATCCCTGGTAAATCTCACAGCCCAAGAACGCCAGGGCAAGGCAGGGTCACACTGACAACATGATGGGCCATCAAGAACATCTCTGGCATGGCAGCTTAGTTGTCTTCACTGTCTTGAGCAGTATTCCCTGAAGGCCACATCAGGTGTTTTCTCTCTAGACTCTCTCTGTTCTGCTGTTAGAAGTTGCAAATGGCTTACCAGCAAACTGCCTTGCCACAGCTTCCTGCTGCTGTTTACTAATTGCAAAATCCTCTCCCTGCTACAGCCTCAGAGTCTTCAGACATTTCTTGATCTGCCTTCAAAATTAAATTTAACATCGGCCACATAGCCAGTTTCTCCTTGCCAATGGATCATGTGAGTTTGCTATTGTGTCCCTGTGCATCTTGAATGCTGTAAAGTTCCTGGAGCATCATATGTCACTGATCTAGTTGCCATCAACCGAAAACATTTTCTTCATATTTTGTGGTACAAACTAAAATCATTCTAGTTGTGGTTTGCATACAGTCCATCTTTGGCCAAAAGAAAAAGTTTGAATTCCATATAAAAAGAGAAATGGGGGTGGCCACTGTAAGGGTTAAACTGCTGTACCACCAAGTTCATGTTTGGGAGTATGTATTTTAGTTTCCATCACGATTGGGAGTTCTGAAATTATTCTACCATAAATACAGTCCTATTCAGTAAATGTAGCAAGTTCTCCACTAACAGACTTTTATACCCAGAGGTTCTGAAGCCTCTTTTGGCCTCTTAAATGAAAAGGTAATATACAAAAATAGGAACTGGAATTAGTCTATAAAATAGTTTTTTGGACCTTTAAAAATTTTTTAGTAAATATATTCAGTGAGGTTCCTTAACAAGACACAGAAGATTATTTTTGTTGTTGGTGTTGTTTTCTCTATATGCTTCAGAATGGAGCCCAGGGCCTTGTACAAGAACAGATAATTTTTAAGTCAAAATGAAACCAAAACTTCAAAAGATATTTTTGATACTAGGAATGTAAACTAGATGATTCAGACCAACTGCCCTGCTAAGGACAGCCAGAAAAATCTGGATAAAACATAAAGGAAACAGCCCTGAAATTAGAGAAGCACTAATAAATCAGTCAAGAATTACCAAATATAGAAGCCAGTTTCAGGAGCTGGCTCAATTATTAAGAACGCATTCTGCTCTTGCAAAGAACCTATGTTAGGTTCCTAGCACCCACATCAGGCACCTAACAGCAGTCTGTAACTCCAGCTCCAGGGATCCAACATTCTTTTCTGGATTCCATGGGCATCTGCATTCATGGCACATACTTACACATACACACACACACACACATGAAATGTAAAAGTAGTAATAGAAAGCTTTAGAAAAACAATTCTAGATAAACTACCTACTCAAATATGAAATATAAATAATTTTTTCAGAAGGCATTATGGGATAATGCTTTTTAAATCTAGAGATAGGAATTTTCAAAACAAAAACCACTGATTAATGAAAACAGATAAAGACTGGAAATACAAAGCAGTTGTACTGGGGGATGTAGCTTACTTAGCATGCATGAAGCTCTGGGATACATCCTTAGCATCAAAGGAAAATTAAAAGGCAAAATACAGTAAAGCTTATTACTAACTTTGTATTAAATTATGTGACTTTTGTCCTTTGACACTCCTAGTTGTGACTATCCTGAATATTCACAACAGCAGAATAGTAAAAACACTGTGGATGTTCACACCCATGGACAACCACACAGTTTGGACATACAGCACAGGCCATATAACATCAGTGAATCTTGAAAGCTCAGATAAAAGGAATGCATAGCATATGGCTCCATGTGTTCAAATCAGAAGTGTTTGTGAGGAGGTACATAGGTGATTAAAGTAGAAAGGAAAATAAAACAGAAGAAAATAACTAAACTGTAGGAAGGAGGGCAGCAGCTCCCTTCTAACAATGCTGGGCTACATTATTGTTAAAAAAAAAAAAAAAACATTGTTTCAAAATAATTCACTAAGTTTGACATTTTCATTTTACACACTTTGGGTGCCTCCTGCATACCATGAAAGCCCTTGTGTGATATACTTTACAGTAGAAAAAAAAAAAGATTCAAAGCAAAACAAGAAGTACTACTTCTCGAAGCCTGAGGCAGATGGATGACAAGTTTAAGGATTGCCTGGGCAACGAGCCTCAAAACAAAAACAAACAAACAAATGAAGGGTTAGTGGGATGAGTGGTAAACTCTAAAAATTAAATCCAACAGCTGTCCAACAGCTGGCTTACCTCTTCCTTCAGGTGCCAGACCTTTGCCACACCTACTCCCACCCATGTGCTTCTTCATTTTCAGTCATGATAGAAAACCATGTAGGCTCAGCTGTCATGCTCCAGCCCAGGTCTTTTTTACTGGAAATCTTTCTAGGAGGAACTGAATCAAACTGCCTTGTCCAAATTCTAGATCTGCCACTTTTTTTTTCTTTTTTTACTGTGTGACTGTGGTAAAGGGCATGGTGGAGAAAGCCTTTAGTCTCAACACTCAGGAGGCAGAAGTAGGCAGATCTCTTCAGTTCAAGGCCAGCCTGGTTTACAGATCAAGTTCAAGAACAGACAGGGGGTTACACAGAGAAACCCTTGAGATCTCAAAAAAAAAAAAAAAAAAATAAAATAATAATAATAAAGGAAAAGGGGGGGAAGGGGAGGTAGGGAGGGACAGAGGAAAGGAGATGAAAATATTACTTGTCTCAGGGAGTAATAGTGAAGGTTAAACAAGTAAATCTAAGTACAGTCCTTGAACTGTACCTAAGTCAGAGTAAGCACTTGGGAGTACATAGTAGAACCCTATCCTTCAAGCAAAATAGCCACTTCCATCTTAATCACCTACGATCACCTACAAAAGACCCTCAGCAGAGATTCCAGCCACCAGTGCCTGTGCCTTGATCCCAATTGTATGTAAATCTGGCCCAGCTATCCCTGGTCTTGGGATGTGCTACAGTATCAATGGGTTGAAGGTTAACTGAGGAAGGGCTCCATCTATGCAACTGTGGGAAAGTTGTCATCCTCATTGGGGTGAGACTTCTTAATGATGGAGCTGTTCTGGAAAGTCATCCATACTCTTAAAAGCAAGCCAAATAAACTAGCTTGTTTACTAAGCCAGACTTAGGTAGACTCTCCCCCCACCCCCCCCAGACAGGGTTTCTCTGTATTGCTTTGGAGACTGTCCTGGAACTAGCTCTGTAGACCACGCTGGCCTTGAACTCACAGAGATCCACCTGTATCTGCCTCCCAAGTGCTGGGATTAAAGGCAGGCTCCACCAAAGCCCAGCTTGTTTTTGTTTTTTGAGATAGAGTCTCACTATATGGCTCATAACTGTCTGTAACTCAAGTTTCAGATATTCCAACACCCTCTTCCGGCTTCTAGGGCACTACATGAAAAAGGTAGACATACATGCAGGCAAAATACCCATAATATATAAAATAAAAACAAATAAAAATCTCAAAAAATGTAAGAAGAATATAATCTAAAATTTCTAACTGATGTCTAAGATAAGACAAGTTTTGGTTAAAATATCTTACCATGAACATTTCCAATTTTTACTTTTAGATATTTCTCATTTGGCTAATTAGTGATTTATATGTTATACAAATCTTTATATATACATTAAAGTTTACAACAATATTATTCATGATAGTTTAGGAAAGTAACCAATCTAAAAGTTCATCAATTGGTGAATGGACAAATACTGAGCAGGATCCAAGCTACTACTGACACAAATCCCCACATATTTTTGAGGCTAAACCTCAAAAGTATGCTGAATAAAGGACATAGGCTTGATCCAGGCAGTGGTTGTGCATGCCTTTCATCCCAGCACTCAGGAAGCAGAGGCAGGTAGGTCTCTGTGAGTTTGAGGTCAGCCTGGTCTACAGTGAGTTCCAGGAAAGCCAAGAAAGGCTACACAGAGAAACCCTGTCTCAAAAATAAGTAGGCTTGAAATATTACATACGATATAATTCCATTTATGTGACTATAGAATCAGAATATCAACTGGAATTGCTCAACTGGAATTGCTAAACTAGATACTGCTTAAAGTAGGTTACCTGCCAAACCATCAAAATATTTGGTAAGACAGAGATGGACTTGAAAGTTATCTGTCATTATGAAGTTTGACTTGGACAAAACAAGTGAAACTACATTGGTTGGTGTCAGCTGAATTTTATTCAAACATATCTCATTTTAGATTTATTTCAGATTCCTCAAAACAGAAACAGCATAAAAGAAGTGTAATCTCACTTCTTTCAAGTTTAGGAAACACCTGGCCTATTTCCTGCCTTTGGACTGCTCATCTACTCCTGAGTTGTGAAATGCCCATAAGTATGTATTTTCTGTCTGTCTGCCTCTCTCTCTCTCTCTCTCTCTCTCTGTGCGTGCGTGCATGCGTGTGTGTGTGTGTGTGTGTGTGTGTCCATTCACTCGTGCGTTATGAGCAGATGCCAGAAGTGACCACTAGAGCTGGAGTTACAAGCAGTAGTGAGTCTCCTGACATGGGTGCTTCGAACTGGGTATGGGTCCTCTGCAAGAGCAGTAAGTGCTCTTTAACTGCTGAGCCACCTCTTTAGCACCGAGATTTTTTGTTTTTTTTGTTTTTTGTTTTTTTTTGGATAGGTATCTTTAGAATTAGGTTAGAGCTTAGGTGATACAGTAGAAGGAATTCTCAGCAGGTCCCCCAATTCTTTCACCTTGGAACATGTCTTCTTCTACTGCTTTCCTAGAGCACAATTATGATGACATCTACCAAAACTATACATTTGTTCTTGGGGCTGAAGATAGTTTAGTGGTTAAGAACACTAGCTGGTCTTCCAGAGGGCCTGGATTCAATTCCCATCACCTACATGCTGGCTCACAACTGTCTGTAACTCCAGTTTCATGGTACCTCTCTGGCCTCCTCAGGCACCAGGTATGAACATGGTATTGATGGTACATGGACACAAAACACCAATACATATAAAATAAAAACTAAATTAAAAATTTTAAAGTGCTCTGCTTATGTTTATATTTTTCTAAGACAAGTCAACTCATCAAAATATAAATCAGTTTAACATGAGAGGGATACAAGGGTACTGCCATATATGGAAAGAAAGGCCTTGCCTAGAGTTACCTAGTAATGTTAAGGATGAGCCCCTATAATCATCAATGGCATCTGCCTGGTACATGAGAGTCAGAGGTTAGTTTTTGCAACCTTTGTTACTGTGTGTTGTTTATTTGTTTGGAAGTCACAGAGAATCACTGTAGAGCCTAGGCCCGCCTTGAATCTGCTATGAAGCCCAGCCAGCCTTAAATTTGCAATCCTCCTGTCTCAGCCTTCCAAGTGCTGGCAGTACAGGTGTGTGCCTCCAGATCTAGCTTGTTTTAATTTTCATTTCCCCATCAAGCAGGAATGCCTGGTTTTCATAGAAGGTACTCTGTAAATTTTGCTAAAATAAATAATAGGAAGTGTGTGTGTGCACATGATAAAGGGGCACAAGGAAAACTGGTACTTGCAGATACCTCCTTTGGAATCCAGACTTGGTTAAGGGTAACTTTGTGCTCAGTCAGAACCTTTGACATTCCACAACCTTTCTTATGAATAGGTATGGGCACAAGACATAGCTTTGGCTAGTGAGATGCACATTTGACGGGAACACTAAGATGAGGTGGTATTGAGAGTGAAAGAGAAAAATGGCCTTACCACCATCAAGAGACATACACTTAAGGATGAATTAAAGGAAGAGAGGTAGCAATAAGCTGTGGCATTTCTACATCTGCCTTCCCTTTACTACTCACTTCTCAGTTTTCTCATATGCAAGAGAAAATAAATATCAAATAGGCTAAAGCAAAGTTACATTTTTCGTTATAAATTGTCTAATTTATTCCTCCTTGGTAAAAGCACATGGAAGTGGGAATAAGCAAGCATTTGAGGCTGGTGAATTAAGCCAAAGAAAATTTCTTTTTCATTAACAACACAGCAGTCATCCACTTTTGTGGTAGTGTAAACAGTAAGGACTGCTGGAGTATATGATATCATTAACTGACAACACTCTAGCTAGGAGTTAAGATGTTCTATCTAACCAAATCAAAATGTTTGGAAAGAGTGTTTATGATTATATACTCCAACACATATTTCAATATCATCAGCAATAAAACCAACTAAAACAGATCACATCCATGCTCACTAAAGTTAGTAAAAATTTCTTAACTACTGGAAGTGGTAATCAAAACTGAGTGAGAAGGAAAATAGGAAGCATTTCAGAATGCACCTGCAGCAGGCAGCTAGTCTGACTGCATATTAAACTTCCATCTTGTCAACTATATCCCATGTTCACCATCTGGCTTTGCATGAGCTGCTTTCTAATGTGATGTTTTGGATTTTTGTATTTCATATTTTCAATGTTGTATGTATGGATGCAAGTGGGTGGAAGCTGGAGGTCCAGCTTCCTCTATCACTCTCCACCATATTTTTTAAAGATAACATCTGTCACTGATTCTGGAGCTCACTGACAGCCAGACTGATAACGAACCTCTTCAGAACCCACCTGCCCCTTCCCCCTACTGTGCACCCAAACACTGAAGTTACAGATGCACATGGCCACACCTGGCTTTTATATGGGTACTAAGAACTTGATCTTGGATCCTTAAGCTTATACAAAAAGCACTTTATCCCCAGCCCCTACAAATGTGATATCGTAAAGAAGTCTTTAAGTAACAGTGGCTGGGAAATTTTAAGTCAACAAAGGGAAGTTCAGTTGAAGTTTACACTCACTATAAAAGAATGAAAGTGAAGCAGTTGTTTAATCTCCCTTTTTTACCTCCAAATATAGTCTACTGTTTTGATTTTCTAGCTTACTTACTCAAGTGCCCCTTGAAAACAACTTTGTAACTGCCATGACACTGGCTATTCCTTGGTTCCATTTTTTCTTCCTTCATTTAACTTTTTTCTTAAACTTGTATTTTTTTTTTCCACAGTTAATCAAATAACCATTCCCACGAAGAAACTCTCAACTCTCTTCCAAGGTTCTTCCTCTCAAATATCATATTTTGGACTTGGCAAAGCAGGGTTACTTTTTCTTTTCTGTCTCAATGCTGAGATCAAACCCAGGGCCTCAAACATGCTAGCAAGTACTCTGCTCTGCTACATCCCCAGCCCCACAACCCCAGACTCAAGAAACTCTTTTCTCCATGCCATGGGCAGTGATGAGCACTCAATTCAGCACATTTGCTATATACTTTACTGTATAATTAATTCAGTGCTATAAGGACACTGTCTTAATGTGTGGTCTTACCAAATTTCTCTAGCAAGATGGTATTCTAATTCCTCATTCACCCAGAAAGCTATTTCACCTTCCTGTACCACACCACCCTCCTTGTTCTTTCAGCTAATATTCTTGATCCTTTACTGAGAACTAAAAAGCCTCAACACAACTAGTGGCCTGTCTTCTACTCCTGACCAAGTATGTGTCCTTCCTTCCCTTTTTATCCTCCTCCTGAAGAACATGGATACATCTGGCCCTTTCCTCATGAACTCCAATCTTGTAATCAACCAACACTCACTGTTCAGGAATGTCTCCTCTAGACAGGCATGGTATCATATACTTGTAATCCAAGCAGTCAGGAGGCAGAAGCAGGAGTGAGAGCTTGAGGTCAGACTGTGCTACAATGTTAGATCTTGTCAAGAAAAAGAAGTTGGGGTGGGGTGCCAAAAGGAAAAAGAAAGGAAGCAGATGTCTATATCTATAAAAGAGAGGGGTAAATATGAACTAGAATGTCTACTTAGGGAAAAATTATTTGGCCCTGTATCACCTTCAGCTAAAACTCTTTTCTGCTCCCTTAACAGCCAAACTGTCACATTAGAAGTCTGCTGCTATTTGCACTTTCTCACCTCCCATGCACACTACGTTCAATGCATTCTACCAAGAATTCTGCCTCCATCTCTAGCAACACACAGGCTTTCAATCTAATGACTAGCTCATGCTCTCGTCTAGTAACATTATATTCTGTGAACTGTTCCCTTTTCTTTAAGTGATCACTCTTTAATTCATTCAATCAAAAAGTACTAACAACAGCTCTGGACAGGCACTGCTCCAGGCACTGGCTGGAAATGCAGTGGATTCTATGATCCTTCATTCTCCTGATTTTTTGTGATGTTTTTATTTCTTTTCTCTTTTACTCTCCTCTGACCTCATCCCTAAACTTTAACAATAATTCAGAACTCAGTATCAAGCCCCTCTTTACTTACTTTCTCATTTCATGGTATCATTTTCCCCTGTGGTTTAATTATTGTACTTTTTCCACATTA
The DNA here is from genome assembly GCF_943737965.1 of Phodopus roborovskii. Lineage (NCBI taxonomy): Eukaryota > Metazoa > Chordata > Mammalia > Rodentia > Cricetidae > Phodopus > Phodopus roborovskii. The sequence continues at coordinate 5,265,588 of NW_026126459.1, read as the reverse complement.
AAAACCTTCACATTTGTATCTGTACCTGGGAACTTTGGAACTCCAGTTCTCCTGTGCTCCATTACTTATTTGACATTTTCACCAGGTGCCTCAGAGCATCTCAGACTTAACATGATCAAATTTTAATTTTGATTTTCCTCTCAAACAAACTATTTGCTTTACTAATCTCAGTAAATAATTCGATTTACAGCTTTTCAAACCAGAAATCTTGATTATTTGTTTGTGGGTTTAAGGCAGGATCTTCTATGGCATAGACTAGCCTTGAATCTACTATATAATCAAGGATGACCTTGAAATCCTGATAATCTTGCCTTCACCTGTGATCATGGGCACACCCCACCAGACAAGATTTCAGGTCAGATACTTTATTCCTATTCCCTCTTCTCTTTCTTTCCATCTATCAGTATGTTTCACTGAGTCTATTCCAAAAATATTTGTTCATCTCTCTCAATATTATCATTTCTTCCCCCAACCTACCCTAATGGTTCTCACTAGCCACTTATTTCCACCTTTATCCCCCCAGTCTTTTGGATACATACTTATAAAAACTAGAGACTGGATTACTCTTAAAATTCTTCAACAGAATGGGGTATAGTTTTGTAGTACATACACCAAGTTCTTAACATGGCTTCCATTCCCAAGACTAAAAGAAAGAAGAAATCTTCCAGCATCCTGGAACCGAATCACCCAATCTCTTGTCTTTCCCTTGCCCTTTCTCTTGTTTTCCAGGTCTTGAGGGGCACAGATGCCACTTACCTGTTCTTCAGAAACAATTCTCCATTCTTTTCTTCCAAGAGCCACACAACATTGCATTTTGATTCAGCCAAGGCTCTCTCCCATAGCATGGCACTTGCTACTTCCTCTATCAGAAATACCCTCTCCTATGGCTGTTGCTTCTCAATTTCCAGTCTCAGCTTAAAGGTAAGCTCCAGGGTTTCCCTGGCCACTCTCTGATGTGGCTCCCTGCTAGCTTCAAACAAGGCTTCATTTATTTTCTTCACAATATACATATTTTCTAACTATTTACTTAAACCTTAGTTTGAAAATGTACAAATATACATAGCAGTAGAGTCAGGATTATTCCCACTTTCTTTTTAAATTATTTTCCCCATTCTACTGCAAGCTCCAGGGGTAGAGAATATATGTTTCTCTTTACAGAGTCAAGTCCTTGCACAGTGCTTGGTTTATGATAAACAGAAAATTTTTGTTTTGAATAAGAAAAGTCAAGGATGGCACTGAAGAGAAGAATGGTACCACCAAGAAAGTGAAACAGGACAGGGAGAGTTTTGAGGACAACTGGTAATTTATTCATCAGTCTATTCCCTGCCAGACTCTGGGTGAAGGATTAACTTTCAGAGATAAATAAAAGCAAGTCTTATACAAAGTCTAGTGGCAACAAATATAATTAATATGCAGCGCTTATTGAGGGCCATCTGTGTGTTGAGAGAGGGCTAAGCATTTCAGAGGTCCTGTCTCATTTAGTTCTCACAATAACCTTATAAAGAGGGAACCACAATTATTAGCCCCATTTTATATCTATGGGAACTGAAGCTCAAAAATGTTTAATAATGGTTGCAGGTCACAAAGTATAATGAAATAAAGCCAGGTTGAGCACTTGGGTAATGTAATTTGAACACCAAGCCAAGGTATCTGTACTTCCAGATGTACACTGTACACTGTACTGTAGACCACTTTGCTTTTCTGATCTTCAACTTGAACCCCAATATCTGTCTCTGGGTTTTTATTATTCGTGCCACAACACGGTACCCTGGAATTGAGACTCAAAAGTTATTGTAGGGAAACAGTATGTGCAAAACAGAATTCAGGCACTGAAGGAGGATCAGGTACCCAGGCACTTAGAACTATCCTAGCCTAACATTTATCCTAGTTTATTATTTTATGTATATGGATGTTCTGCCTGCATGTACATCTGTGTACTATGTGCATGCCTGATACCTGTGGAGGCAGAAGAAGGCACCACACACCCTGAAACAAGAGTTACAGTTGTGAGCCACTATGTGAGTGCTGGGAATGAAATCCAGGTTGTCTGGAAGAGAACTGCTGAGCCATCCATCTCTCCTGTCCTTCACCCTAAGTTCTGAAAAGTGAGCATGGCTGCACACTCCTGTAATCAATCCCAACACTAGAAAGCCTGAGGCAGTATCGATGTGGGTTCCAGGCCAACCCGAGCTACATCATAGGAGCACATCTCAATTCTCAAGTCTCCAAAACTGAGTGATGAATAACACAGTGTCAGGAACTAGACACAGGACAAAAGACAAGGATATCATAAGAAAATTAGGCAAGAGGCCCTCAGAGGTACAAAACTCATGCATGCATATGTTGTCAGAGAAGATTTCATACAACAGCTGAGTCTAAACTGGATCCTGAAAGACAAACTGACCACATTAGGAAAAGATGCATACAAGGAGATAATTTGCATAAAGGGGAAGAATACCAGGGAACTACAAGTTTTGGAATCTTGTACTACTGACTCTTAGAGGCATCCTTTCCATCTCATTCAGCTCTTACAGACATAGAGGGGCGAGTTACAGCAGACAGCAAGAAATGAGGCTAGCAGATGGGTACAAATATGATCTTCAATGTCTTAATATTAAATAACATGTTATTTTAAGAAATTTAGATTTAATGTTGAACAAAGCTATAACATTAATATAGTATGGGCCAGTTGAGTGGTGGCAGCACACATCTTTAATCTCACCACTGGGGAAGCAGAGGCAGGAAGATCTCTGAGTTCTAGCCAGAACAATCACCAATATCTTAACCATGGTCATGTTAGCAGAACAGGAATAGTCATGGGCAATATGTCAATGATAAAAATATGTATAATGTACAAATGAAGTGTTTTTAGTATTCAATGCCTATTGTATAAAATAAAAGTAACAAAAATTTCCAGTAGCCCAACAAATGTAACATACTGTTGGCTAAAAATCAAAGTGTTAAATAACATTTAACCTTAGCATGCCTCCACAAATAATAATAATAATGATAATGTGTAATTTAAAATTTTTAAGAGGTAGACTTAATAGGAGGTCTTTATTGTCTCTTCCCGCCTCTCTGGCCTTCAGTCTCACCATGTTCTCTTTCATCATGTTCTGACAATCTTAAGTCATTTTCCTAAAGGGAAGTCTTGTAATAGTTCAGACAAGCCTGGAACTCTACTACACAGTGCCTCTATCCAAGTGTGCAGAGATCGCAGCCAAGCACTATGCACCTTTTCTTTTTCAAGAACCAGCCCTGGGCTGGAGAGATGGTTCAGTGGTTAAGAGAACTTGCTGCTGCTCTTCCAGAGGTCCTGAGTTCAATTCCCAGCAGCATAGTGGTTCACAACCATCTATAGTGGGATCTGATGCCCTCTTCTGGCATAAAGGCATACATGCAGATGAAGCACTCATATACATAAATAAATAAAACTTTAAAAAAAAAAAAAGAACCAGCCCTTAGGTATGTGACAGAACAGTAGAAAGGAGACAGTATATTGTACCTATGTTAGTCTCACTTCATAGTTTTATTTCTCCTAAGTTAATTTTAGCTGAGGGTGTAGCTCAGTTGTAGAGCACATGTTTAGGCATGTAATAAGTTCCTGGATTCTACAGCACCAAAAATATGTGTTCAGGTGGATCCCTTTGATCCCATCACTCAGGAGGCAGAGGCAGGTGGATCTCTGTGAGTTCAAGGCCAGCCTGGTCTACTGAGTGAGTTCCAGGATGGTCAGAGATATCCAGAGAAACACTGTCTATACATAAATAAATACATACATAAATAAATTAAAAACTTTCTTGGAGGCTAAAGAACTGGCCCAACAATTAAGAAATTTGTTGCTAATGCAGTGGACCCAGGTTTGGTTCTCAGCACCAATCATCTGTAACTTCAATCCCAGGAGACCTTATATACTGTTTTGACCCCCACAGATACTAGACATACACATGGTATACATGTACATACATGCAAGCAAAACAGTTATACACATAAGATAAATAAATCTTTTTTTTTAAGTTTTTTTTTTTTTTTTGGCCTCAAACTGTCCCATACAAAGTCTGAACAAAAGAAGAATTGGTTTAAAAAAAAAAAAAAGGTTCAAACTGCTACAAAACAAGTGGTCAAAAATGAACGGGATGAAGTCAGGCATGGTGACACATGCCTTTACTCTCAGCACTCCGGAGGCAGAAGCAGGCAGATCTCTGAGTTCCAGGACAGCCAGGACTACACAGAGAAACCCTGTCTTGAAAAACAAACAAAAAACTATGCAATTTTTATTATACTTCTACACTACTTAAAATTTTACCCCTGTGTGAATTTCTTTTATAAACATTTGTTTATTTACAATGCTACAGTTAATCAAGGGCCTTTCACATGCTAAGTGAGCACCAGAACAGAAAGCTATACTCAGAGCCTACAAAGATGTATTTTTAAGCTACTACATGGACTGACGATATGAAAGGTAAATTCAGAGAAATTCTGTTGCTCCTGCTGGAGAAAGAAAATGTACTAAGTGATGCATGAGTGTTTAAAATCTTTGTTTCCTACTATGTATTACTGCAAAGCACCTCTAAAAGGAGTATGTAGAAGAGTGAACCAGAAGTCCTTGCTTAAGTCAGCCATGCACAGAATGGAGCTGGGAAGGTGTCACAGCTGCCTAAGGTTTCAAGCTTTTTGGAGAGGTATCCTAATTCCTACTAACTGAACTGTACAGAACAGATTTAGTCTCATATTCTGTTAAAGAAAAAAAGAGATGCAGGCTTCACTTTCTGAAGATGACAAAAGTAATCAAACATGAGAACTAAGAAGGTAAACACAGTCCACATAATCTCCCTTATATTCACAATCCCCAAATCTAAAAACTATGGAAGCCAAAAGTTTTCTGTACATTCCTTGTTGGCAAAACTCAATGTGAATTTGACTAGCAGCATAATCTGACCTCAACTGACATGAGACTATTTATAGTCCACCCAGTTTATTAAGAAAAGCTACATACAGCATGACTGTCAAACATTAATGTATTTGAGTGGGAAGACCTGGCTACCACCACCTAGAAATAACAAATCTTAATAAAATATAAAAGGCTGGAAATCTAACTTAGAGTACTTGCCTAGCATGTACAACTCTAGGTTCAATTCCCAGTACAAATAAGATTAAGTGATGACAAAAAAAATATCATTGAAATTAAATGGCAGACATACTCAATGAGTATTGTAGAGATCTGTTCTTTATGAACTCTGGTATATGACTGCATGGAGATGACAGCTATGGGCAACAGAATACTACTGGAATGGAATGAGGAAACAGCACACTGGATCTTGGAATGAGACTATAAATGGCTGTATTCAGCAGAAACATCAATTGCTTCCACATGTCCTCTCCTCAGTGCATCTGTTTTACTATGACATAAAACTCAGGTCATGTACATTTTCCTATTAAACCTTTGGTCAGATAAAAAATTTAACCAAGTGTGATGGTGCACCTCCAGATGTAGAGACATTAGACAGCTGAGTTCAAGGCTCATCTGGACTATAAATAAGAACCTGTTTCACAAAATCCAAAACTAACTAAATAAACATTTAATAAATTAAATCAATGAAAACAAAATTAGGTTATTTGTGAAGAGCAATAAAATTAATGCACACCTAGTTAAACAAAGGCAAACATACAGAAATGTAAATTACCAAAATAAGAATAAAGGGTGCCATGCCTGTACAAATTGTACTGATATATTAAAAAACTGGTAAGAAGGTCTAGAGAGATGGCTCTGCAGTTAAGACTGTGTACTGGATTTACAGAGGATCTGAGTTCAGTTTCTAGCAGTCAGGTTGGGTGGTTCACAACTGCCTGTAACGTCTAGCTCCAAGGGATCTGATGTTCTTTTCTAGACTATGTGAGTACCTGTACTCAAATGCACAAAATCACACACAATTATATATAAAATAAACCTCAAAAAAAAGAAGACTTGTAAGAGAATATTATAAACAGTGTCATACCAATGAACTTGACAACTTAACTAAAACAGAGAAATAACAAGGCTCACTGAAGATGGAGAAGCTGAACATTACTATAAATGCTAGATAATCTAAATTTGGTACCAAAACATTCCCACAAAGAAATCACCATGTCAAAGATGGTCTTGCTGGGGAGTCTCCCAAAAACCTAAGAAAATAGAGAAAGAGTAAAAGAGCGTTAGAGAAAGAGACAGAGGGAATGACTTGAGGAGGGAGGGGTTAATTAATTCTATGGGGTATAGTGGCCTTACTCCTAGCAATCAGGCAGTGGTGGCAGAGGGAAGTCAGGCAGGAAAACCTCAAGGCCAGCCCTGGCTACAGAGTGGATTCAAGGCCAGCCTGGGCTGCATATGAGATTATTTCTTAAAAATGAATGAGTGGATGAGTAAGTTGTGACCTAATAAAGGATTTGGTAGTACAAGACTAAATGCTCTTCACCAGACTTGAAAAAATAGAAAATAAAACCATCTTCCTTTATAAATGATATATTTATATTTTTAAAAATTTTATTACATTTATTATATTGCGTCCCTGTGTGGAGGGCAAACTATGGGATTTGATCCTCTCCTTCCATCGTGTGATTCAGAGACTTCTTGAGATCATCAGGCTTGATGGGTGCCTTTACCTACCATCTTGCTAGCCCAATATTCATATTTATAAGTATAAAACCTGTAGGAGCTGGGGAAATTACTTCATGATTAAATGCACAGGGTTACTCCTCTAGACAGCCCATGTTTGATTCCCAAAACCCACATGGCACAGCTCACAACCTTCTGTAACCCTGTATCAGGCACACAGACATACATGCAGGCATTCACAAATACACATTAAAATATAGCTTTTAAATATATATTATGTAAAAATGTCACTAGAATTAATAAATGAAATGAATAGTTTCCCTAGTTCATTATACTCTAATTTTATCACTTTAGAAACAAACAAAAAAGCTAGAAAAATGGCTCAGCAGTTAAGAGCCCATAATACTCTTGCAGAGAACCAAGTCTGGTTTTAAGTGTTCACCTGGGGCAGCTTACAACACCATCTTCTGGTCTCCACCAGACACTGCATTCAATGTATACACACACACACACACACACACACACACACACACACACACACACACACACAGAGAGAGAGAGAGAGAGAGAGAGAGAGAGAGAGAGAGAGAGAGAGCGACTTTTTAAAAGTCTCTGGATACAATTCAGCATAGAGTCCTTGCTGTGATAAACCTTGGGTTCAATTCTCAATACCATAGGAAAAAAATTAGAATTCAAATACTCAATTCTGAGCAAAACTTTGTTTTTGTCACATGCTCATTTCTTTTTTCACTATTCTTTGCAGAGCCCCCTGTCTTTTCATCTTGACATCAATTATGCTCTTTATATACAGGTCTAATGTAACCTCTAATAGTGATCACAACATATAATATCTATTACTTTATATTATCTTATAAAATTGTATTTTTTCTTTTGCACATATATGTAATAATAAACTGCACCTATTATTTTGCAAAAAATAAAAAAATAAAAAAGTGACTCCAGATTCAAAATGAAGAAGGCCTTTGATTAATATTTCAAGCCAGGAGGTAGGAGTATATGGCTTTAACCCCAGCACTCAGGAGGTAGAGGCAGGTGGATCTCTGATTTCAAGACCAGCCTGGTCTATAGAGCAAGTTCAAGGATAGCCAGAGCTATGTAGAGAAACCCTGTCTCAAAAAAGCAAAGAAATATTTTAAGAAAGAAAAAAAATCTTTGTGTATATGTGTGCATGTTTACACTAGTCCATATGTGCATATGTAGAGGCCAGAGATTGATCCTTGCTATCTTTCTCCATTGCTCGCTACTGTTCTTTTTTTAAGACAGGCTCTCTCATTGAACCTAGAGTTTGCTGTTTCTGCTAGATTGCTTGGCTCATTAGGTCCATGACCTGCCTGTCTCTGACTGCTCAGTCCTGCAGCTACAGACATGTACTTCACAGCTGAATTCAGATCCTCATGCACATTATCCACTGAGCCTTCATTTCTCCAGTCCAGGAAAACTTGAGAGTAAGGAAAAAAAAAGGACACTGGCAGCCAGATGCAGAGAGAATATTTTACATAAATCAAGCCATCAAAAGAAAGAGTCAAAACAGGGAAAAATCATATGGAAAATGGAGCAAAGACTGTACCAGAGAAGTCAAGGATGGAAAAGCAGGGAATCAGAGTTGGTATATTTGGAAAAGTAAAGGCATCTGGCTCAGATAGGTGTTGATTTCCTAGAATGAAAAGGTACACAGTTTTCAATGAGAGAAAAGAAAACAGTGGGTAGGAAATGTTTTCTGAGCAAACAGGAATGGACAACAGGCAAACAGCTACTTGAATAATCTAGACACAGCCTGAGGATGATGGCTTGAAAACAGAAACAAAGGGTGCTAGCTGATAGAATGTGGCAGTGCACACAAGGGAATCCTAGTCACCTTTGAGGATGAGGCAGGAAAACCTGAAGTACAAAGCAAACCTTGTCAATACAGTGAAACCCAGTTTCAAAAAACAAAGCAAAACAAACACAAAAAGCACCTAAAGCCACAGGAGAAAGGACTAAAGAACAGGACACATTTCAAGATCAGTATCGCCAGATTTTAGGATTCAGGTACTGAGAAGATTAGTGATCAGTGAGGGGACCTACGAGAGTGTCAACCAGTTGGTTGAGTAAGGCAGAGAATGCAATCTAGCCTCTGGAGTTAGCTTCCTGGGAAGCAATCTGAATGAGTCTTTAGACTCAAGGATGGGAAAAAGGTTAAAGGCAAACACAAAAGTGCCATCCACATTCCTCAATGCAGTAAATAAGCTGAACACATCAGTTTCCAAAGCAAACACAGCATCAGAGCAGGCCCTGCTGGCACAAAGTGCTGAGGCAGAGTCACAAGCCATGCAGGGTCCCCTGTTTAAACATTTCAAACCAGCCCTCACTAGTTTGAAATGTGATGTCTTTCACATTTTCATTCTTGTTTTGTTTCTGTTAGTCCTACAAAGAGCCTTTCACTGTGTTTGGGGTTGGGGAGAGAGAAAGAGAGAACGAGAGAGGAGAGTGTGTGTGTGTTTTACAAGTAACATTTCCCCATGGCCAGTCAGCCATGTATTAGGAGCCCAGAATACACACAGACCTCCTCTCTGTGGCAACTTGTAGTTGTCAGCTCCCCACACTGTTTAAGTGTAATAATGAGTGCACTGTTTTTGTGTGTGTTTGTTTGTTTGTTTGTTTTTAAGGGGACTGAGCCAAAACACAAACATCATAAATGTTAAGCATATTGCTGTAACAATACAAAACTTTTGGAGTGAAACACGAAAGTATAGGTGGTGAAAGAGTATTTACTTTAAAGTGTGTAGTCCATGTTCATCTAACCAGAGACTATATTTAGAAATTCAACAGAGATATATACCCCTGGGTAAAACATCTCATGAGAAGGATATCAACAAGATCTGTACAGGAGAAAGGAGGTTCTTCCAGAACAGCCATCTCATTTCTTACTTGGATTTCTTCCTCCAGATGAGAACCCTGTGCCTCGCAGCTGCTTTAGACATTTCTCTTCATCTACTGTGGATGTTAGATAGCCAGGTCACTTTCTATATTGCATGATAGCAGCACACGTATATATGTGCACATGTAAAGGGTGCCCATGCACATGGAGGCCAAAGGCCAACTATGGGTACCCTCCTCTATCACATGCCATCTTATTTTGTGATAAGGTCTCTCAATTTTTGTTCACTCTTCTGGTTAGATTGGCTGGCAGTGAGGCCCTGGGATCCTCCTGTTTCCTTGTCCCAGTTCTGGGTTAAAGGAGCATGCTATCAGGCATGTTCCTACATGGGTGCTGGTGATCTGAACTCAGGTCCTCATGGTTGCACAGCAAGCACTTTAGCTATTGAGCCATCTCTTTAGCTCCACTTCTAATTTTTAAGTTCCCACATTACGTATATTTTTTAAAAAATAAAGATACTCCAGAACAGTGTTACAGAATAAACTACACTCAGTGTTAGTACTCTCCTTACCTAGTATCTCTTCAGTCCTTTTCAGTCCAAGTCAATGAGTACACAAACCACATAGTTATTTACATTAATGTCAGCCACTAGCATCTTTTGAACACTCAAAAGCACTTAGTCAACTACCATTCTGAAAGTAATTGTTATCCCCCAATGCTGAGATTACACATGTGTACCACATCCCATACCATGGTTGCTCCTTAAAAAAAAAAAAATAGTGATTCTAGAGCAAAAGAAGCAAAAGATGGTGTGGTCGTGGAGGGAGTGGTACTTAAGCAGGAGAGTAAGGCAGTCTGAAGGGACTGAAGATTGGACTTCTTGGGGGCTGTCCCTAACCCACAACACTATTAATAGGTATGGAAGTAAGTTAGGTCATGGGGAATGTGCCCTGAAAGGGTAGGTATGCTATGGCCCTGCCCCTCTTCTTCCTCTACTTGCTACTCTCAGCCCTCATTTGGTGAAGGCTTCTTCTACCATATGCTCCCTCCACAATGTGCAGCTTTGTCTCAGGCCAAAAGCATCAAGCTAACTGATCATGGACCAAAACCGATAAAACAAACATTTTATTTTCCTTTAATACTCTAAAACTAACCCAGAACTTATACATCTTAGGTAAGTACAAAATCCAAACCTTTCATTATTCTTTTTCTTTCTTCTTCTTTTTTTTTTTTTTAAAGTTGACTTATCTCCAATCTTTGACTATGGCTGAGGCAATTTGTTACAGTAATTTAAAGCTGACCACAGAAGAGGATGGGGAGGGGGGAGCTGTTGAAATTAAAAAGGAGTAATTAAGGAGTAATTGAAGGAAAGTGAACTAACTTGGGAATCAACCAGACTAACACTAGCTTGTGAGATGTAGGCGATATGCAAAGACCTTCAATCTGCAAGAAGCATCTTCTCTAAGACGTGCCCAGAGGCCCTTCTGAGTGGTCCTTCCTGTTTAACATTCCACTGTTTCCACAGTGTCCAGCCCTTCAGAGATGGCATCAGCACTCACACACCCAGAGGTCACTTCTGTAGCACAGCTCCTACAGAGTCACCACTTTCTAATTCCACCTGACAGCCTACTCTACTCAAACAAGTGCATTAACCAGAAGAGACAAGGACCATTCTGACTTGTTATGATTATCTTCCCTGAAGAGGACTTAAGAGTGTCTTTATAAGCATTCTAATATGGGGAAGGGGGCTAGAGAAATGGATCAGCAGTTAGCACTTGGGGCTTCTATGGAGGACCTGAGCTAAGGTTCCAGCATCCACACCAAGCGGGTCACAATTGCCTATAACTCCAGCTACAAAGGATCTAACACCCCTTCTGGCCTCTATGGGCTCCCACATACATACACATATGTAACTAAAAATAACATATATGTTATTGGATTTTTGAGACAGGATTTCTCTATGTAGCTTTGGCTGTCCTGGATCTCACTCTGTATACCAGTCTGACCTCTCAGAGATCCATCTGCCTTTACCTCTTGAGTTAAAGGTGTGCACCACCACTGCCTGGCCAAATACTTTTTTTTTTCCCCCTAAGGTAAAGGTTGACTGGGATAGACATTAGTGGTAGATGCTTGTTTTGCAGGTATAACATGCTGGGTTTGATCATAGCATTAAAGAATTAATAAAGGGGCTGGTTCAGTGGTTAAAAGCACTTGTTGCTTTTGCAAAGGACTTAGGTTCAGTTCCCAGCACCCACATGGTGCCTCATGGTACAATGCATCTGTAATTTCAGTTTCTGGAGGTCTGATGCCTTCAGCTCACCTCCGTAAGCACCAGGAACATACAGGGAGCATAAACATACATGAAGGCAAAACATTCATACACATAAATCTTTAAAATTTATTTAATAATAATAACAATAAGAGAATCTGGGATCTGGGTGTGGTGGCACATGCCCAATTTCCCAGCACTTGAAAGGTGAAAGCAGGAAGGTTACCAGTTTGAAGCTGGCCTGGGCTATGTAGTCACCCTCCTCAAAAACAAAGAGGAGTTAGAAATGCCTCAACAGGTGAAGGCCACCAAACCTCACAACCTGAGTTCCATCTCTGGAACCAACATGTTGGAAGAAAAGAAACCAACTCCTGCAAGTTGTCCTCCGATTTCCACATGTATCAATACCAAAAAAAAGGGATAAATGTAATTAATTAAAATGTAAAAAAATAAAGAAAACAACAACAAAAAAGCAAAACACTGTGGTAAGTCCCCCCGGTTGCATGGAAGCAGTAGAAACCAGCTGAACTGTCTGGAAGAGGTTCAGACCAGAGTTATTCAGAAAGGACACTCTCCAATCTCTACAAGTGCCTGCAGGTTGTACAGTGTGCTCCAAGTTTTCCAGCTTTTGTGAGCTGCCACCCATGCTAGGGTGAGTCTTTGTGCTGCAGATATTGTTGAGTCATTCCTACTCCTATAAACCCAGTAAAATTCATTGGTTCACCAAGTTGGATTTGGGTAGTATCCATACTTTGGTCTATGGTGGGATCTTTATCTGGGGTGAGTAGATATGTGTGTAGCATTTCCCCAGGAAAGTTTTGTCACGCAAGCATGCACTTCTACTCCTGACTATACTTGTTTTTCTAAGTAAATGTTTTCTAGTAAATGTGGTAAAACACATACAGAATAGATCTGTAGTTTTAAAAGATTATTCTCACTACAACTGCCTAGTTCTCACTGGCACAAAATTCTCTAGCTGGTGCAAAAAAAAAAAAAAAAAATAAGGGTACTATAAAACTAAGTAATTGGTTATTGGTTTTGTTTTTGAAATAGGGTCTCCATGTTTCCTAGGCTAATCTTAAACTTACTACATAGCTGAGAATGACCTTGAACTTATCTTACTGCCTTCACTTTTGAGTGCTGGGGTTACGAGCATAAACTACCACACATGGCTTTTAATTGTTTTAATTTTTATGTATGCCTATGTGGGTTTGGACATATGTATGCACTGCCTGCAGAGACAAGAAGGCCATGCTTGAGCCTATGAAAAAGGAGTTACACACAGCTATGAGCCAACATGTGGTTGCTGAAAATTGAACTCAGATCCTCTACAAGCACAACCAGTGCTCTTAACCATCATGCCATCTCTCCAGACCCCACACCTGGTTCAAGGAACTGCTAAGAATCAAACCCAGGGTTTTGTATATGCTAGGCAAGCACCATACCTACTAAGCTACATCCAGCCCCTAAACTAAGTAATCTGTTTAGGGCATTCTCTAGATCTCTGAATGCCTACACTATGGCAGGCACAGTGCAATGTGGACTTGGAAATGTAGAGAAAAACAGTCTTGGTCTTCAGAAGCTTAGTTTATAGGCTGGAATGATGGGACAGTAAGTAAAAGTGCTTGCTGCACAAGCATGGACAACCTGAGAGCAATCCCTGGAACCTACATAAAGGTGGAAGGAAAGAACTGACTCTATAAGGTTGTCCTCTACCTCCATTTGAATGCTATGGCAAAGGCATACTCATGAACACACAATAAGCTTTTTATTTTTAATTTAAAGCTTACAATATAAAACAGACAGATGAAAAGACATGGTATGATATATCCTTAGGTATAAATGAGTTAAGAAAGTAAAGAGGAACAGCAAGAAATGAAATCTCCCTAGGAAGAATGTATCATTTCACCTCTGTGAGAATGGCTTCTAAAAGACTTGTTAACCTTTTTTCAACCTAATTTTTGAACTCTGTCATTTTTGTGCCCAGAACCCAGCTGGCACTCAAGCAAGTATCAGAACTACAAACAAACCCATGACTTCTGGTTCAGACTTTGTATCTTGGCTGTGGCTCTGGATGGACATGTGCAGGATGCCAATACTAATGAAACTTCTCTGGAACTCTGCCTCTGAAGCTGCTTTTACAGCCAGTTTACAAATCACAAGGGAACCAAGTCTCATAAAAGTTAAACATCTTTTTTAGGAGGGTGGGGAGTTGAGACATGGTCTCATTATATGGCCCAGAGCAACTTGTAACCCTCCTGCCTATACCGCAGAGTGCTGGGATTATAGATACAGACCACCATGTCAGGATGCAAACAACAACCACTACTACTTTATCTATCATTCATTCATTTTCAGACAGGGTCTCACTATGTTGCTATGGTTAGACTGAAACTTGCTAGGTAAACCAAGCAGAGATCCTCTTGCCTCTGCCTCAGGAGTTCTGGGATTAAAGACATACCACACACACACACACACACACACACACACACACACACACGCACACGCACACGCACACGCACACGCGCGCGCGCGCAAACTTTATTTCTGATCAACCTGAAAACTGTAACATATAAATATAAAATGTTCTCTTTTTTATTTTGTGAGGGAACTGTGTATAAATGTGGTATATATGTACAGTATGTGAATGTTGACACAGCATGCGCACTCTCGTGTCTTATCACCTGTGATTATAACACAAACTGATTGTACACAGTTACATTATAAAGATAACATGGAAAGAAATGACATTAAATCAGGTATGGTGGTGTGTTACCTGTAGTCTTAGCTATTTAGCAGGCTGAGCGAAGAGGATGACTTGAGCCCAGGTGTTCCAGGGAAGCCTGGACAACAAAGGAAACCTCATCTCAAAAAAGAAAAACAATAATGTTAAAAATTTCCACAGAAGGGGCTGGAGAGATGGCTGAGAGATTAAGAGCACTTATAGCCTTCTCAGAGTTGGATCCCAGAACTCATGTGGATGGTTCACAACCATCTATGTCTAGCTCCCAGGGCTCCAGAGCTCTCTTTTGGCCTCTGTGGGCACATACTACATACATACACATACACACAATCCCAGAGATGACAAGAATTAAAAATTAGAGCTCTCAGGTTCCTTTGTATTTCTCAGCAAGGAAATTTAGCATGTTTGGATAATGAAGATGTTTCTAGGTGGGGATATGCAAAGGACAGTGGCTGGAATTACCTAGTACTATGCTTAACACATAGTTTAGATTTATTATGTCCAATAAGGTAGCCACTAACAACACATGGCTACAGAGCACCTGAAATGTAATTAGTGTGAAAAATACATTCTAGATTCCAAACATTAAACACAGAAAAGGCTGTTAAAATATCCCAGTACTAGTTTTTTTGTGTGTAATTACATATTTAAATACTAAGATTTTTGGATATTTTGAAGTGAATAAAATGTTACAAAAATCAATTTGACTTTCTTTTTATTTTTTAATGTGGCTACTAGAAAAATTTAAATTATATATGTGGTCTACATTTGTGGTTTGCTTTCTGTTTCTATTGGACACTACTAGTCCAGAGATCTGTAAATAACAGGCTAAAGCACTTAAACCCTTTAGGCAATCAAACACCATTGAGGATTTCCAACCTAAGTGTTTGTGATAGATTTGGGAAGGAGCATAAAACATAAAGCAATTTTTCAGGAAGATTAGTGTAGGGGCAACGTGTAGGGGTGAAACACTAGAGCAGTTGTCAATGTCAAAGTCAGCAAATGTCAAAGGGCAAGCAGGCTGCTTGGAGGTCTCTAGAAGCAACACACTGCAGAGAGGAGCAGCTGAGACAAGGGAAGAGTAACAGGTGCAATGTTGACCCAGCCTGAATAACGAGGATGCAATGCTCATTCAACTCAGCAAGCTCAACATTGTAATTTCAGATCTATCTTTATGTGTCAAGCTCTTTTAAGAGTGGTACCAAGCATATGTCTTTAATCCCAGCAGATTAAAGCAACAGAGGCAGGCAGATCTCTGAGTCCAAGATCAGCCTGGTCCTCAGAGTGAGTTCCAGGACAGCCAGGGCTATACAAGAAACTCTTGGGGGGAAAAAAGAACAAAACAAAACAAAAAAAGAGTGGCATCAAATCCCAGACATTACTAGGAGAAGGTATGCAGACAAGGCTACAAGAAATTTAAAAATAATAATGATAAGAGTAAAAGCCAAATTCATAACATAACCAAGAACTATTTTCTGGGATTCTGCTGTATGCCTAACACTTGGCCAGGCTCTCACAATGTGGCAAATAAAACAGACATGACCCTGAATCACAAATTGATAATTACAAAAATGAACAGGAGCTCTAAGAGATCTGAGCAGTAATAAGGAATCAGTGGACAGAAACAGTAAGAAAAGGTCTTCAGAAGCTGGGCTTGGTGGTTTACACCTGTAATCCCAGCATTCAGGAGGCTAAGGCAGGACCATGGCCAAGGGTTCAAGACCAGCCTGGGAAACACAGTGAACTCCAGGGCATCCTGGGCTAGAGAAAGATATTAAAAACAAAACACCATACACAACACAAAAAGGGAGAGAGGGAGATGGAATGACTTTTGAAGCATGGTGGCAATGATCTGTAATTCCTGCACTGGGTAAGTTGAGACAGGAGGATCATGAGTCTGAGGCCAGTAAGACCACAAAGCAAGACATAAGGGAAAAAAATCAAATAAAAAAATCAAAAAAAAAAAAAAAAAAAAAAACAGAGCAAAGTACTATATACAATGAATATGTCAATTAAAAATCCAAGGTTGGATTATTTTTTTAAGGTGCTTAATTATAAGACAGGAATAGTCTCAATTTAACATTTAAATCCTTAACCTGTACACAGGCAACCTAATATTACCAATTGCCTACCTCCCTCTGCTTCTCAGTGTTCCTGCTGCTTTTCTCCCTCTGCATAATTTAGGAGGCAAAAATAAAACAAATAGACCTGGGGCTGGAGAGACCAAGGGTTAAGAGCCTTGACTGCTTTTACAGAGGACTTGAGTTTGATTCCCAGCACCCATAATGGCAACTCATAACTGTCTGTGATTCCTGTTCCAGGGGATATGATACCCTCAACACAGACATACATGCGGACAAAATACCAGTGTACATAAAATACAAATAAATAAATTTAAAAAAAAAGAAACCAAATAGACCAAAGATTAAACCTAGCTCTCAGGAGCCCTTGTCCTCACCTCTGTAACAAAATTTTCTGCTCCATAGGTTTGAGATAAGGATTTAAAAAGTGACATAGAGAGGCTGGCACATTGTAAGCACACAACAAACATAAAGCCAATGCTGACATTTGAACAATAGTATTGTTCTGACTTTAAGCATGCATGATGGGTTAACAGACATGCAGCGTGGACCGTTTCCTTATTCCTCTAAGTCCCATTAGTAACTACACTGCTCAAATAAGTTTAGGACATCTCTTAAAGACAGTATAGAACTAAGCCGGTCCTCTTTAATCCAGCACACAGAAGGCAGAGGTAGGCGGATCTCTATGATTTCCTTGGCAGTCTGGTCTACAAAACTGTCCCAGGCCAGCAAAAGCTACCCAGTGAAACCTTGTCTCAAAAATACCAAACAAAACAAGAAAACGCAGGCAGACATCATAAGCCTCATCACTGCATCCAAATGGGACAAACCAGACTGATCTGAATTCTGGATACTCGTGAATGTGCCTACCTGTAGGGACAACTACACTGATATCCCTCCCACTTACTACAGCGATACCTCAAGCTGTACAAGTGCAAGACATCGTCCACCATCCACATTCACGCTCTTTAAGGAGAATTTACAACCCACCATAAACACAGTTTTAAAGACATCTCCCACAAACGAAGAGAAACACAGTATTAAATCTTCACAAAAAGTTTAGGGTATGTGATTTTGCTTACTGCTATGTGTAACTGCTATGGATGTACAAAATATGTTTTATTTACGGAGTTTTGGTTGATACTCTTTATTCACTGAATCAAAAGAATAAAACAGCCAAAAGACACATGAGAAAGCATGGAGCTAAAAGTCTCAGACAGGTGACCTGTGCCCAAGACTTATGGCTGCTGTTACTTGGTGGTGTTCACTGGATCAGATATTTGGCCATTATGAACTAAGAAATCCGTTAGTTTAAAATTAAAGGGTGCGGGACCTGCAGAAGGTGGCAAACCCTCCCTAGGGCTATTTCCAACCCTGTCATCCCTCCGCCCCTCGTTTGTTTTCTTGTCCAAAGTGAGCAATGCCTCTCTGCCCATAGCCCCTCACGCAGCTCTCGAGGGATGACCGTGGAACCCTGCCACCAGGTCCTGCACACAAGCCTGCGCGCCAGTCGCGCCGGGACACCGGATGCTCGCGCCCCACCGCCAGGCAGACTCAGCTCCAAGGGCCTCGCAGTCTCGAAGGCCCCAGGCGACGCGAAGCGCTCGGCCCTCGCTGGCCCACCCGGAAGCCGTTCCTTGGCTCACACCTGACGGCGCAAGACGCCGGTCTGGCCCTCGCGACCGACGTGACCGAGCGTCCCTCACACACCCCTCCCCCGCTTCAAGTCTACACACCGCGATCCCAGAAAGCTCCCGAGGCGAGCTGCCAGGCCCGCCGCGGCCCACCCTGGCCCTGCGCGCTCCCGCCCCACCCACCCACCCCGCCCGGCTCGCTCCCGTGGCGCGCGCTCACGCGAGGACACGCACACGCTCCGCCTCAGCGGGCCGCGGCGCGCGCCCCCGAGGGCGTCCTCAGTCGCCCACCCTGGGCCGTCCCGCTCGGCCGGCGGCTTGCGAGGAAGAGGAAGGCCCGCGCGGCCCACAATCCTCACTCACCACTGAGCCGCGCCGGCTCCGAGTGCGCGTCGTTCCGCTGAGGAGCCCAGCGGTGACCGCGGTCCCCGCTTCTCCGCAAGCTGAGGAGGCGACGTCGCGGGGACGCTGAAAGGCGAGGGGTGTCACTATCGCTCGCTTCACCTTCCCGAAGCCCGGGGACCCCAGAAACTAAAAACAAAATAAACAAACTTTCCCCTCCGCCTCCCTCCCCCAAAACCACAACACAAACACTCGGGGGCCCGCCCACAGACCCACTTCATTGGCCGAGGGCAGGATGCCTCTAGCTTTCACTGGCTAGCTTTCGTGCCCGTCAAAATGCTGTTCCGCCTCTCTTAAGTCCTCGCCGCTGCCGTCTCCCCTCATTGGTTAAGTGCTTCCCGTTTGCTGAGCTGGGGTTGGCTGAGCGGCTTGCGCCAATCATGAGGGGACACACCCCCTCAGCATCCCAGAGGCCGCTTCCTCGGTCGCCGACCAAGAGACGAAGGGGAAACTAGAGCATGATGGCGGCCGAACTCGCCCAGCACAGTCATCATCTCCCCCCCCCCTTTTTTTTTTTAGTTCATTAATGACTCTCTCAGGCGCTGTTTCTCGCAAGTTCCTTTCTCCATTCGAGACTACACTAATAACGGAATCTACACGTGCCGGCTCCTTGATATATCCCCTCCGAAGAGCTGAGTGTGGGTTGGTTGTGCGTCATTGGACTGTCAGGATGTCGCTCCCAAGTCACATCCTTAAACTATTGGTGGAACAGCCAAAAAGCGGCCAACAACAAGGGCCCATGCCATTGGTTTGATTCCACTATTTGTTTGTTTTGTTTTTTTTTTCCTGATCTCTTATTGGTTACTTCGGTGTTGTCTGTCAGATCCGGATTCGTGGCTCTGCAGTTTAGCTGAGGAGAAGGGTGCCTTTGGCCCTTGGAAATTGAAAGCAATAACTACTATCATTTATTGTGGCTGTATTTTATGCCAAAAAAACGGTGCTGAATTCTTTACAGAAACTGATTAGACCCAAATTTTTACAGAAAGCAGAGCCAAAAGAGGTTAAGAAACCCAAAGTCACCCATTTAGAAAGGAATTGTTGGGTCATATATTGATTCCTAGGCCTGACTCAACAGACTTGTTTACCCATGCATTAGTGCCTCTGAATAATACCTGACAGTCAATCCAACATCATAAAACTGTTTCCTTCAGAACCCAAGTTCCTTATTCAATTTCTGGCAATAACATTACTATAGACCAACAAGGGAATGATTGTCATAAGCATTGTTGGAGACTAACTTCGGAGAAATTGTCATTTTCTCCATGACATTTTCCTCCTAGGATCCATTCTTCCCCGTTCTAAGTTAGACAAATATTTCCCAATAAGAAACACATATAAATCTATTTTCAGCTTCTTTGGCTTTGTAAATTACTATTTTTACCACCCTCATGTGCCATAGCAATCCTCATACCCATTGCTGACCATCTTTAGCCTGTTCCTTTGTAAGAATATCCTATAGTTGGAAATGACGAGAAATTAAATCTTGAGTGAGATAAAGAATAAATCCCTTTAGAAATAATTGATTGCATGCAAATGGGACAATCCTCCTGCTCCTGGAAAGCTTCCAGAGTTGCTGATGTTGAGCAAGCCATGTGTGTACTCCTGGCTTCTGACCACTGGATTCTTTCTCTGTGATTGCCTTTATGGAAGTGAATTCACATTTCAGCCAGGGGAGGGCATAATGCTTAGGGCCCACTACCAGAGTGCCAGCCCCAAGCCTCTGGGACTGAAATGATCCCCAGGAGCACACTGCTGGACTCTAGCCCACATTTCTTCTC
The DNA here is from genome assembly GCF_943737965.1 of Phodopus roborovskii. Lineage (NCBI taxonomy): Eukaryota > Metazoa > Chordata > Mammalia > Rodentia > Cricetidae > Phodopus > Phodopus roborovskii. The sequence goes on along the minus strand of NW_026126459.1, from coordinate 5,245,211 downwards.
GGGTAATTAACATTTTACCATTCCAAATCCCTGTTCCTTGTAGCTCAAGGGGGATCATAGCCCTTATTTCCCTTCCCTATCCAAGCTGTTGTGTAATCTCATGGGCACTGTTTAACAATAAAATGCCCATTGTAACACTGATAAGTTCAGCAGAGCCTTTCAGCAGAGGAAGACATGGTATTTCACAAACACCAACTAAGAGTAAATGCTACGTATTCCTAGGATAATTTGAGGGCAGGTGGGAGACTATAAGTCAAATTCTAATGAAGGACCTAAAGATATGAAACTTAATAACTCCATGCACATAGCTCATTTTACCACTCAAAATGGGGATTAGGAACCAGAAAACACAATGAAAAATGTCAATGATTCAGAACTTTCCCAGCCCTCAAAGTTAATTGTTTTTGTATCACTTAAAAACATTTATTTCTAGGGGCTGGAAAGATGGCTCAGTGGTTGTGATCACTAACTGTTTTTTCAGAAGACCTACTTCAAATCTCAGCACCCATATAGCAGCTCACAACTGTAACATATGCATGTGGAGTACAGATATATGCAGGCAAAACACTGATACACATAAGATAAATAAAAATATTTACTTCTATTCATTTACATGTGTGTACACCTGTTCATATGTGCATTGCCCATGGAGACCAGGATAGGACTCCAGGTCCCCTGGTCCTGGAGTTAGAATTCACTATGAGATGCCCCCAACATTGCTACTGGGAATCAAAATCAAGTCATTTGGAAAAGCCACAGATGTTTTTAGCCACTGAACCACTGTCTCTACCCCTGTACCTCTGCCTTAACCCTCAAGACAATGCTTGGTTTTATATGAATACTGGGCAAATCCAAGTTAAAAGTTCCTTGAAATAGTTCTTTTTCATCTTTGTACCCCTTATATTGATCTGTGTATAAAATATCCCCCAATAAATGATTATTTGGTAATTACTTAGTGAGCTTGCTGAGAGCATTCCTAAGGCCCACAGGTTGCTCTGTTTTGCTATCAGGGACCTCAGTGTTATAGGTGGATAACGGGAACAGTGTAGGGCTGTTACACAGTGCCATGAAAGAACACTAGAAGAACTGGGGACCCAGTCTTGGAAGGATAGGGCTCTTAACTTCCAAGTAAAAGTTATATCTATGATAACCACAGGACAAATGTGGTTAGTCTGGAAGAGACTGGTCAGGTGGTGACCTGCTATACATGCTTGGGGAGGGGGAGGGTAAAGAGAATGTTTCTCTAGAAACATTCAGGAGTGGCTCAAGTCTGTTCTTCCTATAATCTTTGTCTTTGCCATTTCCTGTGGTAGAATATTACTTTAAGGTGTGTGACTTTTGTTTATGATGCATTTGTTTAACTCTGTGAAGCTGTGATTATTTGTCTGTCTAAAACACCTGATGGTCTAATAAAGAGCTGAATGCCCAATAGTGTGGTAGGAGCAAGGATAGGTGGGGCTGACAGGCAGAGATCGTAAATGGAAGGAGAAATGAGGATGGAGAGAACAAGAGAACAATGAGAGGAGGATGGCAGGGCCAGCCTCCAGTCACCCAGCCCCCAGCCAGCCATGTTGTTAGAAGGAAAGTAAGATTTACAGAAGAGGAAGATAAAAGTCCAGAGGTAAAACGTAGGGTAATTTAAGATAAAAAAAAAAAAAAAAAAAAAAAAAGCTGGCTGGAAATAAGCTAAGCTAAGGCCAGACATTCACAAGAAATAATAAGACTTGTGTGATTTACTTAGGTGCGGAATGGCAGCCCCCCCCCAAAAAAAAAGGCCAAAAAGAGTCAAAATAGCAAAATCACTACATTTTCCAAATAAGATTGTTTTCTTATTATAGAATTAATGAAAAAAAGAATTAATGTTGAAAAGCTAAGTATAAGGGCACAGACCTTTAATCCCAGCATTTGGAAGGCTGTGGCAGGAGGGGAGAGAGTTCAAGGACAGCCTAGGCTACATAGTAAGACTCTTGTCTAAAAATAAATAAATAAATAATCTAAAAAGTAGCACTGATTAAAGGAATATTTGCTCAATCCAACAATACAAAATGTTTTAAAGTAGGAAAAGAAAACCCACTTCCCATAATCCTATCTTATAGCTACCCACTCACAGAGGAGCATCCCTTCTCGTGGCCTTTCAGGTTTTTCTTTGAGCAAACACAATGGGATGTGATACAGCCTTGTCTGGGTGCTGAGATCCCTTGTTTCCTCCAAACTACAGCTTTGGCCAGAATTTGTCATCACTTTCTATACAAATAGGAAGGAAGCCAATAAATCAATAAACTGTTTATGGTGAAAGACTAGGGCTTCAAATTCCTGCTGGAGTCAGTATCAGGGTTTTTGGGCTTGCTAAGCCTGGTGTGAAGGTAGAGTTAATAAACTGGTCCAAGGTGTTTCCTGAGCTCACTGTCATTGCCAGAGGGCTTCCCAGCATGCTTTGGTGGCTGTGGAATCAATTGGAGCCCAGAAAGGCAGCCCAGGCTAGCATATTCTATGTTCTCTTCATTTCCTCTCAGCATGCCACTTGGAGAAAATATTTTTTGTTTGTTCCAACCCACCCCGATTTGAAATCAAAAAGAATCCTTAGCCCCTGCACATTTGTATGCTGGCCATGTGCACTGTGTTCTTGGAGCCCCATACTTTTCTGGGAGCTTCATATATGGTGTTCTATAAGTTGGCTTTCTGCTGGAGGAGAAGGCATATTTAATGAGTGATAGTTTTCTTGGATGGTTACCAAAAGCATTCCCAGCCATCCCAAGCAACAGACTTCCTTTATGTCTCTTGAGAGACTGTACTATGGCCTCTGCCCTGAACCTGGACAAGATCCAAACCAATAGGAACTTTTGTAAAGGCTTCTGCGATGACCCACAGGCTTAGGACAGTTGTAGCCAGCTGGATGTACTCCAGTACTGACTTCTGCGGCGCAGGCAAACATCCTCTAATACTTTGGCCTTTCAATGCTCTGAGACTTTTTGGCAGGTTTGCAAAGCATTCCCAATTCTCAAAGCTCATAACAATGAGGTGATCTCCGTAAAGAAGCCTAATCCAAAAGTCAAGGGGACAGCTGACAGCTGACGTGGATTACTGGAGCACCAGTGCATTGGTAACCAATAACCAGGGGCAATAGGGGAGGGGAACATGCTAGAGGGTGTAGATGACAGAGGACATGCTCACAGGTATTTATTACATGCCTGGCAACATTTACTATGCAACAAAAGCCCTCGAGATAGACGCCGTGTCACTTCCAAATCACCTGTAGGTTTTATGACTTCATTTCCTGAAAAGCTGCTCAGCTAAGCAGTGGACACTGAACCCTTCAGGTGTGTTAGCTGATACTAGACACACAGGAGGCGTTCATGGAGAACTGCACTGTACTGAGGGCTTTACTTGGATTACAGCAGTTAATCTCCCCCACAATGATAATTCTCATTTTTCAGATAGGAAAACAGAAGCACTGGAGGGCTAACTAAGTTGTTCTAGGTTACCCAGGCAGTAGCTGAAGCCAGACAGTCTGACTCAAATGAGTGAGCTCTTTCCCACAATGCTATGGTGACCTGAAGACTTTCAGAGCAGCCAGAGAGATAAGTCCCTACTGGAATAGTTAACTACCTACCCATTACTGCCACCTCCCTGCCCCAACTCTCAGCCACCCTGTTGTTTCCCTATAGACTCAGGTAAAAAGGCATTTTCCTGGCTAAGTTACGCCCTCTGGTGACCTTTCCTTGCATTCCAACTGGGACCTAGCTTTCCTCTTCAAAGGCCCTTCCTCCCCTCTGTGTCCTTATTCCATCTTCTTTGATGATAGCTGTGGCTCTCTACTCCTCCATTACTCTTCCCTCCCTTTCTAACCCTGGCTTTCCCTAAGTCTACCGAAGTCAGTTTCTCTAAGCTCATCTATAACCTGCTTTGCGGCCAAGATCCAAGAGACTTTCCCAGTCCCGTTTCCATGGCTTCATCACTATGTTTTACTCTGAGAATTCGCTCTTTCTTCACTTCCCAAAATAACTAGCTTCCCTCCTACTTCTACAACTGTTCATGCTCTTTTTTCCCTACCATCTTTTCTGTAGGCCCTTTCAAAGGACCTGCATGTTCTCCAGGCTTTCTGTGGATGCTTGGTCCTTATCCTGCCTTCATCTCTAAGGTCACCAGCCTCCCTGTGCAGGAATATATTATATCTGATTTGTTATTCTTGACTCTAAAATAATATGACTTAACTTAAAAAAAACTTTTAAATATAGGGTCTCATGTATCCCAAGCTGCCCTCTGATTCCTTATGTAGTTAACTAAGCATGATCTTGAACTTTTGATCTTCCTGTCTACTTCCTGAGTGCTGACATTATAGGTGAAAGCCATCATGCCCAGTTTACAAAGTGCCAGGGATGGAGCCAAGGCTTCAAGCATGCTAAGCAATCAGTCCACCAAGTTCCATCTCTAGCCCCAAACATAGCATTTGAAAACAAAAATTTTGCCAGGCAGGCTGCATACATAATTTATAAGGAAATTTCATAAGTTACAATTGCATAATGAAAACTCAATGGTATTTTGAAAATTATTAGTATTTTCAAGATGGTAATGGTAGAATATTAAATGCGGACACATCACTTTCTGAGTGTGCAGCTGTGTGGGACATGAAGCTGGCCATCATGACAAGCATGGGTCTAAGCATTTTATACACATGAGTTTATTTGTCCATGTGAGGAAAGTAAGGCAACAGAGGGCAATTGAGTAATTGCCAAAGGACACATTGCTTTTAATTAATGAAGGTAGAAAAACAGCAAAACAGCCACCACCAAAACAAAACAAACTTGCCATGTCTGCGTGTCCAGGTTGTGTGAGACTCAGGAGAAAACACCCTGTGAATTATGGCTTCCTCCCCAGAAGCCCTCAGCCTGGTCATGGCATCCCTTTCTCTATTGTGCCATTTTTTTCTGCAGTTCATCATGCTCTATCTTCCTTGAATCCTGTGAGTCTGGACTTCCTCCTCCCCCTATTTCTTCTCCTTCTCCTTCACCCTTCCCCATCCTTCTCCTCTTCTTGTTTTTCATGGCAGGGTTTCTCTGTGTAGCTTTGGAGATTATCCTGAAACTCCCTCTGTAGACCAGGCTGGCCTCAAATTCACAGAGATCCATCTGCCTCTGCTTCCTGAGTACTAGGATTAAAGGTGTGTGCCACCATTGCCCCGAAATCTGGACTTTGTTAAAGCTCTGTTTAACCTCCCCACCCCCACCATTTTAAGGGATTTCACACACTCGCTGCAGCCTTGCCCTGCACATTCTTTGTAGCTCTGGGTAGAAGCAACCCTACTCACAGGCTGGCCATGGGGTTAGACACCCAACACTCAGCTGCCATTGCTCACTTGAGGCAATCCAACAAGGCTTGAGGGGAAATTGCTTCATATCCCTTCCACAAATCAAAAGAGAGGTCTTGGGGACAGATAATGTGTCTGAGTCTTCAAATGTGTCCTTAATTGTTCCATCTTCAATGCTTCCAATTCTAAAAGATTTTCTCTAGGCTTTTCATGGTTCCCGCACCAGAAATATAATTAAAATGTAAAAGTCACCCTGACCTCATAGGCTGTGGTGATAGGTGGCAGGCTGTCTGTGGGACCACAGAGTCTACTTTGCTGGCACCTATCTCAAAAAACCAAAAGACAAAAAAAAGAAGAAAAAGAGAGAATATATTTTGTGATACGTGACAATTGTATGTCACTCAGTTGTGCCCATTTATTTATGTACGGTGTACAGCTGCTATAGTGCTACTCTGTAGTCTTGGCAGGCACCACGTTGGAAAAGCCTGAAACTTTGTGTGCAAGGTGAGGCAGAGTCTCACTATGAAGACCTGGCTTGCTTAGAACTTGCAGTGATCCTTGATGCCTGGGCCTTATGAGTGCTGGGATCAGAAATGTGTGCCATTAGGCTCAAAGCCCACCCCAAGCCTGGCCATCTGAGGTAGAGGGGTCTGATGCAAACTGCCAGCTGGCCACAAGGTGGCAGCCGCTCTCTACCAGTGCCTCTACCCACATGGCTCCTTAGGAGTCTCAGCACCCAGTACTCTAGAAGGCTAGAAGCTCCTCCCTATAGGTGTGGGGGTAGTTGGGCAGCCAAAGGCAGAGAAGCCAGGCAAACACCTGGGAGTTTGGAGTCCATGAGGTGAAGAAAACAGGGCTGGTGTGGTACAGAGCTGGCTGGCTTTTTGAGTACAGAATACTGTCTTTGGTTCAAGCTTTCTTTGTATTTTGTGTAGTCACAGTATTCTCCAGACAAGCTAAAATTGTTTGTTTCACCCAAAACTATTAATCAAGGGAAGTGAGATTTTCATGAACTCAGTTGCCTTCTGAGTACACACGGGTTCCAGTCCAACAGTTACTCACCAACAGCAGCTTGACAGTTTTTTCCACCTTTGAAACTTCCTCCAGGTCAAATAGTACTCAGCTCCATGTGCCAAGCAAACCCCCTGCGCTTGACTGTTTGTCAGGTTGGATGTCCAGAAGAATGTTGTAAAAATGCTCTGGAAGCTCCAAGCCTGCCAGATCCTTTGTCTCAGGTGGGTCTCCTCCATGTGACATATAAAGAAACCCGAATTCTGTCTGCTGGGTACCTAGCCATATAGTGGAAGAGCCAGGATTGTGCCTGAGTGAACCTCATGAAAGCCACCACAAACATGTATCCACTATGCTTTTCTTGTGGTTTTGCTGTTAGTTTTTCAAGACTTGGTCTCACCATGTAGCTCTAGCTGTTCTAGAACTTGATCTGTAGACCAGGCTGGTCCTCAAACTCACAGAGATTCACCTACTTCTGCCTCCCAATTGCTGGATTAAAGGTGTGTGCCATCACCTCTTGTCTTCTTCTACTCTGCTTTCAAACTATGCCTTCTTCAGTCACTGTGTGCCAGGCCTGGCACTCAGTTACTATTCCGTTGCCTAACCTCCAAGTTGCCAGTGGGGAAATGTAAACAACAAAGCAAGATTTGGGGCATAGAGTGGACTTTCCTTTAGAGTGTGCTTTTCCTCCTTCCGGCTCCCAGATGCTTGGTGGCTTCCATGGAAGTTCTGAGCTCATCTCTTATGATATAGGCACCTGTTCCTGAAGCTGCTTTCGGGTGTCTTCAGACTGCCCTAGCTGCTGTTGCTTTTTCTCTTTCTTCTCCTTCTCCTCCTTCTTCTTTCTCCTTCTCCTTCTGTGAGACAGGATTTCTTTGTGTAGCTTTGGAGCCTGTCCTGGAATTTGCTCTGTAGACCTGGCTGGACTCAAACTCACAAAGATCTGCCTGCCTCTGCCTCCTGAGTGCCAGGACTAAAGCATGCACCACCACTGCCTGGTGACTGCCCTAGCTTCTAACCACTTTCCTGGATAAAAACTTGTTTCTAAATAGAAAGGCAGAGAGACAGTGCACTAGGATGTTACCATAGCTGGACTCCAGTCTTCCCATGACATGTGGGTAACTTTGAACTAACCTGACAATCTCAAGGTCTTTCTTGGTTTCCCTCTGAAAGGACTCAGATATGTATTTGTGAATGACGATGAAGCACATGTGCCATCATGTACATATGGAGGTTTGAGAACAACTTTTGGGAGCTGGTCTTTTCTTCCACCCTTAGTTCCAGGGATTGAACTATCCTTGTACAGCAAGTGCTTTTACACACTGACCAATTTTTCTGGCCATGCCATCCAATTGTTCAAGCATTTAACCAACAGACATTAAGAAGATACTATGGTCATGAATTGGGTCAGACAGATGTGGCCTTTGTGCCCAGAGCCTGGCCAAGGAGTTTTATCTGGAAGCAGCCTTCCCTGCTCTACAGCTTGGCAAGCAAGACCATTGACAAGAAGGGTGGGAAGTCTGAGGCTAACTTCATGAGACCATTGATTGGGTCTGCCTCTCCATGACTTAGCCTATGAACACTTGCTTGTCTGCACCTGCCACCTCTTGCTTTTCTCTGGTGTGTGTTCTTCCTACCTTGGTCAGGCTCAACTCACTGAGCCTAGGTTGCCACCCTGAAGCAAATTTTGTGCCTTTGGGAAATTAGGACGGATGATTCAGGACAGCCATTGGGCCCTGTGAGGAAGACGGCATGAGTGTCGGGAAGTATCAGATGAGAAACTGCAGCCATGGCACAGGTGGGGCGTATTAGTTGCAGACAGGGGCTTTGTGATGTTTACTCAGACTGTCTGCCTCACTTGAGTCTGGGGGTTCTTTTGCTGTCAGCTCTAGCAAGCTCTTTTTGGAGGGGGCTACTCCTGGGCACGCACAGGTATGTTCCATGGTGCTTACCATGTCTGGAACTGAAGGAAGGGGAACAGATTGGGAGGAAATCTGATAGAGAGCTGACTGGAAGGCAGATGTGTGCACATAAATACACCTGTCCTGGGGAGAATAAGGCAGTGAAAAGTTAAACAAGGTAACCAGGACAAAGGTGAAAGATGTCGAAGACTGGAAAATCCCAGGTCAGCAACCTCAGAGCCAAAAGCGCTATGCCAAAGCCACACAAGGTAAGGCTGGGTGTGGTGGTGCACATCTGTAACCCCAGCATTCAGAACTGAATAGTCTGTTGGAGGGCAGCCTGGGCCACATCCCATGTATATAGCACAGCATCTCCCCTGCCCCCAACAGATTTTGCAGTGCAGGGCACTAGTATGTTTGTGACATGGGCTTGGGGTTAGTGGTAGCCTGCATGATAGATTTTTACTTGAGCTAGTCTTTGAAAGTTTCATGACCGAAGCATGTGGTGTCTCAGTGAGAGAAAAGTGGTATGGCATGGAAGGGCAGTCTCCCTCCTGCTGCCTGTCCAGGAGGGCTGACCCAGGGGCAGTAGCTTTCCCTCACTGGGAAGAGAGAAGATGGCCTCAGCATGGTCATTGTTTTCCCCATTGTGGTTTAGGTATCTTGTATCCCACATCTCCAGGTGGCCATTGCAGCAGAAGTGTAACGGGCCACTCCCATGTCACCTGGACCTCCTGATTTCCTCCGGAATAAGCACATGCCACACTGCCAGCCTTGTATCAGGAAGCACTTACCAGAAGTGTTTAATTCTTACAAAGGCTTGGGAAGCCACATGGAGCCCCTTGCCACTCCCAAAGCTAACCTCAGGGTGGACAAAGGAGACTCTGGGCTGCGGCCATCTCTAGTTGTCCCTCTTATTCCCCATCAGCCAGGAGGCCAGACACAGGCACAGACCACCATGTAGTGCCCCACTTCTGCATCCCACAGAGCCCCTCCCTTTCTCTCACCAGCTGCCTTTGCGGATGCCTGTGTCCCTTCCAGTACTAGTGGTACCCAAGGGCTTTTCAGAAAGGGGACAAGAGCTTGGTTTGGAGGCCCTTTGCCTCTGTGTCATTCTCTCTGCAGTTAGATGTCTTCTGTGTCAATAGTCACTTTCCCTCAGCCTGTACAATTCACAGTGTAGGAGGTTGGCAGTACTACTGTGGCAATTAGGCCACAGTTTTAGAGAAACTGAGACATCTAAGAACATTTTGCAAGTGGTTCAGGCTGGTCTTTGGCTGAAATTTCACTGAGGATGACCTAGTGTGTGAAGGTCAGGCAAATGCTCAGGGAGGAACCATCAGGAAGGAACCACAAATGCTCTTGTCCCCCAGGCCCAGCCTCCTCCCCTGCACTCCCATCCTTCACAGAGTCTGTAATTGAAAGCCTACAGAAAAGAGCAGGCATAGGGAAAGGCACTCTGTGGAGCTCCAGGGCCCTCAGGCCAGGTTTGCTATGGCAGTGCAGAAGGGAAAGGGGTTCTTCACCACCATTGTCGGATCCTGCCATTAGCTGGAAGGAGACCGAAGTATCCCCATTCCACTCAGAGACTAGTCCAGCTGCCAGCAGGAATGGGTGTCCCTAAGGCCACAATAGCCAGTGTCCCTGCTATTCCAGCTATATCCTCCTCCTGGAGTTTCAAGGCTAGAGCAAGACTGGCTCTGAGTCCCATCTTCTTCCCTTTTTTCCCACCAGCCTCTGGGGTATGGGGAATTAGACATCACTAGAAGTGCAAGGAAAAGCCAAGTGACTGGGGCTGCCTTGGACATCCTGTCCTACCAAGGCAGAAAGAATGGTCTTTTTCCCACTAGAGGACCTATAGGACAGGGCTGGCCCAGTGGAGGAGAGGTTGGCATAGAGGATACCAGACACCAGACAGGCTTCTACTTCATGCAACAAAGTAGTATTCCATGTTCAGTCATGGCAGTCTGCTGGAGGCAGTGATGGTTGAGATGCTTCAGATCCTGCCATCTAGGATTCAGGCCTTAAGACCAGGATGGAGGCTGCAGGGTAGGAGGCCTGGTTTGGGTCTGACGTGTAAACCAGTGAAAGATATAGGCCATGCTCTCTGCAGCACAGGATAGGATGAGTGGGCATCTGCAGGTCCTGCCCACCATTACCCTGAAGCTCAAGAGATGACACAGTTGCTGGGCTTGGTGATCCTGGGACTCCCTTTACCTGTGGAGACAAGGCACAGATGTGGAGGCTATAAGTAGCAAGCTCAGTGAGTTTGCCACAAGGCTAACCTTGAACCACCCACATAAGCAAGTTTGGAACTCAGGACTAATATCTCTCTTCCAAGCTGCTGGTCCAGGTCAACAGGGCACCCAGAAAAGCAAAGGTAGTATCTGTTTCAGAAGCCTCACCATAATTGGAGGATCCCCATGATTGGAGACATCAAGTGGTCTGTGTCTCCTGACCAGTAATGACAGGGTCTCTGGAATCAGTTAATGACTTAAAGAGTCCTATCACTAGTAGATAAATATTGTAGGCAGCTTCAAATGCTCTTGAAGTCAAGGGCACTCTCAGGAATCCTACCTGGAGGACATAGGGGCAGCAACCATGAGCGCCCAAACCACTTGTCTTATTGCAGAGCTGAAGCAGTAATCCTGTCTCTGGAGTGGTCAGTGACAGTGCCAGGCCCTGGCCTTCCTGGCTAGTCTCAGCTCCTTCTGCCACTCAGGTAGCTGAGATAGAGAAGGAAAGCTATGCCTGAGTAGGGTCAGCTACCCTACTGAGCAGTGTGGTCACATTGCTGTGGGGCGACCCAGGCAGAGGATGGAGCAGCACAGACCATGGGTTTTGAAGGCTACTGTTTCTCTAGACAGCCCCTTCCTTCCCTCCCAGGTCTCTATATCTACTTCTATCTCCTTCATAATCCCAGCACAGCCATTTTCATGGCAGAATCCTGCTCTGGACTCTGGAGTTGTAAGGCTCACCTGACACTTCTGGCTGGCCCTGGAGACACTGGACAGTTGAAGGCAGAGCCCACAACCTCAGAATGCCTGCTGGCTGCTTTTCCCAGGTGGAAGCCACTGTGTTACTTCCTGCCTATTCCCCTTTATACAATAAAGACAATTTCCCTGGTGCTCACACCACCGTCCATATCACTTCAGCTGTGAATTTAATTAAGGTAACGACTGCCTCTTGTGAGTTGTAGTAGCAGGAGAGGCACCTGGCAGGGCTAGACTAGAACTCTGGTGCTGCAGCCCCTTTTTGAGTCCCCTTGCCTGTGGAAGGCCACACTGCCTAGGCCCATTGTCCTCTGCTCTACTAGCCACTGCCTCACTTTGCCTACAATGAACTCATCCCTCAGGATTTGCTGCAAAACTGGCCAAGCACCTCCTGGGTGTCCCCTGAATTCAGGCAGACAACTGCCTAGAAGGAGGTAAAACAAGAAACCAATGGCCTTCCATGGTGGTGCTGAGGGCTGTGTCTGGTGTGACTCTGTGAAGGTCGTTGAATTCTACCACTCTACCACTGCTGCAGCAAGAGGGGATGCATGGCTCACATTCTCTCTCCTCATTGGCCTTTTCTGTTTGCTTGGATACTCAGTGCCTCCCCAGAGGCAGCAACACTTCAGAGGCAGGTAAACAAAATCAACCTCTTGATCCAGAAGCAGGGGAGGGGAGTATGGGAGGACCCTCAGAGCCTGTGCCCTGCCAGCTCCTTCCCAGGTAAGGTGGGCCCTGATCCTTCCATTTGTAGGGTTGGATGTCAGCCTGGAGATATCCCTTATTGTCAGGATTCATTTCTAGGACTTTGACAGAGAAAAAGGCTTGAAAGAAAATTCCTTGTGTTCCATCACTTCTTCCATGTTCATTTACCAGAAAACTGCCAAGGGAAGATGCCTTGGACCCTTTCAGATTAATGTGGAAAAATTATGCCAACTACCCAAACAATTTCATTTTATAAAGTATGTGTGGCAGGTAAGTGAGTAGCCCAAAGAAGACTTATGTGAGAAAGCCAACTGCAGAGAAGATTTGCACTGAAGACTGGAATAGGAATGAAGAGCACTAGGAATGTCCCATGGCATGTCAGGGAGTGGCACAATGGGGGGCATGTGACAGCCGGGGTATGTGGAACAACAGCTAGCAGCAAGATTCTTCAAGAGAAGGGGAGGTCGGGAACGATATGGAAACTCACAACAGGACTGCAGTGGTAGTAAGCTCCCTCTTCCTATAGCTTTTAGGGCTTCACATTCTCTTTATTTGGAACTTTCCCTGATGTCCATTTGAGGTTCTGCCCCAGTCTCCTTAATCAATGAGGCCTCCTCTGGGTACCCTGTATAACAGAGTCATGATGCTCCCTGCCCTCACCATCTCTAGGGTGATGGGTGACACAGAGAGGAATTTGTTCATTCCATTCCCTGTGCAATGGAGTTCAGACCAATAAAACCAATTCTGGGTGATGAATGCTTACCTAGCACCCTTCTGAGACAGTCACCAGAGGCCCAGACAGCCTCGGAGGAATTGGGAAGACAGACAAATTGTTTGATCTTCTGGTAAGAACAGCATGGCAGAATTAGGAGCTAAGAACACTTGTTACTCTTTCAGAGGATCTGAGTTCAGTTCCCAGCACCACATGATGGGTCACAAACACCTGTAAATCCAGTTCCAAGGGATCCAATGCCACCTTTTGAACTATGTAGGCTCCACGCACACATACAATGCACATCTATATATGCAGAAAAAATACTCAAACACATAAAATGAAATAAACCATACATGTATGAACTTTGCAGCTACCTCATCTTTGGAGCAGAGTTAGCTTACCTCAGCTGTGTGACCAGAATCCTATGTTGGTCACAGGGCTCAGGATAATCAGATATGACAACAGATTCCACACCATCTGGGGCCTGACCCATGCTTCCCAGGAGCAACACTTGAGTGAAAAAATCCCAAGAACAGGGGCCACAGATCCGAAGCACTTCCCTGCTAGTCCACCCCTGAGGAGGACTCAGATTTCCAGGCAAGACATCAAAGATCACTAGCCCCATAGGGAAACATAGAAAAGCCTGAAGTCCCCAAATCCAGGAGCCTCACAGCCTTACAGGCCTTCCAGTCTCCACAGAAATGGGGAAATGGTATCAGCTCTAACCTGTTAGAGACAGCTGCAACTGCTCTGAGGAGGCTCTGGGAGGCAGGGATCATGCTGTCCTTCCTCCCAGCCTGTCCATGGACATGGGGTTGGCCCTTCTGGAGTTCAAGGATCTTATTGGTGGGATACTACCATCAGGCAAACACTTGCAAAAACCACCTGAGTTCTGAGTGACAGCATTTCACTCTGTCCCCTTTAACACTAGAAAACCATTGTCAGCTGGGTGTTGGTGATACATGCCTTTAGTCCCAGCACTCGGAAGGCAGAGGCAGGAGGATCTCTGTGAGTTCAAGGTCAGCCTGGTCTACAGAGTGAGTTCCAGGACAGGCTCCAAAACAATACAGAAAAACCCTCTCTCAAAAAAAAACGAGAGAGAGAGAGAGAGCGAGAGCATTGTCCATTTTCCAATGATCCCCCTAGGAGTTCAAGAACAACACATAGGACCTCCCTGTCTAGACTAGTGACTCCCCCAGGGCAGAGCTTTGCCCGAGTCTCCCATAATTAACTGCATTGGTGTTAGTCTGAAGACCCTTCTGCATTGGAGAGCTTTGTGGGAAAACCAATACTCCTGTTCAAAATGCAGATGCCTACTGTCAGTGCTTCATGGCCTGCTAATGTACCTGTTGCCATGTGCCACCTGGAAAAACAGGGAAGGGTCACGGCAGCCATCATATTCTAGCACTGAATGTGTTCATGTGCTGGAGATCCTGAAATCCACTATTTTGTTACATGAATTTCTTTGACACTGGCATTCCTATGTTATGCTTCTTATTTTATTCAGTGTTTAATTTCAAATTCTTGGCAGTGGGGACTAGTTAAAAGATGAAATGGATCTTCATGGCAACAGCAATGATAAAAGCTTTGGTTTCCAAAGTGTTTTTTTCTTTTTCCTGTCAGCACCACTAACATTACCAATATGATGAATGCCATCCAGAGAAAGATACATTTAGTTGACTAAGTCCTGTTTCATAGTGGTTTTAAAGAATGCAGATTTCGGAGCCCAACCCAGCAGTGTAGACTCTAATCACAGGGTTTTAAAATAGGGTACCCCTGGCTGTGCTCTCCTGAGAGTGGGAAATCTCTCTCAGAGAGCCTTCCCAGAGATCCTGTATGGGCACAGGTGGCAAGTGGCCAGGAAGGCAGACATTAATAATCCAGTGAGGACATGGTTTAGTTAGTGGAAAAGCAAACAGCAGAGGACACCCAGCTTGAGCCACTAGAGGGGGCTCTGGGTCTTCAAACTGCCAGGCTGAAGCCATTGCGGTGCCCTTCCCCCTCTCCCCTCCCCCAGCCCCAAAGGAGGAGATTCTCTGAGATTCTCCCTAGGGCCACACCTGGGTTTGCAAAAATTTGCATGCTGTTTGACAACTATATACTTCTTATCAAGCAATTTTACAGGCTGTCAGCTCTTAGCTTTTCCTATCTTTCTCTCACCCACCCTGTCATCCACCCACGTTCTTTCTGACAAGAGGGTACAAAGACAGATAGGACAGTCAGCACCAACTCAAAGGGACCTCAGAAGCCCTCCCCAGTTTACCCATTCTCTAGAAGAGGAGACAGCCCTGAAGAGGGGAAGGCAATGTGTCAAGAGCTAAGATCATGCTGCCCCTGTCTGTCTCAGCTTGAATGCTCCCTGTGGGAAGGAACCTGGATGGGTTCCTTCTCTGAGGAAGCAACTCAAGTGGTTCCAATCCAACTCAAGCTCCAGGTGACCCAGGATGGCGGCCATGCTATGTTCTTAGGTGTGTAGTCAGCTCCTCAGTGGCTGCCACCTTGAGGGAAGCACAGGATGTCCCTGAGCCTAGGGCTTGGGAAATATAGGGAGAGCCTTGGGGAGGAGAAACACAGCTTCTTGACTCTTCCTTCAAGCAAGAAAGAGGCAGGAGCTAGAGGTCTCAGTAGAGAACTAGGATTTCAGACCTTGGTGGGGTGGCAAGAGTATGTTTTTGGGGAGGGTTCTACCTCTATGTTCTTCCCCAGGCTAGAAGTGGGGACGACACACTTCAGACTTTCCTATGTGTGTTAGCCACTCTTACCCAGCCCTTCTTCTGCTTAGGGGGCTTGGTGCTCTGGAGCAGGAGCTCCCAAAGGCACAATGGGATCTGCTAGTTGGCTCCAGAGCATCATGAACAAATAAATGCTCAGAGATAGGCAGGGATAGCAAACACTAACTGCCCAAGTCATCTAAGCAGGTGAATCAGACACCAGAGGCAGCAGGAAGGGACAAGACAATGGACTTTGTGTTTCTATGGAAACAGCACCTAAGGGTGAGGGGCAGGAGAAGAGAAGGCTTCCACCTCACTTCCAGTCAGGAGTTGGGAAACAGCCCCTTTGTGGTTGGGCTTGCTCCCTCCTTTTCCTTGCCAGGTGTTCACCATGGCAACCCTCCTTCCAAACAAGAGACACAGAGCACATCAGCATCTGGTGCTGGGGAGTCAGGGAAGCCCAAGGGGAATGGGAATGGGGAACCAGACACTCTTCACTTGATAGGACAAGGACAAGTCCTGGCTTTGATCCATGTTTACAGTCCTTAATGCAATTCTCCCAGTGTCCACCTGCAGCTAGACTTATGTGGGTCATCGATGAGGAGGGTGTGTGGAACCTGGCCTGCCAAGCTGCTCAAGCAGTGTGCAGTGTGGGCCCACTGGAGGCAGCCGGGGAGTGAGGTGGGTGGGGATGGGAGGGAGTGGTCCTAGTATTCACACTGTGCCACACTGCAGACACCCCTAGACCTATTCTAAGAGGGAGCTACATCCCTGAGTTCAACAGGACACCACATGCTTCTAGTTAGGAGAAAAGTGGTGACTTCCCTGCTCTATGTCATTGATTGAGTCAAGTCTATGGGATACCTGAGTCCTGGGAGTCCCCAGGCAGCCCAGGACAGATACTTCACAATCAGTTTTCACATAGTAAGCCAGCCAGGAAGCTCAGTTCTCATCACTGCAAAGCCCTGCAACCACAGGAAGAAAAATCCCAGCACAGAAGTCTTTCCAACTCAGGGAAGCTGAGAAGGAAGGCTCCACAGCAGCCTGCTTGTCACTACCAGACTACTGAAAGTCACGTTGGAGACTGCTCTGGAGAAAGAGAAAAAAGACATGGCTTCAAGGAGATCCCAGAGAGATGGTTAGAAAAGATGCCACTGCTCCACATCACCAATCTCTCCCAGAGGGCAAATCCACTTTACAATCAGACATGGGGAAAATGGTTCTAACTATTATCATGGAAACTAGGAGGACTAGTGGGACTGGGTATGTCTGATGACAACAAGGAGCAGGATGGCCAGAAGGAGCCCTAGACTCACAGCCAGTGCTGTGCACTGTTTTATCATTTATAAAAGGAAAACTTGTCACACTTCCTTCTTTACTGAAGCTACTATGAAGGTGATCTGAATACCATGGAGGAGTAAGAGAGTCCTCCTAGGCCATCCCATGCCTACTGCTGTGCTAAACACCAAGCAAGGCATGTATCACTCTTCCCTCAGAGATGAGGAATCTGAAACTGGACCTGCACTGACTAGTCCAGGGTCACCAGGTTCAATGGCAGGCTCACCTGATATGTTGGCATTGGAACCCTCGTTGGGCCTCTTCCCCAGAGGATACTCCACATCCGCAAGAGTCTCAGTGGAGGGGGTCATGTTGTTCAATACCGCAGACCTTTTTACTCTTCGGCTGAAGATCCTGTTGCTCAAGCGTCTGCTCTCCTTGGCTGGGGTGGCCTCTCCATTGGCAGATTCTCCTTTGCCATTCTGGGGGAGTGCCTCTCGGGATTTGTGCCTCAGGTCTACATGCACCTGAGAGACCGTCCTGCCATCCTTTGGTCTCAGCAATCTTGAGGGAATGGGCTCCACTGTGGGTAATACCTGTTCTATTGTAACCAGATCATTCAGAAAGCTCTCCAGACGCCGGGCAGACTCACCACCTCCACTGTCCTCCTGTCCCTCTGCATTGCCACCAGCTTCCTGCCGCTGCCGGGCCGCCCAGCGCATCATCTCTCCTGGAGGAGGGTGGCTGTTTGCCACTAAGGCATACTTGGGGTTGATAAGTTTTCGAGCTACAGTGGAAGAGTAGTTGAGGCCAAGCCTGCCTGCCAGACCCAGGTGCTGGTGCAAGTTCACCTCCTCAGAGATGGCATACAGCTCCCGGAACTCTACATCAAAGGGCTCTGTGTTCTGCCCTGTCAGGAGCAAAAGAAGGTTCCTGTCCACATAGGAGGAGCTCCAGGTAAAGCTGGGGACACAAAGCACAGACATAGGTGGGCCCAGATCTCTCCACTGTCCTACCAGTAGCTCCTCCCTTCAACCTGCTCTGTCACTGTGGCCATACTGTCTGATGCCTGGTGAAAAGTGCCTCTTGCCCTCACCCTGGATTGCTCTCCTTTCCCTAGGCCAAATTCTCCCTTCCCCCTTCTTTCCCATGGGACTTGAAAATCAAACCTGAATCCACATCCACTCTTCCCATGTGTCTAGTACAATGTGGCTTAGAGGGCCTAAGGTAGAACATGCCATAGAAGGTAGAACATGGCAGGTCTTTGTCTCAAAGCTTTGAGGCTCAAATGAAATACCCAGCACACTTCCTGGTACAAACATATGCCAATACATCAGAATTAAGCTGTGCCATCACTAGCAGTGTTTCACCCCTACTGATCCTTCCAAGATCCTTCCAGAGGACTCAGACCATTTATTTATTGTTACATATGCTCAAGTTTCACTTAGATTTTTACTTTTTCAGAGGAAAAAGATGGCTCTCGTATACCTGGTACTTTGTTTTCAACTCAAATTCTGGAGTTATCTTTCTGTGCCACATCTGTGGTGGTTTGAATGAGAATGGCCCCCACAGGCTCATATATTTGAAAGCTTAGTCCCCAGTTGATAGAACTGTTTGCAAGAATTAGCAGTGTGGTCTTATCTCACACCTAGGGGGTGTGTCACTGGGAGTGGGCACTGAGGTTCCCGAAACCCAAGTCATTTCCAGGTAGCTCTCTTTGCCTGGTGCTTAGGGATAAGATGGGAGCTCTCAGCCACTACTCCAGAAACACTCCTGTCTGCGGCCACACTCCTCACCATGGTGGCCATGAACCCTAACCTTCTAGCCACGAAATGAAATGCTTTTTTAAGTTACTTTGGTAATGGTGCCTTGTCACAGGAATAGAAAAGTAACTAAGACAACACCTCACATTGCTTCCCCAGACCTTGTCCCTATTATTTCCTTCTTACCCCACCCCAAACCAGCCTCAAGATACAATCAGCTGCTGAGGACCATGACAAGCAGGCAATGCTTACTGCCTAGGAAGAGTTGGTCTTCTTTCTGGAATAATCAATCTGTCAACAGAAAGGAACTGGGTAGGAGGCTGTTTTTGACCAAGACAGACAATGCCTCTTAAAACCATGACTGCAGGGGCTGGAGAGATGGCTCAGTTGTTAAGAGTACTGGTTGCTCTTTCAGAGGTCCTGAGTTCAATTCCCAGCAACCACATGGTAGTGCACAACCATCTAAAATGGGATCTGATGCTCTCTTCTGGCCTGCAGGGATACATGCAGACAGAGTACTCATACTTAAAAAGAAAAAGTACATAAAAAAGAAAAAAAAAATAAAACAAAACAAAAAAATAACCATGACTGTGGAAGTTCTAGGCTAGCACATTCCTGAACAATTACCATGAATACAGGTCTCCTGGGCACCCCCCTATCCTAGTCCAACACACCTGTAAGATCCAGTGGCTACTTTGTCCCCATCTACCATCAGGAACTTCGATGAGAGAGTCCCCTTGATCTTCCCCATGGGCATGTAGAAGCCAACCCCTGTCACAGAACGGACACGGATGTTCTGTAGAGAAGAGAAAGACACCATTGCTCTTCCTGGGGAGGCCTCTAGGCTCTGCACCAAGTCTTGCTTTGGGAGAGGTCCACAGACCCTGACAGCTGCTCAAGTCTTTCCAAAATTCTCTGCTTCCTTCAGCCTTACATGTTTTACTTTTAACAAGCTCAGGAGAGTTCTTGCTCAAAGTTCTTGATCAGAGAATTACAGCCTTATGCTGAACCTGACAGTAAAGCCAGTGGTTCTATAGACTGAACATCCTAGGAATGGGTGAGAGCTGCCTCCTTTAGCCTTGGCATCTCTAGAACAACAAAAAAGTATTAAGGATATATAAGCAAGCAGTTACAAGTTCCTGAGTCATGGTTTTACCTAGAAGGAAATATATTAGGATCTTGAACTTTAACCTGAGCTTGGGAGGAGGAAGGGGGAAGAGACAAAGGAAGGGCAGAAGGAGTTTCCCATCTCATCTCTGGACCACAGCCTGTCCCAGTGGTACAACTCACCCGAATGCGGAAATCAGCAAGCTCCAGACCCTGGCACATCTCCAAAAAGTACTTCACTCCTGCCTCATCCAGGATGATGTATACAGGGACCCGTCGCTTAGAGGCAGCATCTACAATATCTTGGAATATATCCCCATCAGTGAAAAGATCCATGACGACAGCAATGACCTGGACAGAGAAGGCACTGCTGAGACATCTTGTAACTGATACATGTTCTGAGACATACTTGCCCAGAGAGGACCACCTTGCTTTGGGGCAACTGATGGCCAAGAGACAAAAAACCTACCTGCCACCACTTCTGGATTCTCCAGGTACCCACATTTGAGAGCACACTGAACCCAGTGAGGGGCCCGAGAGTACAAATACTGTTGCTGTTACTTCATCCTGGATAAATCCCAGCCTGCTCTGGAAATTTCCAGAACCCTTCAGGAGAGGGCTGGGAGCCTGGAGAGAGCTGCCCCTGCTGCCACATAGAAAGAGCAGATATGAGGAGATGTTATGGCAAAGGTGTGAGGGAGGGGTTCATTCCCATTGGCCACAGATCTGCATAAACATCACTGTCTCAGAAGGTCAGGGCACTCTACCTCCCTACAGCTATGCAAAGTTCTGCACAGCCCTGGTGCTAATGCTGATAGGGCTAGAGCTGGCCAGGTACCCCTGACCTCTGATGCTCAGCCTTCCCTCCTACCCCATCATCAAATTAAAAACAGTACTCTGGAGCCCTCACATACAAAAACCAGCCCTGATTGTGTGTGTTCCCTTAGAAGCAGAGGCCTTTTTCACCTCAGGGAAAACCCAATTTGTTTTTTGTTTTTTGTTTTGTTTTGTTTTTATTTTAGTTTTATTTATTTTATGAATATAAGTGCCTATCTGCATGTACAACTTTATGCCAAAAGAGACCATCAGATCCCACTATAGATGATTGAGTCACCATGTGTTTGCTGGGAATTGAACTGAGGACCTCTGGGAAAGCAGCCAGTGCTCTTAATTGCTGAGCTATCTCTCTAATTCCCCAGCTTTCCTTTTTTAAAACATTTATTCTTCTCTCATATATTACACTCAGACTGCAGTTTCCCCTCCCTCCACTCCTCCCAATCCTTCCCCCAGCTTCCCTCTCCCCCACACCTACTCCTCCTCTGTTTCCCCAGGGATATCCATCAAACAACATGAACTTACAAAATACAAAACTGGAGCCAGGCATTGGTGGCTCTCAGTTTTAATCCCAGCACTCAGGAGACAGAAGAAGGCAGATCTCTGTGAGTTAGAGGCCAGCCTGGTCTACAGAGAGAGTTCTAGGACAGGCTCCAAAGCTACACAGAGAAACCCTGTCTCAAAGCCTCCCTCCCCCTGAAAAAGATATAAGACTGGGCACAAATTCTTATAATCAAGACTGAACAAGGCAACCCAATAGGAGGGAAGGGGCCCCAAGTGCAGGTAAAAGAGTCAGAGATACCCCCGCCTCATTGATGGGAGTCCCACAGGAACACCAAGCTATATAACCACAAGGTATATGCAGAGGACCTAGCTCAGATGCATACAGGGTCCATGTTTGTCACGGGTCTCCATGAGCTCCTATAAGCCCTTCTTAGTTGATTTTGTGGGTCATGTTCTCAGGGTGTCCTTGGCCCCTTGGCTCCTATAGACGACCTTCCTTCCTTCTTCTTCAGGTTCCCCTGACTGCGCCTGTGTGTTCATTTGTGAAGACCCAGTTTTCTAACTTGAGTTGTTCCCATTTCCCTGCACAAACCATCCCTGTCCTATCTTAAAGGGGTTTCTTGTGGGCCCCAAACACTGTAGACCCACCACTTTCTACTTATATGACCTTAGGTAAGATACTTAACCACAGTGAGCCTGTTTCCTCATCTGCAAAATTGAGATGCCCTGTACTTTATAATTGGCCATGAGTATTAGAGATAAGGCATGTATAGTGCCACACACATCCAACACATACTGAGTCCTCAATCAGTAGTTGAAAATACAGACTCTTTAGCCAGGCCAACTCCAGCACTCTGGACTCCTTGACAGGAAAATGGAGATAATAATGGTGCTTATCTAGCTAGGTGGTGGTGATGCATGCCTTTAGTCCCAGCACTCAGGAGGCAGAGGCAGGCGAATCTTTGAGACCAGTCTGGTCTACAAGAGCTAGTTCCAGGACAGCCTCCAAAGGCCACAGAGAGGCCCTGTCTTGAAAAACCAAAAAAAAAAAAAAAAAAAAAAAAAAGGTGCTCATCTCAATGTGTTATGAACTCAATGGCTCGCTGGGTCATGGTGGTACATTCAATAAACTTCTATCACCTACAACACCATCACCATCTTCACACTACACTACACTACAAATTCCAGCCTCTGAGGTCTCTCTATTCCCTCACTTCCTACAATGTCACTTACTGCTTTCTCTAACTCTTTCTTTGTTTTTCTTTTCTTTCTTCTTCCTTGTTTTTTTTTCTTTGTTTGTTTGTTTGTTTTCAAGACAAGATTTCTTTGTGTAGCCTTGGCTGCTGTCCTGGAACTCACTCTGTAGACCAGGATGGCCTCAAACTCACAGAGATCCACCTGCCTCTGCCTCCTCAACCTCCTAAATACTGGGATTAAAGGCGTGTGCTGGATTAAAGTGTGTACCACCACCACCCTGCTTTCTAGCTCTTCCATTTGCCAGTCATTAACACCCACATGATGATTGCTGGGCCCTCATAGACACAGTGAGGATCTGAGACAGATAAGTTATTATTGCCACCAGGATGATAAGCCACTTACACAAAATAACTAAGGCATAAGGTGAAAGAGATAAACATCTTAAGAGTTTCACAGTAACATGTGATGTGCAGTGAGAGACAGGCAAGTGCTGCTTTTAGCCAGGAAAGGAGAAGAATAAAACAAGCCTTACAATGAATAAGGTGTCCTTGGGTGAGAAAGAAATAGGGAAAAGAAAGGATTGGGGTGAGAACTGAGCAGGGAACTTAGCTGGGCTGCTATGTTGTGAGTGTGCTCTGGCCAGGAGCACCAGGCCGAGACAGGGTAACTGTACCTTCCTTGCTTTGAGGGACCTACAAAGTGAACATTTCTGACAGAAGGCACAGCTCTAGCAAAGACTCTGAGGCACTATGGATCTTAATTTCCCAGTAATTTGGTTGGGCCACAGAGTCCAGATATTTAGTGATATACCATTCTGGATGTTTCTGTGAAGACTCTCCTCTATTGTGTTTGTATGGCAGACGTGGGGGGGGGGGGCTTCTCTAATTAGTCAAGGCCTTCATAGACAAACACCGAGTTCTCCTGAACAAGAAGAAATTCTACAAGTCATATGCCTTTGCAGTTGGACTACAACTCTCCCCTAGGTTTCTAGCCTGCTGGTTTATCCTGAGGTTTTAGACTTTCATCTAAAAAGTAATCTCTCTAGTCAGGTGTGGTATATACACCTGTAATTCTAGCTTTAAGAAGGTGGAGGCAAGAGAAGCAGGAGTTCATGGCCATCTTGGTATGTACAGAAAGTTCATGACATAACCTGGCATCATCTTTATCAACACCATCATCCAACAATACTACCAAAAAAAAAAAAAAAAAAAAAAAATCAAGTGTTTCTTCCTTCTCCCCCATCTCTGTATATATACACACTGTTGATTCTGTTTCTCTGGGGTGCCATGACTAGTGTAGACTGATGATGGGAGTGGACATTTACTAAATAGTCTCCAAGAACTCATGCACTTTGGGTAACTTTTCTAATCTGATTCTTCACACTCGCTCTACTGGGAAGGACTGTTATTCCCATTTCACAAGTGAGGAAGTAAATACATGGGCTAAGCAATGTGTCCAAGGTCACACTGCTAGTACATGGTTAAACAAGAAACAGGTTATGTTTGGCCCAAGAGCATGTATCACTGCTACATGATATTTCAGAAACGTCAAATCAAAAACCCCATTCTTGGAAAGGACTAAAAGCAGACAAGAAAGAGGAGATACAAACAAAATGCAGGCTGAGAAGGAGAGGTAATTACAGATGTAGTATAGATTTAAGGAATAGTAAAATATGAACTAGGTGAGGTAGTGGAACTTACTAGAGTAAGTGTGATTCAAGTGTGTGCTATGAAGCAGCAGAAGCATACCTGGCCAAGTACCTGGGGAACTGCCTCGATCTTGGCACAGGTCTATAAGAGAAGAGGGAAAGAAACACTCAGCAGCTTCCCTTGGGGAAATAAAGAATTGGCAACAATTTCAATATCTTTCCCTGGATGACAAGGTAAGGAAATGGGCAGAGGAGAGGATGTACCACAACTGATGTAAGCAATGAATGTGTTCCATGTTCAGTTCTTAGATCTTTCCTAAGAATTTATTTGCATATGTGTGGATCTAAATGTGTATCACATACATGTAAGTGCTGAGGAGGCTAGAGAGGCCACAGGATCTCCTCTGGTGGTTGTGAATGCCCTGATGTAGGTGCTGAGAAAAAAGCCAAGGGCCTCTGCAAGAGCAGCAAGTACTCTTAGCTGTTGAGTCAAAAGTGTGGTGGCTTGATTTTGTAATCTTAGCATTAGGATGTACAGAAGGAGGATCAGGAGTTCAAGGTCATCCTTGGCTACAAAGCAAGTTCCAGGCCAGCCTAGCTTACCAGAGGCACTGTCTCAATAGCTGTGTATGTGTATATATGATGTATATACATTATATATACACATACTACTTATGTGTATATGTATGTTACATATACACATACTATTTATATAAAATAGTATCATGATACTGTATACTTTTCTAGGATACAAACATGTCCAAGGATTTACACTGAGCACAGGAGAAAGGAATGGGGAAAATGAGAAAGAGAAAACAAGAGAGGTTCTGTGGTGGACTGATGACAGCAGCGGACTGTGAACTATGAACTACATCAGCTCTTTCGTACTTGAGGCCAACCAATCAAACATGCTCAAGTCTTCCAGTGGGACTGTCACAGTCCACTGAAGGTATGGGGAGGGTACAGTGGCTTTGGGGAAGGAGGTACATGGTATCATGGTCCTACAGAGAGTACCTTTCATTCCAGGGGGAATCAAGCATGATGACCTGAGTTTGATTCCCAGAACCATGTAAAGGTTGACATGTAAACATTTGACCTCCACATCCATGCCTTAACTAACCACCTTCTCATCCTATACCACCTGAGGCCACAGTCCACTGACCCCTCCCATTTCTAAACTATCCCCAGTGTCCAGCTCAGATTCATCGCACATTGCATAGGACTGTCTGGCCAGTTTCCAGCTGACTTCTTGGATCCCCATTTTTAATATTTTGTAACTGGAAAAGCAAGTAGTTAAGTTAAAATTTACCCTGGCCTCTACCTCAGAATGAGAGAGGCAGAGAGTTACCAGGACTAGCTTGCAGGAAGCTGGGTCTTAGACAACCTGGTGAGAGTCAGCCATCTGTGTCACTCACTACCAGTTAAACAATGGAATATTTGTAATAGGGGGGAAAAATCAATTGTGCACTGGTTCTTGCAATCTAGTCTTGGAGAGGTGATAAGTACCCTGCTTGACATTCATCCTCAGCATTAGGCCCAGAAAAACCAGCTCCATACCCCTCTGCTGAAGCACTGAGTGTGCCTACTAGTCTCCATGCCAAGTCTAACTTCAAGGCTTCTGGTGAAGATGGAGGCTTGAAGCTTACAAATAAATAAATTTTAAAAAAATAAAAGAAATAAAAAGTAAAAATAAAATAAGACTTTATAGGCGTAGAATCTAGGGAAATAGCCCCTTCTGGCTGGCTCTGCATCCAGCATCCTTCACCTGGTTACCTACCGAGGTGCAACATAGAGAAGGAGGTTAATTTGAGCTGGCAGTTGTTTAGAGGCTGTCACAGGCACACTGGCAAAGAGGCTCTGATGCTGCAGGGGTGTTTCCTTAACTCATCACCTCCTCCTTTGATAGTCTGCCCAGGCAGCAGGGGCGGGGAAGTAGGAAGGAGGGTGTTTGGAAGCCCCTATCTGCCATTCAACTTTAATGACTCTTCTAGCTTTCCAGCTTCTTTCCTTAATTGCCATTAGAGAACAGAGATGAGGAGGGCTCTGCCTTGCCCTGCAGCCCTGTATGTATGTTTAGATGACCCAGACTACAGCAGGCTCTGACAGATGTCCACACCCACAGAGCTGCTGGCTGCTGGGATGTATCCCCCAGAAGCTCCACAGGCCCTTCCAAATTCAACATACTTCCAGTCACAGACAAAACCAGAGTCTGGTGGCTTTTCCTCCTCAATGAAGAAAACCTCAGCCCTCACTGTACCCCCATGAACCCTCTCCAGGTCATTATCCCTTGCTGTTCCCACGAATACTGTCACCCTAGCACAGGATCCCCTGGCTCTTGTTTCACTTCTGGAATAGGTTTGTGGTTGGTATATCCTGTCCCTTCTGCCCTCTGATTTCTTCTCCATAGCCTAAATAAAAGCTGATGAATCAGCTGGTCTCATGACTCTCAAAGAGGTGGAGACTATTAGAGGCCTGACATGGGTAGGGCCCATCATGGGGGCAAAGCCACACCTCTGCTTCTTGTTTTGGGTTATTATGAATGACCTACAATAACTTTAACCCTGGACTTCTCTGTTGAAGCACTATTGACCTCTGGAGATGGAACACTTTATTGTGTCACTGTAGGGGATTTAACAGCATCTGGGTCTCTACTCATTAGGTACAATCATCATTACCCCCAGGGATGACAGCCAAGTATTGCTAGGTACAAAAAAGTAAATGTCTCCTTGGGTTTGTAATATTGTGCAGCTCAGATCCTTCTGTTTCTGAACCTTCCATAACCTAATGAAGCATCTACACAGCTTTTAAAACTCTGAGAATTTCCTGAGTTCCTTCTCTTAGAAATGTTGACCACACTCTGCTTCCTGCCCGTCTGTGCTGTAAGCAAACAACAAAGGCTCCAGGCACTCCAGTGTAATGTCTGCCCATCATCGCCTCCTCTCCCAGGCTGTGGGCTTCTGATGAGGTACATGAGCAGATTTCTTTCAGAAGCTCCACCCTTGGCAAAGAGCTCAGGACAGGCCATTCTCCATATCTAAATGGAGATCTGTGTGTCTGTTGAGTTTGCTGTATATGGCTATGGCTTTGTTTGCAGTTTCCTTTATTTCATTAATGACAAGGCACTAGGTTAAGAGAGGAAACAGATTTGGAGTAAGATTTTTGGTGGGGTGCTTTTGCTAGAAGGAAGAGTTGAAGTTCTTCCTCAAGGGCATAGAGAATGGTACTTTTGCCTAAGCAAGTCTGTGGCTCCGCTTTCACTCTGCTTACTGAAGATCCTGAAGGAGCAGCCAGCCCTGACTGAGGACAATACTTAACCAAGGGGGAAAGCTCCTTTACTGAAGAAACCAGGCCAGAATGCAGGGCCTTCCCCAGCACACACAGACAGAAAGTGCCTTTGAGCAACTACGAAATGGCAGCCTCCTCCCTCTGACAGAGTGCAAGGTCAGGGAGCAGAGAGCATCTGCACGTCAGCCCCCACAAGGCCGCTTGACTGCATCCATACACAGGCTGCCATTGTACTCAGCCCCTACGTTAAGAAATATTTCAGACTCAAGAATCTCTCAGAGTCAGAGAGAGGGTCTTAGATAGCAATTAGCCTAATTCCAACGTTCAAGTCATCCAGTAGGGTTTCAGGACAGCTGGGACTAAAGCTCAGGGTTCTGACTCCAGGCTTGGGCTTTTCTGTACCAGTTGTTACAGTCTTCCCAGACAATATGGACATAGCAAGCTATAGCATCCTAGGCCACCTGAGAGCACATAAAACCAGGATGCCAATGGAGACTGTGGGTAGAGACAGACAATTCTCCCCACAAGCCTCCCCAGCTCACGTGATGTGGAACTAAAGGCTCTGTGGGCAGGTATGGCTGCAGGAGCCTGTAAGGCCATGGGGCCAGCCTGCTGACCTCAGATGTATGCTGGTGAAAACCACTTCTTTTGGTTGAGGAAGGGAAAAAAGTGGCGGGCAGAGGGGGCGGGGAGGTGCTTTGCCTCTAGCTCCCTATTTAAGCCCAGGGCCCAACTTTCAATCCAATGACTGCCTTGCAGGACTATTGAGAGGTTTGGATAAGGTCATGACTGTGAAATTCCAAGATCACCTGTGCAGTTATGAGGAATCATTAAATTCACTTGCTATCAACCTAACTCTCCACACCTTTAGCCTTTTGGTTAAGGGAGGCAGAAGCTTGGCAAACAGGTCCAGCTGCTGCCTCCCAGAATAGCCACCAATCTGGTTATTCTACATGAGGTAGAAGGTTGGTTTGTCTGGGTTCACAGAGCAGTCCTTTCCTTCCTGCTGCTGAGGGCTATGCAGGCTGGGTCTGATCAAATAGCCTGTACTCAGATACCACTGACTGTGGGATCCCATTTTCTGCTATCCCGAGAGGTCAAGGTTTGCAGGGTAGCACTCACAGTTGGGATGGAGGTGGGAGCTTCCCAGAATGTGGGTTCCACAGCCCAGAGATTCTAATACCTGAGTCCTGGAAATGACCCTGGATTGGCACTCCTATTCTCCTCAGGTGGTCTAAGTGCAGAGTGAAGGTTAGTGTTGGAAAAGAATATATAACCTGAAGGCAGAAAGCCTTTCGGTTTGTGTGGCTTTGGAGAAGGGGATATCTTTGCAAGGCTCTTCTGGTATGTGAGTAGCACATGAGTGGGTACCCAGAACCTGCCAAGCTCACTGCACAGTTTAGGAATCTTCCAGCATATGAAAATGACTCTCCTGGGAGTGGAAAGCACTCTAGGTACGTAACAAGGACTTTCTTTGTCATCAATGATGTAAGAGGCCTCATCTGAATGATGAGCAGTTTTAACACTTTAAATTTTCAGGTTTTGTAAGGTATAAAAGTGTTAAAGCAGACCAAGACAGCCACCCGAGGGAGGGACTCAAGTTGCAGGAACTCACACAAGAACACTCCCAGATCTGAACTACAACCTCTTTTGCTTGCTTCCACCCTGGCCTAAATCTCCATTGTCCAAAAGCATAGTAGGGAAAACAGACTTTGGAATTGGGAGTTCTGTGTTGGCTGTGAGATAGAGACAAGTTGCTTAATTTCTCTGATGTCCATCTGGAAAATGTAGCTATTTTACGGGATTAGAAAAGAAATGCAATGATACCCGGAAAGAACTGTGTATTGGTCTGCCTTTACCCTTCCTCCGTGGTAGAGTATGGCATACATAGTTCTCAGCACTAACTAACTGGTTACCAGCCTACCCTGTCCTGGTTATTCTCTCTTTCTACATGTGAATCCCATAACAGAACTCTAAGTATGCCCCATCTCTACCCAAATACTCCATGGCTCCTAACTGTCTACAGAAGCAAGCCACAGTCCCTCAGACTGGCTGAAGGTGTTCCACATTCCCTGAACCCAAACCTTGTTCTTCTACTTCCCTCTCTAACAATGAGTTCACAGAGATGATCTGCCCTCCAAACACTTGAGCAGGCTAGGGACCTTTCACCTCAACACACACTGTCGGTGCCCAGTGCACGTGGTAAGGGTCCATTTAGGTCCTTGTTTCATCTTTACAGAGGCTGTTTTAGGATCATTCTCTGTCCCTAGTCTCTAGTACAGTATGCACCCTCCTTAGGATGCATATTTGCTCAGGCTTATTCTTTAGGCCCATGCTAGTGTCTCTTCATGTGCACACAGTGAATGCCCTAAGCAGCATTCCCTCTGGAGCCAATGATGTGATTTGGGCCTGAATTCTGCCCACCAAAAAGGCAGAAGCAAAGCTGGAGTTTCCACAAGGTCCTGTTCCCTGTATGGCTGCAGGCTGCAACCATCCCACTGGTGGGACATCGAGTTTTGTCAGCCTTGCCTTCCCAGCTGTTTGGAGCCATGTTACATTGTTTTGGGTTCCCTAATTAGACATCATTAAACACTAGTCTCCCTGGTTGCACTGGCAGCCACTGGAAGGAAACTGTGCCCAGGCAGGCCACTTCCTCTTCAGATGCCTCAGCTTCAGTTCAGAGCCCTTTCTCTGATCCTGCAGGGCAAGGCTCGATCACTTCCTACTGATCTGATCCTGTGACATCTGTACTGATGCAAGGCTGAATGTAGGGGACATACAGGGAGATCTGACCCAAACTGACTCTCCAGAGAAAGAGGACATATATACTCACATGAGCAAGATCAATTCATTCAATCACTAAGAAGCATCCACGACCTGCTGGAGAGTAAGCACTGCATTTTTTTTTTTTTTTAAATTTTACGAGACAGGGTTTGTCTATGTATCCCTGATTGTCCTGGAACTCACTCTGTAGACCAAGGTGGCCTTGACCTCATGGAGATCTGCTTGTCTCTGCCTCCAGAGTGCTAGGATTAAAGGCATGTGCCACCACTATCTGGCACAACAATTCTTTGTGTTGGGCCAGCTTTTCTCTGCCCCAAGACATGATTCTGGGATGACTTCCCCTGCACTAAGTTGGTGTTAATTAGTGAAAATTATCTAATGCAAGCTCATTTTAACATTAGCTTAAAGCCAAACATAATTAGGAAGATAAATCAGCTACTTAAAAAAAATCCAATGAAGATATACTAGTCTGAGTTATGTCCTTGTACCCCAGGCTCTATGCAAGGCCCTGAAGAGTAAGGCAGGTCTCAAGAAATGCTTGACTAAGTGTTTCCTGATGGGCCTACCTGAGTGGGACAAGAGGTTGGCAGCTTGCCTGGAAGGTTCTGAGAAGCAGCAGGAGTGATTGAGACCATTGTCAGGTGATGTCCCCAGAGAGGTGGGGCTGTGTGTGAAGGGAGGTATCTGACTGGATTAAGGGGGTTAGCATAGGGAGGGGCTGGTGGTGAAGGCAGTCAGGCTGGACATTTGGGGGAGGGAAACTGTAAACTTAACAGTGCTCAGGCCTTCAGCCTTACTCACAGCCCACCCACTGTCTGCCCTGTCCTAGGCTCCTTGGGAGCTTAGCATACAAGTGCAAGCATAGGTCTCTGGCTCATCTCAGCTCCATCCAGCTCTACTACTGACCAGCAGTATGACTTCATCCTCACTGATCTCATCTACAAAATGATAAATTGCTGTGGTATTACACAGTCTAAGGGGCTGTAGGGTCTGGAGATGTACTTCATCTACAGCACTACAAAAACCAAATGCCTAGCTTAAATATCCAATAACTAATAGCTATCAACACCATATCCCACCCCTCACTGCACTGAAATGTATTTTCTTTTTGCCTCACCCATTAGATCTAGGCAAGATTCACATTTAATTCACCTATCAATTTCTGGTGGCTGGTGTATAGTGCATTCTCGGTAAGACAGGCTGAGTGACCATGCAGATGGGGGATTCTCTGGGCAGTTTGAAAACCCCTTGGGAAGAGAAGTTAAGGTCTTTTCACGGTCTACCTTCAGGAGTCACAGAAAAGAAGAGTCCTGGTCTTTACCTCCGACCCACTATCTTCTGACTCATTACTTTAAGAAGAAAGAACAAGAGAGAGAACGAGAACATTTTCCTAGAGCCTTCCACATGCCCAGCACAATGATGACCAGCCTACAAACTGTACCCAGGATGAGTACAGATTGTCAGGAAGCTGGGCCAGCGACTAATCATTAGAAAGCCATCGACTCTCTTCCAAGGCTAAGATTCTGAGATCATTAGCAAGAGTCAACTCCATGGATTTGGGGGAAGGAAAGAGAAAGCTGGAAGAAACAGGAGCTCTGCCTTGGGTTGGCTGCTCAGAGCACCTGGAGAGGGGAGGGGATACCTATGTGCTAGTTAGTGCCAGCAGCCAGGGCAGGCAGGTGGCCCTGCTTCCTCCCAATTCAGATTGGTGGCTGGCCCCAGAAAAAGGCTCTGCTTTGTATATTCTATAAGGGAGGCAGGGCTGGCCAGCAGCCAAAGGGAGGCAGTATCCTGAGGGCTGAGAACATTGACAGGGAGGGCTGTTAGTATGGTAATTCCTAAAAGGGTCCTCAACTTTTAGGGAAAATACAAGTCCAGGGGCTATGGCCCCAAAGAGGGAAATCTGGGGAATCTACCCCTCCCCCTATGCCTGTGTTATCTGCTCCAACACTGCTTTCTCTCTCCCTGACTCAGCCCAGATCAGGGTAGCTGACAGCCATGGACTTGTCTAACTCCAAAGCCAGTTTACAAGCCTCCAAGGTTGGGCTGGCAAAGCATACTGATGACAAATACATTTTGAATGTTTCTGGAAATTTAAGAGGGAAGAGATGGCCCCAAAGTACAATTCCCAAGGATAATATACACTTGCCCAAAGACACAGCCTTGAGCCTCATCTGGGTGGGATTTCAGTCAGGCTTTAGTCCTAGAGCATCATACCTCCCCATGAGCCTCAGAATGTTAAAGGAGAGAGCCCCCCTGTCCTTTCTTAACAGTTTTAACCCAGCCTCACAGAAATCATTTTGTCTGTCTCACTCTTTTCAAGGCACAGTCCTTGTAGCACCATCTTGTAACTATAAACAATGCAGCAAAACACTCCCATGTTACAGATGCAGAAATATGCCCAGGAACAACCAGTAAGGAAGGAAAAGAGGCAGCAGGAGTAAGAATGAGGTCTTCCAATTCTGGTTTCCAGCTTCAGATGCCTTTTCTCTGGTAAAGGCTTGGATCATCTGAGATCTCTGCCCAACAGATCCTGCCTTACAACCATGAATCCCAGAGATGATCATGAACATGCTTACCAAGGTCCTACTTTATGTGTTCTATTCTGGGTTTAGCAGAGGGGTACACAGCTCTGTCAGAATTTCAGAAACCCATAGTGTAAAATTTCTGAGCATCCCCTCCCCAATCAAGAAAGAAAGAAATGGTTCAAAGATGCACTCAGCTCAGAACCCTAGCTCACTCCTGGCTGGTGATGCCTCTCCCAAGAAGGCTCTAAATCTGCAGTCAAAGGGTGTGGGGGACGTTTCTATACAGTACAGGGACTCTGGCTGAGCCCATGCAGGTAGCCAGGCCTTCCAGAGTCCATCCTCAAGTGTGCCTTCCCTTCCCAGTTTAGGAAGGGGCATTGCGAGGTGTTTCCATGCTTTTCTGTCTTATTCCTCCCTGCTCATAGCCGAATCCAAAGGGATCCCAGCCTAAGGGTTTAGGTGCCACAGGCAATCAGGCTGGAGTCAGGCAAACTGATAACTTCTACTGCCATCAAAGCAAGGCCAACAACAGATGAACTAAATGGGGGATGTGAGTACATCTCTATAAGGAGCAGAAAACACACATTTGGGAGCCCCAGGCCCTGAGTTCTCCCAGCTCTAACTGCAGTTTCCCTCTCCTACTCAGAGAAAGC
Source organism: Phodopus roborovskii (assembly GCF_943737965.1). Taxonomy (NCBI): domain Eukaryota; kingdom Metazoa; phylum Chordata; class Mammalia; order Rodentia; family Cricetidae; genus Phodopus; species Phodopus roborovskii. The sequence goes on along the minus strand of NW_026126459.1, from coordinate 5,212,289 downwards.
AGCAGATGTGTCCCAGGACAATTAACATTTCTATTTCTGCTAAACCTAGCTTCCACAGACAAGCTCTCCATTTCTGAAGCACCTATAGACATTGCCCCCTCTATTTTATTGGTCATCAGACTCAAGTGGGAAGAGATTTGTTCAAAGGAGCCCAGCACAGAAGAGGAGGAATGGATCAAGACAGAAGCTAAGACCCTTCAACTCCAAAGCCTGGCTTCTGTCACTGTCACGGAAGTTGAGTCTTTATTACTCAGAGATCTCAGTTCTCAGGAACAATGACTGAGCAGAAAAACAGACTTAGAACTCCACAGCCAAAGTGCCCAGAGATTGCAGGGGAAGCCCAGACAAGTTGGGGCAAGAACCAGCAGGGCTGTAGAGCTAGAACTGTAGCTGCAGTTGGGCCACTAGGCATCAGCCCTCATGGGACAAGGACCCCACTATTCAAATGTGTTGAATAGTCACCTGTGGAAGGGCAGAAGAGTTGAGAGGGGACAATATGTAAGACCTGCAGACACTGAGCTGCTCAGAGGTTAAACTTCAAAGAGCAGCTTAAGCTGGGGCATGGTGGCACATACCTGTAATCCTAGTACCTAGGAGGCTGATGTGGAGGATCATTGCAGGTTCAAGTCCAGCTTGTACTATGTAGTAATTCCAGGCCAACCCAGGCTACACAGTGAGACCTGGTTGTCTCGGGGGGGGGGGGGGGGGCAGGGGAATAACTTAGACTCTCTTAATCAACTGCCCTTCTGAGGTGGAAGGGGAAAATGATGAGACAAAGGGAGCTAGAAAAAAAGACCAGCTCTTCAACAAGATGGGTATGGCATAAGTGAGCATATTATCTGGCTCTATATTTTACAAACCAGTAAGATTGTAAAACATTATGTAAACCTTTTCCCTTCAGGAATGTGGTGTGATATATGTGTATATTGACACATGTGTGTGGGTGACCATGTATGTGGAGGTTGATGTTGGGAATCACTCTTGACTGCTCTTTTACCTTATTCGTTGAGGTAACGTCTCGCAAACAAACCCAGAACTTGTCAATAGGCTAGTCTTGCTAATCAGTTTGTTCTGGGGATCACCTGCTCTCCTTTGGCTGAAATTATAGTTTGGCCACCATAGCTACCCAGCATTCACAATGGTTCTGGGGATCTGAACTCTGGTCCTCATAATTGCTGGCAAGTGCTTTAACCACAATTATAACTCCCCAAGGGAGTGACAATATGTACTTCTCTGTATGTCAATGGCTAGCACAGGACCTGGTACAGAGAAGGCACTTAACTTGGCATAATCTGCTGAATGTGGCTGGTGACTGATGTTTATGGAAAAAGACAGGGAGCCTTAAAGACTGTCACCTGAAAAAACAGGTCTCTTGGTGACATGACTTGGTGACTCCGAGACTTTGCTGTTAGTCTTTGGGCACTGCATCCCAGCTGTTCATCCTTGCCTCTCACCACTTGCCCAAATGTTTGGCCAGCTGCTTTATCTACCACACCTTGTACTCTGGAGCCTCTCTCCAAATCTCCTTGGCCTTGGTCTAAAAATGTTACTTCATTCTTTGGGACCTTACGGTTCCTTTGTGACATGAGGACAATGGCCTGCCTTACAGTGCCAAGGAAACCAAGCAGTTCATGGGTGGCTGGTGCATTTGGAATGTGGGACCCCAGAATGCAGGAGTCATGAGTCAAATGGATATCACTGGTCATAAGGACAGCAGAGGCTTGGTACCTTCTCACTCTTCCTGCTAGGTCAGGTGTTCAGACAACTTCAAAGAGCCTTCCCTAACCTGGCTCATGGGGTGAACTAGTGTCTCTCCTGCCACACCTTGTCTCAAACATTTGTCATACTGAATTATAAGGATGGATTAGCAGACTATTAGGCTACTGAAGAGTGGGGGTGTGTCTCAGCCATCTCTTTTCTTCTACTGCATGCTTAGCACACAAGAGACCTCCATGATCAGAGCAATGCAAGCCCAGTGGGACTAAGGTTGCTTGTTCCTCTTACTCTGGCTTCCCAGCTTTCTAAGGGGTCTTGCTGTCAAATACTCCCTGATGGTTCCAAAGGTCTCAGCAGCAGCAGCAACTCGCCCTGGTCTTAATTGCTAACATGGTACAAGCCAGGGTTTCTAAAAGGCTGGGAGTTCAGTAGACAAAGAAAATCACTAACCACATTAAAATAATCAGATCTCTCAAGGTGGAAAAAACAACAACAGAAAACCCCACTCAAAAAGCAAACACAGCTGGATCTTTGAATATTGGGTACCAGCATAGCTTGGGAAGGCTATCCTGCCATTTTCAGAGTCTCACAAAGTAGCTACTTAAACCTAACTCCTCAAAGACTTTTTCCTCAGGACTAAGGACCACCTCCATACTGACCCATGTCCTCATTGGTTTCCACACCTGGACTTTCCTCCCCAAGCCAAAATTGTGTTTTCAATGCATCCCCTAATTAGGATCCTTCTCTTTCCCTGAAGATCAGGTATGGAACAGAAGAGTTCCTTGCATGGCCAAGTCACAGCAGCTCCTTGTTCCTATCTATCTTTTGGAAACAAAAATAATAGCAGCTTATAAGATTATTCTGAGGATTAAATGAAATAAAACCCCAAATCCCTGGCATCCAGGTGGATTGATTGCCTTCCCTCCAAGGCCATGGGATCTCAGCAGTCTAACCCAGCCTCAAGGCAACCAGACACTCCCTGGAAACAAGGGAAACTCCCTCCCTCAGGGTGAACGGGGAAGAGGATCTCATCTGATTGCCAAGGAAATATGCTCACCAGCTGGATGAGCAAGAGGCAGGGCCAGGCAGTGGTCAGGAAGTGCTGTATCTCCAGTACACCATAGAGATCTTGGCCTTTCTATAACTACACAAGTGACCTTTAGGCAAACTTTTTTTGCTCTGTGCCTCAGTTTCCTTTCTTGTAAAAGAGGGTGCTGTACATACCAAGTTTCAACCCCTATCAAGCTTCACAGACTACTCAAACTTCTTTGCAAAAGTAACCTCTCACTTCCGGCTCAGTAGTCTCTCAGAGACTGCCCATCTGAGTTATTTCTTACTCTCCCCCTCCAAGCCTTGCACCCACCTCCCACAGGAAGCTTCCAAGTACAGCCTCAAACTCCTTTTTTTTCTTCTAGCACAGCCTGGGTATTTAAGCAAATGCTGAAAGGGCAAAGTCTACACCTTGGATCTTTATGGCTAGTGCCTGGCACATAGCAGATGTCCTGGAAATAAGCACCAGGTCAGCCTGCAACCACAAAAGATTCTGCTGAGAATATTTATCCCAAGAGTAAAGGAAATCCCACAGTACTTGACAGACCTGTCACAGAAGTTGCAGTGGAACAGGGTGGGCCTCATCTCTGCTTTCTTTTAACAGGGTACATGATGAATACCATAACTTATCACCATACTAGATCCATTCAAGCCCCTTGCAGCAGCCCACCACACCATGACAAAGGACAGCAGGGAGGCACATTGGTTCAGAGCAAGGGCTTCGATGTATGGATTCTAGCTCAGCCACTTACAAAGTTAGGTAAGTAAATTAACTGTCCTGCATCTTGATTTCTTTTTCTCTAAAGATAGAGAAAACAACTGTCTCACCTAGAGGGCCATGAAAAACAAGGGGCCAGAGTGTGAGATGGCTTAGGAAGAAAAGGCATCTGCTGCCACATCTGACAACCTATTCTTTCTCTGTGCCTCAGTTTCCTTACCGTAAAAGAAGGTACTGTACACAATCCTACTGAGCCTCAGAGTCCTCAGTTCCCAACACTCAAACTTCTTCACATTTGGAGCAAAAGAAACCTCTCACTTCCTGCTCAGTAGTCTGTCCATCCCAGGCTTTTTTCTCTCTGCCATTCCAAACCTACAACTAACCTCCCACAGAGAGGAAGGAGAGACAAATTCCTGCAAGTTATTCTCTGACCTACACACACATAATAAGTGTAATTTTTTTTAAGCAAATAAGGAAGTCACTAACAGAGTGGGTGCCAGGTCATAAGCACTAAGTAAATCAAAGTTTAGTGAATATTACAGAATATGACATCATGAGTCCTGACCCTTGACCCCTAGCTACAGTCTGCTGCCCAGTACTGCCACCTACTTTCTTCTCTCTCTCTCTCTCTCTGTAGCCAACTTTGCCTTTTTCTTTAGCTGAGTGTAGTATACAAAGAAAGCCTAGTTAGACAAGAAACAATTATTTTAGAAGGAAGGTGAACGTATGGGCAGTGAAGAGTTAATTGCTTCTCCTCTAGAAACAGTCTAGGTCATACCTCCTAGAAAGAAAAGCCTCTCACTGTCCTATTTGACCTTTAGGAAAAGAGATGCCTCTAATTCCACTTATGAAGTTGAATCGAACAGTGAACCCAAGCCTCTGGACAGTGAGGCTGTTGGTGTGGCTTAATAAATCTCATGAGAAGACTGACTAGACAGCTCAGAGGTGGAAGGGCTTGCCATCAAGCCTGGCTTTCTGAATCCAACTTCTAGAACCCATGTGGTAGAAGGAGAGAACCAACTCCCCCATGTGCCAGGACATCCCTCTGTGCCAAGATAATGCAAACACAATAAACACGTGACAAAAGTACATCACCTCTTAGTGTTTGGCAAGTAAAAAATATAGGCTGTCCCATTAAATCTGAATTCAGGTAAACAAAAAGTCACTTTCAGCATCAACGTATCCCATGCAGTATTAGGATAAACTGATACTATAGAACTAATTGAAGTTCAGATTTAATGCAATAGCCCACATTTTATCTGGAAATCACCTAAGTACCCAAGGGCACAGAGGAAAAGACTAGTCTTTCACCTACCCCACAGCCAGCTGTCCAACTGGAATGTTAACCAGGCTCCTTGGAAACATCTTTTAACATCCAGGCGGAGCAGATGGGCTAAATGGGAGCCTCCTCCTGAGTGGCTGAGTCCAATGTCTGTCTTGTCAGAGCACCCAGCACTGGGCAAGCCACAGCTAGAGCTTAAAATAGCTTCCTTCATCCATTGGATCCTGCCTGGGCTCTGGTACCAAGCCCAGGAAAGGATGTGAATGTGAGAATTGGGTCGTTGTGGGGAGAGGGGCTCACAAGAAAAGTTCACCTGGCATGGAGAGTAAGAGACATTCCCCACCAACCACCCACTTTGTGAGGTTGTGAAGATCAAATAGGGAAATGGCCAAGGATACACCTTGTAAATAAATCCCTGGGCACAGGTCATGACCAAGCCCTTTGAGAGACCAGTTTAACACAGCGACTTGCAACCTCCACACTGCCCAGGAAAGATGTGACTGAGGTGTACGAACACAATGCCGATGCCTCCAGACAAAGTTTAAGGATGACTAACATCCATTCAGTGCTTTGTGATTTGCAACAAACGTTCATATTCATCTTTCAAAGGTCTTTCACCACAGGTGAGGGTGAGCTGGGGACCATTCCCCAGAAGATGGTGAGAGTGGCTGGGGAAGTGAGACCAGGTGAGGGTAGGGGGTGGGGAGTGGGAGGGTTCCACTGGTGCAGGATTAGGGTCAAGGCCTACCTTCTGGGCTTGCTGGATCATCTGCCTGACCACCTGTTTCAGGTGCGGTGCCTTCTCTTCTTTGGGCGGGTGGGTGAAGAGTGTGACACGGCTTACACCGCGGTAGAAGCCAGACTCGGTCCACCCCAGGTCCAGCGGGGGCACTTCTGTGTCTGAACGTTCTGGCCAGTAGGCCAGGGACTCACCGGGCTCGGCTGGGGCCTTGGCCTTGGCCTTGCCACCAGCATTGGAGACGGCCTCCTCATAGGGGCTCCAGGCAGCGCGCAGGGCCTGACGCTCCTGGCTGGAGAGGAAGTCCCGCAGTCGCTCCTTCTTGACCCGCTCGTGGTAGGCCTGCTCGCCTCCACCCAGCAGCGTTTCCAGCGCGGCCCGCCGCCGCTCACAGTAGTAGAAGGCGGCCTGCGCCTCGGTCACCCTCTCATTCACGTGCGCCTCGTCTAAGCAGCTCAGCTGGGACTCTGCCATGGTGCCCTAGCCCAGTCCCGGGACCCCGGGCTTGGACCCTGCCGTCCCTACCGCTGCACCTGGAGCGGTCGAGGGGCGGGGCGCCTCACCTGGCTGCGAGGTCCGCCTCGGCCCGCCCAACGATCGCTAGCCGGCCAATCGGTGCGGGCCCCGGTGCGGGCGCGGCCGTCTGGCGGAGAGGGCCTGAAGCCTCTGCAAGGTTTGCGGGGACCTCGGAGCAGCCCCGCCGACGCCGTGCGATGACTCTGGCCTGCCTAGCCCGGCTGGGGCACGGAGCCCCGGAGTGGAAGTGAACTTGGAGCCGGGCTGTAGTCAGAGCCACGTGGGGCCTTTGAGCTGCGCCCGCCTCCCAGCTGCGACCCATAGGTGCAGGAAAGGTCGGCGACTTGACCCTTTACGCTATCCAGCACTCTCCGAATTCCGCCCCGCGGGTCCAGGCTCATTTTCCCCGCAGGCAGGGCCCAGAGCACATGTTCTGGCCCTGATGCCTGCGGGGTTTAGCAATCTTAACCCTTTGGCCTTCAGGGTCCGAGTGCATATGCTATTGAGCGAGACTGTGTCGACTGTGTAAGGGGGGGGGGGGCAGTTGGTGTGGGAAAGTAAAGATGCTAATGAAATCCCTAGTTCTCCCGCCCACGTGTCCCAGTTCTGAGACCAGAGGCCTCCAGGGGCTGTCAGTTCAACACTGTCACTACGAAATTTTTCTTCTAAAAGAACCACCCAAACAGAAACGATGTAAGAAGGCAGCAGTGAATTTACCCCTCATTTTAATTGAAGTGTGTGAATGTTTGGGCCCTGATAGGCTGCCAGAGGCCTGATTACTATATTAGCGATTCAAAATCTATGTTTGAGCTCAAGGAAGAAAACTAAGCACAGACAAGTGTGTGCACACCACCACCACAGGCTCTGCTGTTTCCCATTGGATTAAATGCAATCTTCTTAGTCATTAACATATTATTTTGTTCATGTGCTGCAGTACAATTTTGATTCTCCACATTCAAAATATTTTCAGATCATAGCAACCAAAGGTTCACATTTCTCTCATTTTGTAGCACAGCGTCTCAGAGCTGGAAGGAGCTTTAGAAATGAGTCCAACCCCCTCATTTCACAATCGAGGAAATTGAGGCCTAGAAATAAATGCTTTTCTATATCTCCCGAGAAAAGGGAGGGTAAGCAGGGGGAACGGCTAGGTTCTCTGCAGTCTAGGAGGCTCTTCCCCTACACGTGGTCTCTTGCTTTTTGTTCTTGTGAAGGGACACGAGTTATTGAGGACCTGGCTTTAACCTGGGGTGTGTGTGAAGGGGTCAACACCGCTTCTAGGGCTCTGTTGCTCTCCATCTGGCTCTGTCTCTGACTCAGTCTCTGTCTCTCTCTTGCCCTCACTTCCTCTTCTGTGCTTGGGATAAAACTCAGGGCTTTGGCAAGCTAGCCAAGTGCTCTTTCACTGAGCTACACTCCACTGACAGTCTGGATTAAAAAAAAAAAAAAATGAGTTTTTAGATTGTCTGCAAGGGCTGGAGAGATGGTTAAGAGCACTGACTGCTCTTCCAGAGGACCTGGGTTTAATTTCCAGCACTTACATGGTGCTCACAACTGTCAGTAACTCCAGTTCCAGGGTATCTGACACCCTCTTCTGCAGGCACCAGGTATGCATGCAGTGTACAGGCATAAATGAAGGCAAAACACCTATGCATGTAAAATATTTTTTAATTAAAAATAGATTGCAGAGTTTATGACAATTGTAACAGGTCAGCCCAAAGATCAGGGATGTGAGCAGCAAAGATGGCTGCACCTCCCCTGTTCTTCTCTACTCTTGAGAATCAGAAGGCCTTACTCCTCGTAACACCCCACTCTAAAAGTACTATAGGCATAGTCTACTTGTAGCTTGGACAGCATTTGCTTGATTTGGAGGCTCATTGAGATGCCAGACCCTCTACCTAGGGAATATGGAGGAACTTGAACAGTGGAAAGGGAGGAAAAAACAGCCAAGGTCAATACAGTTGGATGAGGCCAATATGAGTATGCCAAATGTGTTTTAATAAACACAGTCAATCCAGGTATGGTGCCATATACCTGTCACCCCAGCACCAGAGAAGTTAAGGTAGAGGGTGCTGAGTTAGCAGTCAGCCTGAGCAATGTATTAAGACCCTGTTTCAAGAAGCAATCCACAAACACAATAAAAAACAGGCATGTGTGTAAAGAAGAAACTGATTCAATAAACATTTACTCAGTGCTTGCTATGCATCTGGATCCCCTGGAATCCAGTTGTGAGCTGCCACGTGGGTTCTGGGAATTGAACCCCAGTCCTCTGGAAAGGCAGCCAGTGATCTTAAACACTGAGCCATCTCTCTCCAGCCCCTCACTTTTTTTTTTTTTTCTTTTGAGACAGAGTCTGAGATAAACCAGGGCCTCAAATGCATTGTAAGTAGATTCCTGATCCTCCTGCCTGCACCTCCCAAATTCTTGGATTATAGGCATATGTCACATTCCAAGCTCAGTGTATATTTCCTAAGAGAATGAACTAGGGATCTGGGCATGGTGGCTCATGTCTGTGTCCTCAGCACTTGGGAGACTGAGGCAGGAAGATTGCTACGAATTGAAGGCAAATCTTGGACTTCCGTGATTGTTTGAATGGGAATTATCCCCTATATATGTGTATTCAAACACTTGGCCCTTAATTAGTGGCACTGTTTTGGGAAGTTATGGAACCTTTAGGAGGTATGATATATTGTTTCTTTCCTATTCTTGTGTTTAAAAACAAAAAACACCATGACCAAGACAACTTATAGAGGAGTTTATTTGAACTTGTGGTTCTTGAGCGTTGGTGTCCACTATGGCAGAGCAAAGGCATGGCAGCAGGAGCAGGAAGCTGAGGGCTCAAGGTTTTAACTGGAAACATGAAACAGAAAGCAAGCTTGAAATGATGGCAGTCTTTAAACTTTCAAAGCTTGCCTCCAGTGACATATTTCCTTCAGCAGGGCCACACCTCTTAAGCCTTCCCAAACACCACCCATCAACTGAGGACCAAATCTTCAAATGGCCAAGATTCTTGGGGACAACTCACTCATTCCTGGGGGTGGAGACCTCAGCTTGTTTGCTTGCTTGCTTGCTTTATTTATATATTTATTTGAGACAGGGATTTGCTAAGTGGTCCTCATTGGCCTTGAACCCAAGATCCTCCTGACTCAGCCTCCAGATTGATTGGGTTACAGGTAATCCATCTGTCTGTCTGGGACTTTACTTTAGTAGACTCTATGCTATAGCTACCCCCCGGGGCCACTGAGGGTTGAGACTGATAGGGTTATAGCAATAGAGCAACAATTGCTATGCCCCATGCTAACTAAGCATTTGATGTTTACTTCAGATGAATTGCAAATTCTATTGGAAAAAATCCTATCCTCACTTTCCATTTGAGTTAACAGAACACACAGAGGTTTAGAACTCTCTTCAGGCCATCCACCTAGGAAAGAGTTAGAATTCAAACCCAGCCTGCTTGATTTCAAAGCCCGCCCACCTCTTCAGGTTGCTATACTGTTCTAGTTGAAGATACAAGGAAAGGACAGTAGAAAAAGAAAGTGTTTGCCTTGTTTGGCAATTTACCCACTCAATAGAAACTCACTAAGGGCTTAGCTTTGTGCTTAGAGTTAGAAGCCATTCAGCCACTTACCAGCTCTTTATTGAGCCTTACTGATCATCAGGCCCTGTTCCACCTAGAACAGGGAAAGCAGCTGTGAGCAAAACCAAGCTCACCTGGGACTTACATTGATGTACAATAATTAAACATGCCCCCTCCCCCCCACCTCAGGAGGCACAAATATTATGGGACAGGACTTGGGATTGGACAGAAGTTTAGAAGCAGAGTAGAATCTTTTGGAAATATCTCACATTGGAAAAATGTCTTCCTACAGCTGACAGGAAACACACTGGTTATTTAGTAATGTTCACTTTTAAATACCAAAGATGTACATATTCAGTTTATACTTTAGAGAGGTTAATAAGTACCAGACAACATGCTTGCCACCTTGGAATAGGAAAGATGAATGGGACATCATAGGTGGCTTCTCTGGTGCCTCCTGTATGTAGTTCGGATGGATGTCAAATATTCACAGCTGTAACTGTAGCTCAGTGGTAGATTGCTTGCCTGATGTTTGAGAGGCCCCAAGTTCTATCCCCATCTTCACAAGGCAGAGACATAGTGGCAGAGAGGCAGTGGGTAGGGAGGTAGAATGTACAATTATGTAATTGCATCTGATCTCTTCTCCATGAATCCATTAAAGTCGGTTCTGGAAAGGATTGTTATGAGATGATACAGGTGGATAAACAAAGGCTCCTAGCCAGGTGGTGGTGACACTTTAATCTCAGCCCTCAGGACTAAAGGAGGATCTCTGAGTTTGAGGTCAATGTGGTCTACAGAGTGAGTTCCAGGATAGCCAGGGCTACACGGAAAAACACTGTTTCAAAAAACTAAAACAACAGCAACAATCTCCCCCCCCCAAAAAAAAATGATTTCTAGAAGTGAGATGTTCCTTTTAAGGTCACTGATATCAACTAGAAATGTTGGGACACTTATTCATATGGCCTCACCCCCAGACCTTCCACCCTACCCTATAGCTAGACACTTAAGATTATTGAATAGATAAAACAAAACAAACACCCTGATATCCTTTAGGTGCCCTGATATCCTTTTGGTACCTATAGATTAAACTATATAACTTAGGTCCCTCTAGGCCCAGGGACACCCTGGGACAACCCCTCATACTCTCTTGGTCACTCTAGATCTGGTCTGGAGTTTCCCTGAGTTGGTGGGATCTGTCCTGGGTGTATTTCCAATTCCTCAGGCCACCTTGCCCAAGGTGACTGCTGTCTTCTGAGAACTGTGCATCCCTAACAAGTCCTTTCCTGCTGGAGGAGTACCCCCCTCCTGCCTAGACACTTGGCTCTGCTTTACCTTCCTCTCACCCTCCACAGCATTCACTGTAGGCTGTGCTTTCTGCATTTTGTAAAGATATGACACCTTATAGTTAACATTAATTGTAGCTGTATTCAGCCCTGTCTATTTTCCTAGGCCCTCCTGTGTAATTTCAGTCCCAAAATAACCCATCTCATGATATATTCTTAGATAAGTTTCCCAGGGGTGACTTTTTTCCTCTGTAGCAATTTGTGTCACGAATGGCTGTTATAAAACTTTGGGGACTCACTCACACCTTGGTAACATTTTTCCTGGCTGCTGTTCCCAGAGAAGGTGAGAGAACGAGGGGAAGAGGTTTCACTTGCATCCACAGAAGCACAGATCCTGGGACCCAGTGGAGCATCCTCCTCCTCTCACCACTCTGCAGCTCCAAAGACAAAGGCATGGTGACCTCTCACCTGCCCCTAAAACTTTTGGCTATCCATTTGGGAAAAAAAATAGTTTTTTTATGTGTATGAGTGTATATGAATCCATGTAGCCAGAATCCCATATACCACAAGGCAGTCAGCTTCCTTGCCCCTTCACAGTCCCTCACTAATAATCCAGTTAGGCTGGTTTTCTCCAGGACAGCCCAACCTTCACACATACAACCAAATCATTCCCTCTTAGTTGTTTCACTCCCCTCCCCCCATACACTGCTCCCTGTCTATAAGTCTCCATCTCCCCAGTCTGTTTGGAGTTTAGTCCAAACCCTCTACCCCAGTACTTACCTTTGCTTCCCAAACTTTTCTCTGGAAATACATTCTTCCTTAGCATGCTTTAACTAGTGTCTGTGAATGCTGTTTTCCTTAGCAGATGTCAGCCAAGTGAAGGAATTACTCTAAAAGGGAAAGCACCACGCTGGGTCACAGGTAACTCCCCCTGGGTCTCTGATTTTACAGTGTTCCACCCAGACCAGGCACCTGCTTCTCTAGACAACTTTCCCTGTTACCTCCTCGGTCCTCCTTCTAGAGACTGGGCTGGGTCTAGAGACTGAGGTAGGTCATCAGGGTGACTCTTGACTCCTGAATTTTGCCATGTATTGCCCTTCATTTATTTATTTTTTATTTCACTTGCGTTGGTGTTTTGCCTGCATGCATGTCTACATGAGGGTGTCAGACTCCCTGGAACTGGAGCTACAGACAGCAGTGAACTGCCATGCAGGTGCTGGGAACTGAACTTGGGTCCTTTGAAAGAACCATCTCTCTAGCCCCCATATTGCCCTTCTTTAATGACTGTGTTGACCCAGGTTCCCCCCCACCACCACCTGGAGGTGACATTCCTTTCTATTTCCCTCTGTCTATATCCTAGCCAGCTCCTGAGGCTTCATAAAGTCATCCTTGATTCCATCCTTACCCTAGAGTGGTCCTTCAATCGGAACCTCCTTCCAGAGCATACTCTGCAGTCCTAACCTACAGGTTGTACACTCAGGGCCTCTACCATATGACATCTAGGTTCCAGGCCACCAGGACAGGGATCAACAAGCACTAAGGATGTAATCATTCAGGCATAGTTTCTTTGGTTGGTGTGATGGTTAATCTTCAATGTACCCAAGAATCACATCTCTAGGCATGCCTGTGAGGACATTTCCAAAGAGGTTTAGCAGAGGAGGGAACACCCTCCCTGAATGTGGGTGACACCATCCAATGGGCTGGTGTCCAGAGATCCAGAGAGGGGGCAGGGGAACAACAGTGTTCATCTCTTTTTGCTTCCTGGGTGCAGATGCAATGTCACCAGCTTTCAGGGAGGGAGACACTCCATGACAGTAGCTCTCTACCAGGTCATAGTAAAGGCTGGTCTCCACCTATGAGTGCCCTCTTCCTAAGCCCTTTTATTGTGTCCCTGCCTATAGGAGGGAAGAAAATACCCTTCCTCTCCCAGGGATTCCCTCCTAACCACTACTCCCTAATCTTAGAAGGGGACACATTCTCTTTTTGTAGCAGTGAAGTTGTCAGAGTCTGCTGTTGTTTTGGGCTAAGATCTCACTATGTAAACCAGGCTGGTCTTGAACTTACAGCGAGCCTCCTGCTTTCACCTCCCAAGTTCTGGGATTAAAGATGAGTGTTATTACACTTAGTTCCAAGCACCATTTAAAAAGAATTACTTCTCTCTCTCTCTCTCTCTCTCTCTCTCTCTCTCTCTCTCTCTCTCTCTCTCTCTCTCTCTCTCTGTGTGTGTGTGTGTGTGTGTGTGTGTATACAGGTACCTGAAAAGGACATCAGATTCCCCACAGCTAGAGTTATGGGCAATTATGAGCTACTGAACATGGATGCTGGAAACTGAACTCAGGTCTTCTAGAAGAGCAGCAAGTACTAACTGCTGAGCCATCTCTCCAGCACCTCCAAGACCATTTTTATCCTGCCAGTCGGTTCCTAGCTTTCAACTGTCAACAGAATTCAAACAGCCTGCAATTAAATGCAAAAACTTCCATGAAGCCAAACAATTTTCTCCACCATCTCTTCTGTCTGTCATTCACAGTGGACCTATTTAGATTTGTGCATACAAACACATAGATTTATTTTTATATACACATACACATGTCATGAACTGCACTAGATGGTGCAGAGTACAGTTCCATTGTTCACTCATTTCCTTTATTCAACACCCTCTTAGTATTCAGTCTGTTTTGGAGCAGAACAAAATTTTCCTGCTTTCTCACTATCAGCTACCTCTAGAATACCCTCTACTTGTCTTCCAAATTTCCAAGTCCTTTAAGAACTAACTTGAGATAAGAGTGGAGGTGGGGGCTGTCGAAACTGGTGGGAGAGTACACACCTTTAATCCCAACACTTGGGAGACAAGACAGCTCTCTGAGTCTGAGGCCAGCCTGATCTATAAAGTGAGTTCCAAGGACAGGCAGGGTTATACAGAGAAACCCTGTCTCAAAAAACAAACAAAACACACACACACACACACACACACACACACACACAAATAAAATGACTAGCTTGAGGTCCACCTCCTTGGAAAAGCTTTTCCAGCTTCCAGGTGGGGTGGCTCTTCTTCTTTTATAATAGTCAGTGCTCCCTAAAAGAACTTTCTATGACAATTCACAGTTCATCATCTGGAACCATCCCCATACTCAGCCAGCAACAGTACCCATGCAAGAAGCCCTAAAGCCCTGGGTGGTGAAGTTCCAGTTAATAGCTTATCCCTTTTTATCGATCCCACCCTCAGTTAGGGTCTTGTATTCAAGAGTTCATGGTGGGCTCACTCTGACAAATGACTACCGCAGGGCTGGGGACTGTGCAGGCAGGGGCTGAGTAGAAAGGCTGCATGCACTCTGTCATTTCTGATCCTGGTCCCCTTTCCATCTGTGGGAAGAGGAGCCTCCTTTGCTCTGTGCTTTCAAAAAAACAAACAAAAACAAAAAACAAAAACGCTTGCTGCCTTTCTTTCTCTTTGTGTTTTGTTTTTGTTTAGATAACATCTCACTATGTCACCCTGCCTGTGCTTAAACTTATGGTCATTCTTCTTCTTTCTCCCCAGTATTGAGATTAAAGATGTGAACCACCCTGCTCAGCACTAGTTTTCTTTAAAGATGATTGAAAATGTGCACTGTCTGGTATCCCTGACAACACAGCCTTCCTAAATGCACATGTGCGCACATGCGCGCGCGCGCACACACACACACACACACACAAACACACACACACACACACACATACACGGGGGGAGAGAGAGACAGGGAGGAAGGGTGGGAGAGAGAGAAAGAGAGAGAGACTCACTGTTCACCTAAATGACTGAAAAGTTGGGTGGTTTGCCTTCCATGTCCTCATTATGATGGACATACACCCTGGCACCAAGCTATATCCCAGTCCCCTAGGCTGTCAGGGACCTTACCCTTCACTGTTGGGTATATAGACCTTCAGGTCTCTGAGCACAAGGACTGACACAGGCTAAGTATGCAGGAAAGGACCAAACTCAGGCCTAGAGGCTCAGGAAAGACACTTTGAAGAAAATGACAACTAGGTGAGGACAGAGGAATCTGGGGAGACACTAGTAGACAACAGAGAAATGTGTTTTCACGGTAGGAGCCCCCAAGCAAGGAACTTAGGGACATCAACACCCAGCAGAATGGCATAAGACATTGCCACAGATGTTGAGGTTGGAATGGGAGATTGGTAAAGAAGTCCTTGAAACAATGCAGAATAGCAATGGTGGGGAAGCGAGTAGAGGGTGGTGACATCAGGGATGGGTAGGACTTAAGGGAATAAGACAGACTGTCTTGTTTGGTTCAGTGACTGTGAGGAGGGAACGATGGCAGAGAGGAGATACTTGTGTCATTTTAGATGTAGGAAACCTAGAAGGACCAGGAAAGGGATCAGTAAATGCCTCTAGAAATGAAATACTGGATATTGCAGAGATCTAGGGGATATCTGAAGGGGCCTCATAGGCATCATGATACACTGGTATGGGTTGAGGAAGGTGTCCTGGGGTGAGAGCGCAAGAGTCAGTGAAGCTGCTGGGCTGCGATAGCTCATGCTTTTAATCCCAGCACTCAGGAGGCAGAGACAGGTGGATCTGAGTTCGAGGCCAGCCTGGTCTACAGAGTGAGTTCCAGGACAGCCAGGCTACACAGGGAAACCCTGTCTCAAAAAACAAAACACAAAACAAAACAAAAATACTAAACCAAACAAAAGAATCAGTGAAGCAGCTGAGGACATGGGGTAGTGGTAGAAAACATAATCAGTGTGCATGAGGCCCTAGGTACCATACCCAGCACAAGGAGACAGAATAAAAGACAGAAAGAAAAAGAAAGCCTAGGCTCAGAAATGGAGCCAGAGAGCCACAAGGTCTTATGAATTTAAATCCTTGAAGTTAGCAGATCACAGTGGTGCACCCCTTTAATCCCAGTACATGAGAGGCAGACACATGGATCTCTGAGAGTTTGAGGACAGCCTGGTCTACATAAAGAGTTCCAAGCCAGTCTCAAAACAAACAAACAAACAAATAAAAATAACCTCAAGGAGTTAATTTACCAATAGAAGGCAGAATTTCTACAAGTTCTATTTGTTGTAATAGAGATACACACTTGCTAATTCTTCTATTACTTTTTTTTTTTTAAAAAAACGACACACTTCATTCCATCTGCACCTACCCTGAGTTGTACTCATCCAAAAAGGGTCTGTGGACTAGTTGCTCACTGAACATTTGCTGTCTGCATGCATTGAGGGTTTACAGCAAGAAGACAGCCAGTCATGCCTTCTGTTTACTGATGAAGAAATTGAGGTTCAGAGAGATTGAAGTACTGCCCTGAACTCCTGAAGCTCTGGAGAGAGTGAGAACAGTCAAGGCTGCTGTGCATCCCCCTCCTGTTCCTCTGCGCACCCTCCCCCCAACCCATCTGGACTTGCCATGGTAACTAAGCCTCCTCCAGCCTCCAGCGTGGGAAGCAGTTACCTAGCAACTCCCCATAACCAGGTCAGAGCTGGGGAATGAGACACTACTTCTGCCTCCCCTGGGGAATTCAGATGTAGAGAAATGGGATGGCCATAAATGACCTGCACAGAGGAATTTCACAGCAGGATCAGCCTCCTCCCTGTGTTCAGTGCTGTTTCTCTTGGATAACAATGGAGCCCATGTCCATTGACTTGATGGCTTAGTGTGGATGAGGGAGTACCCAGAAAGGCTGGTGGAAGTCTACATACACGAATCTGTGGAGACACTTCATTTGCGGAGGGAGCTGAGGGTTACTCACTCAGTCTCCTTCTTGTCACTTTATTATGCTAAGAAATAATTATGGAATTGCCTGCAGGTCATATACAAGCTGGTTCTTCCCCTAATATTCCCTGTAGACCTGGTCTGAATAGCCATTCTCCACCCACTCACCTACATCTCCTCCTTTCTGTGGACAGACTCCCCTTACACTCCCACACCCTATTCTGCCTCCTATAGGATTCCTCCAGGAGGTCTAAGCCAATGATGGTTGGTTGGCTCATTCTTTTGGATGTGGCATGTAATCCAGTCTTGCCTGTGGAATCTGGGGTGTTGATGGCTGCTGAGAACTAGGCAGGTTTGCTTCACTAGTTAAACTTGGGAGATGGTGTCTCTTCCTTAGACAGTGCCATATCTACACGTCAGGTTGGGAATTGCAACAACCACTGAGAGGACATGCTGACAATGCTCTGGGAGTTAGGGGATGACAGTGTTGCACTCATGAAGAAAGCAAACTAGGCACTGCCTGCTTTTACACTCCTTGTTCTGTGTTTAAGGCATTTCTCATCAAGCCTCCATGTTCACATCTCAGGTTCAGGTTGAATGGGCCGCTCAGTAGATGCTTGGGGCAATCCTTGATAAAAACAAACAAACAAAGCAAAAAATACCAAACATCCCCATTTCTGATAAAACCTAAGATCGGAGGGACTCCCCAATCTTTTATCTCCAGGCTACAATCATGACCTATCTGCAGCTGCATGCCCAGCCTCTTGCAGGTCTGACTACCCTTCCACGCCCTCCTATGCTCCATTTGTACAGGAATGACGTCATCCTGGAGTGGGTTTCCATTTGTTCCCTACAGCTAACCACACATGTCTCTTTCTCGTTGCAAGTTCAGTGAAGTCAGACATGGTGACAGTCGGGTTATTATTATTATTTTTAAGTAGCACTTCCTTTTCAGTGATGTTAGGCTCACAGCAAAACAGGAGATACAGAACTCCCCAAGAGGGTATGCATAGCATCTCCTACTGTCACCATCCAGTGACAGAGCAGTGTGTCTGCTCCAATTGACGAATCTATACTGAAACATTGTCATCCAAAGTCCAAAGTTTACATCAGGGTAAATACTTGCTTCATGGTTTCATAAAACAGATATGTACCTACTATACATACCACACACAGTAGCTGACCTGTCCTAAACAATATCCATGCTTTGTCTATCCATTCTTCCATCCCCTGTGACTCTTGGTAAACTGATCCTTTTTTTTTTTTTATTGTATTATTTTTAAAAGTTTTTGCTGTTGTTTATTTCGAGAATAAGTCTTTCTATGTAACCCAAGAAGCCTGGAACTCAATACATAGACCAGGCTCGCCTCAAACCTGCAGCAATCCACTCCCCTCTGCCTCTCAAATCATCTTATTTTATTTAAAACAAAACAAAAGCTGTCTGGGGGAATAAAGATGTGACTAAATTGGTAGAGTCCTTTGCCGTGTGACCAGAGCCTTGGGTCCTAGCCCTAGTGTTCCATAAATGGAATGCAGTAGTTAAATCCTATAATCCCAGTACTCGGGAGTTGAAACAAAAGTCATCTTGGAGACTAACCTAAAGGGCACAAGACCCTTTCTCGAATGAAACAATGAAAACTTCCTTTTGAGATATAGTTATACTTTGTAGCCCTAGCTAGCCTTGAATTTACAATCATCCCACCTCCCAAGTTCTGGATTTATATGCATATAGCACCATACTTGGCTATGACCTTGATCTTTATACTTTCTCCATTGTTTTATCTTTCTGAAGAGTCAAGGTTGTGATTAGACAGTAGGTAACCTTTCAGAGAGCGCCCCCTAATATGCACATGATTTTGTTTTTTTAAACCCAGGGTCTCACACTGTCCAGCCTGGCCTGAAACTCACTCCTGAGGATTGAGTTTATAGGTATGAGCCCTTCACCTAGCAATAGCTTACTTTAAAAATAGCAGGCAGTGGTATGCATGCCTTTAATCCCAGCACTTGGGGGGAAGAGGCAGGCAGACTCCTGTAAATTCAAGGGCAGCCTGGTCTACAAAGTTACACATAGAAACCCTGTCTCAAAAAACAAAACAAAACAAAACAAACAAACAAAAGCACTGAAATAGTGTTTCTTTTCCATACCTAGCTCATTTACTTACCAAAGGGTTTCATGCTAGTATACTAGCATTTTGGAAATTCTGAATACAACTGCTAAAACATCAGTGTGTAGGATTTGAGATTCATAATTTTCAGCTCCTTTGGGTAAATGAGAAGCAATGTGGGTGCTGGGTCCCTTGATAAGAGGCTGCCAGACTGTCTTTAAATGTGACCTTGCATGCAGCATTTCTACCAGCTGTGAGTGGCCAGGTGCTGTCCGCAATGTTCTGTATTTGAGCATTCTAGTATCTGGGTAGCATTAACTCATTGCTGTTTTAACCTTAACTCCTTAAGGGCATATGATCTCGGGCATCTTGACAGGATGCTTGTTGCCCTCTGTACACAGTCCTCAGTGAAGTCTCCAGGTTCTTTGACTATTTTTTAACTAAGTTTCTGATTTCTTCTAATTGAGTTTCAAGGGTGACAATCCTGAGGACTGGAGAGATGACTCAGTGGTTAAGAGCACTGGCTGCTCTCCAGAGGACTCTAGTCTGATTTCCAGTGCTCAGATTGTGACTCACAACTGCCTCCAACTCCAGTTCCAGGAGATCCAATGCCTTCTTCTGGCCTCTGTGGACACCAGGCACACACATGGTACACAGACATACATGCAGGCAAAACTCTCATACAGACAAAAACTAATTTTTAAAAATATTTAAATTCTGCCTCTACACTAAGCTCCCTGAGTAAAAATTGCATAGTAATGCTATATCATATCTTTTTCTCTCTGCCTCTTTCTCTCTTTCAAGACAGGGCCTCATACAGCCCCAGGGTCTCCTCAAACTGACCATAATTGAAGATAACTTTCCATGGTCCATCTTCCTGTCTTCCCACTTCCCAAGTGCTGGGATTACAGTCATGTATCACCCACCAAACCTGGTTTATGTGGTGCTGGGGACTGAACCTAGGGCTCATGCATGATAGGCAAGCACCCTACCAACTTAACCTCATTCCCAGCCTAGATTAGTCCTTTTAAACATATTTTTTTTTTGCTAACATACAAAGAAATTGGTTTTATTATAACATCTTCACACACACACACACACACACACACACACACACACACACACACTATACTTTGTTCTTATTCTCTTCTCCACACTCCTTCCCTTTTTCCTCTCTGTCCCTCTTACTGGTCATGCTGCCTCCCCACACATAGTTCCCTCTTTAGCCTTCATATTATATATAAATATAATAGTAAAATTTATATAATATTATAAATATATTAACTGACTTTTCTTGTTTCTCACTCCCCTAAGATTTGTCTTTGGCAAACGTTTTCTTGAAGGCTGTGGTTCATCTTCTCATTCCTTTGACATGCAGAGTCTCTATCAGAGAATTGGGAAAGAACATTAATCAGGGCTTTTCTCCCAGAGCTGCTTGTTAAGCCCTCACCAGCACAGCCTGCATTCATGTATCAACCACTTGCTGAGTGATCTGTTTGCCTTGAGCTATCCAATCTAGGTGTGAAGGCAGATCAAAAAATCACTCCCTACCGTACAGTGTTTTGAGTATTGGGACTGAAGCAGTGTGATGATGCTTTAGGCACTTAGAGGAGGGACATGTATATTAGCCACGGCAATGAGACAGTTTCCTGTAGGAACTTGAATTCTGAGCTAAGAATTAGTGTCTGGACCCATGCTAGCTAGTAAGGTAGCCACTAACCACATACAAATCACTTGTTTTTGCCACATGTCAAGTATTCAGTTGCAGGCTGGATGTGATGGCACATGGGTATAAATAATCC
Source organism: Phodopus roborovskii (assembly GCF_943737965.1). NCBI lineage: Eukaryota > Metazoa > Chordata > Mammalia > Rodentia > Cricetidae > Phodopus > Phodopus roborovskii. The sequence continues at coordinate 5,191,791 of NW_026126459.1, read as the reverse complement.
CAGCACTTGAGAGATAGAGAATCAGAATTCAAGATCATCTTCTGCTACATATCCAACTCAAGGCTGACCAGGGCTACATGAGATACTCTTCAGACAATGAAATAAAAATTTAAAAATGTAAGCTGGGTGGTGGTGCACACCTTTAATCTCAGCATTTGGGAGGCAGAGGCAGGCAGATCCAGTCCAGCACCAGTCTACAAAGTGAGTTCTAGGATAGCCAGGGCTACACAGAGAATCAGAAAAGAAAAAAAAAAAGTAATAATCAAGTACTTAATAGCTACTCATGGAGAGTGGTCTGAACAGAACAGTTGCAGAACTAAACTAACATCACTCTAGTCTAAAAAACAAAAACAATAACAACAAAGTTGGGAGAAAGGCAATCCAAGCAAAAGCTAAAGGTGGGTGAGTTGGAGATAGGAGACAGCATGAGTCATTCTGGGACCCCAGTAGGGCTGAGTGAAAAGGCTCAGGTGAGGAAAGCTGTGTGACTGAGCAAATATGCAGCAGGCAGATCCCAAATGCCTTGAGTGGAATGCTAAGGACTTGAAACCGAGAGCTATGGGAGCCCCTGCAGGATTTGAATAAGAGCCTAATGTCATCTGCTTTACATGTTCATAAGACCTTTTGGCAGCCATTGGGGGCTCCATCAAAGGGGTCCTACGTGGGCTAGGAATTGAGGGAACAAAGCAGAGACCAGTGCTATCACTGGGAAAGAAGTGAAAATGAGTCAGTAGCTGTGGTATAAGCAGAGTTGGACAGAGCTGGGAGATATGTGTGGGGACTGATCTTATCGGACCCTTAAGAGGTGCTAGGTAAACACTTGCGGATTTAATGACCTAACTGTAGTCAAGCTCCAGTATAGAACTGTGAGCCATGCATCAGTTCCCATGTGCTATTTACTGCACAAATAAAGCAGTGTAGTGCAGTTCTCTTCATCTGAAAAAGAACCATGCACCAAGGAGAGGGGAGACAACCTGGAGAGAGGGGAAAGCTGGCATTCCTATTTCATCTGATGGAAAGAGGGTTCCAGTGAGAAGCTACAAACAGAGATCATGGGAGGCTGTGAGGGACCCTGAACTCAGCTGTAGCACATTTTTGGCATTGGCACAGGTCCTTCTCCAGCCCACCCTCTCCCATTCTCCTTGTCACACGGATCATGGGACAGATTCCTTAGCCCGATCCAAAACATAGTGAGTGGAGGGTGTGTGACACAATGGACATGAGTAGACAGACCAGGTCTCCACAAATGTCCAGGGGAGGATCTGAGGGCAGTGGCAAAACTTCAGTCACATGAACATCACAGAAAAATCCCCTTGTTTACACCTTAGGTCTGGAATGCTTGAGGAATATGGGATGAATGAAAGATGAGATGGGGCAGCTGGAACTTGTTCATCATTGTGTGACTATTTCTGGGAAGACATGAAGAAATGTCTACTCACCCCAGGCAGAGAGCCAGTGAGCCAGTGACAGGCCAAAGTATGGATGTCACTAAAGTCCAATGTGATAAATCAATGAGTTTACTGAGGCTACTTACAGGAGTTTGAGTAGGGTAACTTACAGGAGCAGATGACTCACAGATAGCTATATCACCAAAGCCCACCCCAGCAAGGGTGACAGCTTATGAAAAACTGGAAACCTAGAGTTCACTGTACAACCTGCAGGCAGCTCACCATGTTGGGGAGTGTTCTTCCTGGTGGCTCAATTGGTCTGAATCTCCTCCAGGCAGTTCAACTGGTCTCTGCTTTTTTTTCAGGTTGCTTGACTGGTCTTTGCTTAATCCAGGTTGCTTTGTTTGAACCTCTTCTAAGCATCTGGGCACTCTTTACTGCTTATATACTATTGAGGAGAAAGGGGCCCAGTTAATCTGGTTGGTTTCAGGGACTTCCTGAAGCTATTTTGAGTTGTTTATTTCCTGTCTTAATGAGCTTTCCTATGAGAGAGTGTTTCACCTCCCTCTTCTCATTTTATTCCTCCACAATGAAGGTTTTAACCTTGGAGGAACACAATATCATTCATTAGACATATATTTATTGATAGTCCTTCAAATGTATCATGAACAGTGTAAGATTCTGGGCGTACAAGGGTCTACAAAACACAATGATCCCTGCCCCAAGGAGCAGACAGCCTAATAGTCACATCACTCACTCTAATGTCCCCATCAGTATGCATGCTGTTCAGGAAAAGCGTGGGACTCATGAGGTAATCTAAAGGGCTATATTATTTCAGATGGGGGGGGGGTTGAGAGGAAGTGACATGCAAACCCAGATCTGAATAGCAGTCAGCCACAAAACAGAAGCTGTGCATTCCTCAGGGTACGCACAATTATGAAAACCCTGGGAACAGTTCTTGGCTATCTGGAGGCTGAAATAAGGACAGTAAAGAAGGTGCATGAAAACAAGAGGACGTTAGAGAGGAGATCTTGCAGGATCAAGAGGGGAAAAAGTGGTGTGCCTGGCTTTGTTTGTCCAGAGACTGCCTTGGTGTCAGTATGGAGAGTATACCAGGGATAGGAGGGAATACAGAGCAACAAGTACAGAGGACATTGCAGTTGCTATGGGAGACAGAAGGATACCATGGAGGGGGATGAAGTGGAAGGACTTGAAAAACAATAACAAAAATAGTTTTAAATGATTGCCATGGTATATTTTTCTCACATTGCTGTCTTACAGACAGACACATTGAAACTAGACAAAGTGTCTTGCAATTATTTTGACCAGCCAGTCTGTTCCCTGTGTGGGCTGTTAGCTGAGATTTAGTGATGCCCCTGCCTTGCCCATAGCCCAAAGTGATGGACATTGATTTTCTCTTTAAGGATTTCCTGAGAAAGCGGCTGTGCCTTCCACAGCATCTGCTCTTGTTTCAAGTGGTTTCTATTAGGGAATTTCCTGTTCGAGTCTCAGCCAAATGCCTGTCACCTGGAAATTTTCTGATTCCTGATAAAGATGCAAAAATAAGTCACCGGGCTGCCAAACAGAAATGATGTTATAATGACAGTAATGAGTCGTGCCTATCCAAAAGCCAAAGTAACTTATTCGCTAGCAACAAAGAGCAGTGACTGAGGAGCCCCAGAAAAGGAATCCAATTAGATTTGTGGCTGATGCCCTTGCTGATAAAAGCACCTGGGAGCTTGTTAAAGATGTAAGACTGAGTCAGAACCCACATTTTAAAATGGTCCCTAGACAACGCTCAAATTCTTGAGATTTTGAGAAGTGTTTCCTCAAATCACCCTGAGACCATCTAAAAGTGAGTGGGCCACAGCAGCTTTTAGATATTTGAAATGAAGTAATTTCCAGTAAGTGGGGAGGAAACCACAACTGGTTCGACAGGAACTGGCTTTTCTCTGGAAGCTCTCTGTTCAGCTGTCACGAAGTCACCTAGGGTGTGGCAGCCAAAATCAGAGACAGTGGCTGTGCAGCCTGTGAGAAGCACTAGGTAGATACACCTCTTTGGCTCTGAGAAGCTGGCATGTGGAAAGTAGATAGGGGATAAGGATGGAGGTAAGACTCCTCAATGCCCTTCTCTTCTTACACCTCCCAGGAGGCAGCATCAGGGGCCAAAGAGATTTGACCCTAATCTTCTTGGTCTAGACCCTATGAGTCCCTGTTCTCCCTGAGTGGTTTGGGTGATTCCCCTGTTCCCTTCTGAACTCAGCCCTGCTAATGGGCACAGCAATGCACCTCAATATAATTTCCTCTTACCTTCCCCCACAATAGTTGCTGGAACAGGATGCCCATTCCAGGGGGTTTAGGAGGTCTGTCTCTCCAGGCCTAGTAGTACCCTTGCCACCCCCTAGGGCTGGCCACACAGACACCAGATACAGACTGGAAAAGCTATTACTGTCTTCTTGTAGAGTGCTTCAAGGCATAGTATCTAGACCAGAACCAAGCTAGTTGTCTCTGCCTCAGCCAGGGCTGTTCCTCCTACGGAATCAGCCAAATGGATGAAGTTCGTGGGCTGTTTAAAGCATATGGTTTGCAAATACTGTAAAACCAAACATCACTTTTGGCTTTTATTTACTGTAATGTTTCACATCACCCACTACCAAGCTTGCTGATCAGGCCCACTTTGCCTTCACTTCCATTTTTACGTTTCCTCCTCGGGGGCCTTCTCTGCTCTCTGCCCCGTTCTGGTGCCTCTTTTTCCACCTGCAATAGGGGCCTCACTTCTGCACCAACTGCCCATGCCTTCTCTAGCTGCCCCTTTTGACCCCCTAATCCCTGTCTCCCCTCTGCCATTTATCTGCTCCCCAGCTCCTGACCCCTCCCCTGCTTTCCCTTCCTGAGGCTGCAGCTGCTCCTTGTGCATGCTCTGTTTCCCTGCCCTTACAGCTATTTTCTCTCCTAGTCTCTTTTTTCCTTTCTTTCTCTAAAGGGAACCCGGGAATCAGAGAACTGTTGAATCAGAGTCACAAGGGACAGAGTGTATGCCACACTGCAGTGACTTGTGAGTCAGACTGTTCTTTTATTGCCTTCAGTAACAGATGCCTTCCAGTCCCTCCCTAAAGCAGGAGGGGACACAGGGGACAGGGCCCCTCAACACATACCCTCACCATCACTTTCACCCCAGCACTTCTTTTCCAGTACATGTGACTACATTGACACCCTTGTAAGTGCCTTCTGTTGTGACATGTTTGCTCCCAGGTTCCTCAAAGGCACCAAGCTTCCTCTCCAGGGTCCCGCCCCTCAGTCAGCCTTCTCTGTGCTTTATTTCCTAGGGTGGGCACCTGGACACACAACTCTAGTTTAAGGTGAAATAAAAGGACAATGGCAGTGTGGTTCCTCCTCCTAGGTGGATGGAGGCCTAAAAGACGCTGAGCACCATGCAGATGGAAAAAGAAACTCCTTCTCATGATACTCCTGTCCAGGGTTAGAGTCAATCAATCAATTTATTTATTGATCTGCAGTCAATGCTCTTGGTTTCCCTCTGGTCCACTGGCAAAGACACCCTCAACCACAGAAAAACAGGAGCAAAAACCAAGAATACTCCACAGAGACAGCCCTTGTAACCACAAGACGAGGCTGCTGACACATCCCACATTCTCAGCCAGGGCTTCTCCAAGCACTTCGCAGAATCTAGGCTACAGCTTTCTTTGCAGCTTGGAAAACAGAAGTTATACTCAAGCAAGCCATGAGGGCCTGTGGAGAACCCCTGTGTTCCCTAGTGCCTGGCTCTATGTTGTCTCCACATTAGAAGCACTCTCTTTTCAGCTACAAGGGAAGAGGGTTGCTACATGGGCAGTCACTGATGGAAAGTAAAAGTTTTAGCTGGGCATTGCCTAGGCCTGAGGCTTGCAGTACTCTCCCATACCAAGCTGAGACTTTTGACCACACCCTTGCCAGCTACCTGCTCAGACTTGCTTGGTGCCTGTGGCCCTGGATCTGCTACACTTTAATTCTCAGGGTGCAGTGCCTGCCCTATGGAGAACAGGAGGGAAGCTACCCTGTAGGTGGACAGGGCCAAGTGAGCTACTTAAACATGCCTCGCCAAGCCCAGCCCTGCCCTGTGCATCCATCGCTGGGGTGTGACCTCTGCTTAGCTGCTTGCTCTCTTGGAAAAGTCCCAAGCCAGGAAAGAAGTTGTGAAAGTTCAAGGATGGGGAGAAGTCCATTTCCCTGCCTGCTTTGCTCCCTACTGCCCTCTCACACAAAGAAGTGCCAGAAAAGCACCCCATTCTTCAGAGTTCCTTCTCATGCCAGTCAATGAACAAACCCAACCAGTTGCCAATAAATTACTATTATAAAATGTTGTGTGAAAATACAGGCATACATATACATGTTTTGTGTACATACGGACACACATGTACATCATATGAATGCATGTGTAGTTATAAAGTCCAGCTTTTTTCCCCTTGTCCCCATCTGGCAGGTAGTTTCGGACAAAAAGCCTCTAGCTTCCTGGCAGTGCTCATCGTGTCATGGGAGCCACATGGTTGGCAGGGAAGAGACCCAGTTTGTTGTGTAGACGGCCCGTCCACCAAGACGGGTTGGAGCTGTCCAGGACTTCAATTATCTCTCCACTTCGGAATCCCAGCTCATCCTCCTCCAGAGCCTCAAAATCAAATAGTGCCCGGGCCCAGTGCACTCGCTAGAGGAGAAACAAGAGACATGCATGCTGATGAACTCTTGGTAGGCTGGTCTTTGGAGCAACTGTCACACCGGGAAACCATGAGCTTCTAGATCTATCTTGCCCTGGGTTCTTCCAAAAGGCTGGTCTCAAAGTAATTTAAATCAGTATACCCAGCCCTGGGCACAAAGGTACTGGGACACTCAGCAGGTTTGTTCTTGATATGGTCTTGGTTTGCTTTTGTGGAAGCTGGGGCCTCACATGTTTTGGAAAGTGCCCTATCACTGAGCCTGTCCTGAGACCAAGTGCACTGGGTCACAGGGACAAAGCTCACCCGTCTCCCACTGCCAGGAGAGTGAGAACAGGGCAAAGCTCAACAGCCAGACTGAAAACAGCAGACTGGATGAGCCAGGCTGAACTCTCCAGAGAGGCTGCCTTGTGCTTTCTGCTCACTCACCCCTGCCACCTGGAGTTGAACAGGGTCTGTATGTCTCCGGTGCATCAGGGTGGCATTCATCTCACTGCCAATGCCACAGTGGCCATCATTTATGTCCAGGCTGCCTCCACGGCGGTCCTAGAGGTGTGTAACACAGGGCTGTTACATTACCAGCAGGGGCGTTTCTCCCAGCCTACGCCAACCATGTGCCTTGCTTGGGTGCTGTCTACAGAACTCACACCCAAGAACTAACTCGCTGACCATCACCCTTCATCTTGGAAAATGGACAGGAGGGAATCTGAAGGGATCTTAGATTCTAAAGGCAAAGATGATGGGCTTTGTTTATCCAATTAATTAAATAGTTTTTTTGGGGGGGAAGTCTTGTACCTATGCCTCAGGGATGCAATCAATTATTGTCTGTGTGTGTGTGTGTGTGTGTGTGTGTGTGTGTGAGTGTAGAGGCCTGAGGTTGACATTGGGCAGTTTCCTCTGTCTACTCTCTATCCACTGGAAGGGACATTACTGACTCTGGGACTCACTGACTCAGCTAGACTGGCAGGCCAATGAGCTCCTGGGATCTGCTGTTCCTACCCACCCCCTCCAGCAGTGAGTTTAAAGATGTGTTCCCCTATGCTTGCATTTATGTGGAAGCTGGGAATCTGACTTCAGGTCCAATTGTTTGCCTAGCAAACACTTTACTCCTTAAATCATTTCTCTACCCCACCCCATTTTTTTCTTTTACTTTTGAGACAAGGTCTTGCTTTGTAGGTCACACTGACTTTGAATTCACTATGTAGCCCAGGTTAGAGTTGGGCTCTTAATCCACCTGCCTCAATCTTCTAGATGTTGGGGTTGTAGGCATGTACCACCACATCTAGTATGGTTCTTTTTCTAGTTAAAAAAAATCAGAAACATTTACTAGTTTAGAGGAAGAATCATATATAGTAGTGTGCTAAGTGCATGGATGGAAAAGCATCCAGGCATGCCTAGGTAGATCAGGAAAGGAGTCTGAAAGAGGGGATGCCTGGGTTCCAGCTTGAAGGAGGAGTGGGACTGACCAGGAAAGATCCATCAGGCAGACAGAATAGCTTATAAAAAGTTAAGAGAGAGAAAGAGAGACATGTGGTGCCAGTTCCTGGATTATGTGTTTGCATGGTAATGGTTGTTGGTAGCAGGATATGGAAGTAGACACAGGTACCTCACAAAGGACCCTGTGCTTGTGGAGGAATGTAGAAACAATGTTGTCTTATTGTACTGTCCATTCCCATGAGCCAGCTGCAATGCCATCTGGAACAGGCAGGTCTAAATAAACAAGGTAGTTGTAGGTGCTAATCCATTTTTCTTTTTACAGGATAAGGGGTAAGAATTGGAATTCTGCTGACAGAAGAATTAATCTTCAGGGTGGTGTGTGTGTGTGTGTGTGTGTGTGTGTGTGTGTGTGTGTGTGTGTGTGTATGTGTGCGCGCGTGTGTGTCTGTGTCTGTGTTCAGTCTGGGAGCTGTATAGTTTGTGGGCAATTTTTATCTTGGGGCCCAGAGTCTTCCAGGAGGCTTGCCCAGGCCTGGGCCATGGGGCAGGCAGGTCCTCCATCCCTCCTTGCCCTGTCCCTTCCTTCTCTTCAGATACCTGGTGAAAATGGTGGTGCTGCAGATACCGCTGCAGAGGGGGCTGTGGCCCAGGTGGAAACTGAGGAGGTGGCTGCTGGTGCTGGTGGTACTGTTGGGGATGGGGAGGAGGGTTGTCTGACAGCTTCCGGTTCATCAAAGGTCGGGCTTCTTCTCCTACATTTCCACTTGGGTGAGGGCCTCCCTGGAACCTCCTGTCCAGGCTGTTGCCCCGGCGACTCTGAGAAAGAAAACAGGGGATCCAGATTCATCCTTCTCCTAGGCCTCCCTGTTCTTGCCTCTCTTCTGGTAGTAACTGTGTAGTGGTGGTAGGGCTTAAAGGAAATCTAAGATTTGGACCTCCACATTATAAAAAGTGGTCTCTGCATTCTCAAGTCTTCTCTAGTTTGTGAGTTCAAGCATATGATTGACAATATAGCCATTTCCATGTAGTCTCCAGTCAATCCGTTCCTACTGTTTTTTTTTTTTTTTTTCTGTAATCAGGCTTAAATATTCTATTTTATAGGCAGAAAGGTCAGGTTATTTGAAAAGGACCTGTGTGTTTTTGGGAAAGTCAACCCTCCCTTCCATACCACCAGCTGTTTTCAAGGTTGGGAAGCTACAATCATCAGAGAGGAAGGGTGTTCCCACCCAGAGCACACAGAGGCGCAGGAAAGAAAACAAAGGTCAATGGAGATCTGTGGTTCTCAGTTATTTGTCTAAAAGATAAATAATCCACATGTTGCCGAATTGCTGAACACCCTACCCTCCAGATAGCTCTACTTTTGACTTTGTATAGTCTGGAGCTGTCATTTGCAGCCTGGTGACAACATTCTAGCAGAGGTATGGAAAACAGGCCTGGTGCTCCATGTATCAGGAAGGACATTGCAACAGCTCATGAATCAGAAATAATATTTTTTTTATTTAACAAACAATTACATGGACACTTGGGTTCAGTATATGCTAGCACTGTACAAATATTAACTCATTTAATCCAGTTTAACGAAAACTTTATACTGCCTCTCTTATCTCTGAGCCCCAAATCCTACTGAGTTAATACTTCTGTCCATTTCCTGGTTAAAATAGTCCACAAGATCTCGGTTGACCTTTGTTTTCTGAACTTCTGTGTGCTCTGGGTGGGAACACCTTCCCCGCTGATGACGGTAGCATCTCAGCCTTGAAAACAGCTGGTGGCTTAGAAGGGCAGGTTGACTTCCTCAAAGCACATGTGTTCTTTTCAATCACCTGTCCCTGGAGTTCCAGCCACGCTAGTGGAGGCTTCTTCCATTATTACATCTCTGTCTCTGTCTATGTCTCTCTGTCTCTCTTTCTCTCTCTTAAGACTCTTAAGACAAGGTTTCAAGACAGCCCTGGCTGTCCTGGAATTCACTCTGTAGACCAAGCTGGCCTTGAACTCACAGAGATCTGCCTGCCTCTGCCTCCTGTGTGCTGGAACCAAAGGCATGTGCCACCATCCCCCCCCCCCAGTTTATTACAGCTATCTCTTACAACCATGTTCTTTTTCCCGAGAGATAGTCTGTACTTTGTATGTGTACACATGTGCATGCATGTGTGTGGAGCCCTTATGGGAGGCTGATTACCACTTCTTCGGTGCTTGCTTGCTACGGACCAGATTCTGTGGCGAGGACCATGGCTGTGCCATACTCAGATACTCATACTCAGTCTTCACAAAGGCCCAGTGATGGAGTGACTATTGTGCTTTCCATGATAAGATGAGAAAACACATATCTAGAAAGAATCTTGTGTGTGTGTGTGTGTGTGTGTATGTGTGTGTGTGTGTGTGTGTTTGCAGGGGGGGGGCAGTGTCTTACTTTCCCTAGCTATCCTGGCAGTTGCTATGTAGCCCACACTGGCCTTGAACTTGCAATCCTCCTGCTTCTACCTCCCAAATGCTAGGTACAATCATGTGTTACCACACCCAGTTTCGTAAAATGCTCTTTGGGAAAAAAAGGGTATTTTATTGGGGTTATATGCCTGTGTACAGATATGCCATGTATGTGCAGGTGCCCACGGAGGCCTGAAGAGGGCATCAGATCCACGGAACCTAGACTTGCTAGTGGTTGTGAGGCCCCTGGAAAAGTGGCAAGTGTGCTTAACTCTTGAGCCACATCTACAGGCCTTGGAAAGAGTTCAGGACTTGACTAGGTGACATAGGTAGTTAGTAATGAAATGGGATTAAACCCATGCAATCCCTATACTCCCCAAGGCCACCAGGAAACTGCCTGGTGCTTTAGTCCTAGCCCCTAGGCCACTCTCTACTACTGCTGTCTGTCACCCTGATCCTTGAGGTGCTCCTGAGCTGGGCTGAAACAATGATGTAAGATCAACAAATAATCGAACAACAGCTTCAATGTGAGCTAACATTTATAGTACATTTGCTGTGTGATTAGAAGTCATGGAAAAGATCAGGGGACATTAGATTATCTTACACTCACAAGCCACTTTTTATGCTGTCTTAAGGAATGAAGAGACAGGATCTGAGAGCCTTCCAAAGCCACACAGCTAGGAAATGTTCAGCTTGGATTAAACCTGAGATTTGACTTTGGATCAGAATACCATATTTTAGGGGGATGGTTGACACAGGAATTCGGGCTATTGAAATCCCTGGCCTGGAGTTTATCTGGACCGAGGCATACCTGATCTTCTCTGGTTCCATCCCGAAGGAAGATCTGCTTCTGTTTGGAGATGGAAGTTGTCCTGTAGTAGTCCACCAGCTTATTTAGGGATGGGAACTTCTCAGTCCATAGGAAGTAATTGCCCTTGTTGTCTCGCATGACTTTGAAGTGCTGAACATCATCCTCATGCCTGGGGAACAAGCAAACTCAATGGAGACCACGTCCCTGATGGGTGTTTTTTTGTACCCAGAGATGGTGAATTTTTGTTTGAATAGGCATTGTGTGAGCATTTATTTTCTGTTTTTGTTGTTGTTGTTCGTTTGTTTGTTTTGTTTTGTTTTGACAGGGTTTCTCTCTGTAATAGCCCTGGCTGTCCTTGAACTAGCTTCGTAGAAGAGGCTGGCCTCGAATTCACAGAGATCCACCTGCCTCTGCCTCCAGCACTAGAAGGAAAGAACCAACTTTCCTAAGTTGTACACACACACACACACACACACACACACACACACACACCAAACAAACAAATAAATGTAAAAATGTTGGGCAAGAAAAGGAAAATGTTCCAAATATACATTTTATTTTTAGTGATGTGTATGTATGTGTGAGTAAATACCATATGAGTTCCGGTGCCTGTGGAAGCCAGCAGTTGGATTTCCTGAAGCCAGAGTTACAGGTGGTTGTAAGCCTCCTGATATGGGTGCTGGGAACTGAACTTGGATCCTTTGTGAGAGTGCTATGCTCTTAACCACTGAGCCATCTTTCCAGACCCATCCCCAGTAAGGCCTAAGCAATCAAGGACCTTTCATAATGTTTATATGATGCAAGGCAACATCAGAGTCTGTCCTCTGCTATGGAGAGGTTTTTTGTTTGTTTATGACCCTGCTGTTTTCCTGTTATCAGAAATGTACTTGACCCATCTGGTCTTGATCTAGTCTAAGTTTATGTTTCATATAAATAAGATTATAAATTGTACTTTGGGAGAAAACACATTATACCAAATTCCAGATTTTAACTGGAAAAGACCTTGGAGACAGTTCACCCTTCTCTGTTTTATGGATGAGGATGCTGTTACTGAGAGAGATCCAAGGGCTTGGTCAAGGTCAGTGTGAATGAGTGGCAAACCTGAGGGAGAATGCCCAGTCTGATTCCAGCTAGGCTGGAGAAGCATACCGACTGCTTTTAGATCATGCCTTTGGCTACCATTCTGGATCAGATGGCTAGGCAAATCAGATTTTAGCCATCTGAAAATAAGGGAGGAGGTTTTACCATCAGCTCTTTTCTTACTCCACAGCCAAGTCATCCTTCTTTGTTATAAAGTTTTGGTTATGGTGGTGACACACGCCTTTAATCCCAGCACTCAGGAGGCAGAGCCAGGTGAATCTCTGTGAGTTCAAGGCCAGCCTGGTCCACAGAGTGAGTTCCAGGACATCCAGAGCTACCCAGAGAGATCCTGTCTTGAAAAACAAAACAAAAAATAAATAAAATATTTCCAAACAGACCTGCATGTTGCAGGTGTATTAGTGCTACCAATGGCTGGTTCCAGCAAAAAAGTCAAGAGTTACAGGGCTTTGGAGAGTAGAGATCCATCTGAAGGTTAGTGGAGGCTTCTTAGGGGTAGATTTAGGGGTCTGCATTTGCAGGGAACAGGAATTCTGAGCCTTTATTCTCATCTTTTATTTGGATTCTGCTCATAGCCAAGGGAAGCCAAAGGTAGAACAGTCACTTCTTGCCCCACATGGCCAGGAGTTTGGACACTAATACTGGCTTTTCTTCAAGATCTGGTATCTCAACTCATAGAGGAAGAAGTACTTCTTGTGTATAATAACTATTTACTCACTCCCTCTCAGCAGTCACAATGGGTACTATGTTGCTGTTTGACAAAATACCTACCCATACACACATAATTTTACAGAAAAAAAAGAGAAAATAAAAATAAAATAGGTTTGATTAGTAAGGTTTATTAACAGGGCAAAATTTCATTAATGAAGATCCATTGAGTTTAGAATTTGAGATTACATAATATTGGCTTGAGCTAATATTTATGATTGCCCAAGATATGAAGAAGTTTTAGTTATGGAGAATTGAGAGTATGGGGCTAGTGACATGGCTCAGTGGGTGTGGGGAATTGAGTAAGAGTGGTCCCCATAGGCTCATATATATGAACGCTTAGTCATCAGGGAGTGGCATTATTTGATAGGATTAGGAGCTATGGCCTTGCTGGAGAAAGTGTGTCTGGAGGTGGGCTTTGGGGTTTCAAAAGCCCACGCCAATCCCAGTGTTTCTCTTTCTCTCTGCCTGCATATCAGGATGTAGCTTTCAACTACTGCCCCGGTACCATGTCTGCCTGTATGCTGCCATGCTTCCTGCCACGATGATAATGGGCTAAACTTCTAAAACTGTAAGCAAGCCCCCAATTAAATGCTTTCTTTTATAACAGTTGCCTTGGTCATGATGTTTCTTCACAGCAATAAAACAGTGACTAAGATATCAGGTAAAAATGCCTGCCATCAAGCTTGATGCCCTGAGTTCAGTTCCTGGGACCCACATGGGAGAGGGAGATCCTCAACTCCCCAAACTTCTGACCCCCACATATGTGTATATACCCCTCAGCCACTACATACATACACATACCATAAATATGTTCTTTACATTTTAGCAAGATGTCAAGGTTAGTGATGTTAAGGAGACCAAGGTAATTGAAGTGCATGTGCCTGTAGATGGCTGGCCCATCATTTATTAGTCTTTCCACCTATGTTTTTAAAGATCTTTTCTTTCTAAATAACAAAGCAGCTACAGTTTATCAAAAGAGATTAGATTTCTGTAGAGGAAACAATAAAACCTCACACCTTTTGAAACTTATCACCAAATGCAGGGCAGCCCTGCCTATCAAATCACCAGGCAGGAGGTGTGTCCCTGTAGGCTCCAGCCTCCTCCTCCTCTGCTAGGAGCCGCATTTTATGCACTTTAGTTATGTGGTCATCGAGTCTGACTTGCAGTCTTTGACATGATGACCACACACACTGTATTCAGATCTGGGGTTTTTCAGTTTAGGTCTGTGTCATGTCCCTGCCTGGACTGAGTCATTTCCTCAAAGATGCAGTGCAAGAGTTACTACAGTGTCAAAGTTCTTTCTGCTCCCCCTCACCAGGGGACTCCCTCAACTCTAACCTGCGCTCCCAGGGTGGAAGCAGCCCAGCTTTGTGTTCAGCAGCTTCCCACAGCAGCGACTTGGGATTTCTGCTTGTCTCTAGTCTCCCTTCAGCCCTCTATTGGCATAACAGCAAAGGTTAAGGTTCAAACTTCGGGACAGACACAGTTAAGTGGGAATTCCCTTTCCTTCTCCTTCCCCTCCTTCCACAGATACTCCTAAGGATGTGTTCTGTTCAGAGCACAAATATAAAGCAGATTAACTTGCTTTCCAGCAATATCTGGGTTAGATAGGGAAGCAGATAAATACACAACTTTTTTTTTTTTTTCTCCAACTGGATCTTACTATGTAGTTCAGGCTGTCTGGAACTCACTATGTAAAACAGTCTGGCCTTGAACTTACAGAGATTTGCCTGCCTCTGCCTCCCAAGTGCTGGCATAGGTATGCACCACCACTACACACATCATTTTGAACAGAAATAAATGTATGGAGGAGCTGAGGATACATGTTCTGGGGAGGAAATAGCATAGTTAAAGAGGTGCTGTCATGCTTTTGATCACTGGGGAACCTCCCAACTTCAGCAGTGGCAGGCTGAGAAGGGTCAAGGTGGGTTTGGGAGTAGCTGGTACCTGACAGATATGGAGAAGTCTCCTGGGGAGCTCTGGCTGGCCCTGATGATGAAGAACCCAATTTCCTTGCCCATGAGTAGGTTCTCTGCTTGATGTCGAGAGAGGCCTTCATGAAACCACCTATAGCAAGAGAGAAAAAGAGTTTTTGAGACACATGATGGTGGGAGGGAGGGAAAAGGGGCATGGAAAAGAGGTGACTCAAGAGAGGAGGCCAGGGCCCTGAGTCAGAGTTTGGGGTATGCATTCTAAAACCAAGTGATGGGCACTCATCAGCTTTCAGGGAAGCAATGGACCACTCCTCTGGACTTGTTCTCCTTGTTCCTTCCCACCAGAAATTTCTCTCTAGCTTGTGAAACTTGAAAACAGGACTATATGGGAGTGACTCCCAGCGGGATGCAGCCACCTGCCCTAGGAAGGGACAGAAGAGAGAGAATGTATGGGGCAGAAAGGGGATGCTGCAGGAATGGAGGAGGAGCTCCTGGCCAAGCTGGTAGGCAAGGCCTGGGCACCCATTCCCTTCCTGAGATGTCAGTGGCAGGGCACATTTCCCCCAGGACAGTTCCAGCTCAGGGGATCAGGTTCTATTGGCTAATATGGGAACCTCGGGGGCTTTAATTGCTGTGTCTAGCAGAGACTGCCAAGTATTAAGGAGATGAGAAAGTCTAACAGCAACATCTCCAGCCAGCTTCTCTGACTCTTTGGTGAGCCATTCCCTGTGCTCTGAGGTAATTCCCTACACGAATCCAGGCTGGAAATGTCTTTACAGAGGAAACAGAAATGGAAGAGAAATCAAATTTTCCAGAGCACAGTCAGGGTGGCAGTGGCTGGAATGTTTAAAAAGAAATAAAACACACCAGGTAAGGGTAGCAGTGGCTGCAGCTTCTGGCAGGAGACCACAATCTCCTCTCCAACCTAGAATGAGGGTTTCCATCATAGCTGCCAGAGGCAGGACCCCATCACATTGCTTCTAGGTGGCTTTGTTCTAATTGCTGCCAGCAGAGCCTAATTAATATCCAAGTCCCTTTAGGACAAATGCATGGTAGGCCCCAGCTTCAGACTCCTTTGTGTTTTCTAGATTCTGAGATCCTCCACTCCAGACTCAGGTAATAGGAGGGGCACTCTTACTCCAGACCTGGGAGACAGCAGAAGGCTTGTAATGGCCAGAGGGCCTGGAACCTGGGGTTTCTAGTGTCTTCTATTTCTTCAGGGCCAAATGAATGATTGCCACAGGTAGAAAACCTAACAGGAGTAGGAGGTAGTGCAGCCATAGAGCAAAGGAAAATCTTTAGCAGAGGCAACAGGCAGGTAGGGATGTTTTAAAAATCTATGTTCTCTAGTTAGAATTGAGCATGGGATTTTTTTTTTTTAAGACTTCCAAAATTTTCCATACATTTTGTATCAGACACAGGAGGTCAAAGTTTCAAACTTGCTTGTTATTCAAAAGGTACTCTTTCACTTATTTGACATTTTTGATATTTTTTGTTTGAAATAGTTAATTTATTACAACCCTGGATATCCTGGAATTCACTGTGTAGACTAAGCTGGCTTCAAACTTACAGAGTTCTGCCCAGAATCAACAGTGTGTGCCACCATGACAAACCTATCATTTTGGTTTTTCGTTTTTTTTTTTTTTTTTTTTTTTTTTTTTTTTTTTTGAGTTGGGGTTTCATGTAGCCCAGACTGACTTCAAACTTGTTACATATTATAGGCTGGTCTTGAACTTCTGATTTTCCTTCCTCTAACTCCAAGTGCTGGGATTACAAATGGCTCTCACTTTGGCTGGATCTGACAGCTTTTATTGATCATCTCTGAACTCACGGGACCATTTTCTTGGTGCTAAGAAAATAGTGGTGAACAGAACAGACAAGCGACTTCACTCTCAGGGAACTGACATTCTAGGTGGCTCAGGAGACACAGGATAAACAACAGAATAATCAAAATAGCATGCTAGGGGATTAAGAACTAGGAGAGGAAATGGAAACAATGTGGACAGAATTGTGGGTTGGGAAGTCGGGGAAATGACTCCATCAACAAAGTACTTGCTTTGAAAGCAGGACAACCTGAGTTTGATCCCCAGCATCCATGCCAAAGCCCAGCTTAGTGGTATGCACCTGTAATTCCAGAATTTGGGAGGCCAACACAAGATCCCTGGGGCTCACAGGCTAGCCAGCCTAACCTAACTAGATTGTTCCAAGCCAGTGAAAGAACCTGTCTCAAAAGAGGTGGGTGATATTCCTACAGGTGACACATGAGGTTGTCCTCTGGTCTGCACATGCATCCATAATCACACACACACACACACACACACACACACACACACACACACACACACAAAATGGCAATAAGAAAGACTTACTGGAGAAGTGGGGGTGGGGTGATCATGTGAGGAGGACCTAGCAATGGAAACTGAGAAGTAGCTATGGCACTGGAGGACCAAGAGGAGGGGGCCAGAGCAAGAGGCATTGTGGATTTCACAGAACATGCTCTGGTGGGAACCCGGTCCTAATATGCTGAGATGATAGTTGGGAAGGTGCTGCAGCAATCTGTAGCTGGCTGGGATGTGGTTGACAGGAGTCCTGGGGGTTCCACAGGGAATGGGCGAATGGGCGTGTGGGGTTGAAAATAGGGAACACAAACACTTTTTAAGAAGTGAAAGGAAAACCGAAAGTAGCTGGAACCAGCAGTTTCTTGATTTTGTTTCTTGTATGTTTATCTGGCCAAGGATGTGTGCGCGATTGCGGCAAGCCTGTTAGCTGACAGGAATGCTCCAGCAGAGAGACAGAAAATAGATGGGGGAAAGGGGTGTCTGCTGGAAGCACTGACAGCTGTGTCTGAATGTGGTTGCCTACAGTGGAAGTGGCCTGAGGGAGGGAATCAAGGAGCTTCTCTTCTGGTGCTTTGCCTTGTCCTCCCCCCACCCCCGTACACCTGGGAGGAGGGTGGGCTGAGAGGTAGGTGGGAGAGTGGCTAGCATGAAGTGGCCACTTAGCAGATTGTAGCAGCACTAAGGGTCCATTGGAGGTCAGTGGTCAACCTTTTGGTTCAGTGGTCTCTTCTGGGTCCTGGAAAGTGACACCACTACCCTCATTAGAGTCATCAATACTACTAAGATTTTCTTTCTTTTTTAATAAAGCCTATACTTTGGGTGCTAGACCCTGGCTCGGAGACAAGATTAGATTTCTATCTAACCCTTGTGGTCAATTCTTGAGACAAACACAGCCCAATCTCAGTGTTTCACTTCCTCTTTCTGGAGGGAATTTCCCTTCCCCCTCCCCTCTCGCTGACTAAGGTGAGCAAGTAGAGACAGTTTGGATCCCTGCTTAGGGTGGAAAGCAAGGCAATGTTAGGCAGTCATGGAGAAGAATTACACAGGAATGGCTTTTGAAATGGGATGTCCGACAGCGCCCCCTTTGGAACTCTTAGAGATTCTGCAACAGCATTCATTATAGATGATTTTAACTTACAAGCTCATTTTTTTATATAAAAATTTTTAAATAGGCGATCCATGCACACGGTGTAAACTTCAGAAGGGAATGTGATGCTATGCAAATAAATCTTCCTCCCACCCTAGCCTTCCGCTGTCAGGTTCTGGAGGCTGGGGAGGGAGATCTCCAGAGGCAGCCATTTCTGACAGTTCCTTGGGTATGCATGGATAATTTTAGTGATGACTGAAAAAGTAAGGGGAGCATGAGTGGGTAGACCCATCTTGGCAGGCTGGAAATACTTACTCAGGAAACTCAATATCTATAAAATTCTTAGGCACATATCCTTCTTGGCTTCCAAGCTCCGCCTTGAGCCACTCCTCTTGATTGCTTAGTATCTGGGGGGGGGGGGAGAACAAAGGACAATAACTCTGATGAGAGGACACAGAGCAGCAGGAAGGGGCTGTAGGACAGAGAGGAAATGAGCTTAGGGATGGGATACCAGCTCTAGGGCTTAGTGGGGAATAAGGGACTAACTCTCCGATGTTTGGCTTCTTTTTACACCATTATTTTTCTCCACTCCAGGCCACCTGCTCATGTCACCCCACCATAGCTCAGACCTAGCACTCAGACATGCCCTGAATCCCTTCTTACAATTTTAGGATTTATATTATTTATTTACATGCATACACACATTTGTGCATACAGACAAATGTACCACAACATATCCAGTGGTGGTCTGAGGACAACTTTTGGTGGTTGTGGGTCCCAGGGTCAAAGTCACTTACTGAGCTGTCTCATCAGCCTTTAATTCATTAGTTAATTTTTTTTTTTTTGAGACAAGTTCACATGTAGCTCGAGCTGGCCTGGCAGTAACTATACAGAAGGCTTTGAAGTCTCGATCTTCCTGCTTTTCCCTCCCAAGTACTAGGATTATAGAGGTAGATCACTATGCCTGACAAAAATTTATTTTTAAACACAGAGATTATAACTTAGATACCTAAGTAAGACCAGCTTTATAAACTATAATGTTTATATTCTATTTTGAATTTTGAAAATGGTTGGGATAGGGTTCAAACTACTTGGGATGACAGTACAAGTCTGGTGTCTTGTGCCTGTCATTGCAACACTCAGGAAGGTGAGGCAGGAGGATTTCTGTCAGTTGGAGGCAAGCCTGAGCTATATAGTAGTGAATTCTAGGCTGCAGAGTGAGAACTTGAGTGGGAAGGGGGCTCTCTACAGAGACACTTTGGAGATGCCATCTATAAACTTAAAGTCAGATCCCAAACAAAACCAGAAGTTCTGTTGCATTACTACAGGACCCTCCTTGAGTGCTACCCATATGTGGTCACCTTCCTTGGTCCCTCACATTACTCAGCAGACATGACTGCATGTGTATTCATTGATTTCAGAAAACAAGAGACCTTCGAAAGTATTTGCTATCTCCACTGAGAATGTTTCTAAAGGATGTGGGCCTAGACTGGAACAATGACTCTATTCAAGGGTGGCCGAATAAGAGACTGGGAAACCTGTGATCGTGTCACCAAGTCCCTGGAATCTTTCCAACAGTCCCTCACCCATTTCTGGGCTTGGAGGAACATGAACTTTTTGCTATTGCTTAGGAAGTTGTTTCTCTTTCTTGTAGCTGGAGATGTTTAGATGGGTGGAGATGCTGGGGCCGGGAGGGGGAACAGAGGAAAGCTGTGAAAGGCTGCCTGGAGACCTCTCCAGACAATGCCATGAGCTAACTGGGTCAAATGTGATGACTGAGGAACCACTCTGTGCTATGTCCTTGGAGTTCAAGGTCTTCATTCTATCAGGGGTTTAGCTGGGGAAGTTAGAAGTACAGGTCCTTGTGGCCCGTGGCTGAAGATTCTGGAGTTTTATCTTCAGAAAAGATTTTGAGCTAGGAAATGACAGTAAGAATGAGAGTGTAGAAGGAGCTTTGAAGACAAGCTGGGGGTGGGGTAAAACCAGGGAAGAACAGAAGGAAGATGGGTGTCACCCAACAGGTCATGGTTAATGGGGTCTGAGCTAAGAAGAGGCAAGGTCCTAGTTCAGAGGATTCTAGGAAGTAAAATCAAGCATGATTTTGTAACCATTTGGGGTAGCTGGGGGAGAAGGGGATTCTGGGAAAACTTTGGATTTCTAGCTGGGGAGACTGAGTGGGTGGTGATGTCTTTACTGAAACAGAGAGGAGAAGGAGAAGCAGGAAGGACTTGTGGGCTTCTGCTTGTAGCAGGTAAATTCCAGTTGAATTCTTCAACTGAGAAGAAACACTCAGTGGGCTGTGGATGTATGTGTTGGACGTATGAGACAGCCAAGAGCTGGTGACTGGGGTTTCCAAGAGTCATCCAGAAGGGGTAGGAGTGGAAGTCCTGGGTGCCTTGGATTTCTCTCTCCCACAGCAAAAGCCAGCCCTCCCTCCCTCCCTCTCTCCCTCTCTCCCTTCCTTCCTTGCTTTCGTTGACAGGGTTTCATATAGCCTAGGCTGGCCTCCAAATCCCTATACAGCTGAAGTTGGTCATGAGTTACAAATCTTCCTGCCTCTATCCTTGGAGTTTTGAGATTACAGGCAAACACCACCATACTTTATGCTTATGCTCTGCTGGGAACAATCCCCAGGGCTCTCTGCATACTAGGTAAACTCTCTACCTCCCTCAGGCCTAGGCTCTACTTATTTTATTTTTCTCTTTAGAGACACAGCCTCACTATGTAGCTCTGGATGCTCTGGAATTTACTATGGGGACCAGGCTGGTCTTGAACTCACAGAGATCAGCTTGCCTTTGCCTCTCAAGAGCTGGGTTTCAAAGTGTGCACCATCATGCCTGGCATTACTTTTAACATCATCATTGAGAGGGAAGAAAAGGGATAGTGCCTTCAAGTTTGGAAGAAGAAAACCTGGTTTCTAGCTTGAGTTCTGTGTGACACAGGACAAATCAATCAGCCATTTGAAGAGTGGGGGTAAATAACAACCCGCTTGAGCCCCACAGAGCTGAGGTGAGTGAGTATAGACAGAGCTCTGGCACATAACCGCCCTTCTGAAGGTATATGTTCTGTTGTTGTTTGTTTGTTTCAAGACAGTGTTTCTGTGCAGCCCTGACTGCCCTGAAACTTGCTCTGTAGACCAGGCTGGCCTTGAACTCAGAGATCTGCCTGCCTCTGCCTCCTGAGTCTTAGGATCAAAGGCAGGCACCACCGCCACTGCCACCACCACCAGGCTGGTATACATTCTTTTTTTTTAAATATATCTTTATGAATGAGGACTTCAATTCTGAAAGACATGGAAGGGTTTGAATTCTCGAAAGCATTGTACATGAATATTTGCACTGTAATAATTTGTTCTATAGCAGTAAAAACATATCCCATATTTGAGCTCGAGAATTGCTGAGAACAGAAAACTTTCTAACATCAAATGGCTCTTAGCTTTGCTGAGGATGGGTGTGGGTCTGTGTATGCCGAGGGGAGTGAGGGGGAGGGATGCACACAATCTAGGTCAGGGGAAGGCAAGGAAACTCAGCAGTGGCATCTACTAAAAAAGCAAAAGAATATTTCCCTCCATGAACTGCTCCTGAATTGACAGCTTTGGAATTTGTTTCTCCTATCACAAGGGATCTGGGGGAGGCAGTGTGTGTGTGTGTGTGTGTGTGTGTGTGTGTGTGTGAGAGAGAGAGAGAGAGAGAGAGAGAGAGAGAGAGAGAGAGAGAGAGAGAGAAGGGAGATGGTTTGACCAGGGTAACCAATGTCAAATCCAAAGTGAGCAGAGATGAGGTGAAAGACGCCATTTGGAAATTGGCTTATCACAGTACAAATCACACTCTATACTTTGCTCTCTGACCTGAAACAAGCTAAAATCTGAGTAATCATGTCTAGTACTCATATACCTCCTCTAGAAGCTAAAGATTGTCCCTGACAGCCAGCCATTCATTTGTCTCCACCACCTGGGGCTTGGTCTGCCTGAGGTTGTGTTTCCAGAGAGGCATTTCATAGTGTATAGAAGTTGTTTTAAATCTCATTTTCTGCAAAGAAAAGTGGTGGGGTTTTTGTTTTTTTTTTTTTTTTTTTTTTTGAGAGGTGGTGGCTTCCTCAGGCTGTTGTGGGCCCTGAACTCCAAAGCTCCCTGTTCTCATCTCTCCATTGATTCAGTTCTCCCTATCTCTTGTACCTACCATGTAAACCTGAGCAAAGAGTTCAGCGGAAACCTTGAAGTTCTACACTTAAATTGCTGTACTGGCTTTTTAAAAATGTTCCTTACAAGAATAATTTTCTAGGTTACATGGCCTGAGAATAAGCTAGATGTGGGAAGAGAAAGGCCAAAAGTACAGCTGGGAAAAAATGTAAAATTGGATGGAAGTAGAGCTCTTAGAGGCACAGTGGAAAGCTGAAGCACAGAGGAAGTTAATTGTGTAGGATTAAGCCTGTGCTTTTAGGCCTCTCTTAGTAGGAAGAAATGGGGTCGGCTTGGACACATTACAGAAACAGGTAGGAACAAACTGGGTCAAAAGCCAATTTTCAAAACCGCTGGCAAATTCCAAATTCCAGTGAAGATCTCTGCCCTGCATAGCTACAGGTATGAACATAAAAAGTGTGATTCCCAATGTCCTTTCCAACTGTGTATTTCCTGAAAGAACATGGATCAAGCAAGCTACTCTGCAGAGGTTCCTTCCTCATTCACCATCTTTTCTACCATTCCACAGAGATCAGCACTTAGTAAGCACCTACTGAATTAGCCAGGAATGCAGAGAATAAACTGGAGCGAACCTCAAGCCAGTACACCAGCTAGACACTGTTTTGTACTTCTCTAATGAAAAAGTCTGTTTATTCTTAGGCACCAAAGGCTAACCAAAAAACTTGAGCACCTCAAACTGAATTTCTAGGGCTCTCAAGAGCTGGCCTTGAAATGGCTTGCAGTATCCCTGGGTGTGTTTTCTGCCTCAGGATGGAAGTGACTGACACATCACTAAGGACCACGTGGTCATCATTCAAAATGAGAGCTCTGTCCTGGGCTCTCTGTGGGTCTGTTCTTTACCACTACAACTGCAACAGGCAGAATCTGAAAAGGTGGGTAGGGTTGGCTTTTTGATGGAATTCTAAGTGGCCACATAGATGTGCCATTTTCCAGGTCCCTGGGTCTCGCACTGGGTCCCTGTTTGGGGATGTGACTCATGCTAAATGCTGAGAAGCCACAAAGCTGAGCCAGGGTCTTTCTGCTCTCAGGGAGCTCACCCATGGAAGAACCCATTCATTCATTCATTCACTCACTCAACATTAGTAAGAAGTATCCTTCTGCTCCTAGAGATGCTGAAGTATGTATGACCCTCATCCCTACAAAACTTTGGCTAGTGGGGTAGCTAACAGGGAAGTGGACAACTAAGACCACATGCAGTAAGTAACGGAAGTAGTGTGAGATGGCCATGGAAGTACATCCTGCTTGAGGCAAGAAGAGGGTAAGGAATGAGAGGATCAGTGAGAGGGGGTCTCTGGAAACATATATAAATGGACACTTGGAGAATGAGGGGGTGTCTGAGATAGGAGGAGGTATACTATGAGGGGGCAAGGGAAGTGTGTTCTCTAAGATGTGTGCTGTGTGTATATGTGCACACATGGGCCTACATGTAAGGGTGAGACTGGAAAGTGTGTTGGAGTTAAATGGTTTAGATTTCAATCAGTCGTTAATAGAAACCCCTGAGTACTTTTGAACAAGGAAATGATACAATCTAATTTGTCTTCTAGAAAAGTCCTTCTGGGACCTGTATGTAGAATGATTGAATGAGGAAGAGACAGGAGGCAATGAGGTCAGTCAAGGGGGCTGTATGAGATCCTCTGAGCAGGCAGAAAGAACAGGAAGGCATGTATTGATGACAATACAGCCACTGCTTGCTCAGTATCTGCTTTGGGTCAGGGCCAATACCTTTAATTACTTTCCTGGACTCTGCAGGATAGGTAATGCCTCCGTAGATAGAGGCAACATTGATGCTCAAACTGGCAGGTGCCTAGGCCCAAGCCATGCTACTCACAGGCTGGGAATTGAATCCATATTTATATGGTTACAAAGTCTGTGTTCTTTTTTTCAGCATAACACTTTTTTTTTTAACTAATGGAGAAGAGCCTCCCTTGGGGGACTTGGAGAAAGAAATGTATTTAGAACAGACATAGTGCATAGGGAATAGACAGAGCTCCTCCCAGAGCTCTCAATCACTGTCTGCCTGGGTGATCTTGACATGTGGTTTAATTTCTCTGCCTCAGTTTCACGTTTACAGAGTGGAGAAAGCAACCTCCTAGTTTTGTTGAGATGCAACAGTGGTACATGCAGCCACTGTGCCAGTCCTAGCTTGCAACAGGAAATTAGCTGGAGGCAGTCCTGATCACCCCAGATTTGACAAGAGAGTTGTGTAGTGACTGACCATTGATGGCACTTTGATCACACACAGAGGAATAGCTTGGATGGAAGTTGGGGTTAGGTGGGTATAGGGGATTGTGTGAGCCTGGTGTTAGGGGCTGGAGTCTAGAGAAAACTGGTTCTGGGATTCAAGGTGGAGGTCAGTTGAGGGAGGAAGGTACAGACTGGAGGGTCTTTACCATAGAACTAGAAAGGGAGGTGAGGTACTTCAAAGAAGAAGGAGAATCTGAAGGACAAGCTCAGAGCTTCAGGGAGGTGAATGTATCAGCTTGTCAAGAAGACGAGTGTGCTCACAAACAAGACCCATAGGAGAACTCAGGAAAGGGAGGGGGAGGGGGAGAGGGAGAGAGTGTAAGTGAGATAGGAGTGCCACTGAGCAAGGGAATGAACTCCAGGAGAGGGATAGCCAGTAGGGTCTCATTTCATAGGTGTCTTGGAAGAACATCTAGTCACATGAAGGAGGTTGTGGCATGGGCTGGGTAGTTTTTTGTTTTGTTTTTTACTTAACACAAGTTATCGTCCTCTGGGAAGAGGGAATGTAAATTGAGAAACTGTCTCCAACAGATTGGCCCATAGGCAAGTCTGTAGGGCATTTTCTCCATTAATGATTGATGTGGGGGGATCCAGCCCAAGGGGGGCAGTGCCATCCCTGGGCAAGTGAGTTATATAACAAAGGTAGCTGAGTAAGCCTTGAATCAGAAAGCAGTATTTTGCTGGGCAGTGGTGGCATAAGCCTTTAATCTTGGTACTTGGGAGGCAGAGGCAGGAGGATGAGGCCAGCCTGGTCTACAAATCAAGTTCCAGAACAATCAGAGCTGACAGTGAAACCCTGTCTCAACAAAACAAAACAAACAAACAAAGCAGTATTCCCCCATGGTCTGTGTTTCAGTTCCTACCTAGTTCCTGTCCTGACTTTGCTTAGTGATGGACTTTGATATGGAAATATAAACCAAACAAACCCTTTTCTCCCCAAGTTGCTTTTGGTCATGGTGTTTATTACAGCAACAGGAAGCATATTTCAAAGGGCCTTGGAGCAAAGAGAGAAAGTGGAGGGCATCCAGTTCAGAGAACTGTTTCCATCTGAGCAACAGAGGAGAAGAAATGAATAAGGAGCCAGACTGGGAAGCAGAGCGGAGGGGGTGTCCATTTACTTGTCTTTTCTTCCACTCTTCCGTATAAAGAAGATGGCAGGGGAGCTTGAGCAAGGCATTGGGTTCTGTGTGTGATCAAGTGGGCCCCATAGAGGAGGAAGGGAGAGGAGGTGGGAGGGAGGGGCTTTTCATCACATAGCAAGTGTCTCTGTGATTTCAGTAAAAGCCACCTTTTCCTCAATCAGTAGCCTAGACACATTTTGGCTTATAAAATTTTAAACTTGGGACACTATGGGGTCAACCACATCACTAGATCTTTCAAGCTGGGTGCGGGAGGTGGGGGTGGGGGTTACATGACAAATGAAGTCATCTATTTACATGTATGTGCTCTATGAATACTTTCTAAGCTACCCTCTAACACTCCAACAAGGGCCTTTGTATAGTCCATAATTCTCTATGGCAAGATACAAAAGTGGCCTTGGTGACAACAGACATGTGAGAGGTCCACCTGAACGGCTGAGGTCAAGAGCTGAGGGATGCTCTTGGAGAATGACCTGAGGTCAGATGGGTACACTGTCGCCACATGATCCCAAATATCCTATGGACAGGCTTATATTCTTTTGTGAGTCACAAGGGAGTACGTAGATGGACTTCTGAAATGCACAAGTCCAAGGTCACTTTAGCTCTCTAAGTGGCCACTACAACTCAAGCAGGGTTTTAAGGAGCCTCTTAGTGGCTGGATGTGCATGGCCTCTGTGGAGTCACTTCAGGTCTGCTGCCTTTCCCTGGCTACCTGCACCTGCACCCTTTTCATTTGAAGCCTGACCCTGCATATCTATGGGTTTGATAGCTCCTGATGATCACATTACCATTCTTTCATACAATCTACCCTTCAAGGTGGAACCTCACATTCCCCACCTGTGTTCCTGAGCCCTGAGCTGACAGCAGCTATGATAGCCCATTAGAGGCTTGGGTTGCCCATTCCTTACCACAGTCATGGTGGGAGAAGGAGGACGACTTATGCCACAAACATGGCGGGAAAAGGAGGGTGACTCATGCCAACTCTGAATTCCTGCCACCTAACCCAGTGTCTAGCACATAGGTGCCCAGAAGGAATGCTCTATGGTGGGGATGTGAACTTGCCTTTTTGTGGAACTGCACTAGGCTATATTCAAAAGCAAGGCTTCTTAAGAATGGCTGCCCTGGAGCTGGAAGAGGGTTCAGGCAAGCATAAGGTCCCAAGTTGAGATCTTTAGGACTCACCAAAAAAAAAAAAAAAAAAAATCTGCGTGCAGAAGCATGTGTCTACAATCCTAGAACAGGGAGGGTAGAGATAGGTGGATCCCTGAAACTCACTGATCAGCTTGCCCAAGCCAAATTAATGAGTTCCAGAGATCCTGCTTCAAAAGATTAAGGTGGAGAGCAAAGGAGAAAGACACCTGATGTCAACTTCTGGACTCTACACCTACGTGCATACATGTACATGAGCATGCACACACACACACACACACACACACACACACACATGCACATATACACAATGACTCTTTTGTTTGCCCAACAGGAATCTGGGATGCTATTGTGATGAGGGACTTAACACTTGTGTCCTCTATAGCAAAGGTCCTACACATGTCTCCTTGTTCCTCTGTATGTCTTCAAGGCAGTACTAATGGGATAAGACTTGCTATTGGCTAAAAAACTGTAGCATTTATCTACACATGGGTGGTGAGTAGGTGACCCTAGAAATAAACTTGGAGACTTCTCCCTCTCTTCCTCTCTGTTTTGTTTTTGTTTTGAGATAGGGTCTCAGCCCAGACTGACCTCAAACTCACAATGTGGCCAAAGCTGGCCTTAAATTCCTAATCCTCCTGTCTCCACCTCCTGAGTACTAGGATTATAGGTATGTTCTCACACCTGGTTTTTAAACTCTCTTTAAAGAAACCATTAAGAGAAAAAAAAAAAAAAAAAAAAAAAAAAAAAAAGAACTGTACACATTCTCTCAGAGACAAAAGCATAAGTTGTTTGGTGACCTCAGTAGCCAGGCTCAGGGAATCTTAGTCCCTTACAGTTCCCCTGGAACCCCACATCACCTACCTTCAGAATGTCTCCAGTGTGAAAGCTCAGTTCATCCTCACCGGAGGCCATGAAATCAAACTTGGCAATAGCCTCCATGTCTTTACAAGAAGCTGGAAGAGAAACAATGTGGTCATTGTGCCTTTCCACCGGGATGGGTTGCAAAGCAGATGGTACTGCCTGGCAGGCTCAGCAGTGGGCAGGAGGATGGCCAGTGAATGTCTGCAGGCTGGAGAGCTAGGCTCAGGAAGTTGAGAGGCCCATGTAGGGCCAGAGCTCATGTTTGTAGCAAGAGCTGCTGCAGCCTTCCTGATTGGGTTCCCAGAATCATTCTCTGAACCTCTAGATACCAGAAGAAGGAACTACAGCCAGTGACAGCCCAGTCCCTCTCCCTCCAGCTCCCTTTAGCCTGCTGCTTCTAGGGGGCATCTCTGTTTCTCACTGATAAGGATAGAAGGCTTGCTATCAACTGGAACTTGAGGCCCAGGGGTCTGGAAAGACTGCTCGGTAAACGCTGTCCCTTGGCAGCTATATTTAACCAGGCAGTGTTAATTAGACAGATGCCATTTTCCCTTTTACATCTGAATCATTTAAGAGAATTAGACAGTATTGGCCGATGGGGAACTCAGCATCCTTCTGCCCAGTTTGTTTGACAGTAGGATAAATTTCAGTTTTTGAGCTGGGAAACTCAAGTCTG
This sequence comes from Phodopus roborovskii, assembly GCF_943737965.1. Taxonomy (NCBI): domain Eukaryota; kingdom Metazoa; phylum Chordata; class Mammalia; order Rodentia; family Cricetidae; genus Phodopus; species Phodopus roborovskii. The sequence goes on along the minus strand of NW_026126459.1, from coordinate 5,163,592 downwards.
TCTGATAGCTTATCTTAACATCGTGATGTAACCCAAGGTGTGTGTGTGTGTGTGTGTGTGTGTGTGTGTGTGTGTGTGTGTTAGTGTGATCTTGGCCAAGTAACTAAACCCCTAGGAATCTATTTCCTCATCGTTAGAATGAAAATGTTAATATTCAGTGAATCAAGTTGTGAAATGGAGTTAAATAATAGTTGCAAATATGGTACACAATACAGCTAGAGAGTATTTGTGGTTTTAAATTACTTATTTATTTTTATTTTATGTGCACTGGTGTTTTCCCTGTCCATGTATGGGTTTTGGATCCCCTGGGACTGGAGTTACAGACAGTTGTAAACTGCTATGTGGGTGCTGGGGATTGAACTCAGGTCAGTTCTCTTAACCACTGAGCCATTTCTCAGTCCTATGAGTATGTTTTAAAATAATTTTATTGGCTAGAGAGGTGGTTGATAGAGTACTTGCCTAGCATGCATAAGAAATTCAATCCCCAGCATCACATAAACCAGTTATGACAATACACCTTTGTATTCCCAGCACTCAGGAGGTAGAGGCAGGAGGATGAGAAATTCAAGGTCATCCTTGGCTACATAGTGAATTGGAGGTCAGCCTGAGCTACATGTATCTGTAGTGAGATAATAATGATAATCCTAATTTTATGGGACAAATCTCTCCCCAGCTGAGGCAGCCTGAAGTAGAAAAAAAAAAAAAAAAAAAAAGACAATGTCGCCTGTCTTCTGAAAACTATTCTCACTGACTGTAGCACTTAATCAGCAGAACTGTCACACTCTCTGATCCTCCGCTAAGACAGCTTACTGTCGGGGCAGCTGTCTGGAAAGCTGTGGTTAGGCGTTGATACGCTACAAAATTTCACTAATTCTCAAGCCCTTTGGGTGAGTTAATAAGTTAACCCTCAGACCTAGTGGGCTCTCAGTGACCAGGAAACTGGAGCTGCAAATACTTCTCTCAGAAACTTCTATCCCCCTCAACAAGATCTGGGGACATCAAGGAGGTGGCAGGGCACAGCAGGGAGCCCTTGGCGGATTAGAGCTGGCTGTGGCAGGGTGATAGGGAGGGGACCAGGATGCTGACTTTTCACATCGGCTTTGTTTCTCCTGAAGGCAATGTGTGAGATGACTATTACCAATCTCCAAAGACAAAGAGAGAGGGGAGCATCACCCAGGAGCCAAATAAAATGTAGTTTTCCACTCTGTGTTCTCCTTCCAGTCACAACTGATCACCACACAGTGGCAACATAGATACTTTGGTGGCCTAGGTCAACCCACTGAGCCTTCTTCCTTAAGGCTAAAGGCTTTTTTCTGCATCGATTGACTCCATTACCTTCCTATCAAACCTTTCCTAATTAAAGCCTTGCTTCTGGTTTGCATGGGGATGGGACTTTTGTGGGTCACCCTCATGGTATCCACAGTAGACACTGGTCACCTCAAGAGATCAGGTGTCAGGTGGGTGGTCCTGAAAACCATGATCCCAGTTCCCTGAAAATGTATCTTAATAAGTAGAATGAAAACACGGGGGGGAGGCAAATGCTAAATACATTAGAAAGTCACTGTAGATGAGAGGTGAGAAAAGCATGCTGTAGGTGTGACCTTGAGCTTGGGAAGATCAAGCCTGAGTGCTGGGTTCCTGACAGCTGTAAATCACTAGGGTGAGAAGGCCCAGACAGAAGTAAAATTGCTACTGAATAGTGTCACTTTTCTGTCTTCCCCCAGGGAAGGTTGGCAGTGTGGTGGAGCCAGAGGTACAAGCATATCACACAGCTGCCCAGCTTGTAATATTAATTCTGGCTCTGAAAAGCCAATTAAACCAGCCTGCTCCTCGTGAGATCCACTCCCATTTCCATTTGTGAAATAAAATCTGTTGTTGCTCTTTGGTAAGAGGGAATGCTTAAGGTGGGGAGGAGCGCTTTGGTTGGGGTCAAGGGGCTCTGCACACCCTCCCATCTCTCTTGAAGGAGAGAACAATATTATGTCATCTTCAGACATGGACCTTTAGGCCTTGGTTCTTCTATATTCATTAGTGTCGGTTGGTTTGAAAAAGTTTAATGGGACCACTAGGCCACTAGGGAAGAAGAAAATTGAACTATCAATACAGCTTATTCAGTAAATATTGATTTGCTTTATATATAATATATATATATATATATATTATATATATATATGATTAAAAATTGGATAGTGCAATGAACGGAATGAAGGAAGAAGGAAGGGAAGGGGTGGGAGATCACAACCTGGATTTAAAAATGCCTTCATGCTATTATTTGTATTTTCAGTGCTCCTGACCTCTGGGAGAGGTAGACAGACAGACAGGCCCCTTTCCAGACTCCTCCATCCCACAGACGGACTCAATGTAAGTTCCCTGCCAGGGACCAGCTTTAGAAATGGCTGAATTGCCACCTGCCACACAGCATGAGAAGCAAGCTGCAGCCTCCAGGGATAGCCAGCCGCCTGCAGCAGCCTTCCCTCAAGCCGAACCCCACAGATGATGCCATTTGTGGGGCTCTAATGCCAGGTCTGCTTCCCACAGGCCCTTTGCGGTTCTCTCACACATAATCCATTAGCAGCCCTGACACAGAGATCAGCCTCACCACAGGGTGACCCACACAGGAATGCCTGCCTGGGCTGATCTTCTCTGCCCTTGAATTTCCTTGTAATCTGCTTTTACTAGGGGGGAAAAAATCACCCTGGAAAATATTCAAGTTATATACAAGGAACATTTGTCTACTTTTAAAACATCATCACCACAAGATAAGAACAAAAGGCACGAGGCAGTTCTTTAACAACTCCATTTAGAAGCCAGTTTCAGAAAACTAGTTATCATCAAAATGGCAGCAGGCAAGAAACTTCTTGAACAATTTCAGCTCCTCCTAAGTTGGCTATGAATAGCCAAGGCTTCCATTTTATGTCTCTCTTAAAAGGAGCAATTGCATAACAGCACAAAGCTAAGCAAGACTCAGGCTCAGGACCCAACAGAAGAGAAAGCCGGGTCCTAAATTGAATCAGTCACACCACTTCCTATTTTGCTAGGGACAGCTCTAATCTGAATGCCTGTCCCAGTTTGTGTTGTAATTCAGACAGCATAATGTCTTGCAATTAGAGAGAGAAAGAGAGAAAGAGAGAGAGATTGCTTTTATAAATACTGCTGATCACATATTTATCAGAACATTAGCCACAAATGTAGTTTTAATTCATTTATTTGTGTAGGAAGAGAGAAGAGTGTAAAGTAAAGTTTACCATTTTGAATTTTGGGTTCAGGGTTTTAAAGAAACGCTTGAAAAACTGTAAAATGATACCCCTCATGCTACATAATATAGACACTTGGAGGTCACAGCCTCTACACTGTCATTGTTATGTTGAGATAAGGTCACTGAAGTCTTGCTGTGTTATCAGACTGGCCTGGAACACCTGGGCCCAAGCAATGCTCCTGCCCCAGCCTTCTAAAGGCTGGAATTACATGTAGAAGACTAAGAGCAAGCAGATAAAGCCCCTCTTGGAGACACTCAAAGGTCAGCTCAATTACTTTTCAGAAGTAGGAAACCTTATGTTGCTGTGGGCCATGGGGATGATTACAGCTAATTCCCACTGTACACAATAGGAAGGTTCTTAGAAAGTTATTCTGAATAGAGTATTTGTAAATGGAATCGTATTAGCATGTATTATAGAGACTTGCTCTACAAAGGAGCCCTGCAGTGAAGCCCTTATGAAATGAAAAGGAAACTTTGTTATGCAAATAGCTACCTTTTAATTGATCCATTTTCAAGTGTGAGTTTGTAGGCATTAAGTCTTAAAAAGAACACACCTGTATATCACTTCTAGCTCCCCACACTGGAAGCCAAGGAAATGTTAGTCTCCATTATGCTCAACTCTGAAAGTGCTTTAAAAAATGACTAATAGAGACAGAACTTTCTATCCTGGAGTGCTGACCAGGGGTCAGGAGGCCTTTTCCAGAAAGGGCCTGTCGTAAATACTTTTGGCTTTGTGGGCGGTAGGGTCTGTCTACTGTACCATTGTAGCCTCTAGGTCAGCCACAGATGAGAAATGAATGGGTATGAACACTGGCATTCATTTCTTTTTGTTGTGTTTTTGAGACAGGGGCTCATGTATCCCAGGCTGGTCTCAAATTGCCTAGGTAGATGAAGGTGACCTTGAACTCTTGATTCTCCTGCCTGGATCTCCTGAGTGGGGCTATTACAGGCATGTGCTACCACAATGGAAGCTACCACAAGGAAGGAGTTAGAACTAATGGAATGAGGAGTAAGACTCATAGATATGAACTGGAATCTGCAATATGTCATTTGCTTCCTGTTGCCTCAGCCACAAAACTTCAGCAATCACAGTTCCTTTGTGTATAGACTAACATGTATGTACTAGCCGTGAGTATTACTCTTAGAGTCTCCACAGTCCCCAGGCAATGCTTAGTAGATATTTCATAAGTGTTTGTAGCGTGCACAAAAGCATAACAAATAACCTGCCATCAGAATTACAACTAAATTTGATTCCATGGAGGGAAGGGACCTAAGTATCTAAGTTCACAAGGCCTGGTTAATTTCCCACTCCAAGGTGCCATGACTTTTCGGCAAACTTAACCAGAGACAATAAAGAAATAAATAAATAAACAAAATAAAAGTCTACCTTATTTAATCCAACAGAGGGCAATGGTGTACACCAAACTGGCTTGTACTTGGTAACTTTAAATTTTTCCTTTCTTCGTTTGCCTTCCAAGATCTTATAATCTTTATCCAGTCAGGTTTGATGACGGTCCTCATTGTCCCTTGTGAGCTTGAGCCTTATAAGCTTTAACCTTTCAGAGTCTAGCACATATAAAACACAGGCTTTGGAGGGAATTAGATGCCATCTTCTCCCATACATTTTTTTGGGGTTTAAATTTCTTCTGAACACCCTGGTAAGATGGTTCCTTTCATCTTAGGGTCTCCCTGCTATGTCTTTTTTCCTGCCCCTCCGAGACAGCATCTTACTTCGTAGCCCAAGCTGGCCTCACACTTGCAAAAATCTCCTCCTGCAGCCTCCAGAATGCTGGGATTCCAGGTGCATGCCTGACTGTCATTCTGCTCTTGATTAACAACCTTGTGTTGAAATCTACATTGTGTCATTTTCCCCCTTCTTTTCCATGTGTCAGTGTATGGTCTGTGTGTATGTGGGGGGGGGGGCGAGCAAGAATGCATGTGCTATGTTCATAGGTATATTTGTGTGCATGTGGAGGTTTGAAAACAACATTGGATGTTACTCTCTATATACTGAGGCAGTCTCTTGCAGAACCCAGAGTTCATGAGTTCTTGCTAGCCTTGTGGGCCAGCAAGCCTGCCTCAGGGAGCATATATGATGCCTGCCTGGCTTTTCAGTGGCTTCAGGGACTCAAACTTCCTCACTGCAACCTTTGCTGAGCCATTTCCCCAGTTTCTTTTGTGTGAATTTCTTTACTCTGCTACAGCTGTGTCTGGGACCATTCTGCCTAGTGGGCATTGGGCATATCAGGGGAGAACAAAAAGGCATAGATAAATGGTTCCTGAAAATTTGTAATCACTGGGTGGAGAATGACCTCTCAGCTCGCCTGTCAGCTTTGGTTTCGATAGCTTTCAAGAGGCACAAACCAATCTATTCTGAAAGAACACGTGGGATGTGGAAGGCTTCTCTACATTTTGGGCTCTCAAATAACAGAAATGTTAACCTGCTTGCCAAATGTCTAAGAAGACATACACATTTCTTTACCGTGTTTGCTCTCGAATTGTCTCCAACACACCCTCTGCAGCCTTTAAAACAACAGTGACTCACGAATCTCTTTCTCCTAAAATTCCACTTCTCTTTCTTCAAAGATTTAAATCTAAGGCCAGGTCGGGAGAGTGGATTGGGAAGTAGGATGAGAGCAGCTATAACCAGTTCATGTAGGGCCCCTTGGTACTTCTCCCCTGCCCCATCCCTCACCATCAGATCCAGGTTGTAAGAGGCCCTCCCTGCATCTTGGGGTCCTCATCCCTAGGTTTTCAGCGAATGGTTCCTCTAGATACTGATCCTCCTAAGTGAGAGACTCCATCGTTTCTTTTTGGCTCAGGATTTTAGGAGAGTAAACAGCCCTCTCAGTGGAGACAGGTGATCTCTCTCCAGGGAATAGATAAACATTTCTGATTTTACTGCAGCTGAAGAAAGCAAAGACTAGTAAAAGTACATCCTCCCAAAACTACTTCTGTCTAGAGGGCTGAGATCTCCCTCCTTCTAAAGTGACTCTGTATACACAGGACATTCTTATTTTTCCCTTGCCCTCAGGTGACTCATTATTTCCTCCTGCCTATGCCCCAGGAAAGCACAAATCCCCCATCAAGACTGGCAGGGGTGAACATGTGGAACTCAAGGGGGCCCTCTGCATCTTGTCTGAGAACAATAATTTATCAGCCCCGTGCCGCTGCTGCCAGTCTTGGAGACCCAGTGGAAGTGGCTTATGAAATAGAAGCCTCCGGGCCTCGCCCCCTTCTCCCATCCATTTCTGTCCTGTGCGCAGGTGTGTTCCCTGAATAACAGTTCATCTCCTCCTTGCTTTTCTTCTACAGGAAGCCACCAACAGAGCTGTCTCTAATGACAGGCGACAAAGGGGCAGCTGGTTCGGCAGCGAGGTGCTGAGCAGGCAGGCAGCTTTCTCCCCCTCATCTGGAGGAGCCATCACTATTATGGCAGTGGGGAAGAGGGAGCAGGTCATCACCAGCTTCATCTTACATTTTGCTGCTCCCTATTACCTGGGCCCGGGAGTTGTCCCCCCATACTCCCCATCAGATTTGTTGGCTCTCTCTTGTGATTTCCTAATTTCCAATGGGAAGCTTCTCTGGTTGGAAGGTGTTTGGTGTTCAGATTTGTAGGAAGCGTATAAGGAGGGTGTTTTTTGTGTTTTGTTTGTTTTATTTTCCAGACTTACAGACAGGGAGAGTCCCTATAACCCCCGGTATCCTTATTTAATCAAATTGCTGTTCTGCAGGTCCCTGCCATTGTGGATTATGGAGACTGCATCACTCTCAGGATGCTCCATTTCTCCTTTATTAACTTAGCTCCTTTTTTTCTCCCCTCAAGATTTTTTTTTGAGGAAGGAGTGGGAAGAGAAGGAAGTAAAAGAAGAGAAGAGATATGTAAGGACACTGTCCCCAGGCAAGTTCCCTCCCCTCTTCCAAAGTCCCAGTTTCATCATTGACTCTCATCATCTTCTTCCTCTTTAATCCGTTCAGCCTGGCTTATATAATCAACTATTTTTTATGCTTATCACATAAAATCTCATACGCCCCCAAACTTTATCGAAGAAAACTACCCTTTTTTCCCCTCGAACTGTAACACACATGTTCTATGAAATTCAGATGACTCCCACCCAGTTTTCCTCCCCTGTCAAAGTGTCGGGTGAGGCTGCCTGAGTAGAAGGAAGGCTCACAGAGGATTGGGAAGGGGTTCTGACAAGCCTGCCTTCAAACCCCTGTTGCTAACTTAATGGTTGAGGAGTGTTAGTTCTCTATGCCTCAGTTTCCTCTCCAAGAACTCAGACGACAATCCTCACTCCATTACCTTCCAGGGAAAGCGAATGCAGAAAGCTCTGCTCAGTCCTGGCATTTGCTGCATACCATCTTTCCCCCAAAGCATTTTGGCATCTGAGTATTCTACCAACATTTCTTGTAGAGAAAAACAAATGTCAAAACTGCTTTTAAAAGTGTAAATCCACCAAACATATGCTCCTTTTTTTCTTCTTGTTTGAAGCTTCCATTTCCCCTCATTTCCCCTGGGCAGGTGCTAACTTCTTTCTCCTGGCCACGAGCCCTGGCTGTGGTGTTAGCCAAAGATACAGCCGTGGCGTGGGTTGGAGACCACTCAATAAGTAGGAAGAAAAGGCCAGCTAGCCAAGCGGAAAGGGGGAAACTGATTTGGCTTCTATACTCTGCCCAACCACCAGAGCTAGAACATAATGTGGCTGGCTTAAAACAGGAAGCCCCAGGACAGCCAGAGAGGGAAAACATCACCCAGGTTTCACCACTGCCTAGAGACAAGACCTGGCTGAGGCTAAGCTATCATAGCATGCTGTGGTCTGTGACGTGCCAAGGGCTTCACCATTGCACTTTTGGGGAGGGGCAGTGCTGAGAATTGAACATACTGCTTCAGGCGTTCTAAGCAAGCTCTCTACCACTGAGCTACATTTATTATTATTGTTAGTGACTAGGTGTGGGAGAAGGAGGCAAGATATCAGAGGCTGTGTCTGATGATTCCTAAGGCTATCTCTGTTTGGTTTCTTGGTCTCTAGTGGTACCAGAAAAATCACAGGCCCTCTTCTACCAGGTCAGGGTAATTGCTAACTAGCTTAGGACTGCTGAACTTTCCTGGATGGTTGTCTGTCAGCTAAGAACTTGACAGCAGCAATTCTCACATACCATGGAAATTTAAGCCCATTACTTCTTGGTCAAAGAGGCAATGACTGCAATAAACTGGGCTGACCTCAGAATGGGCAATCATGGGCTCTAAGGCAATTTTGGAAATGGGAATCTTATCACTGCACATACTCACAAACTGCAGCTCTTTCCCTCCATCTCCCACCCTTCCTCCTCCTCTTTCCTTTCCCTCCCAGCCCTACAATATATTCACTCTACAATATATTCAAATTTGCTTTCTCCTTTAAACACCAGTCACCATAGCTAGACGTAGAATCTAAGCTTTTAATTTCTCCTATTGTTTTATTAAAACAACACCATGAAAACCTTGAAATAACAACATCAAAATGCCAAGAGCCCACTGGCTCAACTAGAAAGGTCCCTGACAGCCCCACTGTGAAGCTGACTTTAGATCCAGCAATACTGTGCTTTAAAGCAACCAGAGAAAGGGGAGAAAGGCTGATGCATTTCTGGCCAACTGTTCGTTTTATCCTTAGTGTTTCCTAAAACCACAGCAATTGTCTACAGACACACCATAAACGCTGCGGACAAATCCAAATGGAAATGAAGCATTACAACAATCCACTCTGACTCGGAAATCATTTTGTGAACCTTGTCAGAAGGGCATGGGGAGCAGCTGGGGGAGAGGAGAGTAAAGGGCAAGAAAGGGACAGACAGATTTCTAAAAAAGCCGGACTTTTTGATCCTTCCCCTCCCATTCCCTATTCACATCACGACTTCCCTTCTATTACATCACTAGGATATTATGGGGCCTTCATGCTCCTTTCTCTACTTCCTGTCTGTTCACTTCTGTTTGCTTTTATTGATCTGGGCTCTGAAAGTTCATCATATTTATCATGTATTTGAAAGCCTCCACCTTCTTACTCCGTGGTCACGGAGACGGTGACATTGCTCTCGTACATAACAAATATATTCCCTGTTGTCGCCTCTCTCTCCCCTCCCTATCTGTGCCTGAAGCCCTTGTCAATCTTGGTTGAACAACACACAAAAGTGTAGCTTAGAAGACTCCATGATCACAACTACCTTAATCTTTTTGTCACTTTTACTTGTGTCATCAAATCCCCATTTATCATCGGAATGCTAGCCATTTTTCAGCTCACTGATTTCTAAGCTTGCAAAAGTGAACATTAACTCAAGACAGTCACTTACCTGCCTTTAGTCCATAGTCTATCCCTGAAAATCTAGAGGTACTGACAGCTTCATACAAGTCACCCAGTAAAGGTACTAAACGTCGTTAATCAAAGGGATGATGTTAATTGGGTGTGTCGGTGGTATATGACTGTAATCCCAACACTCTGAAGGCTGAGACGGGAGATTACAAATTTGATACTGCTTTGGAATACATAGTGAATCTCTGTCTCAAAAAAAAAACAAAAACAAAAACAAAACAAGCAAAATCAAGCAAAATTCCAGACAAAGGGATGACATTTTGAATTTTGCTTGTGAAGTAAATAATTAAAATTTTCTCATTTTTAGGAAAATGTAGGTCTTTCTAAATTGTGTTTGGTTAAAGAAATCCATGCCTGCATTTGTCTTGTAGAATAAGGTATTCTTTCTTCTCTCTCTCCCCTCTCTCTCTTTGACAGGGTCTCACACAGCCCACCTCCTTGAACTGGATACATAGTCAAGGCTGTCTCAAATTCCTGACCCCCTTACTCCTACCTCCCCAGTGGTGAGATTACAGGTGAGCAACCCCACACTCAGCCAGTTTTCTTTAATTTGTCTTGCCAGTTTTTAACCAAGCTGAAAGTGGTTCACTAAGCTAGTGGGTTTTTCCTCAGAGAGTTTGCAGGGAAAGAGAGGTGGCCTGGTTGGAAAGTATAAGCAAAACACTAGGCAAGTCTATTGAATGAAAATGTCTCTCCTCGTCTCAAATATTGCTCCAGGAAGAAAAATCAAACCATCATAAGTCCCAGATTCTTATTACTAAACTCAATTGTTCCCCATGTCTTTACCACCCATCCTTGATCTCCTGGTCATTTTCCAAAGGCTGCATCTGTCATCCTCTAGCTGCAGAATAAGTCACTCGACTTGAGCTCAGTATTCAGGAAGTGGCCTGCGCAGGGCTGTGTGGAATAGGATGATCAAATTACTTTCTCTGCCTGCTAGCATTTGGTAATTGTGTTATTCATTGCTGCTGGCTGTTCAGGAGGTAAAACACTCTAAGAACTCGAGTGTTTTTTTTTTTTTTCCAGGAAGATGACGGAGCTAGGCCTCTCCATCTCTGTTGTGGGGGTTATAAAGCAGAATACAGGGCTTCACACTGCCCCTGAAACTTTGTTTTGTTTCTCTTAGTTCCTTTGGCCAACTGCCAGTCCATTTGGCATGCAGGAATTTTTATTTCTTTCTAGTTGCTTCCTTTGAGTTTTTCTTCCTCCTCCTCTCCCTCCTCTTCCCTGCACCTCATTTTATGACACAGGCTTGTGCTGGATTGGAGAACACAGATTAGGTAGGCTTGTTGACTAGTGAGCCAAGGAGCTGCCTATCTTCAATTGCCCTGTACTGGGATCACAACTACACTTGACTTTTGGCTTTTTAATGCAGGTTCTGGGGCTCAAACTCACACCCTTGTACATGCAAAGCAAGCACTTTATCTACTGAGCCATCTCTCCAGGTCCAACACTTTCTAAGTGGACTGCATGACTTTGAGTCTTTATTCTATAATAAGTGGACATGATCCATAATAAATGGATGTGGACTTCGGAGCTAGGCACAGTGGGGTTCAAGTCCTGGCTCCTTCCTTTACCAGTTTGTGACCTTAGCCAGCTGGCCATCCTCGAGTTCAGTTTCCTTAGTGAAAACCTCTGTCTGTTGCTAGGAACACATTAACTGAGATTACTTGAGTATTAACAACAAACACACTAGAAAAATCTCTCTCTCTCTCTCTCTCTCTCTCTCTCTCTCTCTCTCTCTCTCTCTCTCTCTCTCCCCGGATATCAGGTAGCCCAGGTGATCCTCCTGGCTCCATCACTTGAGTGCTGGCATTAGAGGAATGCACTACCACACTCAATTTTATTATTATTATTTTTAAAAATGTATTCTTCTCTCATACATTACATCCCAACCAAAGTTTCCCCTCCCTTCCCTCTTCTCAGTTCCTCCCACCTCCTTTCTCCCCCAGATCCACCCCTCCTCTGTCCCTTCAGAAAAGAGCAGTCTTCCCAGCAATATCAACAAAGCACAGCATAACAAGTTACAAAAAGACAAGGCACAAACCCTCATATCAAGGCTGGATGAGGCAGCCCAATAGGAGGAAAGGGGTCACAAGAGCTAAAAGGAAAAGAGTCAGAAACAGTTCCCCTCTCACTGTGAGGATTCCCTTAAGAACACCAAGCTACACAACTATAACAGATGCAAAGGACCTAGCTCAGACCCAAACAGGCTCCATGACTGTCACTTTGGTCACTGTGAGCCCCTATGAGCCCTGCTTAGTTGATTCTGTGGGCTATGTTCTTGTGGACCATACCAAATCTTATGTGGTACTGAGAACCAAACCCAGGGTGCATGCTAGATAAGCACCCTCCCAACCAAGCTATACTGTCTACTTCTTCATACTTCCCCACCCCTTAGAAAAAGCATCTACAAGCTTATCTTCATTTTGTCCTCTAGAATCTTGTGATTAGTGCAACCTAATACCAAAATCTGAGCAGACCATATATGACCCTTTCTGTATATGCCAGGGCCAGCTTCTTCATGGCCACACCTGGGGAGATACCAAGTGGCAGATGCTCATCTGCTTTCTCATCTGTCCTCTCATTGTGCCATTTTGTTTCCCTGTCTCTGTGCTTCTTTGCAAACCCTTGTGATTACTTTTCTGGTGTCTGAGAGGGCTGCTGTAGTCTTCCATCATCCTACTTTCCACTCTTCTGGCTAGAGGGTCCAAAGATCTCTGTGTACTGACACTTTCTGACATGTGCTTTCTTAGGATCATTTTCCCATTCAGAACCTGTCAATGTCACACTTTCATGTGACCTTTCCTAGCCACTCATGCCTTTCTTGTCATCCTGTCAGGCCTTTAGCAGTCTCTCCTCATCCTATCTTTCAAAATTGACTTCAGAATTCCAACTGCCTGAAGCAAACATGTCTTGGCAAGTGGCTTCTCATCCCCCAGGCACCCTATCTACCCAGTAGCCTCTGTCCCATCATCCTTCTGCAATTTAATTCATACCACTATGGGCCCCAGACTCAGACTACAGTGAGGTTAAAGTCCATCCATTCCTCTTCTAATTAAGGTGTAAGTCCTGGTGTAGATCTCTCTCTCTCTCTCTCTCTCTCTCTCTCTCTCTCTCTGTGTGTGTGTGTGTGTGTGTGTGTGTGTGTGTGTGTGTGTGTGTGTGTGTGTGTGTGTGTGTGTGTGTGTGTGTGTGTGTGTTTCCTAGCTGGGTGGTGTTGGTACATGACTTTAATCCCAGAATTTGAGAGGCAGAGGTGGGTGGATCTCTGAGTTTGAGGGCAGCCTGGTCTACAGAGTGAGTTCCAGGACATCCAGGCTACACAGAGAATCTCTGTCTTTGGAAAATTAAACAAAACAAACAAAAAAGAGTGCATTTTTGTAAAGATATTAAGATTCCTGGTCTAAGATCAGCAATCTTCCTTGGGGCCTGTCCCTGTCACATCAAGTGGCCTTACTCTCTCTAATTCTTCTGTAGGAACTGGTGTGTCTATCCCTTCCTGACACTGTGAAAACTGGGGTTCATCCACTAGCTCTCTGGCTAATGTGACCCCAAGATAGCTATCCAAATGCACAAAGCCATAGCTCCTTCTTGCGGGGCCATGCTGTGTAGTCCAAGCTGACTTCAAATTCACAACCCTCCTGACTTTGCTTTTCAACATGTGGGTTACACGTGTGCCATAGAGGTTTCTCTGTCTTAAAGATGTGGCTAAAGCCAGGCATAGTGGCTCACATCTGTAATACCAGCATTTGAGAATCTTTGACAGAAGGATTGCCATGAGTTTGAGCCAGAAAGAGGTGCATAGTAAGTTCTAGGCCAGTTTGGGTTGACAGTGCCATCATCATAGTGTTTTAGGATGATGGAACATAAAATGTTCATCTCAACCACTTAGTGAAGTGCCTGGCACAGAATCGGTGAGCAATGAGCATCGGTTATTGGGACTTTGAAAACATTAACAAAGTTATTTTTCTCAGCAGCTAATAAGGAGATAAGAGCATGAAAATGTAACTCCTTTAGCCATATAAAATTCAGATAAATAAATTGTTAGCACACACACACACATTACCAGAGTTTACCTTCACCACAGTAATCTCTTTAGTGGTAGACTGGAGTCCTGCTGAGAATAATGGCCAGGAGCCCTTTGCTCCTGTCTCCTCAGCTCCACTTCCCTGCTATTCTCTCCTTACACAAGCTTGCTCTTGAAGCCTGGGAAGAATGCTAGCAATCAGACTGGCAGCTGTGGAAGGAAATCTTTAGAATTCTTATAAAATCTCTGCATCCTTGGGACAGAACTCTGGGCCTTGTACATGCTAGGCACATGGTCTGCCACTGAGCCACATCTCCAGGTGTATGGGAAAGGTTATATGCAGAGGTCTATATTCTCATTTATGCATCTTAAGAGCTGCGGAAGGTCATACCTCCTAATGTCTCCACCTTTGGTGATTTGTTATTTTTAATACTTGAGGGTCAAAGTTGAGCTTTTGCCATTATTGGTAGGTTTTATGTGTTAGAATTCCTGCTTTCTAAGTGAGTCCTCTTGTAATCCATCTCTGGCAGAGCAGGGATCCTCCAGGCCCTCTTCAGTATTCTGATCTTCCCTCATGATTATTCTGGCATTTTATATCGCTATTTCAGAATCACTACCCACCTTCTCATACCTATAACTTGTCACACAGTTTCCTGCTTGGCATTTGCAACACAGCTCAAAATTCCTGGGCACCAACCTCAGGAAATCATTAGTAATCCCTTCATGTAGCCACCAGGTTGACATTTGCCTGTGTCATCCATGTATGTAGTCCTGGTGACAAATACTCCTTGAATGGCTGATGATACCTCGTCCTTGCTGTATGTGACTCGTGCCTTCCTAGAACCTCACTTCTTCCTGGAACCATCTTGGGACCGTTGGTGGTTTTGTAACTTCCTCTCTCTCTTGGTCTTGGTCTCTGCCTCTGTCTCGGTCTTTTGGTCTCTTGGTCTCCCAGTCTCATTCTCTGTCTCTCTGTTTTGGTTTCTCTCTCTCCCTCTCTCTCTCTCATCTCCCTGCCCTGCCCCCCCCCGTGATATTTTCCTTTTTATAGTCTCTCATTTCAAATCCCCTGTCACTAACTCCCTGCCCAGAGCTTTTCCATCATTTCAGAAAGTGACCTTTTCTTCTCAGGTTATTTTCAGTGTATTGACTTTACTGAACTCTCTCTGGGGCATCTATGTCATCATCATCATCATCATCATTATTTTGGTTTTGGGGAAGTTTAACACAAAGTCTCACACAATCACCCTCACCCATCCAGCTCTCACTATGTGACTCAGGCTGACCTCAAACTTGCTATTCTGCTGCCTCTGCCCCCTGAGTGTCCACATCCCCAGGCCTAGCAGGGACATCCAACTCTGGAGTGTTGGGATTTCAGGTCTGTGTGCCTCCATACCTTGCTGTAGATGGTGCTAGGTGTCACAACCCCAGGTCTCTGGTTTGCTAGGCCAACCCTCTGCCCACTAAGCTACATGACCAACACAGGGGCATCTAACTCAGTGTTGGCCCTGTGCATCCATTCAACAATCTCTCCCAAGCCTTACTCTGCCAGGCACATTGCTAAGCATGGAGACTCAGAATGAACTAGAACTTGGGGGGCTCATGGCTTTGTCAGAAGGATAGATTAGTCAACCATAGATGTGGACCATGTTGATAAAGCAACCAAACTGCAAGTGGTCAAGTTCAAAGGAGAAGCTTCCTCAATCAAGTGGCAATTGAGCCCAGTCTTGCAAATCAGAAGGTAAGCAGAATAGAGAGCCCAGCAATGTGACACATACACAGAATATTGTGAGCAAAGGCAAGATGGGACCCAGTCTTTTCATTACAGTCCTTGTGGAGTGGCAGAAGATGGGGTGAGTGATTGGGGTGGAGGCAGGCTACAGAGTACTTCATCTAGTTGTCAAAGGCTTTGGGCTTCGTGGAAAATGTGCTATAGACACACTGAGATTCTCTGGTAGTGTTACAGAGATTGGAAGTCAAGGGTACCTGAAGATGAAGAAACTACTCAAATCACTGTGCCTAGATATGGTAACACATCAACATCGCCATGGTAACATTTCAGTAGATGGCCCTGGCATTTGCTGCATCAAGAGCACAGACAGGAGCTGGTCAGTGGTGGTGCATGCCTTTAATCTCAGCACTTGGGAGGCAGAGGCAGGCAGATCTCTGTGAATTCAAGGTCAGCCTGGTCTACAAAGCTACACAGAGAAACCCTGTCTAGAAAAACAAAAAACAAAACAAGCAAACAAGAATATAGGCAGGAAGTGATCCAGGAGGAATCTGAAATTGTAGACTCCAGTCAAGGGCTAGGCAGGCAGGTGCATTTCTTAACAACAGACTGTATAGAGTTGGAAATTTGAGAACTATTCCAAAATAGATAAGTGTTGTTAAAAATCTGAGTGGGGTTTCTGCTACTGTACCTTCCTTCCATGGAGGACTTCATTCTCCATAGCTATAATGCCACATCTCTCACCCTGCACCTTACCCATGCTGCTCTCATCAGGTAAGGAGGGGAGTATAGGAACACACCATCTATCCAGTTTCTTCCAGGGGAGACATCTTACCCCACAGTGCAGTATCAAACTGAAAACCTGCCACGGGTACTCACCACTTCTGTGCCTCTGCCTAACAAGAACCAAAATGCTATAACCTATAAGGTTCAAGGGTGAAGAGTCTGGTGTGTATTCAGGAGGTTTTCTGCTTCCTAAACTCTTAAGCCAAAAATCTTTCCAGTGACCACATATAATCTGCACCAACATTCTGTGATAAGATCAAGCCCATCATTGTTCACTTGGCTCTCTCCTTGCCAGGGGGAATGATGAAGGTGTGCAGGTTGCTCTACTGTCCCCATCAGTATCACAGGTAGGAGGCAAGGAGCAGCAGAAGAAGGCAATGTATTCCTGGTCATATTGCCTACCATCCCTGGTCTTGCTGACTTCAAACCTAAGCTCCTGTTAGGATATTACATTTGTGATGGGTTGTTCCTGCCATTGACTAACACAACAGAAAGTCAACAGGTTAGGAAGGAGTTGGCATTTCCATTGATGACTCCATTTAACTTGTAAAGAAATGGAGAGGTCTCCCATCCCCCCCGGTAGTAGACCCTCTATAAATTCTAGGGATGGAATCAGACCAATTTCCAGACAGATCATTTCTCTACAACAGAATCACACAATGCTAGTACCCAGAAGTCTGTTTGCTTCTAGGAAACAAATACCAACATAGAAAACCATGTCAATTTGTTGATAACAGGTGCTGTCCATCCACCAAAGTTCAGCCAAGGCAAATAACCCACTGTTAATGGAGGGAAGGAGGGAGGGAGAGAAAGAGGGAAGGGGAGAGGAAGAGGGATAGAGATATAGATCCCTGTGTTTCACCTTTAAGTGGTAATTTGCTAATGGATAAATAGAGAATGACTTTCTCCCTTGGAGACAAATGAGTTCTGGTTCTCAAGAACCAATATATCTGTCAAGAAGTAGAAAACAGAAAATAAGAGACAAACAGACCACATATTTTGCCTGTTAAGATTTGAAAAGTAAAGGGAATATTTATTTTGGACAGCTTGGAAGGAGGGGTTGGCTTGGACAATTTCTGAGCTGCCAAGGAACGAGGCTAGACATGGGCAGCGAGATGTCTTTAGGTATAGTGAACCCTATAAATAACATCTCTGCTACTCAAGCTCCTAATTGACTGATTGATTAAATACGGGTTTTAGGTTTTTATTTGCTTATTTATTTTATGTGTATGTGTGTGGTATGTGTGTGTGCTTGTCTGTATATGCACCACATGGTGTAGGTACCCCCAGAAGCCAGAAGAGGGTGTTAGACCCCAGAGAGCTGGAGTCACAGACAGTCCTGAGCGGCCTGATGTGGGCATCAGGAACAAAACCTGGGTCCTTGGCAAGAGCAGCAAGTGTCCCTACCTGCTGAGTCACCTGCCAGCCCCTAAATAAGGCTTTGTTTGATTTTATTTATGTCTTTTTAACAGTAGTTCATAGAGCCCATGATGGCCCCAGACATCACGTGAAGCAGAGGATGATCCTGAACTTCTGATGCTCCTGCCTTCACTTCTCAAGTGTTAGGATTACAGGCATGCACCACCGTGCCTGGTTTATGTGGTGCTGGGGTCGAAACCCAGCACTTTGTGTGTGCTAGGTCTGAATGAGAACACCTGGAAAGAAGCTGTGTACAGAGTTTGAATGGTTGGAATGCTGCAGGCTCAGAGACTCGTCTTCAGCCAATTCTAGCCCTCTGCAATAGCCCTTCCTTGCTCACCTCTTGTGACTAACAGACAAAAACCTCTTAGAACCTATACACTTAACAGACCACTAGCTTCTACCAACCCAAAAGCGCAGCTAGCATTTTGGACCAATAGAAAAGCTTCCCCCATGTCCGTATACCCATCTCTCTCTCTCTGACATACCTACCAATGTGTTTTATATTTATTTGCCTTGATCTGTGACTTTTCCTATTCTGTAAACTGCTTCCTTGTTAGAACATGGAACATCTGTGTTTCCAGGCATGGTCACTCGAATGGCTCCAGAATAAACTGTCTCTTGTTTCCTTTAAGGCAAAGATGTGGTTTTTCCACCCAAATAGGCAAGCTTTCTGACAACTGCATCAATTTATTTGGTGTGCCTGCACCTTCCCATTGATGTCCTTACAGAGGACACTCATTTAGGAATGTAGGCCAGACAGCATTTATAAGGACAAACTCTAGGCCAAACGTGACAAGCCTGAGAGATGGGGTCTCATTATGCTGGTGGTACCACAGCAAAGAATCATCAGCCATTATAAGGTGAGAAAGAACAATGCACATGGGACAAAAGTAAAGAAAAATAGCTGAATCAAAGAATGTAGTAACATGCTTCTGTCCCTGCTATCCTTCCCAACAATGTAACCAGGCATTTGCATCTGACCCCAGTTTGTTGGGAAAGGAAGGCAGTGACCTATCCAGAACCCATTTTCCAGGCTGACAGGAATGCCACCAGATGTGAAAAAAATGAACCTCTTTTCACTAGCCATTTAAATTCTGGAAACCCCTCCTGAATTTAGATTACTGCAGGGGACTATTTTTACCAGGGTCTTTGAACCCCAGTGCTGAGACACATCAGAGGTATCCTCATAGAAGCCCCACAGCACTGGAAGTCTTCAGCAGTGCCAGAAGTTCAAGGCCACATGGTGGCAGCGAGGGTGGGACTTCCTGCACGGTCATGATCCCCCACCTGCTCTTTGCACTGCAGAGAAGCTAAACATGTGGTGTGGCCAACAGGGCAGAATGAAAATGTGCTCAGCTTGGCATCTGTTTCTCTCCTCTTTTCAGCTTTCACAGATGAGAAGAGGATGAGAGAGAGAGAGAGAGAGAGAGAGAGAGAGAGAGAGAGAGAGAGAGAGAGAGGAGGAGAGAAACAGAAACAACAAGGAGAAAAAAAGAAAAAGGGACGAAAACAATGTATTTGTCCTGAATTCTCCCTGTGCCTTCCACCTCTGGAAGCCAGTGTCCACCTGTGCTGAACTGCGGGTGACATGAAGGGCTTGATTCTGGCAGGGGGCAGGCATGGGGATGGCAGCCTCTGCCTCAATCTTTCTGTACTCTCTCTTCTCCATTCCAGTCACAATAAATACATTTATCCTCACTTGATTATGTCAGCCAGACAATGCTACCCTAATTGGCAATGATCAGGGTTCCAGAATTGCTAGGGTGAACCTGCTGTCTCTCTATCAGGCAGAGCACTAAGGGGCCGCTAACACAGTCCCCATTACCAATTTCCAGGGGCACGAAAAGCAATCCCGAGGCATGCATGGCAATGCATTTTCAAAACAGCTTCTTAGAGCCAGTCTGTGAGGAACTCAGATTCACATGGACTCCCCATTTCCTCTCATTCCACTTCTCCCCACTGCACCCCCTCTACTCCCCTTTACCTGCCTTCCCATCCTACCTCCCACCTCCTGCTGGTGCGCTTAGGACAAAAAAACATTATCAGACCAACTTCCCTTGCTGGAGGTTCTTTTGTTCTTTGTCTTTTACTGGGCTTCTGGAGCTAACAGTCATTTTTGGTTCTTGGGTCTTTGTAGATTTCAGGGCCATCTGGCACACACTTTACTGTGTTTGCTAGCTCTGATATCTGTAGCTCTGTGCACTGTGCTCCATGTGCCTGTTAACGCGCCGCATACATAATTTATGCATGCATAATTTGGAACTTGAGTGCCTAGGTTTATTTTGACATTTGAGAAGTTTCACAGTGCCCATCAAAGGTAATGATGTAATATATAGTCATGAAATGAATGAATGACTGTACCGAGGAGGCACAAACAGGCAGCCATCATTCATTCATTCACCAGTCATAGTAGATGCTGAGAATTTAATCAGGCTTGCCTAGGGTCCCACCCCTCAGTGTTCATCACTGAGGCTTGGCAGGCAGACACATAAATAGGCAATTGTTATTTTATTGTTACAGATGGATCTGGGCATAGGGGCATACTTGGAATTTTAGCACTTAGGAGGCTGAGGCAGAAAGATCCTGGGCTAGCTTGAGCTACACAGTAAGAGCCTACAAAAAAAGAAAAAAAAAAAGAAAGAAAGAAAAAAGAAAAGAAAACAGACAAAATAAAATAATTACACAGTACTTGGGAAGTGGAGGTAGGAGGATCAGGAGTTCAAAGCCAGTTTCAGCCTCATTCCTCAGGAGCGCCTCAACTACATAGTGAGTTAAAGGCCAGCCTGAGCTACATAATGAGCCCTTGACCCAAACATAAAAAACAACAATAAAAGACATCATAGAGACAAAATGACAGCATCCTATTCAGGGCAACTTGGAACTCCAACAAAGGCGGCCTCAGTTTACCTAGGAAGGAAGTTGGATGAGATCATGAAGAGTCATCTAGAGGCAGTGAGGCTTAAAGTAGACATGAAGGTTCCCAGGAGGACAACACAATCAAGGGCAGGGCATAAAAAAAAAAAAAAATAAAAGAGTGCTTTGAGAAAGCTGTTAGGAAAGGAATTGTCACAATGGTTTGGGAGATTCAGGCCAAACCATTATCAGGGGAGTCCAGGGTGAGATAAAAGGGAGGAACTTTAGTTACCTCTGTTACATCAGGAAGATTTGAACAGACTGCTGGGAAGCTTCTTGGAAATGCATTACAAAGAGGAAGTCCAAGAGGTGCCTTGTGTTAGTCTAAGTGCCATGCATCTGAGCACGGGCTGATTTCTTCATCAAGAAGGTGGAGTTCAGGGCCCTGAGACAGCAAGGAACACTTAGACAATCCCAGTTGCTTAGCTTCTCTGAGGTCTGTGTCAAGTTCATTCTGGGGCCTATGCTATGTCCACAGATAAAAAACTGAGGCTAGTCCCCAGTAGCACACAGTATCCCAGCATAACAGGGAAAAGGCAGAGAGCTACCTTGTGTTTGTATATATGTGTGTGTATGTGCTATTGTGTGTGTGTGTATGTGTGCACATGCATGGGTGCATATGGGTGTGTGTACTTGGGTGTGTGTACATATGTATAAAGGACAGCCTAGATTCTCAGAAGCAGTACATCTTGCTTTTTTTTTTTTTTTTAATGGCAGACTTTCTTGATGGGTTGAAGCTCACCAGGTAGACTAGTTCAGTTGCCAGAAAGCCTGAGATCTTCTTGTATCCAGCATACAGTGTTGTGCTCAGCATTTTACTGGGACTTTAGGTATGAAACCCAGGATCTACTGACAGAGCCATCTCCCCAGATCAGACAGGTATTTCAAGGCATAATTCTATGTGAGTCCTTAAGGTGTATTAATAGGAATGTACTAAATAATGGTGACATCCCACTGGCCCCAGCCCAGGTCAGGATCTCAAGGTATATAACACCCCTCCATAGTCAACTCATAAATCCTGTTAGATTTACTTTCTCCAAAGCTTTGCTCACCTCACACCCATTCTACTAAAAACATCAATTTACGTAGAGCTCTATATTTAATGTCCTTATGGTGGCAGTGGCATTCTAGGTCACACCAAGTCTACCCCAATCCAATGGACACTAATTATCCCTCCATCCTGCCTTGTCTCACCAGGCACTTCGACTGAAGAACTGACTGAGATTCAAGGCTATTTCCCTTAGGACTGTTGTCTCACCAGGCTGTCTACTTCTGTGCTGCATTTACTGACCACATTGTTAATGAATAGCTGTTCATTTTACTTTGGAGTTTGTTTTGTTTCTTCCATCAACTTGTAAGAAGACTGGAACCAAGCCATACCCCTCTTCATAGTCATGGCCCTACACAGTATCCTACTCGAGGTAAATAGTTGACTCTGAACTTGTTTGTAATGGGATAATTATCATTTTCTTATGTCACAGAGTTGTAGTCCAGCATTCTTTTTCCTTTTCTTGGAGAAAAAAGGAAGCTTGGAGCAAGTGTGTCTGGGAGTAATGGCAGTATGAGACATTCCTCCCACGAATCATAAACAGTATTTTACACGCGTTTTTGGGGAGTTTTAAGTCCTCTCAGGAACAAGCTATTTCACAGATCAAAAGGAGCATATGTGCAGCCCGCCTTGGGGGATAGTCACGATGCTAAGTTTAAAGGGAGAGTAATCGAACATGCCAGCCTGAAAGTAGAAATGGTTTCTAGCACGTGGCTAGAGAGAAACATGAGCGACTTAATCTCTGGTCTCTGGGCACATGTGCTGGTGAGCAGCATACTGGTTTTTCACAAGGAGGAACTGGCATGAAATCAATAAAGAAAAACAGTATTTCTTTAGAGATCTGAAGATGTTTAAGGAAGCCAGTCTGCCAAGGCACATAACTCTGTGCAATTTGTAACTGGGCAGTTAAAACTACCATCTAAAGTGGCAGCTGGGATTTTCCCAGAAGAGCTTGGGGTTGGGGTGGAAATAGCTTCATTTCCGTGTGTGTGTGTGTGTGTGTGTGTGTGTGTGTGTGTGTGTGTGTGTGTGTAAAGCTGTTTACATGTTTGTTGCTGTTGGTTTTCTATTGTCTTCCCTGGTGGTTAAAACAAATGATTGCTTCTTTTCAACCACATAGACATCTATTCATCTACCAACAGATGTTATTGATTATCTATCAGAAGTCAAGTGTGGGTTCAGATCAGAGTGTGGCACCACATGTGTGTGTGAGTCTAGCACTTGGGAGGCAGAAGCAGGGTTATAAGTTTGAGGCAGTTGTGAGCTACCAAGGAAGACCTTGACTTTTTTCTTTTTCTCTTTCTTTCTTTTCTTTCTTTCTTTTTTTTTTTTTTTAAGTGAGGTGTGGTCTAATAGCTCAGGCTGGCTCAAATTTGCTATGTAGTCAAGAATGACCTTGAACCTCTGAGCTTCTTGCCCCCACCTCCTGTGTGGGATTATGAATATGTATGCATCATCATGCCTGGTTGGTTTTATGTGTTTCGGGAGATCAAATCCAAGGTTTTGTGTATGCTAGGCAAGCACTCTATCAATTGAGCTACATTCTCATCTTGAGATCTCATCTTAAAAAACCAAAAATAACTCCCTCCCCCCCCACACACATCTATGGATTTAGGTATTGGGAATGCAGATGGAGACAAGAGAGACAATGTCACTGACTTTAAGAAGTTCATGCTGTAGAGCGGGTATGCATGTCCATGGTTATATGGGAAATCCCATGTAGGACATCTTACTGTATTTGAAAACATATAGGGAAGGGTATTTAAAAGGAATGGCTAGTAGATACAAAGTCTACTCTTGTGTGTACCCTGACTGCCAGCATGAGCTGTGTCTCTAAAAGGAGATAGAGGCTTTTTGTCAACTCGTGCTTATTTGCCCTGTAGCACTATATGGCAGAATCACTCACACTAGAAGTCTGAAATTCCTTCTGGATTCATCCATCTTTCCTTTCTGTTGCTCAAATCTGGCACTCAACTTTAACAGGTCCCCAAAGAACATCTTACTTATTTTCTGTCTCTGTGTGTGTTTGTTTCAAGGCTGGGGTCAATCTTAAGTGTTATTGCTCAGGAGCCATTTACCTTGTATTTTGAGACAGGGTCTCTCATTGGCTTGGAATTCACTGAGTAGATTATGTTGGCTGTCTCCCCTTGTTGGGAATCTCTATGCCAGTAAACTAGCTTAGAACTCACTGGGTAGTCCAGATTGTCACTGAACTCTCTTCCTGCTTCATCTTCCTGGAACTGTAGCAGATAGTGGCTAAATATTGTGATGTCACTGTCCCCTACCCCTGACTCCTGTTCAGGGATTTGGACCAAAGGCCTTGTGCATCTGTGCTTTCTGGGCAAGTACCATACCACTGACTATATCCCCAGACTTAACATCATCGTTTAGGATAGCTGTTTGTCTTACTGTGTAGCCCTGGCTGGCCTGGACTTGTATTGTAGACCAGACTGGCCTTAATTTAAAGGGATATACCTGTCTCTGGCTGGGATTAAAGACCTATGTCACCAAGCTTGACTTTAATCTACTTTAAATCAATTCTTTCCATTGTCTCTCTCCAGGGCCCTGATTCTACAACCTGACCTCTTAATTCTCCTCTGTGATATTTTCCATCTTGCCTTGTCGTCACTCCCAGAGTGACTTGTGTAAGGCACACATCACATCAAGCCATAGCTCTGCCATAATTCTGCTCCCCATGTTTCTGTAGATCCACACTTGCAGGATGAAGCTTATGCTTCTTGGCATAGACCCAGCTGAGCTGAACAGCTGTATGCTCCTGCTCCGTTGCTAGACTGGAGGCCCCAGTCATACCAGACTCAGTCACAGAAGGACACATAAAGGTCATAGGTCATATAAATCAATCCTAGACTTTTCTCCCTCTAACACTTCCTTCTTTCTCCTTAATTTTTTTCCATCCTTTCAGCCACTCAGCTGTCACTTCCCTACTTAAAACAGCTGAATCCATACTCCCTTTGTCCTGAGAGAATCCTGGCCTTACCTTGCTACCTCATGAACAGTCTAATGGACAGGCCTTGTAACATTTGTTCACTTGTGTGTCTCCCTAACAAGGGGCTCCCCTGTGAGTGCCTCTGAGTAGAGAGTAACTTATTTGTAGCTTGAAAGTGTAAGTACAGTGCCTACTACACAGTAGGTGCTCAATAAATGTTGAATGAATAAGCCACCTGGTCTCTTCTGGTTTAGCTTCGGACCTACATACTTGTGAGTCAGGTGGCTCTGAAGATACAAGCATAGCCAGCAGGACAAAGAATTCAACTTTGTCCTTAAAAACAATGAGTTTTAGACATTGGAGCTAATGGGCTGCAGATTGGGATATTTCAAGACCATATTTTCCTTGACAATGTTTCTGTGTGCTCTGCATCTGGAGATGGTTGGGAAATTCAAATAAATGATTAGAACAAGTAAAACAGACTCATTAAGTAATCTGGATCATTTCCTGCAGAAGAGAAACTTGAAGAGACTTAATAATGGTTGTTAATGAAAGGAGAGAATGTACTCCAAGGATGGCTAAGTCTCTCCATGAAGACAAAAGAGAAGGTCAAGACTGAAATACTTGCAAGGCACAAATTAAAAATAAAATAAATCAAAACAACAACAAAACACTGGATACTGGAGAGATGGTTCAGTGGTCCTCTTGCAGAGGACCCAGGTTCAATTCCCAGCACTGACATGACAGCTCACAACTGTCTGTAAGTCCTGTTCCAAGGCTTGTGACACCCTTACACAGACATACATGTGAGCAAAACACCAATGAACAGAAAATAAAAATAAATTATATATATATGCATACATACATGTATATGTATATATGTATGTATGTATGTGTATAATAATCCCTCGATAGTTTCTTATTGGGTTGTGTAGCCCATTTCAGTTTACTATTGTAAGTTACTCACATAGGGCCAGCAATATGGCCAGGTGGATAAAGCTACTTGCCACCAAGCCTGATGACTGGAATTTGATCCCTGGGACCACATGGTGGATGGAGAGACCTGACTCTCACAAGCTGTCCTTTGCTCATATGCATGCACATACATATACATACACACAAACAACATATTTTAAATAGAATAAAAGTAAGTAGATAGCTCAGTGAGCAAAAACACTTACTGCCAAGCCTGATGCCCTGAGTTCAATCCCTGAGACCCACAGTAGGAGAGGATGGATTCCTATAAGCTGTCCTGTGACCTCCACATGTGCCCCATGGCACACATACATAAAAACAAAGAACCTTCACTGCACTGGGGGTGCAGATTGGGTGCAGGCGCTGGCTGAACACTTTCCTATTACATCATCTGAATTGTCAGTGAACTCATACCAGAGATTCTTATTTTGTTATTTGCATTTAATAGGTGAATGAATGGAAGCCCAGGATGGTGAGGTAACTCACCCAGGTCACACAGGTGACAAGTCACAATGGGGCAATTACAATTGGTGTTCTTTGCTTTTCCTTAGCTATTTTGTCCACCTTCCCCTCTCTCTTTTTCTCCTTGTTCTTGTTTAGATTTAGGATCTCACCATGTAGCCCAGGCTGGCCTCAAACCTGCAGTGAAGCTCAGGTTAGCCTTGGACTCAAGATACTGCTGCGTCAGCCCCTTAAATGCTGGGATTGTGGACATGTGCCACAACAGCTGACTCAGCATAAATTTAAGCAGGGAAATTCTTGCTTATACCAAGAGTCTGTCATTTCTAGAGCAGCTACCTCTTTTCTGGTATTCATTGTACTAGTGTGTGTAGAAAAATAAGAAAGTCCATTTTACTATATCTTTTTTGTTGAGTCTCAATAGGTTGTCCTCAAACTCCTGGGCTCAAGTCCTCCTGCCTCAGTGCCTCAGGCTGCAGAAGCATGTGCCTGCTCTCTACACTGGGCTCTATGGCACCTGCTCCTTTTCCCATTCTTTGTCCTTGAGAGTTGGCTTAGCAATTCTCACTTTTCTAATAAGCCAGAAGTTGCTTTTTTTGTTTTGCTTTGGGCTGTCAGGGCCTATATGTTTTGGCACCTACATGTGTGCATGTGTTTATAAGACCTGACATCAATCGAGTCCTATTTAGTTATTCTGACTTTACCCCCCAGAGAGATAGCACTTGCTGTAGGGGCCAAAGAGCTGGCATTTTCTTCCCTGTTACTTATTTTTTATTTGCAAGGCAACCTTGTTTATCCTGCCTCTGGGATATGCACAGTGGGGTCACAGTCAGTACAGAACAGGGGCAACTTGTCATGTAACTCAGAGGCAACTCTAAGGTTTATGCCCAGAAAGTCAGCATTCATCAGCTGAATGGAAGCCAGAGTGATGGAGCGCTGAGCTACACTGAACTGCAGAGACCTGGGACCAGTTCAGGAGAACTGCAGCAGCCCACAGGAGCCCCTCAAGAAGGGTGTGAATGAGTCACCCGACTTCTCAGGTTGACTGAGATAACTTCTGTAGATTTTTTTAATCAAGTCACACCATCAGCACCTGCATATTGGGCATAACGGGAAGAAGAGGAGGGATTGCTTTCTTGACACTGTTGGACCTCAGCAGGGTGATGATAAGATGGAGGGTTAGATGTGACTTTGTAAGAATAGTACAAGCAGTGCACGAGTCCCTTGTGTGTGCTGGGGGTGCAGTGGCAAGTTGGTCTTCTTGGGAGGAGACACAGTGTTCCTGGAGCAAGTGTCCTTTGATATAGCCTCATTGATACATCAGAAGGCAACACTAACTTGTCACCCTTTGACCTCATATTCTGGGGAAAGCACTCGCTTTTTTAACATTGAGTTCCCAGGATAATCAGATGAATTAATGACACCCTGTTTAAAGCCTTGAGTTTTAGGAGTTCACATTGGTTTCTCTGACCTCATTTTTTTCTGTCTGTCTTTCTGTCTCTCTGTCTCTATCTCTGTCTCTGTCTCTCTGTCTCTCTCTGTCTCTCTGTCTCTGTCTCTCTCTCTCTCTTCTCATTATATAGCCTATGTTGGCCTCAATTCACAGAGATTTGCCTGCCTTTGCCTCCTGGGTACTGGGATTAAAGTTGTACATTGCCCTGAATGGTGGTTTTCTTCTCTTTAAAATGGATGTAATAATGACTCTATTCTGTAGGGCAAGCTTAAGGAGATTAATGCATGGGAAGGGTCTGGATAGTATTTGGTAGATAGCATTAAACTTGTATTTATGTTAATGTACATACTGTGAAGGGAAGGCAGTTGACAAGAGCCTGGAAAAAAGAGCTGTTCCTCTATTAGGGTGTTGTCATAATCATGATCCTCAGGAAATTCAGAACCTGACTCTACAAAACTAGCGATCCAAGTCCATAAACAGAACTTAACTTTAATCAGCCAAGCCTGTCCTTATTTGAATGACCATTATTTGCATAGATCTGATTTGCATGGTACGAGATTATGTAACAAGAAATTATGAGCACAGCTCATCTAACCTTCTAGAACTGTCACCAGCCAATGTGGACTGTTGTCTTTCACATGGCACAGATTACATTCCAGGAAACGCAAAGGAGACCCTGACTGACTCAAGGGACTTTTTTTCCCTCACATGGAGATCTCATGGGAATCCCTGTATTTCACAGAATATGTTTCATATAACCTGCCCCTTCTAGGGTATGCAACAGATTTCTTTATTCACTACTTGCTGATTCTCCCCGAGTTGCTGTAGTAGCTGGTATCAGCTGGCTGGATACATTTTTAAAGAGGTAATCTAATATTTGCTAGAGGGAGTATCCCCAAACCTATTAAAAAATGAATGCTTGCCACTGAAGTCTACAGTAGTCCTGCAGGAATTTCAGGAAGAGCACCTACTTCCTCCCATGGGGGAAGGGAGACTAAGGTTATGTGTGACAGACAGCAACAACAGCAATGTCATTGGAGAGTGAGGTTGGGGAGTGCCACACAGACACAGGTAGTAGGGGCAATAACTCTTAAATAGCATAAAGAGATGGGTCTAATGTAATCAGAAACTTTAAAACTACATAATGTATGCTATTAGTGACTCAGTGCTGAATAATATAAAAAGACAAGAGCCAAATCCCTGACCTGTAATCACCTTCTAGCAGTGGCTGTTCTTACAACGGTGGCTTCAACTAATAATGAGCCATTTAGTATAAAGATATACAAGGAAAAGGAAAAGAGCGTAATGCCTTAGGCACCGGGACAGTATGTCAAAAGCACTTTTGTATAAGGTCGAATCCTAGAAAATGGTCACTTTTGTGTGTGTGGGGGGCAAAATTAGTCAGATTTTATCAATTTCACACAGCCCAACCCAATACATTGAAGTTAATTGACACTAAATCAAGACACTTATATGACCTTGTCTTTTACTGCCTTTTAACTATGACCATAAAATGAAATTGGCCAATTTTATGTCTCAGCCTCTTTGACCTTCTAGAACTTTTCCACAATAGATGCTAAATAAGTGTTTTGTTAATTGAGTGGTATTTTCTGTTATCTCCTCTCAAAAAGCTAGGTCTGAATTTTGCTATGCTACTTAAATTCTGAGGCTGTTCCTAAACTATAATTAATAAAGTGTTGGCTTCATTTCAGTTTTCATGATTTAGATAAATCTTTCCTGTTCCTTGTTTGGGCAGCTCCGGGAAGCTAATTAATATATTATTAATATATTTTACAGGCAAACAAGACTCTGCTTGCTCACACAGCCATGACAAGAATAAATTCAGGTCAGAAATATTTTTGCAATTATGGGAAAATGGTATTATAATAATGAAAAATTATTGTTTATATAACACAACTCTGGACATTAAAACACATTATAGACTAACCAACAAGGTGAATGGCAACCGGGCAATTTCTTTCCCAGAGGTGCCAATTACTCAGAGCCCAGTTGGAACATCAGTGTGCCTGGCAATGAACTAAAAAAGATAACTTTTGGGCATCCCAGAAGAACTTCATTATTATCATTTGTTATTATTCATAAAAGGTTTCATAAGAGCTGTGGTTGATTCCAAACTTAGCAGGAAATTCTGAGATAACTGAGGTGGTAGAATGAATTAATTTTCCACTCACAAAATAAAATGCTCCTGGGCCTGGGGAATGTAACTGAGTTGGTAAAGTGCTTGCCTAGCAGGCATGAAGTCTTAGGTTTGATCTTTAATGCCATATAAACTGTGTGCGGTAGTGTACATCTGTACCCCTTAGCCTTTGGGAGGTAGGAGGGTCAGAAGTTCAAAGTTATCTTTAGCTATATAATGAGTTCCAGGCTAGCATGGGGTGCATAAACCTAGTATCAAAAAGTTGGGATGGGTGGGGGTGGGGGGTAGAGGGTGGTGTGTGCACACCTTTAATCCCAGCACTCAAGAGGCAGAGGCAGGTGGATCTCTGTGAGTTCCAGGACAGCCTGGTCTATAGAGCAAGTTCTAGTTTCCAGCACCAGGGGAAGAAAATTCTATCATCTACAGTGGTTTAAGAGATGTGGACTGGTCAAGGAAGACTGAACAACCTGTGAGTGATGTATAGCACTTCTCCTGGACTCCAGTTTCCCCTTATTTGTTAACTGCCTCCTAGAGAGTATTCGTTCTTTGTGGAATTTGTTGTTGTGTGGATAAATGGACATCTTGAAATGCTGTGGGAGCCTGAGACAAAAAGGGTATTATTGGTGTTTGGTTGCCTGGAGCTGGGACAGCGGCCATGCCACTCACAAATTCTGAGAAAACAGAATTGCTTTCAGTTTTGAAGAGAACCACAAACCCCTCTATGCCTGAATCCCATGGGCAGGGGAGGAGCGGGGACTCCAACAACCTACCCTTCTAAACTTCTCCCTTCAGGCCAAGGGTGTTCCTTGAATTTTTCTTTTCTGCTTGATTTGTGGCATCCCATGAGATCCCAACCCCAGGTGATGGGCTCTACAGCTGCTTGGCAATGCCGATGATAGCTTTAAACTATCTAGGGCAAGAACAGCTCCAAACATACCCAGAGGTGAACAGTTGGAATTTTGAGGGAAAAAAAAAAAAAAAAAAAAAAAAGCCTATCTCAGGAGCAAGTTGGTTTTGTTCAAGAGTTCTGATTCAAGTCAACAAAGACATGTAAAATACTGATAGAACTAGGTAATTCTCTGTTTTTCCTTTCTAACACACTAAGAACTCCCTGAGTTTGGGGAGTGTTGGAGACTAAGAAGTTGCTGGCAGGTGATGGGGAGAAGGTGTGTTAGGAAAATTGGCTGGGCTTTGAGGTTAGGGGTGTATGCCAGGACTGTATTACATGGCATTACTGAGGGCTGGGGATGCTGCTGATAGGGCAGGAGCCGTGCTTCAGAAGTTGGCTCCGGGCGAGGGCTCTAGGCCAACCCTTTATTACAGCAGCAACACATCTCTAATCCAGTATAACAATAAATCCCTCACACGAGTGTGCACCCCATCACTACCAACATAATCACAACCTGCACTTGACAATGCCGGTACTATAATACTCCTGGATTTTTTTCTTACCCAACTTTCCATGTCTGAAAATGATTTCTAATGTGCAGCAAAAGAGAAGCAATCAGAAGCCATTCTTGTTGATGGCTGTTTTAAATAACTCAAGTTATCCTTTGTTTGGGAGTACACAGGTATTGAACACATGCCATGTACTTGGCAGTCGCTCTATGGTTAACCTTTTAAAAGAGGATTCCTTTAAAAAGTCATCTGGCCAAAATAAAATATCTGCTTTGTCAATGCATTAAAATAACAGAACAGGGACTGGGGAGATGCCTTAGTTCCTAAAGTGCTTGCTACACAGATGCTCAGTACCCATGTTAAATCCAGGTGTGCCTCTATTCCACCAGCTGGGGAAGTGGAAGACAGGAGGCTCCTTGTGGCTTACTGGCCAGTCTGGCTAGCCCAATCAGCTAGTACCAAGCTTAGTGAAGGACACTGCCTCAAACATAAGGTTTGAGCAATTGAGGAAGACACTCTCTGTCTTCCTCTGGCCACTACTTACACTTGCACATACTCATTTACTCACTCACAACCAGCTCAGAGATTTACTTTCAGGTGTGGGTGGAGAGATGACATGTTACTTAGTCCAGGCTGGTCTTGATTTGTGATCCTCCTGCCTCTGCCTCTCAAGTGGTGAGACTCTAGGGGTGTGCTGTCACACCCAGGTAAGCGTTTCTCTCTCTCTCTCTCTCTCTCTCTCTCTCTCTCTCTCTCTGTGTGTGTGTGTGTGTGTGTGTGTGTGTGTGTGTGTGTGTGAGAGAGAGAGAGAGAGAGAGAGAGAGGGAGGGAAGGAGGGAGGGAGGGAGGGAAAGAGAGAGAGAGAGATATTAGGTGCCCTCAGAGGCCAGAAGTCCCCTGGAGCTGAACTTAAGTGACCCTGAGATGCCTGGGAACTGAACTTAGATCCTCTGAAAAAGCAATCCATGCTTTTAACTATTGAGCCATTTCTTTAGCACCAGGATTTTTTTATATATATATATATACTAAAAAGTAATTTTTTTTCACATGCTGTAAAAGTTCCTTTCAGTAGGGGAGTGGTGCAGCCTCAGAGCCCATGATTTCATGCGGTGAAACATTCAGTTAGAAAAACCACAGCCAAGCTGGGAGGCAAAGGATGACACTCACAATTCAAACTTGGGAACTTTTAAGTTGGAAATCAAGTTACAAGAAAGCATGTACAGCTTTAACTTTTAGATCTGATATGGTCTTCTTATGCTCAGTCCAAAAACAGAAAATGTACAGACAAGCACAAAGGATAACTTTCATGGTTATAGTATTTATATTTGTTTTTGAGACAGGGTCTTCCTATATAGCTTAGACTGTGCAGCACAGGTTGACCTTGAATGCCGAGATTTTTATGTCTCTGTCTCTCAAATGCTGGGATTACAGGTATACACACCACCACATCTAGCTTGCTCTTGCTTTTGAGACAGTCTTGCTGTGTAGACTGGATTGGCCTATTTCACCTTCCCTAGTGCTGGGATTAGGGGTATGCACCACCATGCCCCCCGATTCATAGGGTTTTATGACTCTATTTCATAGACCCTGCTTATTTCAGAGGTGGGTAAAGGTCAAGACTTCCAAATCTAGGACCGAAGGACCAATCTTAGGGACAAGCCCTTTTGTAGGACCCTTTTGGTCAATACAGTTTTCTCCTTTCACTGATCTGAGCTGTTGTCACCAGTTACTTCCATTTGGGGTTGTATAGCAGCACAGAGGGGAGGAGGTTAAGGGCTGCAGTAGATTGGAGACCTTTGTGACCCTCAGCAGTTCACAGTTGAATCAGAAGTGGCACATCTGTGCTCAACTGTAACGTAAGACTAACAAGACCATTGGGACAAACAGAATCATTTTATCTTGGGGAGGAATGGGAAGAAGGCTCTTGAAGGCTGGTGAAAGTTTTGGAAGGCATTGTGAGGGTCCTGGGGGAGTTCAAGCAAGAGCAGTGGCCCTTTGTTCCAGAACAGTGAGCACATGAGTTCCAACATGAGTTGGAACTGTGTGTGTCCTCAATGCCATGGGTGTGCTTTTTCTGTAAAAAGTGTTGAGAAGCCTGCAGGTTATGGATGGAAAGGTCAGTGTCCCAAATTCTATAATGTTCTACTTCGACTGTGCTACAGAGGGAGCTTTGCTGAATTTTATATAATACCCAGTGGCCTTCTAAACCCTAAAGTCATATAATACAGCCATAATTTCTTATGTTACAGTTTACAAATTACTTTTTAATATTTATTATTACATTTGCTCCATATAGCAGCCCTATGCCATCTCAGACGCATCCCCACAAGCTCTTCCCTTTGACAGCAACTGCTGGTTATAAACGCAGAACTTTCTGTTGCATCTGGGTTGCACTAGAAGCATGAGCCTGTTGAAGCTAACAATTCAGGAGAAATGGAAGGAGAGAACCCAATACTGACAGACACTGGGAGTCCTTGGAGGCTGAAATGGTAGCTTTGGGAATGGACTGATGTAGAAGGGGACAAATGCAGGTAGAAAGCAGATCTTCAGTGTAGTGCAGGTTCATAGGAAGCACATACTGAGAGTTCATCTCAGCTACCAGTTAGGGCTAGCTACCAGTGTAGCTTGAACAGGGGTGTGTGTCAGGGGGTTCATCCCAGAACATTCCATCTATCATAAAACACCCATCCTAAAGTGATGCACTTTGGCAACTGCTTTGTGGAAGGGAAAACAATCAGGACACTGTTATAGTTGCAATTTAGTCAGGATAAATCTGATGGATGTTGGTTGGCAGCATCAACCTACCATTTAGCCTGTCGAAAATCAGTTTACTTTCCTATTTAGAGACACAATATGAAATGAGATTAATCCAGTTGCTGTAGAGTGAATTCAGCAGAACAAATCCCTCTGCAGCTCATTTGCATCAAAACCCACAAGGCAGTGGAGTTCTGTCTCCAGCGCCTGAGCAAATAAATGCATTGATCTCCGGGTTATTTACAGCAAAATTCACATCAGAGCTGTTGTCAATGACAGAGAACTCTTCTGTCTTTAGAGGAGGGTCACAGAGAAAACATCTGTAGGACAGTTGAAATGTTACAGTGAAACTTAGCCTAAGGATGATTGTACGGGCTAGATTATAAATGGCCAAGATCCACAACTCCCTGGAGGAAGACTACAGAACAAAAACCAACAATGCTCTTTTCCTTTCTCCATTTTCCATAGCCAAAGGGGCAGTCTGCACACAGGATGCATTTAATAAATACGTTCTGTTGCTAACACTTGCTGGCAGGCAAAACTCTGGGGGGATGCAGAGGGTCACAAAAGGGTGCAAACGCTGGCAAGACATGCTTGGGACAGCAAGCAAATGGCTTCGATTCTGTAACCTGACAAAAGGGTAGGGGCTGCTGGGTGGGAGCGGAGTGGGGGTGGTGTTGGGAAAGAAGAAAGGAAGCTGGTGAGGGGAATGTGGGGGTAAGGAATGGGGACACTGTGGCGACTTGGATGGATTCTAAGGAACCCATGAGTCCTTAAGAAATCTTTCTCTGAGAAATTTAAAGCTGAAGGGGAGATAATCTTTCTGAAATATCTTAGCTTAGTTGGAGGGCATTGACCTGGGGGAACCTCTCCAGTTCTTTCTGGGCTCTTATCCCCACGTGTTGCAGCACCCAGGGTTAGGACTCAGCTTCTTTCTTGGCTGCCTTTCTCTGTAGCTTGGAGCACTCAACCCCTTCTTGAGTACTGTGTACTCACCAGAACCTTCTCCTCCATGGCGAGGGATTTAAGAAGCTCACTGGAGCTGAACACTCAGCTGACCCTGCCACTGGTCATCCTCTGCAGCTGGTGTGGCTTTGAGGTGGCCCAGTTTTAGCCAATGGATTCTGCCTTCTCTCTAAGTGTCATCTTAGTGGATTTACCTGAAATCCCTCCTGCTGCTCCCTGCTAATGCTCAATATACTCTCTTGTTTTCCAGGCCTTACAAGATTTGGGCTTACCCCCCTCTCCATCTTTCCAGCCCACCCCACCTCCAGCCCTTCTGTAGCAATCACCTAGCATCTACTCCCTGAACACCTGTCCCCGCTGCCTAAACCAATTACATATAGAACACTGGGTATAACCTGTCCTACCTGCCTCTTACCTGGAGTAGGATTCTCCACTCTCTGCCCCCTCCCCAGGTACCCAACATTACTCTGGCCACTGCCAGTTTGTTTTCCTTTGCCTGATCATATGCATAACTCAATTTTTCCACAGCATGTACCCAGGAGTCCCCTAGAAACCACCCACTTCTACAGAAAGAGTTTCTCAACCTTGTTGTTATTGACATCTAAGCCAGCAACTGTGGGGGCCGCTTTGTATAGTGTGCAGCTTTACAGCATCTCCTGCTTCAACCCACCACTATCCCATGTCCAGATGATAACAACCAGGAAGTATCTCCTGGCATTTCTAAACATCTCTCTTAGGGATGGATTGTGGAGAACAAGTGATCTGAAAAGACCTGGCAAGGCAAGGACATTTTAAAGTCAGTGACACACACCTTGAGAAAAGGCTGTGTATACTAGGAACATTTAAATCTGGTAAAGTTGTGACTTCCTATATGCTCAAAAGTGCCATAGGGGCACTGGTTAGCTGTGTCAGGATGTCGTGTGGGCAAACCTGGGTGAGATCTCTTTCCCCTACTTCAGGCCTTCTCAGATGCTACTGTGCATGGGAGTCACTCAGAGAAGGTTTTTGAAATTCAAAATCAGATTCAGGAAGTTTATGAATGAGAGGAGAGCTTTTCTTTTTATTCTTTTATTTATCCAACACCAACCCCATCTTTCTTTCTTTTAAATACAAGTGTATTTAAAGCTCTCCCTCATCCCCACTCCTCAGAAAGACCACTGAATGTTCAGGCTCCTCCCCCAAATCTCAAGACCATCTACAGGTACATCAGCCATGTGATTTCTCTGCTGCTCCCTTTCCCGAGAGTTATCCAAGAGTGCTTTGCTCAGATTAAACCTGGTCCTTTACTTTTTAATTTGGCTTGATTTGGTTTACTGTGTCAGTGGAAAAATCTAATGTCAGGGTACAGAAAATCTATCATCTGGGTCTCACTATGTAGCCCTGGCTGGCCTAGAACTTGCTATGTGGGCCATACATGCTTCTAACTTCCAACTGCTGCCTATTTTCTTATAAATCTAGGATCCTGTCATGTTGGAGAGTCTCCAGGAACATGACAAAGAAATTCATCATGGAAATTAAAGTATAGAGAACTTGTGCTTTTGGCCCAGGTTACACAGATGCCATTCCTGATTCACGTGCTCTCAATACTATTTAAGAGTCACCTCCAATCGATCTCATAAAGAAGAAAGGCTTTATGGTATTTAGTCAGACAACAAATAACTTTATTCAAAAATTATATTATCCCTATACAATGTTATTACACCACCAAATCAGATAACCCAGTCATTTCTTTAAAATAGTTGCACAAATAAATGCCCACTAGCTGTAGCATGCTGTAATAAGGGTAGACAGATCTTCTGAAAGCTGCCCAGAGCCTGACACACCATTTTTCCTCCTCTCACACCACACTGCCTGAATTAACATTGACTTTGTTTTTTGTACACACCCAACTCTTTGTGGAACCTCAGGAAGGAAATGGCCACTCACATTTGTCCGAGCAAGTCTAAAGACACTGATTTTTTCCAGGGCTGCAGATGAATCACAGATGGGAAGAGAACACAGTTCTAATGTCTTTGAGACCAGGGATCAGTATGGGCTTAGCTGTGCTGCTACATGAGCTGGTGAGTACTCACCTCTCTCAAGGGAGGGAGAGCTAATCTGCTCGTTTTGGAATATTCTGACAGGTTGCTATCACTATGATCAAATGTAATAAGGATAAATATCACTTTTAAACCTCTGTGTCTGGTGTCCTCTCTCTCTCTCTTTCTCTCTCTCTCTCTCTCACACACACACACACACAGGGAGGTGGAGGTGGGGAACGGGAACAAGGAAGATCATAGCAGCAGCACACGAGAATTCAAGGGTTCTAACTGACCACAGTTTCTGTATGAGTCAGCAGTGTGACATAACTGCCACCTAGGCTAATGCAGCCGTGGCTGTATTAATAGAAGTAGAGAGAGAAGGTTTAGGGAAGAATTGCCCAATAGTATTTGCAATGTCAGAGCTCTGTTCCATTTTGGGCACCTTGGCTAAAGACGGGTTCTCAATTGGAATCCTTCTGTAGAGGGCTACTTCAAATGATGGCATCATGCAAAACTGCATCCCAGGAGTTAAAAGAACCAAGGATATTTCTGTTTGAAGAAGAAGACTCCAAGGGACATGATGGCTCCCCTGCAAAAGAGCTCCAGGTTGTTTATAGGTGCAGAAACTTAATTTCTGGGTCCCCACTGTAAAATATGCTGTGAAGGCATTCTCATATTTCTCTTGAAAAATAAACAATTTCAGCAAAATTGCATCCCATTTTCCTCATGATTTCTTTGATGTATAAAAAGTTCTGGGTGGAGCCAGCAAAATGGCTCAGTCAGTAAAGTACTTGTCTCTTAAGCATGAGAACCTGAGATCGGATCCTCATAAAAGCCAGACATAGAGTCTATAATCCCAGCACTGGATGGAACAGAGGCCAGTTGGATCCTTGGAGCTAGCTGGACAACCTGGCTAGTCAGTGAGCTCCAAGTTTGGTGAGGGATTTTATTTCAAAAATAAGGTAAAGTGGGCCAGAGAGAAGGTGCCTAAAGGTGCCTTGTTGTGCTTGGAGATGTCTGCGGTTTTGTTCCCAGCACCTATGTTGGGTGGTTCACAAGTGCCTATAACTCCAACTCTAATGCTCCTCTTCTGGTTTCTGTGGGCACTGAATACATACATGTGTGCACAGTCAGAGAGATAGACACCTATATAAATAATTAATAAAATAAAAAAATGTAAAGAGCAACAGAGGAAGACATCTAATGCCAACCCCTGACCTACATGTACACACACACACACACACACACACACACACACACACACTTTTGTGTACATCAGTGCCTCCTTTTGCCCTCAGCTGTGCCTCCACCAAGAATCCTTCTCCAAATCCCCCACCTCTAGCCATTTCCTCTGTGGTCTCCTTGTTATATGGACTTGGTACTACGATAGCAGTTTCCTCCACTTCTTTTACTTTCTTGGAGATTATTCGTTCTCCAATGAAGAGGACTCTTTAATGGTTTTGATTTTCATCCTTCTAAATGTTTTCAGTTCATCTGGGTCTTGATCAACAAGAGTCTGAGGGAATTTCTGAAGACAGCAGCCAAAAAATGAACTGAAGTACCTGCACAGGTAATCTTTTATAACATCTACATGACAAAGCATTACAATGACTCTCTTGATGCTAATAACTGAATCAACCCTTCCGTTTATGATATAACGTGAGCTGACATAGCTGGCTGTGGCATGCATCTTACTCCCTTACATCTTCATTTTCACATGCAAGTTTCGCATGCTGCAGAAAACTAGTCTGTTTGAAAACTGCCTCTCTCTTCTTCCAGGCACCAGGGACTTCTCTCTAGCTAGGGGGCCCCTTCTCGTCACAGTTGCCCTTTATTTATTTGGATATTTGTGAGGTGCTGAGTATTACGATGCTGTATGGATCCTTTATTTATTTGGATATTTGTGGGGTGCTGAGTATTACGATGCTGTATGGATCCTTGGTTTATAAAATTATCGTGGCCTATTTATAAATATTGATCTAAGAAATCAAAATGCCACAGAATGAGTTTGTTTAAATAATAAAGTAACATTTAAGGCATTTCCCCAGTGAGATGCTGCATGTTTTGCAGCCTACAAAAGATCTATAAAAGCTTTTGGGGTAGTCATGCATGAATCTTCTAGAATTTCCTGTGTGTTGGGTTAAAGGACAGTGTTGATTTGTTCAAGGACAGTGAGCAGTGGATGAGGCACCCTGAGCCACCTGAGAGGCTGAGAATAGAGCACAACAGGGAGCTGCATTCCTGCTCCTCACTCTCATAGTAGGGTATAGTGTTATTCCCAATAACCCTAGGACCTGGCATGGTACACATTATACACCTGTTTATTTGGAAGGTGTGGATGTGACCTCACAGCCTAATGTCAAGTTAGAAACTTTAAAAAGCAGATGACTGAGAAACACAACTTCGACTTCCCACCATCAACGGTAAAGCACAAATACAGGCAGTTACCTCTGTGGCTAGCCAGTCTGCCTGTGCCACAGGCTCCTTGGTCTCAGGGCTTTTGAGATGAGAGCTTGTGATTCTCCAACTGCCTAGTCCATTTCAAAGATATGAAAGGATGTGAGTATGTGTGGGAGGCATGAACATGTCCAGGTTTGAGCAAGTGTGTGTGTGTGTGTGTGTGTGTGTGTGTGTGTGTGTGTGTAGGCCAGAGGCCAATGTCACTATCTTCCTCAATTGTTCTTCACCTTATGAGGCTAGAGATCATTAATTTCAGCAAAACCAGCTAACCAGTGAGCTCCATGGATTCTTTTTCTCTCTTTTCTCAGAACTAGGATTATAGGCACACATTTCTGCACTTAACCTTTTTCTGTGGGTCTTAGGGATCCAAACTCAGGTCCTTAGGCACTTTACTAACTTCAGCCATCGTCTCAGCCCCAAGGATATAATTCTTAATGAAAAATCATGTGGAAGGCATTATGTCCTTCCAAAAAGGAACAACCTCTTTAGGAAGACAGGGTCTATCAGCTCTAAACAAGTCCATCAGCATTACTTATGTACTTATGCACTCTAAACTGCCCGTGAGGGATAATAAAATAGTGTGCTACAGAGCAAGGGGTCAGAATATAATTGCTGGAAAATAGCCCTGCAGCAAATGAGGTGCCCGGCAGAGTGACACACAGTGACCTGCAAAGGCACCACTGATATTTATTGTCCCTAGTAAGATCTGGATCTTGCAAAGGAACCTATCAAGATAGAAACAGACAACTCTCATGACTCACAGGGAAGGGTTGAGGGGTCTTGCCATTTAGAGCAAAAGGAGTCGTTTACTATCTGTTCCCAATGGGATACTTAATTCTCAACAGAAAACCAGAGGGTGTTAGAGAACCCATGCTATGACCTCTCCCTTGACCAGAGGAAACAAGGCCCAGAGAGGGGAGCTGTGACCTGTTCAAGGTCAAATAGCTAGTTCTCTTAGGTAGGGTCAATTCAGATCTGCAGAAGCTGGGTGAGGGCTCTGTGACAGGAGAATGACATGCCTAGAACAACATCAGGAAAGGGTAGAAGTCACAGCAGATGTTGGCACTTGAGCGAGGCTTTTCCCCCTCTGCAAACTTAGAGGTAAGATATGTGGTTTATCTTCCTTGAAGACTTTACCTAGATCAAGTGAGATAGTATGCAAAAACCTGTTTTTAAAATCTTGTTGGACTCAGAGTAAAATAAATCTAGAGAAGTTTTGTTTTTTGTTGGTTTTTTTTTTTTTTTTTTTTTTTGGCTTATATGGATGGACACTAGGAAGAAATCTGGGCAAAGGAGTAGGAGGCTGAGTGCAACATGGATCCCCCCATGACACCCTTCCCCACCTCTCCCATCCCTGAGAACCTGGTGCCTTATTTACAGGCAATTAAAGAATTGGTATATAGGTGTTGAAATTTGTCAGTTTTCGTATGATTGAGCTCTGCTTGCTGCAACCACTACTGATTCAATAATACACCTTTTGGTGACACTTCTGTGTAGGAGAGGAGAGGCTTTTCAGTTGAGTGTGTGTGTGCGCGCGCGCGCGCGCGTGCGTGCGTGCGCATATACATGGGGTTTCCAGATGATAGCTTTTTATCCTATTCATATTGTTTATTTTGAGGCAGGGTCTCTCACTGTACCTGAAGTTTGATTCTCTTAGGCTGGCTGGCCAACACGCTCCAGGGATCTTCCTGCCTCGGCCACCCCAGCTCTGGGATTATAGATTTGAACTGCCAGAACAGCCTAGCTGGGAATCCACACTCACCTAGTGCCTCTCTAGCAGACACTCTACCCACTGAACCAGCTTCTTCCCCTTGATATCACTCTTCATTCCCTTACCATGGACTAAAATCTCCAACTTATAAAATGGTGGGCAGAAATCCCAAGTTACAAACTAACCAGGTTACCCTCCCCCCTTTTGTGGTCTCCCTCAATAATGTTTTATTTATTTAGATTCATATTTAACAAGAGCACTATCTACACTATCCCACAGAATCCTCAACAGTTTGTGCCTACTATTTTCCCATCAAGCACTAGACAAATGACTCAATCATAAACCATTTTAGGCTGACACGTTAAACCTGTGGTTCTAGAAGGCTGAGGGGTATACAGTGGGGGGAAAAGCCCAAAACAAATGAAAAAGTATTCTTCGTGACCAATTGATCAATTAGACCACTTTTCATTAAAAACCATGAAAACTCAGAAGCAACTTAGCAATGATGGTCCTAGGAGTGCATAAAAGCATTAATAATGCTGGATTCCTTTTACTCACTTATTTTTAGTTCTCTTCAGAAAATTATACTTGAGAGCCTTTTGTAATAGCAATTAAGGGGCAAATAAGACTGACACAGCCCTAGAACAGTTTGCAATGCTAATGAAGGGCTGGGACCAATCTCTAGCTAGGGAAGCTTTTTCTGGATTAAACTGTGTTTCTGAAGTCATGGACTGACTTAGGTAAAGTCTGAGTGTCTGAGATAACCAGCATTACTACCACCAGCAGACATCCATCTTCCTACAAGGAAACTCAGTGTGGCCTTTATGAATTGGACAGGGCTTCTACTCCAGTGTTTTAGTGGTAAAAATCTTTCACATTCAGCAACGTGAAAAATGAGGAAGACTCCCCCTCCCAACTCTATCAAAATACCAAGTTCTGCCCTGAAGCTCTGAGGAATCATAACTCCTCTGTTGTGTTTTCCATTCCTGCCCCTGCCTTCTAGTTCTCCCCTACCCCCATCACTTCCAACTCTTCCAGGTTCTTCAGTTCCTTGAAGAAGTTCCTAAGTGATGCAAACGCAGTCTGTATACAAACCTATGCTTCACAGAATGCTATTCTTATTCAAAAGACCCAAACTTGCAACCTGTTTGAGTAGCTGCTTTTCAACTGCAACCCTGAGTATGGGCTGCCATTTTTGCTGATTTCCATTTAATTCTGTCCTGCCATTCCTCTTTCCACATGCCAGTCTTCACAGAGAATGTTCTGGAATCAGACTGCTTGGGATCAAACCCTGGCTCTGCTGTGAGTGACCGCGTGTGCTAGTGCTTTCTTGGCTACTCCAGGAGAAGTAAACGATTTAATGCCTTCGAAGGTTTAGGTTGGCACTGAGGTCCTGAGGCAGTTTACAAGCACTATGAAAGGTAGAGTAACAGATTAGCCAAAAGGCAGCAACAGCACCAACAAATACACTATTTTGGAAATGTGTATAAATTATTCAACCCTCAGACAACTCCACTAGCACTTGCATTACTCTCCTTTTGCAGCTCAAGAAATAAAAACAGAGAGACTGAATTTTGTTCAGTTCATTCAGCAAAAGGTGGACTGGGCTCATATGTAGACTGGCTTCACAGCAAGTACTCAGTCAGTATACCTTCTTGTTACTGCTATGTGAATTTATGCACTCACAGACCTACAGCCTCTGTCACTAGCGGTGACGGCACATGTCTTATGCATCTTCAAAATATATTAAAAATAGATAGGAGCACCAATAGAATATTGATTTAGGCAAAGACTAGGACCTAAAATCATCAGAAGAAAGCAGTTGGGAACAGGATATTAGCACAGTGCCAAATGTCACCCCTGCCCCTGACTCCTTGTTAATTGTAAGAGGGAACAAGTACTTTTATAATGAGAGAGAGAGAGAAAGAGAAAGAGAGAGAAAGAGAGAGAGAGATCCCTAGAGCAAAATCAATGCCTAGAACCAGGATCAAACTTGGCATCATGAGTGGTGGAACAATCCAGAATGATGTGCCTTCTGATATAATGCAATACAGAGCACCCCATGGCACTTTATGAAAAAAAAAAAAGTTCAGTCAGAATCTTAACATGCACTGTCAAGAGTGGATAAAGCTGCTTGTTTGTTGCCAAGCCTAACAACCTGAGTTGGATCCCTGAATCCCACACAGTAGAAGAAGAGATCTGACTCCTGCAGATCAATTACCCTCTGACTTCCATGCATACGTTGTTACATGGATATCCACACATATACACACAGAATAAATAAGTAAATATGAACACCGATCTCAATGTGCTTTTAGTCCTGACATGAAAATTAAGAGGCACAGTGACAGATGAGCCATGAGGTAACAACTAATTCAGAATGTGGGGCATTTCTACAAGATCACTGACCTAACTTGGAAAAAAAAATATCCGGCATTGAATAGGGAGA
Source organism: Phodopus roborovskii (assembly GCF_943737965.1). Taxonomy (NCBI): domain Eukaryota; kingdom Metazoa; phylum Chordata; class Mammalia; order Rodentia; family Cricetidae; genus Phodopus; species Phodopus roborovskii. Next base: position 5,120,310 of record NW_026126459.1, on the reverse strand, counting down.
TATAAAGATCTGTTGTTTTGAAATAATAGTATAGGTGGCAGCTGGGGGTAAAATGAAGTAGGTTAATACATACTAGTCTTTAGGTAGTAAATATTATGGACTTCTACCTTCGTAGCCATAGTGATGGCATTGTGGTTATATAAAAGAATGTTCTGTGTTTTGGGTATGAACTGAATTATTCAGGAGTGAATTGTCATTCATCTGCAACTTACAAGAAATCCAGAGGGAAACACAGCAGATAGAGCAAGTGTGGAAAAGGTTATGTTAGTAAACCTAAGTGGGGTGTGTTTAGCATTTCAACTTTTAATTAAAAAAAATTTTTTTTGATAGGGTCTTTCTGTGTAGCTCTAGCTGGCTTAGTGGCCTTGAATTTACACCAATCCCCTGCCTTTGCTTCCCAAGTGCTGGGATTGTAGGCACGTGCAACCGTGCCCTGCTTAAATCTGTTCGGAAATTCACTTTCCACATGAGTCATGTGTTCAACATCTTTGGAGAGCAAAGGAGGCTTCCATCATTGTGTATGCTGTTGTAGTTTCATTAAATTCTCTAAAACTTTGGACTATGCTTATATACTTAAAAAGAAAACTACTTTTCAACATTATTTAGTGAAGCCTTATTAGTTCAAGTTTATTGAAAACCAATGTGAACTTTGTTAGAGACCTTGGCTCTACAGTGCAGGGTACAGTGCTATTACTGACACAAAACAATTGCTCAATAAGTGTTAGTGAAATGTTTGTTGAATGAAGCTGTCATTCCCTGAAAATTCTCAAACAGTATAAAAATATAATAATAAAGAAAAAAAGTAGAGACACAAGAGTTTGAGGTGCCCATTTATATAAGGAGCAAAGACTTTAATTATATAAAATGGGGCCAAACTATTTTACCTTTTGATTCAAGCAACTATGTTAAGTAAACTAGTCTTGAACTTTTAAAAATATTTGTTTATCATTATGTACACATCTACCACATGCTACAGCACTAATAGAGTTGGAGGACAACTTATAGGAATGGGCTCTCTTCTTTCACCATGTGAATCTCAAGGGCTGAATCAGGGTGTTAGATTTGGTGCTGAGCCTCCTCACTGCCCCCTTCAACAAATTTTAAGCTTGCTTCATGCGAGCTTGAAGATTCTGTCCCTCAAATCGACCCAGCAGCAACTGTGACTTAGTTAAGAAATCCCAAAGGACTCACACTTAATGACTGGTTTTTTTTTTTTTTGTTTAAACAATTACAGACTTTTCTATAGCCAGGGGCAAGTTCAGGCATGAGCTCTTTAAGCTGCCAACATCAGCAGGTGTTGCTCTCTGGGAATCAATAAATACATGGAAATCAGGATCACTGGCAGCTCTTCTAGAAGGCAGTGGTTCCAAAAGAGATGGCTCTGGGCAGCAAGAGAGATGTTTTGTACAAGAGATAGTAAGGAAGTGTTAAGATTTAGAGAAATAACAATGTTCCTTTCATGCATTTTTGTAGTGCCTTTCCCTGAGGTACATAGTATTTACATTAACTTTTTTATTTTTATGGTGTCCTTATGAGGTAGGTATAAAACACCTGAAGGTCTAAGACATGGATGCTGTTTTTAGCAACAAAGGACATTTCTTCATATTGAATAGATCAATCACCTCCTTCCCCTCTGCTTCAGTAAAGTAATTTATAAAGACGAAAGTGATTACAATTTAGGGAGAATACAATTACAATTTACTATGTGGGAGACTCTCCGAGTTGAGTCTCACAGGGTGGTTTGTTTTCAGTAATGTGGGGCTGCCTCCTTTTTATGAAAACTAAAACACAAGACATTCAAAAGTACTCAAAAATGTCACAAGTCAGAAGTTTTTAAAATTTGGCGTGGAAAGACACTACTAAATAGTGGCTATGCTTTGAGAGAGGACCTCTCTAAAATTATCCTGTGGACATCAAGCTTTGTAGGCCATGTTGAGTCACTATAGGAGACCACATTAAACTAAATGTTCATTGTGAAATCAAAAATGAAGAAAAAATACAAAGGACTCACTAAAGAATCAACAGTTTATAATAAATGTACCCACATGCAAGACTTCCATTGAAGTTCCCCCCCTTCTGATACTGTGGGTATTGCTTTAAGCCTATGCCGTTTTAGATCCTCAGCAGCCTCCTTTAATTTGACTATGGATATGTACTTTTAATAATATGCAAATGGTTACATATGCTGCACGTAAGGTAAGTAGGTGAGGTCATTTTTAGGTTAGTAAAAACCTGACCTTTGCATCCCTTCTTCATGTTCTGTAACAGATGGGGACAGGAGCAGAAACTAGAGATGGTCTTAAAGATGCCACAAAACTATTAATAAAGAGACAAAGGTAGACAACACCCTCTCCTCACATCTCCCACATGAAGTTTTCTTTTATTAAAGGAATCCAAACCAGTGTTATTCATAATGAGAGCAAATGCCACCAGCACTAGCAGCTGGAACTGGTGGAGACATGAGCAAGAGGTAGTTCTTGACCTCAGACTCTAGGCTCCAGCCAATGATGCTCAGTCCTCTGCCACTTCCCACTCCTCGATCTGAATTAATGCCGACCCTTCACCATTGGAGGGAGATTTGACTTCTGTGACTCCAACATCCAGAGTCTTTTCCAGACTTTTTACTTGCTACAAGCCAAATAAAGACCACATTTTCTTTAGTTCATTTGACAGAAGTTGAATCCTATCATTACCAACATACCCACCTAGATGAGACACAGGCTGATAGCATAAAGTATTAACAACAAAGTTTAGAAAACCAGTAGGACTCGCTCTTATTTGATTTATTTCGTTCATAGAGAACAGACCCTTAAAAGCACTCAAGGTTTCTAGATGGTCTGCACCCATGCTACAAAACATACCTTTTGGAAGTGAAGAGGTTGAGTGTGTATCTTGGCTTTGAGGACGAATTATTAGAATCACCTTTTGACAGTGGGAAGACGCATTCAAATGTCAAGGCAACTGCACTTCAGAGTACAAGTCTGCCTTGGGCTGGCTTCTGAGAACCACGCAAAGCAAACCCCAGATCCATCAATACAGCTTCCTCCTCCCTGCCTCTTGCTCTCCCCGCAAGCTGCCCCCAGCCAGTCTGTAGGCAAACCACACAGGAACTAGCAGACACCCAGCTGCACAGAGTTGGGTGTGAGCCTTAGATTATGTGGTTTTGTTTTCTTGCTGCTAGAGTAGCATAAGGTTCACCGAAACATGCCTGCCCTTTATGTTTCAGTTTTAACAATACCCGCCTGCCCCCAACTCTCATATTCACATAAGAAACATAACTTTTGATCCTGGATATGGTCTATTAGCAAGCTGCTGCTGGCTTCAAGAAAAGCCCTAGCTTCACATGCCTCCAACCAGAGAAACACAAAGGCCACTGGGAAAAAATAGTCACCCTGGTCAATTGCCATGTTAAAACCTCAGAGAAATCACTTGCTAAGCCTGACACATAACTCTTAGCTTGTGATAAAAATCTGGACCCAAGAAAGAAGAAAGGGGGAGGGACACTCTCAGAGCTAGGAGTTCTGTAACAGTACCCACTAACCAACTGAGTTAACCAGCCAGTGAGCTAGGAGTTCTAAGCCTAGGTTTGCCGCTGTCATGAGCAACGATCTTTCCTTAGACCCACAAGACTTGGCATTCTTTTGAACAAACTGGACCCAAGGCTTCTGATCATGTTCCTCAGCTTTCCCAGTTCTTACCTTAGCAGTTCTAGCCTGCCCTGCACCCCACCCCCAAGCCACCTGCAGCCTGTGCTAGCTTCTTCCTTTCTCTTTGTTCTTGTATCATCTGCATACAAATGAGACATATTTCAACTGGCTTAGTAACACCTTTAGAGTCTGGAGGCTGGATCGAAGGTGAGAAGGGGAAAATTGGGGATTTCACTGGCGTTAATCCTTGGATAATTTTTTTTTTCTCTATTTGACTCAATTTGAAGTTCTAAGATTTTTAAAAACTCATTGTTCATGCCTGCCTACTGAGGTGGTATCTCATTGCTTCTTTAAACTTTGCTGGAGATTTACTTTTTAAAATCCTTTTTTTTCCCCCTTATATAATTGCTCACCTTTCCTTTGAGATAAATTTTGTTATGTGATATGGCCCACACTATACCTGAGACTCTCCAACTTCTTGCCACAGCCTAAAAACTTGGGCTTAGCCTGCTCAAGTACTGCCGTTATAGATGTGTACTACTACCATAGTTGCTCACTTACGAATTTTAATTGAAATAGGAAAGAAGAAGCCTGGTATAGAGTTGGCAAGCTACCTTGGTGTGTGTCCAGTAAATACCCATCAAATGATCTAGAAGTAATTTGTTTCCCCCAACTCTCTAGTAATGGAATTTTAAAAAAAGATTTTATTCTAATTTTAACCCTGTGCATATGTGTGTAGGTGTGTGCACATGAATGTAGTGCCCATGGAGACCAGAAGAGTGCTGGGTCTCCCAAGCTGGGTAACAAGGCCACAGTGAGTTGTCAGGCATGGTCCTTTGCAAGACCCAGTGCATGGTCTTCTCTGCTGAGTTCTCTCTCCAGCCCCTTCCCTTATTAATGCAAGTCTGTACAATTTTCTTAAAACTAGGTTGTTTTAAGATGATATCCCCTATTTTCTCATGACAAAGGATTTTAAAAAGTAACTTGTCTCTGATTTTACAACAGCAACACTGGCTTCAGAGATCTAAGGACCTTCTTGGATCACATCATTACATTAAAAAGCTCCACTGCCAAGCTTTTGAGCTCTGAGAGCCTTTGGCCAGCACCCTCTTCAGCAGTAGTTACCAAGCCAACAGCATGTTGTGCATACTAGGGAGTGCATGGCTAGGGAAAATGGCAAATGGTTCTATCCAGAACCTCCCAGAGGTCTTTCTTTGTGCACTCTTGTGTGGAAGCTACTTTCCCACAGGGTACTACTGTGCCCCAGGGAGCAGAGTCCCTCCCTTTCCAAGTAAAGGGCAGAGAGAAGACCTGAAGAACCTCAAAGAGAATTAATTTTGCCAGCAAGTACTGGCTGCCTGGCAGACTTGATAGTCAGTACACAGGCTGGGGATGAAAAGAGGACAAAGTCACAGTTTGGGAACACAGACCCTGATGAGAGGGTGTCTGCATTTCCACCTTTGCCTTCAGGAGACACTCAGAAAAATAGCAAGTCATTAGGAGGATTCAGGAATGTGTGAGATCCCACTTATCCTCAATGAAGAAAATTTCCTTTAAAACTACACTTGCTTAAAAAAGAAAAACAGCAACTCCTTTTGAAGGGTCATCTTTGGTAACAGAGTTATGTGCAGTTGTGCTCCATTTCATTTTTTGAGTAAAGTATATATTTCTGATTCAATAGAGTGCATTCAGATGTTCAGTCACTCAACAGAGTTTGGACACCTTCTGCATGGATGGCTCCAGGGGCAGGCTAGGAATGTACAGGTGAATGTATGTATCCTCTACTTCGCTGGAGGTTATGTTCTGGTAAAGGGAGAAACAAAGCCTCAACCCTGTGGAGGAAGTCAACCCGGTGGAAATCTGGGGTAATAAGGACTCACAGCTACAAAGCCTTAGCATGAGAATGAATTTGTCACATCCAGTGAGACAGAGAAGTGGGTTCAGAGGTCAAAGGTGGTAGGGACACGAGATGGAGCCCTGCTGGCTGTGGCAAAGACTGAGACGTTATTCTGAGTGCGATGGAAGCCAATGGGAGAGTTTGAAGTGAGTGATGGGAGTTGGCTTGAGTTGGAGATTTCTCAAGGATTCCTCCTGACTGTCCTGTGGCACTGTCCATTGAGCCTCACAGTCATTACCATCTTAACAGAGCAGTTGCCATCACACGAAAGAGTCTTCAAACTCTGCCATACTGGGCTTTCTCCATAGCCTTAAGGAGGGCCAGGGGATGAATCCAAGGTTGGGATTCCAGCCATTCTTTCTTGCACCCTTCCCTTTAGCTGCATGTAACTGCCCCAGCTGCACGTGGTCTCAGAAGATGAGAGGCTAATCAAAGGGGAACTCCATCTATGCAGCTATGGGGAAGTCATGGTGATGTGGCTGTTGTGGGGGTGGGGTGGATCATCTTGTTCCTGTCAGTAACCCCTCACTCATAAACCAGTGGTTCTCAACTTGTGGATTGAGACCCCTTTACTGGGGGCAGTCAAACAATCCTTTTACAGGGGTCACCTAGGACCATCAAAAAGCACAGATATTTACATTATGACTCATTACAATAGCAAAATTACAGTTATGAAGTGACAACAAAAATAATTTCATGGTTGAGGGGTCACCACAACATGAGGAACTATATTAAAGTGTCGAACTGTTAGGAAGGTTGAAAACCACTGCTATAAGTAAACTAAATGAACTAATTGGTTCACTAAGCTCAACTTGGGCAGAATATTTACTTTGGTTTGTTGTTGGTCCCTATGTGGGAAAGCAGATATCTGTTTCTGTTTTTCCAGGAAAGGTTCATACAATAAACACTATACTGTAAGGTAGTGGTTCTCAACCTTCCTATTGCTATGAATTATAATGTAAAATTCTTTTAGAGATAGAGGTTTGCTAAGGGGGTCACGGCCAATAGGTTGAAAACTACTGTAAGGGACCAAGAAGAGAGGTTAAACACTGGCTAGGATGTTACTGTAATAGTCCAGGCAGGAGTGGTGGTGGCTTAGTGAAGGGTGGAGGTATTGGGGAAAGGCTGGAATCTGCATACAAAGGGTGGTTCTCACTCAAGTTTAGCAATAGATAGGTGTTGTTATAATCCCAATACTCAGAAGCCCAAGGCAGAAAGATTGCCATGAGTTTAAGGTACATTATAAGTTCTAGGCTAGCCTGTGTTACAATGTGAGATACCACCTCTTCATTGCCCCTTAAAAAAAAAAAAAAAAAAAAGAGGCCTTTAATCCTAGCACTCTGGAGGCAGAGGCAGGCAGATTTCTGTCTCAATTCAAAGCCAGCCTAGTAGTAATATTATTGTATTAGCTACTGGAACATAGCATCAATAACCCACTTTTCAGTAGCCATCTTGTATTTCAAAAGGAATCTGATAATTATGGCATAAAGTAAAACACAGCATCCAAATGGACTCCAGGGCTCCTAGCCTGAGAAATGAGAACAAGGTGGTGTCGAGTGAGACAGGAGACATGGTAAAGGAGCCTGTGTGCAGGAAAGTGTTAGGCTTTGGGCATGCTTATTATGAAATGTTAGTGAGGTATCTTAACAGGGAGATCAAAGCCCTTAATACAGGAGCTTGAAGGTCAAGAGAGATGAAGGCTGCCAATGAAATTTTGAAAGTTGTGGGTGTAGAAAAGGTTTAAAGCTGTGAGACTGAACATGTATTTCCTGGGCCATGGATCTAGCCAGAGAAGACAACCATATGGAGAAAGGATGCCTCCAAAGTTAAGAGATTGGAGAGCAAGTAACAACGGTCTGAGGTCAGAAGCAGCAGCATCCTGGATGCCAAACAGAGTAAAGTTTGTTGACTTCTTTGTAAAACTCCCAGGTCAGAAAATTAAAAAAAAACAAAACAAAACAAAACAAATAAAACAAAAACAAAACCAAAAAAACCAAAAAAAAAACAAAAAAACCAACACCGCATCAGTCAACTCATCATCAAAGAGCAGCATTTGTACTGTGGGTGGGGATAGCACAGTAATGCAACTACATTGTGACCCCAAGTGGAGGGAAACAGATAAAGAGGATCCCCTTACCTAATATTACATCTGTAGAGCTAATTGCACCAGTGTGGCCCACCTCACACTTCTGCTGAGACTAGACAACTCCTCTGCAGCTTATGGGGGCTGCAATCTTCCAGTGTGCCTTATCTATTTCTGTCTGCCTCACCAATCATTCTTTGTGTGTTGTCTGCCCTCAAGGCCCCACAGCCGGCTTCAAACCTTCTCCTTATTCCAGTTCTCTCCACTAGCCTGTCTTCCAGTGGTCTTCCACTCATAGGAACCTCAGATTAAAAATGTCCATGACAGAATATATCTTTTCTTCCTGTTAGACCATTCAGATCATCTTCCTAATCTTGAACAACTGACATTTACAGTCACCCCCAAAAGAAACTTGAGAATCACTCTAGTTGCCCTCCTTTTCTCTCATCCCTACAAGATTTGGAGTCAAGCCTAGGAACTGGTAGCTTGGGCACAATCCGAACAGGATGCACACCACACCCATTGCAGCCACTCTCCTCTTCCTCTCAGACTTCAGTGGATGCTTCACACTGCGTGTGCACCAAACCCTTTATGTACTATGTCTTTTTCCCCTGTACATGCATATTTATTATGCTGTTTAGCTTACACATTACTTTGATTTACATGGAAAAGATGAATGATGAAGAACAGAAGTAATATGTTAAATCAATGTTATATGGATTAAATAGGCACACCCTGTTTAATACCAGCACTCAGGAGACAGGTAGGAGGATCTCCATGAGTTTGAGGTTAGTCTGGTGTACATAGTGAGTTCCAGATCAGGTGAAGCTGTCACAGAAAACAAAACCAAACAAGGGACTGGAGAGATGGCTTAGCAGTTAACAGCATTTGCAGAGGACCTAGGCTTGTTTCCTAGCACCCACATGGCAGCTCACAACCATCTGGAACTCCACTTACAAAGAATTCAATCTCTTCTGATCTTCTTAAGCACCAGGCACACTTTGGTGCATAGATGTACATGCAGGTGAAACACTCAGGAAGTGAGAGGAGCAGATATTGTAGTCTTAAGGGAGTAGACACTGTAAAGTAGACTTAGGCTACCTTAGTAGATTTCTTGAACAAAGCAATCCATGATTTGACAATCCATCTGATAGCCATTATATGACTAACGGAGAGGTAGTTCATACAACATACATACATTTCAGGTCCCAAGTGGAATGGAATGGGATGTCCAGAGCATCATGCTATGGAAATGGCATCGAATGTAAACTTTATGGTTTTTTTTTTTCCAGGAATTATCCACTTACTATTTCTAGGCTATAGTTATTGTGGGTAACTGAAATTGAATTTGGAGTTGTGGTTCTGTCTCAGGGCCTACTTAATTTATTCCCAGAATTGCCATAGCATTCTGTCCTTTCAGGTCTTCTGAAAACATGTATAAAAAATACACTCTAGAAAGAGAAAATAAATAGTTTTTTTTTTTTTTAAATCTCAGTTGGGCAGTGGTGGCACATGACTTTAATTCCAGCACTTGGGAGGAAGAGGCAGGAGCATCTCCGAGTTTGAGTCCAGCGTGGTCTATAGAGCAAGTTCCAGTATAGCTAGGGCTACACAAAGAAACCCTATCCTGGAAACCACCTTTTCCCTCCCTCCAAATTGCAATCTCTGGCCTCACAGTACAGCATGTAGAATGGTGAGTAAAAATATCAATGGAGCTTACAATCAAGGATGGAAGATTGTCTTTAGATTGGGAAAATGAGGATAGAGCTGGATACCAGTGATTAGGGCCAAGGGTCCAGTTAAAGCATTTGCTTATTGGGTATCCTAAACAAACCTTATCCCCCATGTATTCCTACAAGCTTACCTCCTCCTGGAAGTCTTTTCTTTGCTCCCATTGCACTCTATGGCTGCCTTTGTCATGGCAACCTTTTATGCCAGTGACTGCTCAAACAATTTTCTTGCATTCCTATGGTGTAGCATAGTGCTAGCATACAGCAGATTCTTAATGATACAGAGTGAATGCAGTTTCTCATATGTAAAATAGGATGATAATGACCAATTTTAGCAGATCTTTGAAATGCACATAAGATGTATGTAAATTATAATGTAATGTATAAAATACTCATTTGTTCCCTCACTACTTCATTGAATAAAATCTAAATATCTTCCAATGACATTCAAGGCCCCAGACAATCTGTTTTCCAGGCTGCCTTTTCAGGCTGTTTTTCCAGGCTTTTTCTGGCTATGTCTTAATTATATTATTTCCAGTTAAATAATATTTCAAACACACCAACTTCTTTCATACCTCTTGTGATTTTATATTTTACTTCCCTATCAACATGTCAGTATCAATAATGTTGGCTATTACAATAACTGAAGCTGTGGAGGGTAAAAACAAACTTTGTACTATGAAATCTTTTCCTACCCTCTAAGTCTTTCCATCTTAGTCAAAATTTCATTCAGTAACCAATGTGTTTTAAAACATGAACTCAATTATACCATCAATGTCCACAGGGACAAGACTTTTTGGGACTTGCCTGCCACTTATCTTCTTCCACTGTTGGTCCACTAATAGCTTTTTCTACAGTCACAGTGACTAGAGGACTTGTAATTTTACTGAGATAATAGGTGCTCTCTACCTTTGTGTCTTTATACATGATACTTTCTTTGTCTCTGATGCCCTCCTCTTCTTTGTCTGCCCCGTGAGCTCCTGTCATCCTTCAAGATTTAATTCACATGTTCTGTGAAAGCTGCCCTTAAATACTCCTTGGCAGAATTAGATGCTCTCTGCTCACCCATTATGCAATACATATCTTGTCACAATCTTTGATGACTGTACCTGTCACCTCCACTAACCCATAAACTCATGCGCATAGGGCTATGCTTTATCTCTGGGTCCTTCCTGCCTGGTACAAAGCATGCTTTCACTGTTGATGGATTAAATATATCAAAGACTAGCCATCGGTGAGACCTGGAGCTATTCTTGAGCCACTTCATCGCTGATCATTACATAGACTGCTTTACACCTCTAGGCTATTAGCCGCTTTAACCTCCGAGGTGGCAGTCAGTGCTTCTAGGTTGGTATTTCTGAGCCATTTACAATAGTAACACACAAATCGTAAAATCTAGAAAGCAAAATTAGAACAGTGCCACTGACCGAGATCGTGTAACAAGGACATTTGCCTTCGATCTGTTTGATCCTCTCCTGCCAGGACAAATGGACCTGCTGCAGACATACCTACCTGCCTAGAGAGTCTGCAAGGGGTAGGCACTAAGGGGCCGGAAGTGAGAAAGCGGAAGTGAGCAACGGTGTGGGCGTGGGCGCTTGGGTCTCTTTGAGGAGGTCAAAGAGCCTGGGGGTTTGATTTTGATGGGGAAGAGATCCCCAGGTAGGTGACTGGAAGGGCTCGCTGGGTAATAACCTCCATTGTGGAGCAGGGAGTGAATGGAGGGAAGTCAGCCTTCCCGCCTAACTTCCCGACTTTCCTGTTGCCACCATTTAGCTTAGGCACAGGATAGATAGGCAGGCCCGACGAGGGCTCTGAGGCTGTCGCTACCGGGTGCCATGCTGCCCCTCTCACCTTCCAGAAATTTCCTCAGTGAAGTTGACCATCTGAGGAATCTCTGTCCATTTTTGCGCAGTCATCAGGCTGGGTCTCTGTTCTGAACCCCCTATTGAAAAAAAAAAAAAAAAAAAAAGTGCCAGGAGAGACCTGTCTAGTGGAGGTTGATTTTCTTGGTCTCGACCCTCCATTTTTCAGATTCTCTCCAAATCTTTGCGGTTTTTCCATTCCGCAACCCTATGCGGTGTTGTTCTTTATGCTGTAACAGAGAACTATGCTCAGAGATGCCATTAATTAGGAAATGGACCTCAAGTCTGTGACGTCGGATCTTAGCACTGGGGCTCCCCACCTGTCAAAGCTGTGGTATAGTCTTTTTTTTTTTTTTCTGGAAGCTTAGGGTGGGGACTCTACCTTGTGTACCCGTTTCCCACCTGTTTCTCTTACCCTCCCCTTGCCTAGGGTGGAATTTGCCATGTAATAAGCTTTGGGAAAATCACTAAAGACAGAAGTGGTTCAAAAAAGTTTGTCTTTAGGTATGGAGTTCTCAATATCAAAACTTTTCAGTGCCGCGACATTCTCTGTAATGATTTGATTGACAATACTGGCCAGAACTTAATTCCTCATGAGCCAAACCCAAGTCTGTAGCTAGAACCTGAACAAACAAGAACAGTGCTTTCTTCTAGCACTGTCTTAAATGTGTCTTTGTAGAGATGCTGTTGGGTACCCAGTCTCTTAGATGTTACTGTTATCATTGCCCCAAGTCTTTGGGTAGTTCCTGTATTTTATTTATTTATTTTTATTTTCTCTTTATTTTATGTGTATGGGTATTTGGCTGCATGTACATCTGTGCATCTAATGTGTACAGTGCCTGCAGGGGCCAGACCACTTGTTGGATCCCTTGGAACCTGAGTTCCAGATAGTGTTAGCCACCATATGAGTGCTGAGAACAGAACCCTGGTCCTCTGAAAGGACAGTCACTGCTCTAAACCACCGAGTCATCTCTCCAACCCCTCTGTCTGGTTCTTCAATCCTTTATTTTCGATTGTGAAATCTGAAGTTTTGAAGATAAATTTCCCCTTTTAACTTAGTTGGGAAATCTGAACTGAAATGCTAAATGGCTACAAGTTTTGTTAAAAATATGTTGGTGGAGTGTGTTGTTCAGAGCACCCCTACCCCTTTTTTTGTGAGAAGTTTTATTAGAAAGGGAAGGGGTAGGGTAAGGAAAGAGAAAAGAGGTAAAGAGTCACAGAGAGAGGACAGAAGAGAAGAGGGAGACAGGAAAAGTCCTGTCTGCCTCAAGGGCACAGGAGGAAAGACAGTGGGAAAGAAGTCATCAGTGGGCGGGGTCTTCCTTTTAAAGGGGTCCTTTGCACCTGCATGCAGACTAGTAGTCATGGAACTGGGCTGACCAGGGTACTTCCTGGGTGCATTCTGCCAGGTGACAGGGCCAGGTCAGCGTAATGCCTGAACCCTTACGCCAATCCCTCAATGCTTGTACCTATGAAGAGTACTTACATAGACTTTTTTTTTTTAATGTCATGTTTGAAATTGAAAGTTATAGAATCATTTTCAGGTTATCCCAAAGCAGTATCATTTAGTCATTCACTCCTCACATGTGGCCTTCGTTCCCACCATGGCTAGGTAGTCTTTAGGTATAGGAGTATAGTGGTAAGATAGGCCAAGGTCTATGGCCTTCGGGAGCTTCTAGTCTGGTGCTATTTGCCACAACCAAACATTAAGTTTGTTACATATTATTTTAAATGTCATGAAAAAAATCTAAGTACCAAGGAGGAAATCAGTTGGGTGTTGGAAAGAGGCTGACCTTTATAGTGAGATAGACATCAGAGGGATGATGAATCGGGGGCATGGATTGCCTTCTTCTCTCATATTTCTCAATGTGATGGTAGTGTGGGTAGCCAGGCAACTCAGAGTCAAGTGTGGAGACTTGCCTCTGTACCATTGATTTTGTCTCAGATGTCATGCAGTCACAAGCTGCTTAATGACGGCCACATTCTAAGATACACACTAATAAGTCTACACAAACATAGGATGCACTTACCCAGACTGAGATGGCTTTGACATCAGTAGGTGATGTAATTTTATAGGACCACAATCGTGTGACATCCTTGACTGAAGCATCTGTGCAGCACATGACTTTAATTACAATCTCTAGGTTACCTCAGGGTATGAGCAAACAGCATTTCTCCATAGTTAAGTATCTAAAACATAATAAGCTTACATCATTTACAACTGACACCAATTACTGAATTCCTTATGGTAGAATGGTGGCTTATTCCGTGTTCATGTCACCATATGTGAGTAAGCAATATTAATTTACCCATCTAGACTTTTTTCTTTGTGGCATTTGTAACTGTTGGAAGGGTAATTCTGGCATGGTGTTGGGCACATTCATTTTAAACTACTCTTTTGGGTTAGAAGGCTCTTAATTATTTTTTTCTGAGGCAGAAAATATCTAAGAAAACACTTCAAAAATTTAAGGATGCAGTTTAGAGAATATAGGAAAACTGAATAATGAACACGGTCTTTCCAAAATATAGGCAGGTAGCTATAAAAAGAAAAGATTATAACTACTGTTCAATTCCAGCAAGTTACGATTCTAAGACTTTTTTTTTTTTAAAAAAATAGATTTGTGAAGACACAGATCAATATTTGTTGATCTATGCTTGTGTTAAAGAGCAGATCTGCATTGAGTGAGTTTGGTGGAGGGAGGAAAAGGACACTAGAAATTGAAATTTTTAGTAGTTTATTGAAACATTATAAATCCAGTTTTTGCTGCAGGAGGAAGTCATACAAAATGCTTGCTTGTATTCAGGGTACAAAGGACAACCAGAAAGTCACAGACACTCTTCTCTTTTTCTTCAAGAATATGGTCTCTTTCTGAGAAATATTAATTAAATTAATTATATCCCTATTTTATTTACTTGAGAGTTCATTGAGTTTTTAATCAAAAAAAGGGGCAGGGCAGAGGGGCTAATGATCTGTTTAACAAAAAGGTTATAGTTCATTACCATGCATCTGAAAATTATGTCTTCCTTCAACACACAAATTAATCAGGCATGAGCTAGGAGCTGAGGAAGCCAAGAAAACAACTAAAAATAACAAACAGTTGTTATGGATTTGACTTTTTTCTTTTGTATGTGTGCAGCTTCGATAGTAAAATCTGATTATAGTTCATCTAGGCTTCGTTGGGTCTGGATGTTCATCAGGGCTCAAAATCAGTTTGGCACAGTGCCTTGATAGCTGTCGGGGGGTGGGGGGGTGGGGGGCGGTGAATCACTAGAGAAATTGCAAACTATGTGACTCACCTTCCTGCAGAGTGATGAAAAAGAGGAAGGGATCAGTATCATGTAAATTATAAACTGATAATTCACAAGCATCCTGTGGATTCTTGGGGCTGCATAACTCTTTTAAGTTTTAATGTATTAACCTAAATACCTTCCTTTTCTGTGTATTTGGGACATTTCAGACACATTAATCATTCCAGATTTTAGGGACTTCTATCACTTTAACTTTAACACTGTTGAATTTAAATCCCATACTTTTTTTTCTGAAAGTGAGTAAAGAAAGTAATGGAACCTTTCTCTCTAGTTTGCTAGCCTCATCTAGGCCAAAATATTGGTTTTGGATACTGTACATTAGTTGCAGATTTGAGGAGGTAGAAGTGATTGTCTTAGTGCTGGCTCCCAGGATGGACAAGAAAATAGAATTTACGTAGGTTTGATTTAGTGCTTTGTAGTTCTAGAGGGAACATGTTAGGGTACTAGGAGGTTCTAACATTGTTTTCACCACCATTTAAATTATTTCAGGGCACGGCATTGGTAGAATATGTAAACAATGTCAGAGCACAAATTCCCCCTTAAATACTAATTTGTTTGCTCTCCATGTAAGCCTTTATGCTCATTGTATATTTTCTGTAGGAACTTTTAGGAACAGATAGACTACACACATTTCTTTGGATAATGGAACTCAACCTTTCTAGGGATTTTTCTTTGCTCATCCTAAGAACACCTACCTATATAGTCCCCTCCTCCCTAGACAAACTGACTTGGAAACTAAATACAGATTTTTTTTTCAGACTCCTGTAGTCATTTTTTTTTTTTTTTTAAGGAACTTAACATTTTCCGCACTTCCCTTACAGGAAATCGATACTTTATCATCACATGGAGATGAATCATTTGTGTTTGAGAGCTGCAGAGGCCAGGACAGATCTCCTGTGAGGAGCCATGTGAACCAGGCATCCCTGTCCTATTACTCTCTCCACCCCCCTTCACCTTCAGACTCAACTCAAGCTATGTCTTTCAGGAGGCAAGTGAAAAACTTCGTGAAAAATTACTCAGAGGCTGAAATAAAAGTCAGGGAAGCAACTTCCAATGACCCCTGGGGTCCCTCGAGTTCTCTGATGCTAGCTATCAGTGACATGACTTTCAACGCGGTCTCCCTCTCAGAGATTATGCACATGATGTGGCAACGACTCAGTGACCATGGGAAGAACTGGCGCCATGTGTACAAATGCCTTGCCCTGATGGACTACCTCATCAAGAATGGCTCCAAGAAAGTTATTCAGTGTTGTAGAGAGGGCTTGTGTAACCTTCAGATGCTGAAAGATTTTCAACACATAGATGAAGCTGGAAAAGATCAAGGTAACAGTTCGTAAAAAATGAGACTGTGGTGAAGACAGGAATGTAGGGCAGACTGAAAGCCTGGACTGGAGCAAAGAGGTTCTTGATTTTGAGAGTGTCTTGTAATGTAGTCTAGGATGTCCTGAGCTTGCCCTCCTGCTCTAACCTCCCACATGCTAGGATAGCAGGTATACACCATCACATTGGGCTTGAACAGTTGCCCTTAACTGTCCCCACCATCTCTCTTCTTGACAGCCTGGTTCTCATTTCCATCTTCTGGGTGGCACTTGGGAGAACAGTGTGTTTATCCAAAACACACATATCAGTGACACCTCATAGAAAAGCAAATGCAGCAAATGAAAGTAGGTGGCATGGCAGTTAGTATATTGATGTCACTACAATTCATAATTATAATTAGATTTGCATTTAGTCATAAATCAGAGAAGTGTTTCTAGGGACTCTGGAATCTTCAAAGGCTATTGAGATAGATACACCTAATAGAAGTGTAGAAATTCAGGTCATAAAATAATTCTGGGTCTGGAGAGGAGATGACATAGGAAAGGGCTATAGAATATTGAAGGGGACTGGTACCAAATCATTTGAAAGGCAAAGAGCCAGTATTCCTTTTCTTTGCATTAGAAATGTGAAGTTATAATTTATATTTTAAGTGATAGGCTTTAAATCTTGAGAAGATAATAAAGTTCACTATACTTTATGGTTACTGCATTTTAAAACTACATTTTTTAAAATTCAAAAATTACACAAAAATAGTTTCTATGTACCCTTCTTTATCTACACAAACAATTTCTCTAATTACTAACATCAGTGAGGTATATTTGCTACAAGTAGCGCCAGTATTGATTGTGTTCATGGCTTATATGCATCACACAGTTCTGTAGGTTTTGGAAAGGCTTGATTCCCTATGTCTACCATCCAGTGTTAAACAGGGTCCATTCACTTACCTAAGTCTACCTTTCCCAGATGTCAAGAACTTAGAGCCATAAAGCTTCTTTAGATTGGTTTCTTTCACTGGCAGTATACACCAAAGTCCCTCTATATCCTTCCATAGCTTGAGAGCTTGCTCTTTTTTCCTTTCCTCTTTATAAAAAGTTTGAGATATAAATCACCATACAAATTGCACACTTGGATACATACATGTATATATGGATTTTAAATAAAAGGTACATATAATATGTAATTATAAAGTTGTTTATTATATTAAAAGTTGTTTAAAAATATAAATTGTATTATCCTAAAAGATATACATACATACACATATATCCCTTGCCTTTTGTGTTCATGTGTATTGTTGATTGTTTGAGTCAGAATCTCATGTGGACTTGAGTTTATTGAGTAGCTGAGTTGACCTTGAACTCCTGATCTTCCTACCCCCATCACTGAATTCTGGGATTAGTGGTGTATGCCAGACTCATGTAAGTGTGCCATTTGTTGGTTGTTGGTGTTAATTATATTTACTGTGTTGTGAAGCCATCACCACTCTTGTTTAAACTTTTTCTTTTCAAGTCACACTGTCAGCATTAAGCAATAACTCCTCATCCCCATTCCACTAAGCTTCTACTCTCTTCAGTAACTTGACTGTTAAGTCCACTCACATATAAGTGGGATTTTATTGTGTTTTTTCCTCTCCATCAGGCTTATTTCTCTCACCCTATGGTTCACAAGGCTCATCAGTGTGGTAGGATGAATCAGAACTTCATTCTTTTATGGTTGAATATCATTTTATTTTCTGTGCTTACCACTTCTTAAACAAATGTGTTCATCTATTGATAGACTCATGGGGTGTTCTACTTGTGAGCTCATGTGAATAACACTGCAGTGAGCATCCGTGTATCAGTTCAGGTCTCTGCTCTCAGTTCTCTGGGGTGTATATAGAACAGTAGAATTGCTACATGTTCTAATGTCAGTGTTTAGCCCTTTGAGGAACTTCTGAACCCTTTTAGCAGTGCAAGAGGGTTTCACTTTTCCTGTATCCTTACATTCCCACCAGGAGTGCAAAAGGGTTTCACTTTTCCTGTATCCTTGCTAACACTTGTTATTTTTGTTCATCTTAAAACTATGGTTAATCCTGCTGCACATGAAGATGGACCTTGCTGTATTTTCTTTTGCATTCCCCTAAGAATCATGATCTCAAGCATCATATCCATGCTGGAAATACAGTTGTTGTCTTTTAGAAATGTCGTTTCAAGTCCATTGCCTGTTTTTAAATGAGTTCTTGTATTGTTGAATTTTGAAAGTTCCTTATATGTTCTGGGCACAAAACCCTTACCAGACAGGTAGCTTAAAAGTATCTTCTGCTAGTCTGTAGATTGTCTCTTTGCTTTCTTGATGTGTCTGACCTCTGATGAACAAGAGTTGATTTCTATTTTTAAACAGAGTCTTACTATGTAGCGCTAGCTGGCCTAGAACTTTGGTCTGTAGACCAGACTGGCCTTGAACTCACAGAGATTCACCTGCCTCTGCCTCCTTGGTTCTGGGATTAAAAGTGTGTACCCTCACATCTGTCTAAAAGTTTAAACTTTAGTTGAAGTCCAATGTACTTTTTTATTTGGTTGCTTTACTTTGCATATCATATATAAAACAAATTATTGTCAAATACAAGGTCATAAAGGTTTATACCTATATTTTCTTCTAAGAGTTTTGTAGTTTTAATTCTCTGTCTTAATTAGGGTTTCTATTTCTGTGATGAAACACCATGACCAAAAAGCAAGCTGGTGAAGAAAGGGTTTATTTGGCTTATACTTCCACATCACTGTTCATCATTGAAGGAAGTCAGGGCAGGAGCTCAATCAGGGCAGAAACCTGGAGGCAAAAGCTGATGCAGAGGCCATGGAGGGTGCTGCTTACTGGCTTGCTTCCCCATGGCTTTTTTTTTTTTTTAGCCTGTTTCCTTAGAGAACCCAGGGCTGCCAGCCCAGGGATGGTACCACCCTCAATGGCCTGAGCTATCCTCCATCAATCACTAATCAAGAAAATGACCTATACCTGGATCTTCTGAAGGCATTTTCTCAATTTAGGTTCCCTCTTTCAGATAACTCTAACTTGTGTCAGATTGAAATAAAACTAGCAGAACATTCTCATATTCAGATCTTGGATTTCTGTTTAGTTGATATTTCTGTATACAAGATAGGAGCTGTCTTAGGGTTTCTATTTCTGTGGAAGACATCATGACCACTGCAACTCTTGTAAAAGGAAACATTTAACTGGGGCTGGCTTGCAGTTTCAGAAGTTTAGTTCATTGTTGTCATGGTGGGAAACATTGTGGCATGCAGACAGACATGGTGCTGGAGAAGGAGCTGAGAATTCTACATCTTGATCCACAGGCAGCAGGAGAAGATGGAGTATTGGGTGGTGCTGTTTGGGGAGGCTTAGGAGGTGTGACCTTGCTGAGGGAAGGCTTTAAGAGCTTAAGGCCTCACTTTTTTCCAGCTGACTTTCTCTGCTTCCTGCTTGTGGTTGAGTGTGCTTCCTACTCCAACCATTGTGCATGCCTGGTGCCATGTTTACCTATGGTGGTGGACTCTTACCCTCTGGAACCATAAGTCAGATAAGCCCTTCCTTCTGTAAGTTGTCTTGGTCATGGTATTTTTTTTTCTAACAATAGTGGTGAGTGTAGACAGCCCTTCCTTGTTCTTGCTTTTAGGAGGAAAGAATTTAGGCATTAAAAAATGATGTTAGCTATGGATTTTCTTTTCTTTCTTTTCTTTTTTTTGGTTTTGTTTTGTTTGTTTTGTTTTGAGACAGGGTTTCACTATGTAACTCAGGCTGGCCTGTAGCTCACAGTCCTCCTGCCTGAGCCTCCCAAATGCTAGGATTACAGGTTTGTAACACTATATTGATTAGCTGTGGGCTTTTTATATTTACTCAGGTTGAAGAGGTTTTATTCAATTCCTGACGTGTTAAGTGTATTTCAAATTTATTATTATTATTACTACTACGTGTGTGTGTGTGTGAGTGTGTGTGTGTGTGTGTGTGTGTGTGTGTGTGTGTGTGTACATGTGTAAATCGAGCTTGGGTCATCAGGTTTGGCAGACAGCTCCTTTACCCTCTGATCCATTCCTTCTTCCACCCCCCCACCCCCTTGAGTGTATTTTAAAACTAAGAACCCATGTTGACTTTTGTCAAGTGCTTTTTATGCTTCTATTGAGATGATGTGTTTTAAAATCCTTTTATCTTGTGAATATGGTCTAAGACCTTGATTTTCTGCATTGCTAGCATAAGCTAGATTTAATCATGGTTCACATTTTACTTTTTAAGTGTTTATTTTAGATTAGGTTTTGGGCTTAATGATGAATTGGAGAACTCAGGAAGAGTTCTCATCCTGCTGTGCTGATTCATTTAGAAATCTTTATATAAATCAACTTTTCACAAAGATTAAATTTTTATTTATTAGATGAGGTCTCACTATCTTACTATGTAGTCCAAGCTGACCTCAAGCCTACAATTGTCCGCTTTTGCTTTCTGAGTCCTGATATAAATTTATTATTAGGTAGTAAAACAATGCTAATTAAAATGTGCAGGTGTTCCCTTGAAAATTCCAGAGAGGCTATTTTATCACCGGACTGAAAACTTGGATGACTCTGTAAAGCAGAAAGCCTATGAGCTATTCAGACAGACCTGCTTATGCATTCATTATAGCTTTTCCATGAGCAAGGTATGAGCATGTTAAAATCCATCTTTATGAAGGTTTTTCAGTTCTCTAACACTTGAGCTCAGGATCAAACATGTGAACCAAGTACACAGCAGTTTCAGTAGTATCTCTCAGTGACTGGTTATCTCTAAGACAGCAAGCAAAGCACGGATCAGAGCAAACATATCCATATAGTATATTTATCTGTTCATTTTGGAAGGGGTATCAGCCATTGATTGATTGTATTGGCTCATGTCACATTTATTAATTGAATATTTACCAATGAATGAAAATAATTACATTGAGGGATATTACTTTATCTTTTACACATCACTCTTTAATTTTTATTTCCCAATGAATGTTGTGTTGTAGAAGAGTAGCTGTTGGCCTGATTCAGTTTATATTGAAATGTGCTTCTATGAGGATGGTGGATGTGCTGGAAGGTGCTGCTGTTGGGTGTCTAGTTGAGAGTTTGGTCCCCAATCTGTCTTTGTGTTTTATCTCATAAGTCTTCAGTGTAGACTGCTCTGTCAATTAGCACTGCTAATGTACTTCTTTGTACTGTACTTAAGGTTTTTTCCCATCTAAAATATTCATTTCTTGCTGTTTATTCAATTCTTCAGATCCCAGCTCAAAGACCTTTTCCTGTGTGCGCCCACTCTTTTTTCCCTCCATGAGAAATAGTAATTGCTGTACTGTTTTATTCATATCAGTGTGGTGCCTTTTATGACATATTGTGTGTATATGTGTGATATATGTGTATATATAATTTCCTTAACCAGATTCTGAGGGCACATGCCATGTGTCAGTCATCTTTTTACTATCAGACCTTGGCATATTAAAGAAGAGAGAGAGAGAGAGAGAGAGAGAGAGAGAGAGAGAGAGAGAGAGAGCTGAGAACAGCTGTGTGAGCATCGAAACACTGCTGGATAAAGATGCTACTGCTGGATTAGGAAAGAAAAGCACTTTGTGTAAAGTCACTGGGAAAGTACTAAAACACACTTTAGCAGTCCAAGCTATTTGCACTGGAAGCCTGTCCTACATACAAATCATCAAGAGACCAAATTCTTCCAGGGATGGGGTGGGGCAGACAAAAGCTTCTAGCTTACTTGATTGGTTCTTAATTTTGCTGTTCTCTTTGCTCAGTGGGTGGGAGATAGGGGCTGTTCCTTTTTCAGGAGTTCTGTCTGTCAGATCTCTTCAGAAATCCCCCAACTTCCTCTGAGCACTACTTTGGCTGCACCCCACAAAGTTTAATAAGCTGTATTTTCATTTTGCTCAATTAAAATAATTTACCTTCCCCCCTTATTTCTTAACCCATGTATTATTTAGAGGTGCATTGTTTAGTTCCCAGATATTTTTGGATTTTCTAAATATAGTTTTACTGATGTCTAGTTTAATTGTATTGTGGTCTGAAAACAGTTACTGTATGATTTTTATATTCTTCCAATTTATTGACCTATGCCCTGACTTGGGATGTGGCCTGTCTTGGTGAATGTTCTGTGTGAGTTTGATGAAAATGAAGTAGCCTGTAAATATCTGTTATGTTAGCTTTTACTCTGTGGATTTTGAGGCTCTAATTTCGTGTGTGGACATTAAGGACTGTTTGCTTGGAGAATTGCCACCTATATTGTCACGCGGTACCCTTCTCACCTGGAATAAATTTCCTTGGTCTGATGTCTCATGTGTCTGAGATTAATTATGCTTTCTAAAGCTGCTACTCATGCTGTTGATTAGTGTTAGTGTGGCATATATTTATATGTTACTTTTTCTTTCTCATCATGGACATGAGTCTTTGAAGAGGCTATTAATAGACAAAATAGTTTTTCTTACCACCTCCCATGTGTGTGTGTGGGGGGGGGGAGAGAGAGAGAGAGCCAGGTGGGGATGGGGTGGGAGGACAGTATCAGGTATCCTCCTCTACCAGTCTCTGTCTTATTCCTTTGAGGCAGGGGCTCTCTGAACCTGGAGTTCTTGTTTTTACAGCTAGGCTAGTAGCCAGCAAGCCCCTCAGTCTCTGTTCTATGCCATGCTGGGTTATAAGCTTGTGAGAGACTACATTCAGCTTGTTATGTGGACAATGAGATTTAAATTCAGGTCCTCTTGGTTTTTTAGCAATTGGCCTATAATCACTGAGCCATCTCTCTAGCTACCATACCTAAGACTTCTTCAGGAACAGCCATATCAGGACCAAGGGGTGTGTCTCACTTTGGTACTCAGACTAGCCTCAAACTTGTCCTCTTATCTTAGTCTGCCCAGTATCTATGACTACAAGCACATGCCACTACAGCCAGCTTCTCAACATCATCATCATCATCATCAATCATCATCATTATTATTATTTTGTTTTTTTGAGACAGGGTTTCTCTATGTAACAATCCTGGCTGTCCTGGAACTTTCTTTGTAGACCAGGCTGTCCTCAAACTCACAGAGATCCTCCTGCCTCTCCCTCCTGAGTGGTGGGATTAAAAGCATGTGCCACCACCACCCAGCCCTCCATTCACTTTTAACTCTCAGTGTATTTTTATATTTAAAGTGAGCTTCTTGCAGACAGCATTTAGTGGGATCTTGTTTCTTGGGACCATTTCTGTCCTTTAATAGGTGCATTTAACTCATGGATACTCAGAATGATTACTGATAGTTGGTTTAATAGCTGCTATATTTCTCATTGTTTTCAATTTGTTGGCCTTGTTCTCTCTCTTTTACTAGTGCTTAAAACACATGACATCATGTACACCAACTACTTGCTTCTTTGTGAATCAACTGATAGTTTTTATTGACCTCATTTTCTCTTCTTTGGTGTATCAGTTATATATCTTTCCCCCTCATTTTCGTGTACCTTCGAGTTTTCAGTGTATGTTTATAGCCAGTTTGCTCTCATTATTAAATAACACTATGCTATGATTTGGTCAAAAGTGTCCCCTGATGGCACTACTTGGGAATAGGTGGTGGACCTCTCAGGAGGTAGAGCCTAGTGGGAAGTCTCTAGTCATTGATCACAACTTTGAGAAGTATTATGGGACCCCAGTTCCATATTCTCTTCACGACCTAACCATGAAGCCCACAAGCTGCCTTATCCTAGGATCCAAAGCCATGAGCCAATCATTCATCATGCCTGAAATTTCTAATAATAAGACCCAACTCGTAAACAGATACTCATAAAGAGTTGGTATCTGTTACCAACTTATAATAACAAAATAATTCTAATTTACCTTCCCATCCCTTATATTATTGCCATCATTCATCTTGCAGCCATATATTTGGAATATATGCATTCCAAATAGATCACTGATTGCCATCATTACAAGAGGGTCTCACATAGCTCAGGCTGCCTTGAACTTACCTTGTAGCCAAGAATGACTTTGAACTTCTGATCCTCCTGACCCCACCTCCCAAGTGCTGGGATTACAGGCATGGGCTACCAGACTTGGTTTCCAAAGTGCTAGGGCTCATACCCAGGCTCCCTAGATGCTAGGCAAACACTCTACCAACTGAGCTACACCCATTCATAAAGAATCAGGAAAAGAAAAAAAATTTTAACCTTTACTTAAAGCAACTCTGGTGTTTTCTTCTTTTATGAACATCTGTTTCTAGCCTTTGCTAGTTTACTTCTTATTTAAAAATTTTCTTTGAACATTCCTTGTAAGAGGAATTCTGATAGCAGATCTCTTAGTTTTGGTTGGAGAAAATATATCTCCTCATTTGAAGGACAATTTCACAGGGCACAAAATTCTAATTTGGTGGCTTTTCTTCTAACAGTTTTGGTATTTCTTGCCATTCTCTTCTTACTTGCATGTTTGTGAGGAGATGGTGAATATGATTTATAGGAAAGGCTTTTCCCTTCTGGCCTCTTCCTTTATCTTTAGGTTTCTGGGGTCTTTAAAATGATATGCCTACGGCCATTTTCTTAGCTTCCCTGAAATGCATTAATGTGGCTATTGCTTCACATATTTGTTCTCTTATTAATATTAATTTCTTTCTCTCATTTTCTTTAATTCCCACTGACTATATTATCTCATGGCTTTTCTGCAGGTGCAGATACTCTGTCTCGTTTATTTTCATGCATTTCTCTTTGGATTTCTCCTGAAATATTCTGAAACGTGAAGGTCCTTTTCTTAGCCCGTCTTGTCTAACACCAGCCCATTAAAGACTCTCTCTGGTGCTTTTCATCTTTATATTTTCTTTTTGGTTCTCAGCTTTTCCACCCCTCTGTCTATGCTGCTTATCTGTTATTGGCACAATGACTGTGTTAGCCATTAGTGCCCTCAGCATCCCAATCATGGCTGCCTCGTGGTGATTCTTTCACCCCTGCAGATCTGGCTGTACTTTTCATCCTTGCTCTGTCTCTGCAGACCATGCTTGTTGCCTTTAAGTCTGTCTTGTAATTCTTTTCCAATCACTGGGCTTGATGAACAGGTAGGCAGGACTGTGGAGAGTAGGCTTTTCACCAGTGGTCTGGTGGTAAGGGGAAGAGACAGATGTACTAGTCTCGTGGCTAGGTCTCAGTGTTTTGGTGAGCCTGTGTCTGGGAATTTCACATGCGCTTTTCATTTATCAAACCCATCCCTCTTCAATGCAGTGGATGGTTAGAGTAATCGAGGTCGGGTGTTTTTCCTCTCCCAGATTGGTGGTTAGATTCAGCATATTCCATCAAGTTAGCTCTAGATAACATTTCTCTGAGGGCAGAGATTGTTAAGAAACACAGAATACTTTGGTATATTTAAAAACTAGTCCTAACCCTAGCCCTTCTGCTTCAGAGAGAGTTGGGTTTCCCATGCCTGGTTTATAACTAAGCATCAACACAATGCATATTTGTAGGAAAAGCATCGGGTCTGCACTGTTTGGACTGCCCATAGCTCGAGGCACTTTAGATCATCTCCCCATGGGGAAGAGGGGCTTTTGGGAATATTATCTCTCACAGAGACAATAAGCTAAAGCTTGGTGGGATTTAAGTTACTTAGGTAAGGCTGTACACCAATTAAACTGGACACAATTAGAACTCACATGTTCTGATACCATTTAGTCATATTGTGTTGATATACTAATCATCATTTTGTAACTGGGCCTGTAAAAGGCCATAGCAAGGTGTTACTGAACTTCTAGAATGAGCTTAATTAAAATTGTTTGGAAATGCTGAATGAAATGTGAAACTTTGCCATACTATCAAACATACACTTCTACAAAGTAAGTGAAGTAAGTGAAGAGACAAGACCCACCATAGTCTTTTTTTAAGACTGTCTGTGGGAGAAAAGATGATTACAAGTGCTTTCCCTGTTGCTTTGATATATATATATACATATATATATATATATGTATATATATGTGTGTGTGTGTGTGTGTGTGTGTGTGTGTGTGTATCTTTTTACAGCTAAACAACCCTCTTGTTATTTTTGAGACCAGGAATGTGTCCCCTAAAGGTCTAGAAACTACCTGCTAGAAATACATACTTCATGGAGGATAAAGTATCTACAAATATGGTATTCTAAAACTAGATTTTAGGAAATACGTTCATTATAGGTTGATAAGTACCTTTTTATTCTGGATTAAGTTAAGTTGTGAAATTGCAGTTGCTTTTATTTACATAGGTCATTTTGTGAACGTATCTACATATTTAAATGAAAGGCATATTTTCAAAAAGGGATATAATTTTAAAAGAACAAAATTTCAGTATCATTAGAAAGCTATGTTAAACCATTTTCCTGGAAGTAGCATCCTTTGGTAATATTGCCATATTGGTTTTCCAGGGCCATCCTTGGCCTCTTACTTAGGAAATGAGACTGCTCATATCCATATTTGTAGCTGGATTATGAACAGTGTGCTTCTGCTTCTCTGTCCTGTCTTCTAATGGAGTGATGAGGCTACACCAATTGCTTACTTGCCCACCAGATTTTAAACACACTAAGCCTTTTAAGCCCTCAATCGCAGGCTATATGTTAAAATGTAGAAACAAATATTCTAGAAGCATAATTCATTTATTTATATTCACATAGGCTATAAATGAACAAATATCTTGGGGGCTGGGTTAGGTTCAGAATCCCATAGAAAAAAAGAAAACACCAGGTATTTGATTCCTGAAAGGTTTAGACAGAGAGGGAACACAGTGTGAGCAGGAGGGGAAGACATAACTAAGATTTCATCCTTTCCAAGCAACTGTAGTAACTCAAAAGTCCTGAGCTCGTTACCAAAAGTTCAAGGAAAGAAAGAAAAATACTTTTTTTCTTTTCTTTATTTTCCTCTTTCTTTCTTTCTTTCTTTCTTTCTTTCTTTCTTTCTTTCTTTCTTTTTCTTTTTCTTTCTTTCTTCCTTCCTTCCTTTCGTTCTTCCTTTCTTTCTTTCTTCCTTTCTCTCTTTCTTGATTGTTGTTTGTTTGTTTGTTTGTTTGTTTGAGATTGTGTTTCTCTATGTAGTCCGGGAACTTGCTTTGTAAACCAGGCTGGCCTCAAACTCATAGAGATCCACCTGCCTCTGCCGCCTGAGTGTTGGGATTAAGGCTTGCACCACCACTACCTGGCTATCTTTTTTCTTTTAAGATGGGTCTCTCTACATAGCCCTGGCTGCTCTGAAATTCACTATGTTCATCTAGCTGTACTTGAACTCACAGAGGTTCCCCCGACCTCTGCCTGCTTAGTGTTAGGATTAAAAGAGTGTGCCACTGTGCACAGCAGAAAGATGGCTTGGCTGTTAAAGCCTAGGAGCACTACCAAAAAAGGCAAGAAAAATGTCTTTTAAATGCAGGAATGTTTACTTTAGATGTGATTATCAAGTCAAGGCTGTAAAATCAAACAGCTGCAATTTGGGAGTATTGCTCCTTCTACAGAGGAGTGACTTAGGGTTGCAGGAGGCTGACAGCTCCCACATGACTCCCAGCCAGTTTGATGCAATAACTAAGCACGTGGGGGGAAAAACTGTCTAGCTTCAGAGTGGATCAGACTTAATGTTTTCTTTTTTTCCCTACTCTTGTCAGACAGCACTAGTCAAAACTTTAGTCGGAATACACCTGACATGTGGTTGCAGACTAATAAATGCAGTTGTAGATATGTACTGGTGATGGGCTAATTAACACAGGCTCCCTGAGTACATTCATAGCATAGGTCAGTTAAAAGATTTCTGAAAATAAGCACTTTTTTTTTTTTTTTGTGAACAAATAATTTTCTTTAACGAACACCTTATAGGTTTTAGGTCATCATGAACCTGTGTCTTTAAGTTATACCACTGTGCATTCAAACAAAGTACCTTTACTTAACACAGTGTCATGTTATAGCCTTTTGTTCCCTTTCAATAAATACAGTTGGATTGGTAATTGTGAGAACAAGAAGCAAGACTTGAATTCCTTTTAAAGTTAAATGTGACCTTCACCCAACTGCTTAGTTTTCCCACTGTACTCCTTATTTATTGTGCCCAGCAATGACAGAGAAAGCAAACAGAAAAGAGAGCAAGCAGAGAATGTTGCCAGTGCTGTGTCAACAGAGTTACTTACCTTGGATTCTCATCAAATAAAATAGTATTGGATCATATGCCAAGGTCAGTCAGAGAAATTGAGGTGTGAGCTTGTCAGTTATACAGAGCCCATCTCTGCTCTCTGACTCACTGGCGCTTTGACTTTGGGCAAAGGTCCTTCATCACTTTAAATCGTGCTGTTCTCTTTTGTAAAATAGACTTCATAATGAGCTCATAGAGTGGTAGTTAGAATAGAGACGTGGTTAAGGGTTGGTCACATGACAAGCTGTCAGTCTAATACTGTTAGAACTGAATCTTTTATTACTTGCATTTCTTGGGACATGTGCTCTCACTTAGACAACTCAGTGCAAGTGTTAACTAGGAAGGCCTTGCCTGTGGTCCTGGTAGGGATAAAGTTCTCCTCTGCCAGCCCTAGCCCATCCCCATGTCCATCATACTCCTTATTACAGGCCCAAAGAAGGGTCTGGTGTCTCACAGGAGTATGTATGGTGGGTGGATAGGGAAGTCACCTTTTAAAAATTGTTTCATTATTTATAATAATCTCAAATTACAATTGTAAATAATGATGATGAAAAAGAACAAAGGGAAAATGGATGGAGTATTAATTCCATTTTATCATTGCAACAAAATACCAAAGGCAACTAATTTTATAAAGAAAAGAGGTCAGTTAGCTCAAAGTTCTAGAGATTTGAAAGCAAGGTATCGAAATCCCTAGAGACAACTTCATGGAAGCTGGAGTCATAAGCCTGGAAGGGAACAATCCATCTCAAAGCAGGAAGCCAGAGACTGCTGGGTCCCTTGCAAGGGCACATCCCCAAGTTAACTTAAGTCCTCCACTTGGCTCACCTCTTAGCGATCCCACCACATCTGTACCACCAGACTGAAGAAGCCTAGGCAACACACTAGTCCCCACGGAACAACTCGGGCCATATTTTAACTGCAGCAAAGAGGTGGGTGACTTCTTTTCAACATTTGCCAATCATTTAGTGCCAGTGACAGGGACCATTTTATTGTTTTGTGATTTTTTTTCTTCTATAAATTTGCTTAATTATCTCAGATTCTGCCAAGAATATTTAGTGGGTCACTTAATTTAGATTTATCTAATTTAATTAGCAGTTGAAAATTTCATAAAAACCCCACTCATACATAGTGAGGAATGATCTACTGTTAAACAGCATTGTATAAAAAACAAATAGCTAAGTTGCAAGCAGTAAACATTCAAATGTTCTAATATCAAAGAGAGGACTTTAAAAATAAAGCAGAAGCATGGGACTTTGGTAAGTGCATCTAGGGCTGGGGATATGTCTCAGTGATAGTTGAGCATTTCCCAGCATGTGTGAAGCCCTGGATTTGATCCCAGCAGACAAAAAGAAATGCTAATAAAACAATCTCACCTATGCCTATCTGGTCAATTGATGCCATAGACAGTCTTGGGATTTAGAAATTAAACAGCTGAGATTTAGCAAGTAAAGCCATTCTCCAAAGTTTAAGTAAATAAATGTGTGTATTTGTCCTAGTAAAACTGTCAAGTAGTGTTTTGAGGAGAGTGCTTGCTGTGCAAGCATGAGGGCCTGAGTTCAATCCCTAATACTCTCATAAAAAAGCCAGGCTTTGTGGCATATGGCTGGAATCTCAGCACTGAAGAGGAGCTAGGAGGACAGTTTTACTCACTGGCTGAATAGTCTAGCCTAGTCAGTGAGCTCTAAGTTCAGCAAATGACCTTATCTCAAAAAATGAGGTAGAGAGTACAGGGAGGATATTCATGAGCCATATACTTGGTACAGAGAACAAACTGTAAGGCTAAGGTATTGAGATGTGGGAACAGAAGGATCAGGAGTTCAAAGCTAGCCTTAGCTACATAGCAAGTTTCAAGTCTGTTTGGGCTATATGAAACCCTGTCTCAAAAACAAAATGGCAAAAACCAAGTACTATTGGGAGACTGATGTTAAAGATTAAAGAGTGTAAGGCTAAGAGAGAACCAAGAGGCCTCACAACCCTCAGTGCCTTCATGGTATATCCCCTGCATTCTGTTGGCAGGCTCAGACGTGCTCCTACCTGCTATGGAGACCTGAAGCGAGGCAGGAAGGCTGGCTTGGCAGCACAGTGCTGCACAATGACTTTGAGCTAAGGAGCTAAAGGGCTTGGAAGGGAATTTCTTCAGTTTCCCAGGCCCTGATTCCTTCCTGGTGAGCTGGGCACATGAGGGAAGATAAATAAGGCACACTAGGACACATGGATATGTAACTCCATGATTTGATCAAGGAGCAGCTTTTTGAACCTGTAGCCCTAGGCAAACCCCTCTTTCTGAGTCTAGTTCCTCACCTTCTTTGCTTCCTTCTCCAAGGAACATCCTCTATAACTCCTCCCCACAACCTTCTTCAAGGTGGAGCTAGCCAGACCACATTTGACTGTGCTTTTAAGTCTCACTCACCACCAAGGCAGTGAAGAAGGAGAAGCCACCGGTGGGTCTTCAGCTCTACTTGGTTACATTTCCACCAAGTAAAGGAAGGGTGTCAGCCAGTTCAGGGCTTGACCTACTTTGCCTCCTATTTTTCTTCTTTTCATCAACTCTCTTTTTATAATACAATACTAATAGAATCATAATCTATCACCTATAATTCCCTATTCTCATTTACAGAAGAGACACTGCCTTGGTACTTTCTCAGCAAGAAGACAGATAGATGTTCTAATGGGACTCTCATTGCTGTACCCAGAAACACAGTTTTGATGGTTGATAATAATTCTGAGCTAGCTCAAATTACCCCATTTTTCTTAGTGTTGTCTGATTCATAATGCTCCCATTATCCTCTCACAGAATTATCTGGATATGTTGTCTAGAGACATTATTCCAATTCCCTATCGGTAGAGAGCACTTCTCAACCCTACAGAAAAACAGTACACAAGTCATGTTTGATTTTTTTTTTTTTTGCTGTCCATTCATTGTTCCCCAGAAGATCATTTCTGATAATGTTACTATGTCATTAGTGTTCCTTACAACTCAAGCAGAAGGGGTTGATGAGTTGGTGAGGCAAAGGGTATCCTAGCTCTCACCCCACAGCTGCATCCAAGGCTACAAGTCCAGAAGCAACTGGACTGTTAGCTTCTAAGATAATCTCTTTTTCCTAAATATGGAGACTCCACTGAGTAGACTAACCAGTATCCCAGTATCTATTCTGTAAAGAGGCGGGTTGATACAGAACAGTAATTTTGCCCATGTTTCCAAACAAAACCATAGTCAAGCAACACCTTGAATTACTCTCAAAGGGATGAACAGTTGTTAAAGAAACTAGAGGAACCAGATGCTCTTCCCAAGCCAAGTTACCCCAAGGACCAAGTTTTCAAATGGCCTTCACAAGACAACAAAAAGGTTAATTTTGGTCATCTACATTGATTTAGACACCCAACAAGAAACGACTATAGTGATTGGTGGTTTTTAACAGTTTTAACAGTTCAAGGGATCTCACTTCACAGACAGTAGGCTTAAACCTGAAAATTTTTATTTAGACAACTATTTCTCACTAATACATTTCCTTTTGTCTGAATGTATTTCTGTATCACATGCATGCAGTGTCCATGAAAGCCAGAAGAGGGTGTCAGATCTCTCACAACTCTAGTTACAGACAGTTAGTTGTGAACCACAGTGTAGGTACTGGGACTTGAACCTGGGTCCTCAGGAAGAGTAGCCAATGTTCTTAACCTCTGAGCCATCCCTCCAGCCCTAAAATGTGTAGCTCAGGCTGGCCTTGAACTCATTATCCTCCTGTCTCTGCCTACTTCAGCAAATCCTGCCAGTGTGCACATATGTGGCTCCTATTGCCACCTAACACTATGAGGATGCCCAGAGTCAGATCAGCCGCCTGAGTTCAGGTTGGTGATGTCCAAGGGCCAGGATGCATCCAGATCTGAGTGGCCTGTACTGCTACTCAGTGTCATGGCGTTGTCTGGGCCAGAGCTACAGGGAAAGGTGTCAGGGTCCATGGCCCTACTGCAGCCAGGGCCTATGCTCATGTTCGATGCTCCTGTTACCTTTAAGGCTCATGCAGACACCCAAGGACAAGGCCCATGTTGGTGTCTCAGGGCCATTCTGCCACTGGATCAGCAGTGACATTCAGACCCAGCGGCTGGCAAGGACCATGCCAGGGTCCATGGTCCTATTGCGCCTGGGATCTGTGCTGATGTCCCAGCCCTGCATTGCCACTACCTGTTACATTGAGGCCTAGGGTTGGGGCTGCAACTTGAGGCCTTGGTGGTGTTCAGTGCCGTATGGCCACCAGAACCATTCATTCCCACCTGAATAGCCATCCCTTCCACCAGAGCCAGGATGTTGTCCCAGCCCAAGCTGCTGCGGAGGGCCATTTTTGGGTCTGTGATCCAGCTGCAACAAGGGGTCTGTGTTGATGTATGTGAGCCTGTGTCATCTCAGGAGGCCTTAGGAACCATCTGAGATGAAATCAAAGGGCCATGCTAACCCAGGCCTGCCCTACTATGGCCCTGGGAAAGCTGGCCATGCCTTTCACTGAACACTACAGCAAGAGAGTTGGCCCCACCCCTCACCACAGGCGAGGGTAAACTAACTAACTCTGGGGGGCATGCATATAGGGGAACTGACTCAGCCTTCTCACCTAAGGCAGGTGGCCCCAGTGGCCCAGACTGACCAGCTTGGCTACCACCTAAGCTCACAGCTAGCATCTACACCATCTAGGACCTACTGGAGCTGGTCAAGGGACTGGATCTGTGGAACGATACCTGCAAGATCTCCATGTCTCAGGGCAGCCACAGGATATCCCAGAGGAGTTCCGGTGAGGACCCAATGGAAACCAGAGGCCTTGAACCAGACCAGTGACTCACTGCAATGAACATTTGCCAGAAAACTGATGGGACAAAGGGGTGTACTGTATGACACACCGAAGCCCCCAATGCCACCTGGATGAATGAAGGGGTGTTGGAGAGGCAGGAAAGAGGGAGAAGCAAAGAGATTTTTCTGTTGTTGTTGTTTTTGCTTTTGCTTTTGTTTGCTTGCTTCTTTGATTTGTTACCTTATATGGGGAGGAAGGCAGGGGTGAGGGGGAGGGTATGAGAGGACCAGGAGGTAAGCAGAATTGGGGTGCATGATGTGAAACTCCCAAAGAGTCAATAAAAAAGTTTAAAAAATACATTTCCTTTTAAAAATATTTATTTTATATGTGTGGGTGTTTTGCCTGCATGTGTGTCTGTGCACTATATGTGCACAGTGTCTGCAAAGGCCAGAATAGGGCATTAGATCCTCTTGAACTGCAGTTATAGACAGTTGTAAGCCACCATGTGGGTGTTAGAACTCTAATCTGATCCTCTGGAAGAGTAAGTGCTCTTAACTGATGAGCCATCTTTCTAGCCCCATAATTCATAGTTTTTTTTTTTTTTAAATAAGGAAATTGCTGTGTAGGATATCAATGACCTTAGTTTAATTCAATACTGCAGCACCCACCTACAGCTAAGAGAGACAGGCCTGCTATTGACTTAATCTAAAAATCAAATGATAGTTGCATTCTTCTCTCTCCCTCTCTAGACACCATCCTATTTTTCTACAGCAGCTCTAGGTACGGATTTATTATTACTGGCTTTGTATGGTAGTTGATTTTCCCCACTCTCCTTTTGTAGGGCAGGGAATAGAATCCAAGGCCTCATGCTTGCTGCAAGCACTATCATTGAGTGTTTGGAATCTTTTTTTAAAACTAAAAATCTTTTGGGTGGTGGCAATGAGGTGGCTTAGTGAGTAATAGCACTTGCTGCCAAGCCTGATCGCCTGGTTCAACCCCAGGTACCACATGGTGGGAGGAGCAAGTTGTCCTCCGACCTCCACACCACACCATGGCCTTTGGTATGTACATGTAATAAATTTGTTACTTTTATCATTCCACCATGTACATCCTGAAGCTAGAATTCTGGTCACCAGGCTGTCAGCAAGCTCCTTTGTCCATTGAGCTTTCTCACCAGTCCACCTTCCGATTCTCTGTAACAGTCCCCTCTGTCCCCTGGCTGGTCTTGAACTTGTGATCCTCCTGCCTCAGCTTCCTGTGTGCTGGGATTACAGATATACATAAGTACGCCTAGGAGAAGACAAAATTTAAAAGAACTATTTTATTATTTTTTGAGTATCAGATACGTATGTACAATCATTTTTTATCATGTTCACCCTTTTCTCCTTCCCTTAACTCCTTGCAGATCCCCTCCAGTCACTCTCTTCTCAATTTCAGCTTTGTTTTTCTTTAGAAGCCTGCTAATTCCAGTTTGTACATTCAGAAGGTATTGTTTTGTTCTCCTGGTCCTCTCTTTTGTGATGGCCCTTGGGAGGAGAGGGTGTGATACAGATGCTCCCATTTATGGTTGAGCCCTCCAAAGGCATTCTTTGATCAGCTGTGCATCTCGGAATGGAGAAGCTTCTCTAATGAGGTCTGAGAACTGCACTAATCTACAGGCATGGGTAAATAAATTTAGAAGGCATTTTGATGCTTTTGCTGGTTGGGTAAAATAATAGTGGTAGGTTCTGCCTGGGGCCTGTGAACTCCCCAGCCGGGGATCCCTGGCCAGATCTGCAGATCATAACTTATATATAATTCCCAATACTTGTTCTTCTGAACACTGCTTAAACAACAACAACAACAAAACAAACAAACAAAAAAAAACTATCTTTTTTGAAACTTCTGGATGAATACTTCGGCCTTGCTATCTGTCCTTTATGAGTTTTAATTACTCTTTTAATTGTGGCCTCTCTGCTGTGCTTTGAGTGCATTGGTGCTGCTTATCTCCATCAAGCCTCTCTTTGACTGTTTGAATCTAAGATGTTGAGGGTGTTTTTGCTTTTATTTTTAATCTCAATTGTGACTGTAGTTCCGAAGCTGAGATACATATTTGATTCCATCAGATCCATCTGTTCTCATTTATGCTCATTTTTGTTTTGTTTCATAACTCTATGTTCTTATTTGTGTATGAGTCTTGCAGTTTTTAAAAAAGTGTGTGTGTGTGTGTGTATGTGTGTATGAATGTGCATGTATGGAGGTCAGGACAACTTTGGGGATTCAGTTCCTTCTTTTCACTTGGTTTCAGTTTCTCTGCCATGCTATGCTAGCTGGACCATGAACTTCTAGTTGATTCTCCTGACTTTCCCATCTTACTGTGGGAGTGCTGGGATTATAGATTTGAGCCATCGTATTTGCTTTTTGTGTGGGTCCCAGGGATCAAACTCAAGTGCCAGGTTTGGGCAAGAAATGCTTTTACATACGGATCCATCTTCCCTGCTCTGTGTTAATTTCTCAATGGTTTATTTAAAAATCTTTAAGGAAAAATTTAAAATCCTATAGAATATTGATCCTGTAGAAGATCCTGTTTACACATTTATCTGGAGTAGAATTAGTCTTATTGACTGTCTAATGTGGTTTAGAGTGATGGCTTCAGGCTCATTGAGTAGGAGGTTCTTCCTACAGCTGTGCATGCTCACATTGCCTTCATGTTAGTTACGCCATTTCATCTACCCTGTTCCCGTCTGGCCTCCAGTACAGACCTTATCAAGGTGGCCTGGAGTTTGAGCCCTGCAGTTAAAACTAAAGGTGTTGCAAACCCAGCCTTGAGCCAGTAGGTAACTTAGCTTATTTTCATGTGTTAAGACAGTATATATGCCTGCTGCTTCTAAGTCCACATAAATGCCACGAATGGATGTATCCCAGAGAGCAGTGAGTGCTGTCCTCTCACTTTTCTTTTTGTAAACATGGTCCCCTAACATCAAAGGGAAATCAGGTCTAGATCTCTGACACATAAGTTGCTGAAATCCTAGCTGCCAGACCAAGAGCCCAGCAACCCGGTGGCTTCAGCCACACATGTGGCTTTCTCATTTGTATTTCTCTGTGGAGGTGTTTTGTTTTGTTTTTGTTGTTGTTTTTGTTTTTGAGACTGGCAGTGCCTTTTACTGCTGGCTTTTGGAGCAGAGCAGGACAGCACTTTGAAGCATGGCCTTACTGTGCCAAGACCATGGATGGGATTTATGCATGACTTACTGTGCCAACACATGAATGGGAGTTTGTTTTGTCTACTTGTTTTTGCAGGGCTGTGGACTCAAGTCAGGATCCCAAGGATGCTAGGCAGGCTCCACTTGAGATACCCTCCCAGCCCCTGACTGAAAGGGATTTTGTTTTTAAATAGAAATAACCTGGTCATATACTAAAGCTTGGATGCTTCTCATTTTTTCCTGTCCCTGCCTACTTGAGGCCTGTTGGAAGGCAGATTGGAAGGAAGATGAATATGTAAATAATTTAAGCTACCAGAAGCAACAAATGATCTGAACCAAGAGGAAGGATAAATTTGGTTAGTGGATTTGGTTGGTAGACCTGATTACTGCATGGGAGGCAGGGCATTACATGTTTATATTCCCTACTTAGAGTGGAAGTAAAATTCAGTACCAGAGGGATACAGGAAGAAGAGTGGATTTGGGTAGGATGGTCGCTCTGGAAGGAGACAGGAATGGTATAGCATGTTTTCTATGTGTTGTTACAACAGACAAATCTTTCTATAGCTCTCATCACACATTCTTCTAGTAACAGACCTCAGTGCTCAGGACCTCTGAGTCTCTCCTTCCCCAGCATTTGGGAAACATTTCCTTGCAATGCTCACCCATCTCACACACTTCTTAAATGTCCTGGGAACTTTGTCGGTGTTGGAATCTTATGGAGGAAAGACATCTATCGAATGGGCAACTCTGAACCATGGCAGAACTCTAAAGGACATGTGTAAGGTGCTCTTGGCATGGCTGGAAGGAGGGCCTGGCCAAGTCCGAGGCCCAGGACTGTGCAACCTCCTCAGTAAGACCTGCCATGACTGCACCCCACATTCATGTCTAGCATTTCACCCTTCCATACTGTCTTTAGAAAATTTACTTTGACTTGAAATCATCCTGTTAATAATCCCTTGATATTTCACCCAACAGAACCTGAGTGTACATGTGCACTTGTCTCTTTTTCTTGCTTGTGTACTCAGTACTTACACACTTCCTGAACTGTTTGAGAGATGATTAAATGACTGTAGAAACAATGCGTTTGGACTCTGGTCTCTTGCACAGATGCCCTAGTGATCTTGTCTCTCCTCTTTACCTTGTGTTTGAGAAGATGCCCAAGGTGACCTTCTGCTCGTTCCTCCCCTGCCATATTGATCTTGTTCTCATTCTAGGTCTTCATTACCTTTGTGTTTATTTATTATTATTTTTGTCACATGTATTTTTCTTTTAAAAATATGTGTTACCTTTATGTGTGTGCTTTGCTTGCATGTATATATGTATGTGTACCATGTGCAAGCCTGGCGTTCACAGAGGCCAGTGTGAGAAAGAGTGCTGGATCCCCTGAAACTAGTTTATCATGGTTTGAGCTGCCATGTGGATGCTGGGAACTGAACCCAGATCCTCTGCAAGAGCAGCCTGTGTTTCTAAGCACTGAATAGTCTACCCAGCCCTGTAGGGTTGTAGCCCCCCCCCCCATCAGATCAGTCTGATGGATTTTTTCAGTTCAGAGGAAGAAGAAGGAGCCCTTAGGTCGCAGAGCCTGGAGTGAATCTTGTTTTCTACCCTGCCCCATCCCTTTCTTGTTTTAGACATGAAGCTGTTGCTGCTTTTATGTTCTGGTTTTGTTGTGTCCTCCTTCATGTCTTTGGACACATAGTGCTTAGAAGCAGATGGGTGCTGCTCTGTTGCTTTTTCTCCTCCTTGAAACAGACTTAGGGCTCTTCTCTGCCTCTCTCACTGGGTGCTTTAGAGTGGCCAGGCTGGTACAGGGGGCAGCAGAATGGGAGCCTGGGGAAGGAGGCAGAGTTAAGTGAAATGCCCACTTCTGGGTGACTTCTTCCTTATTTTGGCCAAAATGCAGTGGCCTGGTCTTCCTGAAGCTACTTCCGATGCTCTGAGGAGGCAGCTTCCACCAATGCAACTAGATTTCTGCTTGCTGAGCCTGTTTGCCACTTAGAGCCAGTTAGCTGCCCCCACATCTCACCAATCCCCACAAACTCCAAGTAGAATGTTCCAAATCTAGCCCATAATTTCTAGTTTCTAATTGAGGGTATTGCAGGAGGCTATTTTAAGTCAAGCAACTTTCTCAGGCAGCTAAGTTGTAAATTGGCTCCCAGCATCTTTCAGCAATCTGCTTCATTTACACCATAGCAAGGAGAACATTTGAAACTTTTTGATGATGTTTCTTTCTTGATTCATTCACTCAGTAAATATTTATTGAATGTATGTTATGTGCCATCAGTGTCTGTAGTGGGACTTCTCTCACGGGGTTTATATTGTAGGTAAGGAAACAAACAGCAAGCATATGCACACACGGGTGATAGTAGGTAGTGACAGAAGCCACAGAAGAAGCAAAGCAGGATGAGAATTGGAATGATGGGGCGGGGCTTCTTCAGAGGGCAGCAGGAGGAAAGCTGCTCTGAGGAGGTGGTAACTGAGGAGAGACCAGATGAGTCAGGGATCCAGCCAAGCAGAGTTCCTGGGAGAAGCAACAGCTGTGCAGAGTTCTGTGTTGTTGGCAAGAGGCTCAGGGCTGCCGGGTAGGGTATGATGGAGGAGAAAGGAGAGGAGGCGAGCTCCTGGGGTTGCAAATGGAAGATGCAATTTCCTCATCTCCAAATCTGAGCTGTGCCCCTGTTCCCAGGGAAAGGGAGTGCCTGACATCACGACAAAGGGCCAAAGTCCTAGCCAGTGCCTTTCATATGACACTGAGTGGTCCAGCACACACCAGGCCTCTTCAGTTAGGGCCTGTGAGTGTACACCAGAAATTAAGGCTGTTTAGAACAGAGTTTGATGCATTTAGAAAAATAAATTTGAAAGGAAGAAATGGTGAAGAGATGAGAGCAGAGAAATGAGCCTTTGTGTATACACTTGCTCATCTGTAGGTGCATGTGGGGGCCAGAGGTTGACATCAGGGTGCTTTCCTCAGCTGCTTCTTCACCTTACTTTTTTGAGGCAGCATCTTTCTTGTAATCTAGAGCTTGCCAGTTTGGTTGGATTGGCTGATCAGTGAGTCTCTGGACCCTTCTTTCTAGGCCCCGCAGCATTGGGGTTATAGGCACACATTGCCACCTCTAGACTTTTTGTGTCTTCTAGGGATCTGAACTCAAAGAGTCTCATGCTCCCACAGCAAGCATATTACCCCCTGAGCAAGTTCCTTAACTTCATGCTCAAACCTTTCTTGTGTGCCTGTGTTAGTGGATTTACTGCAGAGTATGGATGGCTTTCCAAAGAAAAATCCAATAATGCATTTAAAATGAAAAGTGTAATGCCAGATAAGATGCAGTTTCATCAAGTATTGATGATTTGTTTGCTTAGTGAACACGGAGAGGAATGTGTTCACCAACAGTCTTCTACTTGTCTTTCCACTTTGCTACACTTCAACTTTGCCTTAATTTTATTTAGAGTAAAATTAATTAGTGTTTTAATCCACTTTAAAGAAAATTCTTGGCTGTTTTTCAGGTCGCTATATCCGGGAGAAGTCTAAGCAAATCATAACTCTGCTGATGGATGAGCAGCTGCTTTTTAAAGAGAGGGAAGTGGCGAGTTGGACGAGACAGCGGACCTCCTACTCCATGATGTTTCCCACAAGATTACCTGCCCCAGGGAACTCACCTGCACCGTGTGATTCTGTCCTCATCCCTGAAAGCCTAACCTCTGAAAAGAAGCATTCACTCCTGACAATTGCAAATCTACGCAATAAAAGTATGTACTACAAGTTTTATAGGTATCCAGTGAGAACAATTTTCTAGAAACAAAACAGGCTCTTACATTACCAACACTGTATCATTAGGACTGTCCCACTATTGGACTTCATACTGCAGGGACCAAAGATAAAGGAGGATGGATATTCAGTAGGCAATTGTATGGATGGTTTCAGAATGCACTGCTTCTGAATTCACATAAAATGGTTTTCAGCTAAAACTGTTAGCTTAGTGACTATCCTATTTGGCATCTTTATTAAGTTTAATATTTTTTCTTAACTGGAATATTAAGGAGGTTTATTTTCTGAGACTAGGGGCCTGGTACATGTGCATGTTTCTTTAAATGTGTTTGAAAATTCTGACATAATTTAAATATTCTAGAATGATTCTTTGTAAGGCTTTCTTTTGCCTAAAACCTTAGCTCTGGATTACTGAACTTTAAAAATAAGGATGTGGAGTAGGGGGGGGGGCAGGGGAGATACACTGTTATCAGGGAAATAGAATGCTCTCTCCTGTTAATCTTGTTGAATCATCAAAGAATGGCATCTTGCTGTAGCTTCTCCAGCATCCGCTGATGAGCTGTGCATAAAGATGGGCAGTTAGGAGATGAAAGACACGGATGAAATCTGACTTAGTTGCTTCTTGAAAGCAACCAAATTCAGGGATGCAAGTGCATCTGAGGCTTTTCAGAAATTGCCTCCATATCTATGGCAATAGACTGGAGGCTTGCCCCCACCCCCCACCCCATCACATCCCACTGTGATGACAGCTGCAGGTGAGGCCTCTGAGAGATGATTAGATCACAGGGGTGGAACCCCAGACAAGATTTGAGCCCTGAGACCCTAGAGAGCTCTCTTACCCTCCTGCTGCTGTAGGAAGAGGTGGCTTCTTAGGACCTAACCTTGCAGACACCCTGGTTGCAGACTTCCCATCTTCCAGAGCTGTTTGAAAATGATTTCTGTTGTTCTGACTCACCCATTCTGTGGTGGTGTTAGCAGCCCCAACCCACCAAGACATCTGTTAAACAAGACCCCAAAGGGCTACAGGAATTCAACATGAGCAGTGAATTCTAATTGTCAGTGACTTACCAAAACTTGAAAATATCAGCAATAATATTAATACAAACCAATCTTAAAATCATCCTTCCCTGTCTTTGTCAGGCATTCTTAAATATTCACTCAGTTTGTGCCTGTGGGCCGCTGATGGGGAAAGGCATTAGAAGGGTTTCTATAATTATAACAGCAAACACCAAATGCTTCTAGAAGTAGTGGAGCATCTTTTTCAGGGGACCTGGTAGTGGGAATTCTAATTGGTCTTAAAAATGAAACCCCAGAGTCAGATATAGGGGTTAATTCTGAAAGATCAGAGAAGCAGAGCAGCCAGCCACTTAGTTCTTATTTCTACTGAATCCTCAGACCAAAGGGGCAATTTTGTCCCTATGAATCCTCAGACTGAATGCCCTGACCTTCTGTCTCCTCCCACTTTATATTTCTCTCTCGGCCCAGCCATCACTCCTATCTTCATGATCACCCCCTCCCCCATTGCTGGGATTAAAAGTGTGAGCCACCACCACCTGGCTCTGTTTCTTTTAGACTGAATGAATCTCGTGTAACCCAGGGTGGCCTTGAACTCAGTCAGAGATCTGCCTGCCTCTGCCTCTGGAGTGCTGGGATTAAAGGTGTGTGACACCATTGCCTGGCCTCTATGGCTAACTAGTGGCTAGCTCCACATTCTGATCTTCAGGCAAACAGTAAGAGTACTTTAGAGTTTCTTCACCCCTTTCACTGTTTTCTGTTAACATTCTTGCTTGTGTGTGTGTGTGTGTGTGTGTGTGTGTGTGTGTGTGTGTGTGGTGTATATACACATTCATGTAGGTATGTGCGTGTTGGGGGTACATGTGAATATGGAGGCCAGGGATGAAGGCCAGTATCTTCCTCATCAAGTGTGTATATGTGTGTTTTGTTTTGTTTTGAGACAGGGTAGCTCACTGAGCTTGCAGCTTGTTGATTCAAGTAGGGTGGCTGACCAGGGAGCCCCAGGGATCAATTTATCTCTCCCCCACACAGTGCTGGGATTACAGATTGTGCTGTGGCACCTGGTTTTTTACATGGTTTCTGGAGCTCTGCATGCTCAGTAGCTAGGAACCTAAGTTCAGCTTTAGGGCCCTTGGCATTTGGCCCTCTGTCCAGCTCTGTGGGGGTGATTACTTGCAAGTAATATGTGAGATATAGGCCCTCATGCTTGCATGCAAGGCCCTTTTCCAGTGGAGCCATCTCCCAGGCCCTTTCTGCTACTTTGACTCACTTTCTTCTCAGCTTCATCACTTGAAATTTGAATGGCCAGAAGAAATTAGGAGCAACAGTGGTGTGGGAGTCAAAGTTCCTTCACCATGTAGCTTATGTGACAGAGGCAAGCCTAGTGACACACATGCACATGCCAGATGGAAATTCATCCTTTACCAAAAGGGAAAGCAGTCAGGGACAGAGTGACAGTGATGACTTCATTTGGGGACAGATATAGCATTTGGGAGGAGGGGAAGCAGGTGGCCTGGTAAAGGAGCAGGAAGGTCACATGCTCCTGCTATGAACCACGCACGGCTTCTGTGACAGCAAGCTAACAAAGTGAATCCCTAAGTCACTGTGAAGGTAACTTGCCTCTGAGCCATGTTTTTGAGGCACACAGGAAATTCCAGTTTGTTACTTCACAGTCATAGTGTAAGTTCTTTTTAAATCCAAGTTGCATCTCCCAGTGTTATGACACATCTCAGTCACCAGGAAGAGCTCTGAATAACTTGACTTTGTTGTTGTTGTTGTTGTTGTGGCCCACAACTGAGATCCCAGTACTCAGGGGCCCAGTCAGGAGAACTGAGAGTTTGAGGCTAGCCTGTGCCACACAGCTGGACCTGACCTCAAAGGGAAAAAAATCCTGGAGCTTTGTTACAGTGTATTTAGTAGAACACATGTATCAAGAATGGCCTGCCATCTTTCAGGCTCTGCGCTAGGCATGGTAGGCAAATTCCATGTTTCTGCCATCCTGGAAGTGGCATCATCAGAGATGTGCTGTGCTCTCAAGTCAGCTTCACTACAACAGGTTCCAGGAGTGAGGCTATGGGAAGTACTGCTTGAAGTGCATGTTTAGATTCTGAAGCTGATGGAGCCCTGTTAAGGGAAACTGCGTTATTTTTGTTTCTGTACTAGATGATACATAGATGCCTATACTAGATACATAGATGTGCATTTATGTTTAGAAAAGAGCAACTGGGTTGAATAAGTTTAGCTGTAGTATCATTTCCATGAACATAGTGAGATTCTTTGTCCCAGCTGGTTCCACTACCCTTCTCAGCCCCAAATAAACACACAGATACTATATTAATTGTGAAACTGTTGGCCTGTGGCTAGGACTTCTTACTGGCTAGCTCTGTCTTAATTATTAACCCATTTATATTAATCTATGTATTTCCACATGGTCTTATCTTACTAGAGAAGGAGCTGGACCTCTAACTTCTTTGGAGACTCACATGGCAACTGCTAAGCATCTCCACAGAGAAGAGAGTGATTCCCTGTTTGTTCCTGCTTATATCCTGGTTCTGCCCAGCTATGTCACTTTCTATCTGTCTGTACAGACCTACAGACCTCTATGGTTAGCTAGTGGCAAGTTTCTGCCCAGCTTCATCACTTCCTGCCTGGCCAATCAGCCAATCAGTGTTTTATTCATTAACCAATAAGAGAAACAAATATACAGAAAAACTTCCCCTATCACATGAAGGTGTTTATTTTCAAGCTGTACTTGAAGAAATAAAGCAGCCATTTTGGGATAAGAATAAGGAAAGAGAGAGTTAATTGTGCAAGGGCCCCCTTAGTGGGACAAGGGAAGTAGCAACTGGAAGCAGGAAGATGGAGAGATGCATGTAAAGTGGGTAGTCCCAAGTCTCCAGCAATAGATGGAGCCACAGAAACCCCAGTGGCTTAAATGTGGCAGGAGTTCCTTTCCTTCTGTAGTAATATGGAATAGGTGTTTAGGGACTGATGTGGCTTCCTGTGATGTCAGCAACTTCAGGTTCTCTCTGTCTCGTTGCTATACCAAACTCATGATGCATAGCTATCAGAGTGCCAGCCATCACATCTGCATTCTAGCTAGTAGGAAGAAAGATGTATTGAAAATGTGAATGCCTCATCCTGCTAAGTCGCAGTTAACATTTTGGTTTACATGTTGCTTGTTGCTGAGCCACATGGACTCTCCTAGTTGCAAGGGAGATTGGATAGCTGTGTGCCAACTGTGTTTGTTTGGAAAAAAAAGTCAGAAGAAGGAGGGGAGAATAGTAGAGGAGACAGTAAAGTAATGTTACCCAGAGTGGGGACGAATACAAGCAGAAGATGGTTTGAACCTGTAAGACCTGCTGCGTACTAAATAGAATAGAAACTGGATTTGAATATGCAGAGAAGTGTGGGCAGATACTTGATGGGTTTCTGAGCAATTAACAAAAGGTATATTAGATGGTATTTGGAAATTTCAATTTGCTAGAACTTGCACCTAGGAAGCAGTTCAGGCCTTGAACAGGAGGGATGTTTAGCTTAGTCACAGAACTTTGCTTTCCTATTACAGCAAACAGCTGTTTTGGGGAGATAATTCTTACTGCTTTGTGTGGAAATGAAGGAAGTGTGGGGTTGTAGGGAGACTGTGAGGAACAATTGTTTCAGTCTGGCCACAGGACCTGTTCTGGGCGGGAGAGATGAGAGGACAGTCATGTTTGAAGGTGGTACCCATAAAGAGAGGCAGCAGGCTAAGTGGATACCATACTGGAAAAGGAAGGGTGAAACTGAAAATGACTCCCACATCTGGGTTAGAGGAAAGAAAGGTAGGCAATGGCATCATGCAGGTAAATTTCCATCCACAGAAGTTTAGAGATGCCAGTGCCTTATTTAGTTACAGCAAGATGTGAAATTGAGAGCATCACTAGAAAGCCTAGAGCTGAAACAGCTGCTCTGACTGTTTCGAGGTAAATTAGCAAGGGAAAAAAAGCACTCTGAAGAAGCCTTTACACATCACCAATTCTTGTTTTTTATTCCTACTCTTGGATGTTTCCTCTAAGTTTTAATTCTCATCAATTGCTTGGGTGGTTTTTGTTTGGAA
The DNA here is from genome assembly GCF_943737965.1 of Phodopus roborovskii. NCBI lineage: Eukaryota > Metazoa > Chordata > Mammalia > Rodentia > Cricetidae > Phodopus > Phodopus roborovskii. Next base: position 5,075,520 of record NW_026126459.1, on the reverse strand, counting down.
GATTTTGATTTTGAAGGAAGTGATGTACTGAAGGCTAATTGCTGTGTGATGGCAAGCAGCAGGCTACAGAGAGTGTCTCCAACCCAGCACTGGCTCTATGGGTCACCCAGGGCCGTCTCCAGAAGCATTGCTTACCCACACTGGCACCTTGGTGCTCTCTGGAAGGTGTCATCTTTGTAGTATTCTTTCTTCTGTACTCAAAGGGCAGTGGGAGAAGTAATAGCATCGTGTGACTGGAAAGCATTCCTGTGCAAATGGTACATGATGGCTGTGGAATCAGTTACGCTGTTGTCATCATCCTGCCTTTATAGTCACAGCCAGAGCCATGGATGCCACTGTCTGTACTGACAACCTTGATGGGGAGTGAGGCTTGCTTACCTCTGCTCATATATAACAGATGAGGGGACTCATGACACACACTGGATGCCACTGGAACACTTAAGCTGATGAGGCCTGCTGTTGATCTTTGCCATTTTAAAAGTAAATGTAAACCGTATAATCTATATTCCTGCCTTCCCAAACCAACAGATTTTACTAAGAATACTGGCTTCCAGTCAGCCTTTCTTTGGTCTTTGTTTTGGGAAAGCTCCTTTGTTCCTGTAAAATGATACAGGCTCATTGTGAAGATCTGGTCACTTCTAAGTGACAATCCTAAGTAGTCATCAGCACTTGATGAACATAATTCTAGACATTCATACACATAGAGGTGTGACTAACAAGGGCTATGGACAGCTTGAGAGCAGTGTCTTTGTTTTTTGGTTTGTTTTTGTTTGTTTGTTTTTTTCCTTTGTGGAGGAGAGGAACAGGGTCTCACTGTAGTGCAAGTTTACTTTGAACTCAGTCCTCCTGTCTCAGCTTCCCAAGCTATGAAACTACAAGTGTGCACCAACCCAATATATCATATGCTAATTTGTGATCAAAGTTTTTCAAATGCCTGCTTCTAGCAGTAACTCCAAGGGCACCTTCTGTTGCATGACCACCAGTGGTCATAAAAGATAGAACTGTGAGGATCATCAAGGACTTTTTCTTCCAAATGTTAATAAAAAAGGAAAATAAGAATGTGTGAGCTGACGTCCGCATGACTGGGAGCTGGTACCAGTGGCGCTTTAGGATTGATTCACTGGTGGTGTCATTGGTTAAACAATGTGTTCTCTGGGCCTTGAGCATGGAGGAGAGTCTTGGATGCCTTCTCAGGAATGTTAGAGGTGCTGAATGCAGGCCCTCAACAGGAGCTAAATACAAGAACTCAACAGTTCTCTGCAGAGGGAAGCCACCTCAGCTTACTAGAGAGTCCCTGGGATTTTCACCAGGTGAAGTCAAGCAGTGAGCTTACTGGCCAGCTTCATTACAGTAAACCAGGGTCACATCGGTCCCCTAAGGATGGTCAGATACTGACATTGTACAGACACGTTTTTAAACATGTATAAAAATAAAGGATAGAATCACACACAACCAGTTTTAAAGAAATTATAAGGACTAATTGGATGATTTTGTTTTAAAAAGAACTTGGAAAAATAAAAAAAAGACTTTAGCAAATTAGAATATATGCCCAAAAAGATGAATAATTATTTCAGAAGCAAGATTGGAAAAAAGAGAATGATGAATAAATGTATACAGAATTAAGTATTTTCAGTATAAAGTAGTATTGCTTAGTTTTTTTGTTAAAAAATGACAGCTGAGTATGTATGATAAGCTTTCCAGGACAAGCTCTAAACAGAAATAGAGTGCACAAACTCCCACAAGGAAAAAAATGTAATAAGAAAGAAGTTAAAATCTTTACAAATGGAAGAAGCATACACTAAATCAAGTAGAAATGTAAAAAGTAAACTTATAAGATTAAGCTCAGATATATTAATCATGACAGTTATCAGCAGATGGAACTCCTTTTAGAAGGCAGAGACTATCAGATGAAGGAAAAAAATTCCAGACATATGCTGTGAGTCTAAGTTCACATTGAGGGTGAAAGCAGATGGCTAGAACAAGATATCATTAACTAACTAACTAACTAACTAATAATAATAATAATAATAATAATGATAATGATAATGATAATGATAATGATAATGATAATGATGGCTCAATGAGAAAAAATGCCTGTCACTAAGCCTAGCAACCAGAACCTACAATGTAGAAGGAGAGAACCAGTTCCTGAAAGTTGTCTCTGATCTCCACATTCATACAGTCACACACACACACACACACACACACACACACACACACACACACACTAATAAATACATGTAAAATAATTCAAACCAATATAGTTATAGTAAGATCTGACCAAACAGAATAAGAAAGGTAATGAAAAAAATGTTCAATTCCCCAGAAGGCAAAAAGCTTTTAATGTGAATATTCCCAGCGAAGTAACTTCGAAGATTGGGAAGCAAACTTTGGTGGGACTGCAGAAGGAGACTGAACTTACTATCATGGTAGACAATTTCCAAACATACCTTTTAATTATTTGTACATGGAATGCACCAGGTATTTCAAGAAACCTGTATCATGCAAACCAGTTTTCCTGACCATAATGCAATTTAAGTTTGAATACAAGAAGAAAAAAAAATAGACATGAAAATTGCCATACACTTGCTGTAAAAAGTGTTTCTTTTAAGATCCAGCAGAGAGAGTAACTCCCAGCCTTCCTGCTGACTTGGCTTTGTGTTGGGGGTCCAGCCATCTCAGTAAACAACAGAAGGTAAAACAAGCACTGGAGATGGTAAAGTGCTTGCCTCAAGCCTGTAATCCCAGCACCGAGGAGGCAGACACAGGAGAGATGGCCTCTCATGGCTCTAAGGCAGCCTGTGTAGCTGAATCAGTGAGCTCCAGGGTCTGTGAGAGACCCTGCTTCCAAAAGGTAGAAAGTGATTGAGGAAGACATTTGGTATAGAACTCTAGTCACCACATATATGTGGATACATACATGTGCTGCACACACATTCATAGGTGAGTGACACACACAAACACACATGCATACACATGCAAGGCATTAAATACATAAAAGAAACAAACTGTTCCATATAGAAAACAAGATAAGGTCTACAGAATACACACAAAGAAAAGAGCTTTGGTAAGATGGTAGTAGCAACATCAAAATATACACTATTTCAAACAAAAAATAGTAAAAACAAAACATATGTAGTGTATTCTACCAAGAATGTTTGTAAAAAATTTTACATGTGTGTCTGTGTACCACGTTTGTCCAGTTCTCACAGAGGACAGATTCCCTGGAACTGTTGTTACAGATGGTTGTAAGCTGCCATGTGAGTACTGGGAATTGAACCCCAATCCTCTGGTAGAGCTATTAATACTCTTAAACACTGAGCTATCTTTCCAGTCCCATATGTATGGGCATCCAGGTGCCATGGTTTACACATGGAGATCAGACAGAGGACAGCTTTTGGGGATCAGTTTTTTCCTTTCACCATGTGGGTTTCAGGAATTAAACTCAGGCTGTCAATCTTGGTGGTAGGTGGCAGATGGCCCAATACACATTATCTTTAAAGATACTGCTTATAATTTAAAAATCATGGTAACTTAGGTACAAATCCCAGAATGTATGAGATCAATATATTTGGATTATATTGCATAATTGAAGTACATTAAGGAAGACCTGTGTAAATGGGAAAACATGTCGTGCTTATTGGAATAATGCAAGTATGTCAGTTGTCTCCAAATTGAAGAGTTGGTGAGGGTTTTTGTTTGTTTGTTTGTTTGTTTTTTGTCTTGGTACCACTGTTGTTTTGAACAGATTGATTCTTTTATGGCTGTTATGCATTGTAGGTATTTGCCTTGCCCCCCAACCCCCAGATGACATTGGTACATTCTTTACTATTTGTGAGAATCAAAAACATCTGCAGACATGGCCAGATGTCCCCTGTGGCCCAAAATTGCCTCCAGTTGAGAACTACTGATTCAGTGCAATTACAATCAAAATTTCCAGAAGGATTTTAAAAACTGAACATGATGGGCTGATAATAAAATGTATTTGGAAAAATCAAAAAGTCAAGAATAATACATGCTATGCTGACATGTGCACGCACACACACACAAATGCACACACACTGTGATCCATGGTAGTTCACATCACATGTATAATTGCAATGCTTTAATGAGATTAGATTTCTGTCTCAGATCTTGTATGCACACAATAATTGTAGATAAATTGGACTTAAAGGTATAAAAGCAAAAATTTTAAATGTTTAGAAGAAAAATTGGGAAGATGTATTTTCTGTAATATTAGGATAGAGAAATACTCTTTTAGATGTAAAAAAAAAAATAGTGGGAATAGGTTCTTACTTGCCAACATAGCCAGGAACTGCCCCCCCCCCCCGTTCTGTGGTTCTGGGGATTGAACTTCAGGCCCCATCTACACAGTGCTACACAAGCACTCACTTCTCAACTATACCCTCAGCCCCAGAAACAGTGTATATTGTAAATATGTGTGGTGCTGGGTGATAGGCAATATTCTGTTGTTAGCCCAGTGTCCTGTGTTTCTGTCTAATCTCCCCAAGAGGGTAGAATCTGTGGATAATTACCTGTAATTGCTGCATTATATTTAGGTGGACTTAATCTAATCACACGACCTTGGGAAGTGTAGCACTTTCTCCAGCTGGTGCCAGAGGACAAAGTGAGAGGTTCCAAGTCAGAGAAGGACATAGCACACACTTTACTGAACTGAAGATGAGGGGTGAGGAATATAAGTGTCTTCTAGAAGCTGTGAATGGGACCTACTTACCAGCTGTCAAGGAAATGGAGCCCTCAGCTGAGAGGAACTTAATTCCACCAAAACCTAAATAACCTTGGAAATAATTCTTCCTCAGTCTTCAGACAGGAATTCTACTGGGATAACACCTTGATTTTGGCCTCAGACTCAGAAACAGTTCAGTGTGAGGAAGTGTCTCTTGCTTTCCTCCTGCTGCTTTTGTATTTAAGTCTGATTTGTGTTGATTTTGCATTGTAGTAAAGGCAGGATCTTACTTCAGTTTTCTGCTTGAGAATGTCTGGTTTTACCAACCCCTCTTACTGAAGCTCCCATCTGTCCTCTCCACGACATGTGTTCTTGGCACTGGTTACGCTCAACTGACCGTAAATGTGTGGATTCATTTCTGAGCAGTCTGCTCTGAAACAGGGATCTATATGTCTGGTTTGTTCCAGCACCACTTGTTCTGACCAGTTTTTAATGGATTTTTTTTTTTTGTAGTGGATTTTGAGAACAAAACCCACTATATAGAAAGTAGAAAAAGGCTCAGAAGTCTATGGGAAATTTCTTAACACATATAACTGAAAAGGGATTTAAGTCCAGAGTCCATAAAGAATTTCTACTAATCAGTGTAAAGGGGGAGAGCGATGGACAGAAAAGTAGACACAGAAGAATTTTCTAGGGAAGTAGAGGAAATGTGTAAGGCCAAGAAGCACTGTTCATGATGTCAGCCTTACAGCATTATGATAGAAACAACAGCTATGAAAGGAAATTTTGTGAGAGAATATAATTTACGACAACTTCAGAGCCATTGTCTGTGTGTGCGCGTGGCTCTGTGTGTGTATGTGTGTGTTCCCATATGCTTACTGAGGATTGAGCTGGTGCCATGTCAGACACACATCCAACCTGTCAGCTACTTCCCCAGCATGGGTACTGGGGATCCCCCTACTGCAGTTTCACTCAGTTGTCTCAGCCACTACTTCTCTGTCCCTGGAGCCGGGCATTTAACTGTTTGTGAATTCTCCTATTGTTCTTGAGACCTCTTGGTTGCCTTGACTTGGATCACATGTATTTATGGACAAAAGGCTGACATGAACTTGCCCTAACTCCCTCTCTAAAGATCTCCAGTGATAATAGTGGGCCCTTCCTTCTTATCTTATCAACCATTTCATTTAATTTTTCAGAAGCAACAGAGAGGTGTCTCTAGAGTGGGGCTTCTAGAAGTTTTCCTCCAAGGTCATGGTGCTGCTGAGAAATTGGTGGCTGAGGTCTCCACCCCTGCCCTTCTCTTGGAATTCCTTACAGCAGGAAAGAGAGCCTCTTTGCCTAGGGTCATGGTTCCTCCTGAGGGTGTGCATACCCACTGATTAGCTGTGATCTAGCTCTCTTGCTTCATGGCAGTAGCTGTGAGGAGAGTCTAACCTGACAGCTTCTAGAAGGATCTTGCTCTAGTCCAGCCCTGCCTCCTTCACTCCTCACAGACCTTGTTCCTAAGAGCTCCTTCTGGTGAACCCCACATGGACAAGTGTCTTAGGTGTTTTCTAGGGAGCTCAGCAGTGGCTTTCTCTCCAGATGGAGAAGGAGAGACAATAATAAGAGGTGAATATGAGAGAGAAAAGAGAGAAAACAAACGCCAAGAAGTGCTGATGGCTGCTGAGTTTGGGTGCTGAACACATGAATGCCTTGTGTTATTCTTGAACTTTCTTTGTGAGTTTAACATTACGATGGGAATGGAAGTTTGAAAAAGTAGACCAGAGATCAGTTGCTTGAAGATATTTCAGTATGATTATGCTCCAAGGACATGAAATTGAGCAGAGTGTGGTGGCTCATCTGTAATCCTTGCATGCAAGAGGCTGAGACAGAAGATGTGCTGTGAGTTTGAAGCCAGCCTGGACCACCCAGTGAGAGGAACTGGGTGCTAAGATCCCAAAAGTGTGTGAGTCTGAAGCATTACAAAGAAACTCCAGCCCCTTGAAGCTGCCTTTCTCTCTTCCTGGTTCCTCGGCAGTTCACTGAATCCTTTGCTTCCCTTTCCTTTGTTTTCTTTCTCTCTTGTATGTGTTCTGGTGTGTATGTGTAGAGGTCAGAGGTCACTTCTGGGTGCCTTTTCTCAATTATTCTCTACCTTATTTTTGAGATTGGGTATCTCACTGAGCCTAGACATTACTGATTCAGTTAGGCTGGGTGACCAGTGAACTCCAGGGACCCTCCCATCTCTCTCCCTAACACTGGGATTCCTAAGTGCACACCACTGTACCTGGCTTTCTATGTGGGCCCTGGAGATCCCAGCTCAGGTCCTCATGTGTACATGGCAAACACTACCAACTGAACCATTTCTTCAGCACCTGGGTATTTTCTAAGATAGAGCATATTATCTTTTATGAAAATTTTTTTTTTCCTTAAAGCTGAGTCTCACTGTGTTGCCCAGAATGATGGCCTCCAGAGCTGGGCCTTGGCACTTGTGCTCCAGCCTTCTTAGTCTACAGTATATGCCACCACCCTGGTTCTAAAGAATAATTCAGGGGGACTGATGCAAGTTTACTTAAATCACAACTGAGAGGACCCTGCTGATCTGTGATGGCAGTGTTTGTTAACGTGAGGGGACAGTTTGGACTTGTTGGTTTACAGGGCCTCTTAGGTTCAGACTCACAGTTGCACTGATAATGTCTTGTAGTCTCTCAGTTCCGTATCTAGTCTAAGAGCTGTCACGGGCCCCACCCCGTCTGCTTTGAGGTATTTATTATCTGAGTGCTGCAGGCTCAATAGGCTCTCCAGCCTCTCCAGATCGTCTCTACAAAGTTCTGCAGCCTCAGCATCTTCCAGTAACTTCCCGGCATTACTTCCTATGGCATTTTCAAAGTCTTAATTGCTGTCTTGTGATGACAGCAAAGGGACTTCATTTCTGATGAGGAACTAAATGTGTGCACACACCTCCTCCTTGACTTGTGGAAATCCAGAAATAGATGTTGTATACCTTACTTCCAGTGTGTGCTCTGTAATTCAAGGAAGGATAATCACGAATGTGCATAGGCTTTCTATGGCCTGGCTGCTTTTCTTCCTTCTAAAGATGGCTACATAGTGTTTTAGCCATTGTGTTGCCTGGTTTTAACTGTCAACTTGACATGACCTAGAATCGCCTAGGAAGACAGAGTCTTGATCAGGTTAGCCCATGGGCCTGTCTGAGAAGGACTGTCTTGCTTTTTAATTGAAGTGGGGAGATCCACCCTTTGTGGGCAGTGCCATGGCCTAGGATGGGTTCTGAGCTATATAAAAGTGAAAAAAACTCACTGTGCAAGTGCTTTCATTTCTCTGCTCTCGGCTATGGCTGTGATGTGACAAGCTGCTACTTAACTTCCTGCCTTGACTTCCCCTTAATGATGGGCTATGATATGGAATTGTAACCCAGATACTCTTTCTTCCCTCTCTCTCTCTCTCTCTCTCTCTCTCTCTCTCTCTCTAAGGTTACAGCAACAGAAGTGAAATGAGATGGGGTGATTCTGGGCCAGAAGGCATCTCAAAACATGCATGAGGTTTTCCCTTCGTGAGTTGTTCTGAGCTTGACTTCTCTCACAGTTTCCTCAGAAGGAACCTTCCGAAATGCTTATTAATCTACTCCTGTGCTGCTCATGTCATTTCAGAGATAATTTTGCTGCTGAATATTGAAGGAGCAATCGTTATAGTTTCTGATTAAACCTACAGAAAAAAGCTAGATGATGGAAACTCCGGTTTCCACTGTTTGCCAGGATTAATTAGAAAATCTCCAAGTCAAAAATAAGGCCATTTCAATTATTCATTTTCATGTAAGGTTACAACAAAATGAAAAGCTACAAGTGTAAATGAAAAGTCCTTGTTATTTCTTCAGGCTCTGGCACCTACTATTCTTGTGCCTTGTGCCCAAGTGGTTCCTTTTGCCAGAAATAATTTCTGTCTTCTGTTTTTACTGGTATGCATACCACCCCTAAAGCCTCTTCCAGTTTCACCTCTATCTGAGACTCTCCAGTAGTTAGTTAGGAAAGTCAGTTCTTCCCCCATAAACTTATCTGTGTGCAGGGCTTAACTTCCTGTCAGGCTTCCTGAAGGCAGAGCCTGTCTCATGCAGACCTATTTCTTCTAAGGCATTTTTCTCGTATGATCCCAGACATATACTTCTCACAAATTTGGGGGCTCAAATGTGGAGTTTTATAAAAGTAAATAACTATAAAGTCTGACATGTTATAAATATAGACATAAAAGAAAAAAGAAAAAAAGAAAGATAAGCCTGGCACAATGGCATATACCTTTTGAGTTTTGAAAGAAAATAGCCCCAGTGAACTAGCTCTAATTAAATGCTTTTCTTCATAAGAGTTGCTGTGGTCATGGAGGCTCTTCATAGCAATAGAAACCCTAACTAAGACACCTGTAATCCCAGCTACTAAGGAGGCTGAAACAAGGGCTTCAAGAGTTCAAGGCGAGCCTGAATGACACAGTGAAACAGTCTCAAAATAAAATACAAAGAGCTCTTGCTTAGCATGGATAATACCCAGTGCAATGTCCAGTATCTTTGTGTGTCTCTGTGTGGGTTTGTGTACATCAATGAGTGTTAGTGGTGACCAGAAGAGGACTTTAGTTCCTGGAGTTGGAGTTACAGGCTGCTGTGTGCCACCCAATGTGGGTGCTGGCCACCAAACGCAGGTTTCTGCAATAGCAGTGCGTGCGCTTGCCCACTGACTGCTGTCTCCACTCCCTCTTACATCTTAAGGTGTGTAAGGACTGTAGGATTGAGACCTGCAGTTGTTCACTTAAAATACAGGGTTTTAACTATGGAAACTCTATGTCATTTCCTTTGCCTCGGTGATGTCAGATTTTATTTCACATCCCTCACTGAGTCTTACCTTTTTTTTTTTTTTTTTTTTTTTTTTTTTGAAGGGGGGTTTGGTTTTTTGAGACAGGGTTTCTCTGTGTAGCCTTGTGTAGCCTCTGTGAACAGCCTTGGCTGTTCTGGAACTCTCTCTCTGTAGACCAGGCTGGCCTTGAATTCACAGAGATTCATCTGCCACTGCCTCCTGAGTGCTGGGATTGAAGGTGTGTGCCACCACCACCTGGCAAGTCTTATCTTTATGTGTAGTATTTTCATGTTTGAAAGTCCTTTCAAAATACCAAATACATACATAAATTGTGTTTTTGTGGCAGAATCTCACTGTAGAGTCCAGGCTGGATATCCAGGCTGACTTCAAACTTAGCCTTTCTGCTGTCTCTGCCCAAGTAGGGGTTTACAGATATGCCTCCATCATGCCAGGCTAAACTGCCTTCTCGTACACAATCTATCAAAACCACTGAACTCATAGTACATCCTTATAACTACTTATCACACATAAAGAATCCAACTTAATTGGAAACACATGCTTTTATGAACTAAGAGCGACCATTCTCCCACATATGAATACCACTCATTGCTCTCTGTAAGCACGACACAGCGTCCATTTTATTTCATGATTTTTATAGATATAAGTGCTCAAAAACTTGTTCACTTAAATCATAGCCAGCACTAGAAGGTACTTTATTGTAGCACTGTCAATCAGTCCTATGAATTTCTTCCAAGTAGCGTGCCAACAATTACCTAGTGACTTATTATAGAAACATTTCCTATTTCTTGTCAACTATAACTTGATAATGTCTTTCCTTCATGCTTTTGAAAGTAAAGAGTTGGGAACACATTGTTTAGGGAAAGATTTTTCTAAATAGTCATTAGGAGTAATTCACTTTTTCGGTTTCTGGGAATATACAAAAATACTTTACTAAAATGTATCAACTATTAATTAAACTTGTTCTCAAACCTAATAAAATCAAAAATTGCAGGGAAATGAAATACTAACTTCCTTATAACTGTCAGTGTAATGTAATTTTCAGAAACTGATTTTATAGTTTATGTTAAATGTTTTCATTTCTTAAAAACAGCAAATTTGGCTTATGCAATTTTTGGAAAATACCTACCATATAATCTACTTGGCAAATGCAACCTCATTGTCAAAACAATAAATTGAATTGGATTTCAAGTGGCCTTTTTCTTCATGAAATGTCTTATTTATTTTAATAAGTATAGGCATTTTCTCCTATTTCTTTTGTGGTAGTTTAGATAGTCCTCATAGACTAATGTGTTTGAATGCTTGGCCCATAAGGAACAGCACTATTAGGAGGTGTTAGAGTAGGTTTGACCTTGTTAGAGGAAGTGTGTCACTGTGGAGGTGGGTTTTGAGGTCTTAAATGTACACAGTCTCCTGCCGCTTGTGGATCAAGATGTAGAACTCTCAACTCCTTCTCTAGCACCATGTCTGCCTTCATGCCACCATGATGAAAATGACTAAACCTTTGAACTGTAACCCAGCTCCAATTAAATGTTTTCCTTTGTAAGAGTTGCTGTGGTCATGGTGTCTCTTCACAGCAATAGAAACCCTAACTAAGACAACCTTCAAATCTCTACATCCTTTACAATTATTACATTTTTATTTACTTATTTTGGGAATGTAAGTGTATATGTGCCCATGCATGCCATAGCATGTGAGGAGGGTCAGAGAACAGCTTGTGGTGCCTTTACCCGCTAAGCCATCTTGCCTGCTTTTTTTGTGGGGGTGTCTCCTGGAGACAAATCTGGCCTTAGAATTTGTATGTAGCAGGCACTGGCCCTGAACTCAGGGTCCTCCTGCCTCTGCCTCCTCAATGCTAAGATATTGGGCATGAGACAGCATGCTGCCATGAGACGCTTAAACCCTTTCCTAAGGTGGCTATCGCCAGCTCAGAGCCTTGAGAACTGTTGCACTGATAACATAAAGATGCCTCCCCACCACACATACAGCCAGGCTTTCATTACTCTGCTCTCAGGGAAGTCTTCCTTAGGAGTGATGCATTCTTTGACTGTAGTTGGGAATGGAAAGCAAATGGATGTTAAGTGAAATTGGTCACCTGTTCTGCTGCTCCATGCTATGATATAGTTTTTCTGAATATCAGGTGTCCTGGTATGGATCAGTGTAAATATCCCATATTGCCATTACTTTGCCTTCAAAAGGCTATGTATGGGACAAGATGCTGCATCTTCCCTGTCTTGTCTAAAGGAGGTCTTCTTGAGGTGGCTTGCTTGTTTTGCTGTTCCTACTATTGGTACTTTATGTTTGGGGAAGAAAGACCCATTCACAAAGTGGATGAAGGATATATCTTTGCTTTGTGAAGTAGCAGGAGTTATGAATGGCCAAGAGGAAAGAATTGACCAAGCCCTTTCAGGCAGATGAGCTTTTGGCAGAAAGATCTACAGATGTTGCAGAACTGGAAACTGATTCCTTTAAAAAAGGTCAGTGTGATCTTAGCCCCTCCGGGGACACTTGTGCTCCCCCACAAATGTGCAGACACCAATACAAAGACAGCTGTCTTATACCTCTTATTGTCTACTGTAGCATGCCAGGGTAGAGTAGCACTGATACTTTCAGGCATCTCTTTTTTTAGTGCTCATGTATGCTGGGTATTTACAACCTAGCTGCATCCTGGCCTAAAGGTTCACCTTTAGAGCTGGTGCTAATGGACAATAACTAACTCAGGAAGGTGAAGGATATTAAAACTGAAAAATAATGCTAAATATAATAAACATAAACAGACACACCAGTTCATTTTCATTAGTGTATTTTCTCTTTTATGCTGAAATTTCTTCTTTTACATTAAAGGTTTATTTGCCTCTTCAAATAATCTATACTTTTCTGATCTGTTCCTCCCATACTGAACACATGAGATTCACTTTGTAGGATTAAGATTCTATAAATATTCTAATTAGAGTCATCATTCTTGCAATGTAAAATTTCCTTTGAGTAGTTTTTACCTTTTGAGCTTTTAGTTTGTTATATGATGATGCCATGTGTTACACTATAGCTATCATTACATTTTACATTATTTTTAAAATACCTCAGATGATAAAACAAAACAGATTTGCTAAGATAGGACAGGGCCAAGGACTTCAAACGGTAGTTTTTAAATCCCTCTGGGCTTACTAATGTTGTAAGTAGTCTATCCTCAGAGATGGGCATGGTGTATGATGTGTATTTAGTAGGCAGAATTAATCTTTAGAAATAACTAAAGTTATATACAAATCCAAAAATAAAAATCTTTTGCCATAGTAAAATTTCAGCGTTATGTTGTTGACAGAAAATACCTCCAAGGCAAGGCTGAGGCTGGAACAGTTCCAGGACAGCCCCTCGCCTCCTGGTTCCTCTCTGGCCAAGGACTCTCCTCCACTTAGGATGAAGACATGGAAATCAACAGAGGTGAGATGCTCCAGTTCCCTTCACCACTGTACCAGGTAACCAAACACATGCATTAAAATCTGAGTGCATTCCTTTGTAGCTCTGCAGGTCAAAAGTGTCTGCAAGGCTGCCTTCCTGGTCCATCTTCCCCATCTCATGAACTGAAAGATAAACTGTACCTGCCATTTGTGGTTTTTATTTTTTATTTTTTCTTATTTTACTTATCGATCTCAGTTCCCTCTCCCTCCCTCACATGTATCCTGAATCCCCCTTCCTATCCCCCTCATTGCATAGGGAGGGTGATGCCTTCCAGGAGGGATCATCAAAATCTGTCAGGTCATTTGGAATAGGGTCTAGGCCCTCCCTCCTGTCTCTAGGCTAAGGGAGTATCCCTCCATGGGAAATGGGCTCCCAAAGTCTGTTCTTACACCAGGGATACATCCTGGTTCCACTGTCAGAAGTCCCTTAGACTGCCCAGGCCTTCTAACTGAGACCCATGTTCAGGGGGTCTGAGTCAGTACAATGCTGGTTTCCCAATTACAGTCTGGGGGTTCATGAGCTCCCCTTTGGTCAGGTCAGCTGTCTGTGGGTTTCTGAAGCCTGGTCTTGACCCCTTTTCTTATCTCTCCTCCCTCTCTGCAGCTGGATTCCAGGAGTTCAGCTCAATGTTTAGCTGTGGGTGTCTGCTTCTGTTTCCATCGGTTACTAGATGAGGACTCTATGATGGCATATACATTAGATATCAATCTCATTATCAGGGAAGGGCATTTAAGGTAGCCTCTGCACTGTTGCTCAGATTGTTAGGGTCATCCTTGTAGGTCTCTGGAGATTTCTCTAGAGTCAGTTACCTCTTCAAACCTATAATGGCTCCCTCTATTATAGATCTCTCCTTTTTTTTTTTTTCTGTCCTCTATTTCATCCCCCCAACTCAATCTTCCTGGTCCACATGTTCTCCTTTTCTCCCCTTCTCTTCTCCTAACTCCCTCCCCACCTCTCCACTCACTGCTCCCCTGTTCCCAATATACTCAGGGGATCTTGTTCCTTTCTCCTTCTGTGGGACCTTGTATGAATCTCTTAGGTTCCTTGTTCTATCCTAGTTTCTCTGACAGTGTGACTTATAGGCTGCTTTTGCTCTATGTCTAAAATCCATATACGAGTGAGTACATACCATGTTTGTCTTTCTGTGACTGGGTTACTTCACTCAGGATGGTTTCTTCTTGTTCCATCCATTTGCCTGTGAATTTCAAGATTCCATTGTTTTATCCGCTGAGTAGTATTCCATTGTGTAAATTTATCACATATTCTTCATCCATTCTTCAGTTGAGGGGCATCTAGGTTGCTTCCAGGTTCTTGCTACTACAAATAATGCTGCTATGAACATAGTTGAGCACATGTCTTTGTTGCATTGATGTGGATCATTTGGGTATATGCCTAAGAGTGGTCCTGTGGTAGACTGATTCCCATTTTCCTGAGGAACTGCCATACTGATCTCCAAAATGGCTGTACAAGTTTGCACTCCCACCAACAGTTCTGAACCCCACTTTTTAATAGGGTTATTTGGTGTTTCAGTGACTAGTTTCTTGAGTTCTTTGTATATTTTGGAGATCAGCCCTCTGTCAGAAGTGGGATTGGTGAAATCTGTGGGCTGCTGTTTGGTCTTGTCAACTGTGTCCTTTGCCTTACAGAAGCTTCTCAGTTTGAGAAGGTCCCATTTGTTTCAGTGTCTGTTCTATTGGTGTTATGTTCAGGAAGCAGTTTTCTGTACCAATTCATTCAAGGGTACCTCCCACTTTCTCTTCTAAGAGGTTTAGTGTGGCTGGATTTATGTTGAGGTCTTTGATCCATTTGGACTTAAGTTTTGTGTATGGCGATAGACGTGGGTCTATCTGCAGTCTTCTACACACCATCATAAGACAATAAAAGGAGATCAAGGGGATACAAATTGGAAAGGAAGAAGTCAAACTGTCACTATTTGCAAATAATATGATAGTTTACATAAGTGCCCAAAAAACTCTACCAGGGAACTCCTACAGCTAGTAAACACCTTCAGCAAATTAGCAGGATACAAGATTAACTAAAAAAAAAAAAAAAAAAAAAAAGAGTAGCCCTACTATATACAGACGATAATGGGGCTGAGAAAGAAATCAGAGAAACATCACCCTTTACAATAGCCACAAACAACATAAAGTATCTTGGGGTAACACTTATCAAACAAGTGAAAGACCTATATAATAAGAACTTTGAGTCTTTAATGAAAGAAATTAAAGAAGATTCCAGAAAATGGAAAGATCTTCCATGCTCTTGGATAGGTAGGATAAACATAGTAAAAATGGCAATCTTGTCAAAAGCTATCTACAGATTCAATGCAATCCCCATCAAAATCTCATCGCAATTCTTCACTGATCTTGAAAGGATAATAATCAACTTTATATGGAAAAACAAAAGACCCAGGATAGCCAAAACAACCCTATACAATAAAATAACTTCAGGAGGCATTACCATTCCTGACTTTAAGCTCTACGATAGAGCTATAGTCCTGAAAACAGCTTGGCATTGACACAAAAATAGACAGGTAAACCAAAGGAATTGAATCAAAAATCCTGATATTAACCCACATACCTATAAACACCTGATTTTCAACAAAATAGCTAAAATTATACAATGGAAGGAAGAAAGCATCTTCAACAAATGGTGCTGGTACAACCTGGATGATGGTGTGTAGAAGACTGCCATTTGTGTATTATGTTATTCAGGGTTTTATATATCAGCAAGATAAAATTGTGTTGAGTTTTCCTTCACATTATAGTGTGTGCTGTTCATATATTTATTTTGTAGTGCTGAGCATGGAACCCAGTGCATGCTGGTCAAACACTCTACCACAAGCTTTATTACAAGTTTACAGTAAGATGACAAAACAGTACAGTCTTAAGTGGCCTTCTCCCTGCTTCCCCTATGTTGAAAGATAATGAAACTTAAACATCATCATCCCCATTTTTTTTTTTTCCTCATCCCCTTCCTCCCATGGAGCTCTTCTTCTCAGCAAGTCCTGCTCAAGATTAGGCCTGACAACTTTTCATTACGGGTGGGGGAGGAGCCCCTGAGGCCATTTCTCCTACTTTCATGTCTTCTGTTGTTTGGCCACTGAGTTTAGGAAGATTTTCTTGCCCAAGCAAAGTGAGAGTTTATTTAGTGGAGCAAGGGCAGCTGTCTGTGGCTGCATCACTAAAGAAAGCAATGTCCCCCTTTCTCCCCACAATTGCCAGTAGTCCCTCTGGAGGGGAACCTCATGATTAAGTGGGGACATGGAGGTGGAAGGTGGATTGTAGGTGGGAAACATATTTCTCTGCCCCAATACAAGAGGAGGATCACCCCTGCTGGACTGAGGCCTCACACTGATTCTTTGTTTTTAGCATCCCAAGCCACAGCAGCCTTAAAGGGAGACCTGTCTATGCAGGAATTGAAACAGGAACAGGGGAATGCATATTCCCAGGCCTGCCTCATCATTACCACTGAGCATGGGCATCTCCCTACTCCCGGGGGCTTCTGCTCTGGCCAGAGGGACCTCTTGAGTATAGCTTCTGACTAAAGCATGGAAGTAGGCACCAAGACAGCCAGCAGAAGAGGCAGCTTCCTCCTCATTCTATCCCAATACTGTGCCACTCACCTTCTGCTGGGCATAAGGCCCACACCAGCTGCTGCATCCATGCACACAGAGATCCATTCATAGGAACCAAGTGTCTCCATTTCCTTGTTTTCTCTCCACAGTACTCTACTGTGCAAGGGAGGCACCAGAAGCAGAGCCAGTGCCTGCCATGTTCCTTCTGTGTTTTCCTACCTCAGACCCACACCTTATTCTACTTATGCTTGCATGTGCCGACTCCTATTTCTGGTTCTGACACAAGGGTCTTCAAGTGCTACTTTTTTTCTATTGCTCTGGAATTCTTCCTGCTTAGTATCTATTAGCATTTAATCTGTCTATTATTATTATTATTATTATTATTATTATTATTATTATTATTATTTTGTCTTCCGCCTTTCTGCTTCATTTCAGGCTGTCTTCTGGTCCATGTGTCCTTTCATTGGTTGGTGTCTAGAACTGTTCCTGTCCTGGGAGTTGTTCTCACTCAGTGACTGCCTTCCCTCCCAGGACCTGAGATTGCTTCTGTTCTTGTTTACTTTTTCCTCAAGATACAAGTAGTACTAAAGAGTTTTTCCAGGTTTCATAGAAACACAGAGACAGACTCCAGATGAAAAAATCCCTTAGAAGCATCCAGCATTCAGAATGGGGAAGGGCACTCTCCTTCAGTGACTTTCATTATCTTTTTTCTTTGTGAGGCATCTGCACATATTTCCTTTCCATGCTTTTTAGATTTGCTTATTTTCATTTTGTCGAGAGTGAACTTTTTTGGTTTTAGACTATTGGATCATAGGCTTTTCTTGCACCGGTCTCTCTCTCTCTCTCTCTCTCTCTCTCTCTCTCTCTCTCTCTCTCTCTCTCTCTCTCTCTCTCTCTCTCTCTCTCTCTGTGTGTGTGTGTGTGTGTGTGTGTGTGTGTGTGCCATACCTCTTACCCCTCCTGATTAACAGGACCTCATTTGCCTGCTCATGTCCTGCCCTTCTGCAGTGCTAGCTGCAAGGCTCACACTGGCAGCTTGCAGTCCCCTGCTTTCACTGATGTCAGAGATAATGCCTGTCTGACCTGTATGACACAGGGTGTGGAGGTTCAGCTGCTAGGTCAGCTGCTAGGGAAGTGTGTGTCCCATCATGTGGTCAGCTTCTGAGGCAGTGTGTGTGGGTCCCCTCGACTGACTGGGTGGCATGCTCCCTCAGGCTGTTCCTGCTTCCTTCCTTTATGAACAGATTCAGTTCCTAATAGTGTGCAGCCTGCTCTTCCTTTCCTGTGAATGCTGTTCCTTGACGTTCTAGTGCATTTCCTAGGAAGGGGCTTTGACTTCTTGACTGACCCCTTTTCTCAGTACTTTTAGGTACTGGATTTAAGGGCTTTCCTAAGAGTTGAAACAGTTCCATTTTACTGTTCCTTAATACAAAACAACTTATAGATTAAAAAAAAATAGATAATTTTAAGACAGGAGGTCAAATGATTTTAAAATTTACTATTAATTTATTTGATGCTTATAGCTTTTCAGTAGAAAACTGACTTAAATATCCCTCTGTGCAGTAGAGCCAGAGACATCAAATGCCACCTGGTTTCCTGAATCAGTTTTTAAACCCTGACATTTTTACCTTGTTTTAGAGGAACACTCAGTTACTGGCTTACATAATACCTTATTTTGTATCAATAAGAAAATGATAACTGCTTTCACAGGGAACATTCTAGTAGCTGAGTTTCTCACTTTTAAGGCATGATTGTGTGTTAACAGTGTCCCATCGCCCTCTTGACAAGCATGACCTCCTGTCACACTAGGGACATTCAGTGTAGTCAATATGTCTTCTCTAGCTGCCTGTTCCTGTAGCAGAAGACAAATCCTAGCAAGCTGAACAGTAAAACTGATTGTTGTTGCAGTGAACTGCCTGCAGAGTGCTTGTCTTCTCCGTCAGCCTTCTCCTTTTTTCCCCATGCAGAGCCAGAAGGGAGTGATGTTGTCCAGGACTCGGGCAGTGTGAGGTGGCTTTAAAACATCTCTTAAAAATCTCAAATAAAAACAAACCTCTTTAACTATTCTCTTTCTACAATTGAGAGAAAACTATCTTAAAGGAGACAAAAGTATTTAAAGGTATATTTTAAAAGATTGATTTATATGGGCTGTCTGCCTGTGTGAGTTTCTCATGTGTGCAACGCCTTCGAGGCCAGAGGCATTGGATCCCATTAGAACGGCAGTTACAGACAGTTGTGAGAGTCAGCAGATGTGGATGCTGGGAACTGAACTCCGATCCTCTGGAAGAGCAGCTGATGCTCATGGTCACACCAAACTATTTTTACCACAGGTGCTGGGGATCTGAACTCAGGACCTCATGCCTGTACAGCAAGGGCTCTTGCTGACTGAGCCACTGCTCCAGCCCCAAGTTTCATTTTTATTTTAGTGCTGTTCCTCTTTCACTAGTTCTCATTATGTAAACTTAAATCTTCTAATAAAAATAGTGGGGAAAATTAACATAAAATATAAAGAAATGAGCCAGTAATCCATAAAGGCATGGAGGAAATGTTAATGCCCTTTAGTAAGAGCAAGAGGCTAGTGAAAGTGTCTGTACCACAAGAATCTGTAATAGGAGTCTAGAAAGGACAGAACTCTGGAGAGTACAAGGGTTGGAGTCTCTGGGTACAGGAAGGGGGCAGAGGGCTTTTAGGAAACTACTCTGTACAGTAATGATCAGCATGTGTCGTTAGACCTTTGCCCAAACCCAAAGCATGAATGGCAGTAGAGGTGTGTCCAGTGTTAACTACAGACCTGAGTGAGCGTGTGTCTGTAGTTTGCTGCAGCAACCCTACCATTCGGAGACCATGACTATAGTAATGCTGCCAGGAAGATGGACAGGTACACAGAGAGGTCTGTACCTTCTACTCAATTTTGCTGTAAACCCAAAGTAGTTTTGAAATATTTTGTTTTTAAGACTTTTTTTTATAAAGTCTTAAGAGTTAGACAAATATTCCTAAGAATACTTAAACTCCACAAATAATAATGGGATGATAAATTGATTTGGCTACATAAAAGTTAAAGACTTGTATAAGGCAAAAAATAGTATAAAAAGTTTTAAGAAGTTAAAAACTGCAAATGAACAATAAGCTGATAATGAGATATTTCTTTAATAGATCAGCAGTTTTGGAAATTGATGAGGAGGACAGTCAGGATGACTCTGTAGAGGAAGGTGCTTGTTGCCAATCCTGAGGACCTGAGTTCAATCCCTGAGACCCACATGGTGGAAGGAGAGAACCCACTCTCTTAAGTGCTCTAACTATATATGAACTGTGGCATATGTGTGCCTCTCCAATATACACCCAAATGAATAAATGAACATAACAGAGTTCTTTAAGAAGTTGATAAGCAGGGGGCTGGGGCTGCAGCTAAGTGGTAGAGAGTGCTTTATGTACTTAAGGTCCTAGATCCGATTTACACCACTAAACATGTACACGTGCAAGGATGAAATGCCTCACAGAATATTATTTAGCCTCATCTGTAATTAGTAAAGCAAAATTGTGTGGCTTTCACACTGAGGAAAAAAGATGTAATTGCTACCAACCTGTATTTGCACTGAGAGGAAGAGTCACTCCAACACACTGCTGGATACAAGCAGGTGCGACTTCTGAGAGCACAATTTGGCGCCGTTCAAACTGAAAACAAGCCCATGTGAGCGCTCAGTGATGCCACTGTGAACATGCAGCTTGAAAAGATAGCTGTATGAAGCTTTTTATTGCAACAATTTTAATAGATAGAAACAAGAAAAATCCTGGAATGATTACCAATAGGAGATAATTAAGTTAATTCACACATCAGGAATACAGCTCAGCTCTATCCTGAGAGAAGGACATTTGTAATGTGCACTGGAGCAAAAGAAGCTGATGTGGGGACAGTGCTCAGTGAATGATTACATTCATCATATAGCAAGATGAACAAGGTAGATTGCTTAGTCCCGGGCAGGCTAGAGAGTAATGTGCATATACATACATATGTGTATTCACACACACACACACACACACACACACACACACACACACACACACAGTGATTCCATTTAGCTTTAAAAATATGTGTTGACACAGAAAAATTTCTACCAAACTCATAAAGTAAACTGAGTACCAGTTGCCCCAAGTAGAGGAATGCAACTTGGAGAAGTGAGCAGAAGCTTTGTTCTTCACTCTATACCATTCATGTTGTTTTGTGTTTTTCAGTAAGTATTTTCTACTCTAAAAAATAATAATTCACAAATATAGACATTGAAATGGACTTTTAAGCAGAAGCAATGATGCAGCAGAAATGAGAATGATGAACAAACATAATTAGAATAAGTATAATTCCCACTTCTCTAGCAACTCTGTTGAGTGCAAATCTCTGCAAATAGGAAAAATGCACAGGAATAAAACCAAAGGGCAAAATTTGTATAGTCTTCATTTTGCAAAATACTTAGCAGAAACAGCAGAACAGACATTTGTCATCCATCAGTATTGATTTAGCAACTCACAGCGACATAGAAGGTTCTGGTCAGCCTTAATTTTGTGTGAACCACTTCATAACATCCCTATCAGTTGCTATGGAAACAGCTGCAACCAAAAGGAAAAAAATCTGCAGCCTTGTGTGTGTGTGTGTGTGTGTGTGTGTGTGTGTGTGTGTGTGTGTGTGCGTGTGTGTGTTTTCAGTCTTTTCAGGCATGAAAAGAAGGTGTTTTTTTTTTGTTTGTTGTTTGTTTTAGTTTTGGTTTTTGAGGTAGTAAAAGCTACAAATAACATTATCAAACTTAATGATAAAAACTCTGGAGAGTATGAAGGAAGAAAACAGACCAGTGTCAATTATAAACATAGATTTCCTTCATTTTGAAAAAAACACTCTGGTGAGCCCTGCTCTACTTTTGAAAGCTCTGTTCTGCCAATAACTTTATTTGTGGGGCTGACAAGAGGCCTTACTCCTTGAGAGTGCTTGCTGTGCAGTCATGAGGATCTGAGTTCAAAGCCTGAGAACCACATAAAGAGTGTGTGACCACAAGCATTGGCAACTGCAGTGTTGTGTGGAGGGATGGAGAGGGCAGAGAAAGGAGCATTATTACACAACAGTGAGCTCAAGGTTCAGTGTCAAGAGACCTTGTCTCAAGAGAATAAGGCATACAGTCAAAGAGGGCATTCCACATTACCCTCCAACCTTCAAGTGCTTGTGATGGCATGTGCTCTTGCAAGAATGCATGCATGCGCACGAACATGAGTGCACACATGTAGATTTTTGTCATTTAGAATCTGGGAAGCTTTGTATCATTATAAAACATAATTATTAAAATATAAAATGAAATTAATGTATCTTTGGGGTTTTTCTTCTGTGAAGTTAGTATTTTTGCTCTAAGATGATGATGAGTTTAAATGTGTGCAAGATCCAACAGGTAACCATGGATACACTCTGTTTGCATTATCTTTTATATCCTTCGCATGGAAGAAAGGAGATACAAATACAAGATAGAAGAGATTGTCATAGTCTGATAGGCTTGACTTATGTTGGTAGCTTGGCAATCTGAGCTCATGTAATTTGTCTTATCAGCAAGCTAAAGAAAAATCCATAAGATAATTTCACTTGATAGAGTCCAGCACCCATTTATGGAAAAACTTGGCAAACTTGAAATCAGGTGGTAGGCAAACAATATGAATAGTATTTCAGCAAATATGGATAGTAAAGAAATGCTGGGAGAGGTAGCCAGCATTGTCAGCCTGAAGACACAGTGAAATAATTAGAATGGCTGAAATAGAAATAGGGACAACCGCATACAGATGTGGGCGTGGAGGGATCAGACCACTCCTGTTTTGATGGTAGGAATTTTAGATGAAGTCACCCTTCAATTTGGTAGAAGCTTATAAAATGGAACACACAGGGCAGAGACAGGGCTTATTATTGAAAGCACTTCTTGCTCTTGTAGAGGACCCAGGTTTGATTCTCAGCACCCACATGGCAGCTTACAACCCCCTTTAAGTCCAGTTCCAAGGGATCCAGTACCTTCTTCTTGCCCACATGGGCCCCAGGAATACAATGGTACATAGATGCACATGCCAGCAAAGCACTCATACACAATAAATAAATAAGCAAATCTTTAAAAATAGAACCAATTGAGTATGTGCTTGTGCTGGGTACGATTAATCCCAACACTCAGGAGGCAGAGGCAGAGGCAGATGGATTTCTGTGAGTCCCAGGCCAGCCTGGACTACAGAGTGAGATCCTATCTCAAAAACAACAAAACTTGAATATAACATCCATCCAAATACCCCAACAATGACACCCCTAGTCATTATCTCATAGATATGGAAATTTGCTTACATTATATAAAAACCTGCATGCGGCAATTTTATACATAACGGCCTAGGTCCAGTGCTTGAGTGGGTTAGATGAGGAACTTTTGGTGTGCACAACTTGGGTGAATCTCTAGCAACTGTGCTGGATGAAAAGAGCCAATTCTAAAGGGCTATAGACTGTGGTCCCATTTATATAACACAATTTAAATGTCAAAATTACAGACAGGCTGGACAGATCTGTAGGAGCCTGGGATAGAAATGCTTAGTCTCCTGGCTGATTCATGTCAGATCCCAAACATGATGTCCTAGTTAGGATTACTATAGGTGTGATAAAACCATGACCAAAAGCAATTTGGGAAAGAAAGGGTTTATTTCACTACAGTTCCATATACTAATTATCATCAAAGCACTGAGGGTAGCAACTTAGGCAGGGCAGGAACCTGGGGGGGGGGGAGCAGAAGCTGATGCAGAGGCCATGGGGTAGGGGGAGGTGCTACTTACTGGCTTGTTCCCCATGATTGCTCAACCTGCTTTCTTATAGGCACCAGGACCACCAGGCCAGGGGGGCACCACCCACAATGGGCTGGGCTTGCCCCCATCAATCACTGATTGCCTGCATGGTTGCCTACAGCCCAATCTTACAGAAGCACTTTCTCAACTGAGGCCCCCTCCTCTCCAGTGACTGTAACTTATATCAAGTTGACATAAAACTAGCCAGTCACATGATTTTCTTTTGACCATGTGTCTGGGTATGTATACATGAGTGCAAGTGCCTTCTGAGGCCAGAAACATCAGGTCTCCTGGAGCTGGAGTGACAGGCAGTTGGGAGCTGCTGGATGTACCTGCTGGGATCCAGCTCTAGTCCTTCTGAGGACAGTGCACAGTCTTAGAGGCTGAGCCATCTCTCTGATGCAGTTTTGGTTTCTCAGTACATGTATTCCTTCTTGTTTCTCTCAGGACCTAACATTGCTGCATGACGAGTGTCCAAAACAACTTTTGCCTGAGATACCTCCTTCCATCACCTCTCCTACTTCCTGGCTTTCAGAAGGGGAAGCAGAAGTCTGCAAACTCTGGGATGCAGGTAACTTGGTTATGGACAGAAACATGAGTAAGATGCACTAGAAGGGAAATCTATGCAAACTTGAGATTTGATTTTTGAAACAAAACAGCAGTTGCCTTGTTTATTTTTGATAACCCAGGACAGGACTGTATGATAAATGTAACCCAGGCATGTCTCCCATTTTGTCAGTGGTTTGCTTCACTGACTTTTATTTCTTTCACTTCTTTTTCATTTTGTCTAAAAATTAACTATAAGTTTTAATCCTTTATTTTTGAAAGCATTAAAGAGCAGAAAACTTATTTTCTGTTCTTTAAAAAGATTCACTTTTATTATTTTTAATATGTATGAGTGTTTTGCATGCACATTTGTCTGTGTGTGCCTTTGTGCCATGGAGGCCAGAAGAGGGTGGCTGGTCCCCCTGGAACTGGAGTTACAGACAGTTGTGAGCCACCTGTTGGGTGCTGGATATTGAGCCTGGGTCCTCTTCAAGAGCAGCCAGTGTTCTTAACTGCCAAACCACCTCTACAGCCCAGTTTTAGTATGTAACTTATTTTTGATGAAGTTTAATGAATGAGATCCTTCTAAAGAAGGCATTAAGTGAAAATGTGAATAAGCATAACAATAACATCTGCTTCACAGCTTACTTAATCATCTCTTGAACAATTAACATTAGAAAAGGGTACAGTATAATCTGGGCGTGGTGGCTAACACTTAGAGCCCCACCTCTCAGGATGGTGAGATAGGAGGATTGCCACAAACTTAAAGCCAGCCCCATCCAAACCAACCTGGACTGTAGTGTAAGACCCTGTCTCAAAACCTCCTGGGGCAGAGGGCACAGGATAAAATTATACGAAATGATAACAAAGTCGCCTCCAATAAATGACAATGTTGGGTCCCATCTGGGCTCTGCTGTTGTCAGGACCCAGTGCAGTCTGGCTCTGGATGAACCTCTGCCTCCTGTCTCTGTTCTTCATAAAGTCCCAATCTGCAGTGTACTTTGGAGCTGAAGATGGAGCCCAGGCCTCATGGCATGCATGCTAAGCACACACCGCACACTGCACTGCATCTTGGTTGTAATAGGCTTTTCCTCTAGGTTTGCTCAGTAAGTAGGGTGCACCATCCTTCACCAAGATATGAATGAGATGTACCTCAGTACCCCTCACAACTTGTCTCTGCTTTTCTAGCTCCCAGTCAGCCTGTCCTGTCTCACAGAGGTGGTACCTCATGGTTTAGGTTCTCTCTGCTCCCTGTTCTTGGAACACAGTGTGTTAGTATAGACTTACTTTCCTTACAAGCACACATTTACAAATAGTTCTTCTAAACTCCTGTAAGAACTTAGAGAATATTTTAATAAACACAACAAAACTTGATGCATGGTGATATTTGTGTGGGATGGCATTTGCATAGGTGATTGTTATAAATGGCCATAATTCAGGGACAAGTTTGCTTGGCATTTTAATTTTTTAATTAATGAATGAATTTTGAGACAGTGTCTCACTATGTAGCCTTGGCTGGCCTGCAATTCTCCATGTGGAGCAGACTGTCCTGGAAATAACTCACAGAGATCCACCTGCCTCTGCCTCCTGGGTGCTAGGATTGAAGGAGAACACCACCACATCTGCCCTGCTTAGTATTCTTCTAATGCCCTTTACAGCAAACAGCCCAAATCCAAAAGCTTGAAGAAAGAGGAATAAGGAAAACTTTCTTGTATTCTGACATCGCCTAACATTTTTTCCTCCTAGCATTTCAAATATAGATTCTCTTTTTGAGAGCAGTTTTTAGATTCACAACAGAACTCAATGGAAAGTGCAGAGTGTCTCTGCTCTTGTGCAAAACACACACAACTCGTTGCTATCCACGGTTATTACAGTCAGACTTGTATTGACGTAATGGTCATTCTAAGTCTGTGGCTTTGTCCCAGGTCACTTTGGTGTGGGACAGTCTGTGAGTTTGAATGGCATGGCATACGTACACTATTACTATACAGTGTGGTCTTGTCCCATGTCCCTCTGTGCTCTATTATTCACCCCTGCCCCTGTTAGCTCTGTCAGCCACTGACCTTTTTTTTTTTTTTAATGGTTTTTCCTTTGTTAGAGTGTGATAGCATTGGAATCATGAACACATAACCACTTCAGAGTGGCTTCTTTGAGGTTCTGAGCTGATTGAAAGTTCTCCTCATGGCTGGATCATTCCTTTCTCCTGAGTGCAGAATAAGATAGACCAGCTTATTGATTTGCCCACTATAGGACACTCTGGTTGCTTTGGGTTCTGCAGATTCTGATAAGTAAGCAGCCAAGGTAGGCTTTTGAATTTATATATATATATGTGTGTGTGTGTGTGTGTGTGTGTATTTCTCTCTAATACTTTAACACAAGTGAAGCTGAGTGTAGGTGAGAATAGAGGCCACCCTGAAGAGGAGGAGCCACAGAACATGTACACGAGGGCATGCCTCCACTGTTTTTCTTAGCCAGAGTCCATCTCAGTCAGAGGGGCTCTTCCTGTTATTTTTAATGTATAAGTATGGTGTGCGTGTGTGCGTGTGTGTGCGTGTGTGTGCGTGTGTGGGTGTGTGTGTGTAAGTGTATGCACATACCCTATGTGGAAGAAGCTTGAGTTAGTACCAGATGTACTAGCTCAGTGGCTCTCTTACTGAAGTAGGGTCTCTCACTGAACCCAGAGCTCACCAATTCCTACTAAGCTTGTTAGCCCTCTTGCCCTGAGACCCTGTCTCTGCCTCCTGAGTGTAGGATTACAGACAGGCTCACAAAGCCATCTCCCCAGATCTTTCCCTATTTTTAAGCCTTTCTTTTCCCAGCTTGCTAAAATGCAGATCCTAGCATTTCACTTCCCAGCTTCACAACTGTCAACAGCTCTCTGCAGCCAGTGAGATAAATCTAATTTCTTCATATTGTCATAGGAAATTTCCATAGTTTGATCTCAGCCAATCTTTCTGGTCCCATCACCCCCAAACAGCCAGTACTCTCATGGCTCTGTGACATTCTGTGGAGTCCCTTTTCTTTAGACTGTCTTTGTTCCAGGGTACCATGCTGGTCTAAATTTTGTGGCATAAATACCATTTATTATGTCATGGATTCCCTGGGTCAGGAATTAGGACAAGGCACAGTGGGTATGGTTTGCCTCTTCCATGATGGATAGATGTCTGGGCCTTGGCTGAGGAGCTCAAAGGCCAGGCCAGGAATCTGCTGAAGGCTTGCTCCCTTGTGTGTCTGGCCTTTGCTGCTGGCTATCCACTGGAGGCCTCAGTTCCTCTCCACATGAGCCTGTTTAAGTGGTCCTTCCATATGGGCTAGTGAGAGCTTCCTCACAGCATGGTGGCTGGGTTCCCAGGGTGAGCATATTCTGTCCAAGCAGAGCACAGAGACCCAGTAGAGGCTGAATAATCAATTTCATACTTCTATGTCTGTTCATTCAGGCAGTTGCAAAGTCCTGCCCAAGCTCAGGGGACCAGAGGATAGACCTCTGCCTCTCCATGGAGGGTCATATCACATTAAAAGAAACACAGCATTGGGTGGGATGTATGTCGGTACATACATGTATGTTCCAGTATGTGCATTTGGCAAAAGCCTATCACCTTTC
This sequence comes from Phodopus roborovskii, assembly GCF_943737965.1. NCBI lineage: Eukaryota > Metazoa > Chordata > Mammalia > Rodentia > Cricetidae > Phodopus > Phodopus roborovskii. The sequence goes on along the minus strand of NW_026126459.1, from coordinate 5,047,969 downwards.
TATCACATTATAAATATTGACAAAGTCCTATTCAAATAGCAAGGCCCAGTGAAAATGTCATGACTATTATAAAATCTTCCTATGTGCTAAGTAATTTCTCCTTTCAGTATGGTCTCACATGACTCTCCCAATACCTTTATCATAGGATTTTAAAATTTGTGTTTTAAGCTGTATAGATTATACTTGCTTTATAATTACAGGAGTTAACAAGTTAATATACTCATTAAAAACATTTGAACATTGGAAATAAAGTCACTCCTCATTCCAACTGTCACTTATCCAACACAGTTGTCTCCACAGAGTTAATCACTTAGTGGAAAGTTTCTAGACCATTCTCTGTGTATTAGCACACACATATTTTGAATTATATATAGCTAACTTTATTTAGTTTTAGAACACTATTTTTTATTTTTCCTAAAACTATGTGACATGTTAGAATACCACTCTGGTGGGGAAGTGGGGGTGGAAAGATTGCTCAGTGTCTAGAGCACTTGCTATTCTTTCAGATCAGAGTTCAGTACACACACACTTAAAATATATATATATAAAGTCTTAAAAAACAAACAAGAATACCACTTGATTATCCTTCCATGTTTGTCACTATGCAGAACATTTTCTTAACCTTCTGTAATATATAGTTTATTCCACTGATGGTCAGAATTCTGGTGTTTTATACTTTCACTCATAATTATGGCTTTGGTGAATAGCCTTGTAAATATATGTGAGTGTCCTTCAGGGTGGGTTTTTAGAAATGGCTTTCCTGTGCTGTATTGTCTGCCCATGTTTCTCATTATTGCTTTCAGTTAGCTCTTCAAACACCAGTGCCAGTCCAAGCTTGCAGAACATGAGAACCCAGCCCCATCACCTCACACCCTCACTAGCACCTGATTATATTTCCATCACTTGTATGAAAGTTGAATTGCATAGCTAGTATAATTGGAATATTTCCACATATTGATTGGATGTTTTTGTTTCCTTCTCCGTGGCTTGCTTATTTATATAATTAACCCATTTGTCTTGTGTATTGTTTGTTGTTCATCTGAATTGATTTTATGGCATTACATATATATGCACATATAATTTATGCCTGTAATTTGTGTTGCAAATCTCTTCCAGGCTGTGACTTGTCTCTCAGCTTTCTTATTGATGTGTTCAAAGAAGTTTTAGGTTTTGTATCATACTTTTTTCCTTCATAGCTTGTGAGTGTGTGCTTCACAGGATGGAAAGCAGCTGTCAGGTTGTAGATGTGGCTCACTCAATAGAGTGCCTCCACACAAGCATGAAGGGCTGAGTTCAGATCCCCAAAGCCCATGGAAAAATCCTAACAAAAAATAAATAAATAAATAAATAAACAAACAAACAAACAAACAAACAAAAAAAAAAACGCATGAGAAGCCCTCTTTTGAATTGTTGGTTAGGGTTACTCAAGAGAATCCCAAACCATATAACCTATTGCTGTTGCCCTTGGTTGCCCCTAGAGGAAGAAGGTAAGTTTCTGTTGCTGAAGACATCATGCATTTTAGACATAGGGCTCAGAGAACCTGACCTGCATCTGACATGAAAGCCTCCACTCCAAGGACTAGCTTTCATGGTACCAGGAAGTGCCATTTATCTTCCCAAGGAGACAAACAACGAACAGTGCTACCCAGCAATGCTGCCTATAAAACATCAGCAACCAGCGTGGAACGATATACTAAGAGTGTAGTAGTGGCATGCATACCTTGGCAGTAACCAATAACTCTCTAATTGGGCTTAAGGCCCACTCAACAAGAAGAAAATTGTACCTGGATCTAGAAACCTAGCCAACTTCTTAAGGCTAGTGAAGTCATGAGTCTTGGAGAAGAACCTAGAACTGTCATTTTACAAAAACAGAATATTTCCTATCTAAATTAGAAATATTTATCTTCATACCCACAGCTAAGTGTAGTTCTCACACCTCATCAAGGAAACTTCTCTTTGCAACAGAGGGAGACCATTGCAGAAAACCACAACCAATCAAAATGCAGTTGTGAAGCCCAGTCCTAACTGATACATCTATAACACAACTCTTGCACCTAAGGCTCAGGGATAATAATAATAATAACAGAAGAAAGGTCAGAAAGATTGTAAAAGCTACAGGAACAGGAAGTTTGCTGGGAGATGATGTCTTCTAGAAATGTCAGAAGCTACATACATGAAGTCTCACCAACATGGCTGCCTAAACAAGACCTGAACATGGACAATACCAATAGCTATGCTAACATGGAAGGGAGAAATCTTATGAAGCCTCAACCATAGACAAAGAACTACAGGTATCTAAGGAATACTGAGAGCAGGAGAGATAGTCTTCACTAGTAGTGAGTAGAGCACACCAATTGGTTACCCAATACCAAATGGTCAGTTCTGAAAATGGTAGTATTTGTATATTTAAGAACACACCACACCACACACACACACACACACACACACACACACACACACACAGAGAGAGAGAGAGAGAGAGAGAGAGAGAGAGAGAGATCAGTAATTAAAGAAAAAAAGGTCATGAATTTGAAAGAGAATAAGTGAGGGGGGGTGGTACATGGCAAAGTTTGAAGGGGGGGGAAGGGGAGGGAGAAATATACTTCAAAAATTAAATTATTTAATAGAAAAAAGCCTGGTATAGTTCATGCATTCTTATAACCCTAGACTTAGGGAAAGGAGGTGGAGACAGGTGGATCTTAAAGCTCCTTGACCAACCAGCCTAGCCTGGTAAAGGTGCTTGCTACCAAGCCTGACAGCCTGAAGTTTGATCCTAGAATCTACATGATGGAAGGGAAAATAGACTTGAACACATTGTCCTCTGAGTTCCACATCCATGTCAGGATGTTCACACCTGTTTGTTTTTTAAACATAAAATGTTACACAAAAAATAAGAGCGAAGATGGCAAAAGATTGAGGAAAGACTAGATGTCAACCCCAAGCCTCCACACACAAGGACATGAGTCCAACATGTGCGCACGCGCGCGCGCGCATGTGTACACACACACACACACACACACACACACACACTACACACACACACACACACACAGAGCACTAAATATACACACTCCAAGTTTCCCCCAGGTTCATAGGTTGTATTAATACCAGTATATTTTCATGGCTTGAGTTATGTAGTCGATCTTGATTTCAAGTGTTTGTGAGTGGTTGTAGACAGCAGCTTGTTCAGCCACTTATCTCACAGTGCTGTGGATTGGTCCCTTTCACTCATTCCCTGTGTGTGTACACACACTCACATGCTCATTTGTATTTGTGCACACAGACTCCAGAGGTCTATGTTGGGTGTATTCTCTATGTTCTCTATCTTGTTTATTTATTTTTTTAGAGACAAGGTCTCTCTCTTAACTTGGAGCTTGCCATTTTGGCTAGGCTGGCTGGCCAGTGAGCCCCTGGGATACACCCACCTTACCCTATAATGCTGTGGAGATATGGAGACACCTAGCTTTTTATGTGGATACTGGGATCTGGACTCATGTTGTCAGGCTTGCACACCAAGCATTTACAACCCTCCCCAGCTCCCCGATCTTGTTCTGAAATGGTTCTGTAACCTTTAGTGGTTGTGTGAGTTAAACTGCTCTCCCTGGTCCCCCTCACACTGTGCAGTGAACTAATACCACCTTAATAATCCCTTAATGCTCTCGTGGGTGACACCAGCACTTCACTATTACATAAACGATGGTGAATTAACACCATTTACCCACCCGAACAAAGCAGGCTTTTATTTCTGTTTCTGTGATTTGATGCAGATTTTCAAAACACTTTATTCTGAGTTTCTTTCTGTCCAGTTCACTTACTTATCCTGTCAACAGATGGTTCTGATTTCCATGTTCTGATTTTGGCAACTTCAGCCCGTGGCAAAAATAAAATAAGAAAGCTATTCTGGCCAAGCCTTCCATTCTGTTCCTTTCTTTTGCCTTTTGTCCCGCTTATTTCTTTTCTTTATCACCTAGTGTTAGACCCTCAGGAGTCATCTACATATATGGTCATCATCTCCCTCCATTGCTGCATAGTATTCCCTGCAGGTACACTCTGTCGTTGGTACTGTGTATCATGCTTGTTTGCTTGCTTGCTTGTTTGTTTGCTCTCTGTCTTGTTTTGTTTTTAATTGCACACAGAGCTTGTATGAACTCACATAACTTGTCCAAGACTCCTGAACCTCATGAACAAGAATTTCTCCTAGCTAATTATTTGTCAGTTAGATAAGAGCTCCTTGAAATCACCTGGCAATGCCAGGTTATTTTCCTAAGACCTCGTTGCTAGGTCTGTGCTAGTCTGCACCAGCCCCTGATCTTGTTGTGTTTGAAAACCTGCCAAGGTAGATAGATGGTAAGATGGTCTCTCATTTGTTCTAAACTGTTTTTTTTTTTTTTCTTAATGAAACTGAGCATATTTCCCTGTGTAGAAACATTCCACAGCCTGACTCACTCGTATTTCCTTGTGTAAGGCATCTGTACATATCTTTTGGCCATTTTTCTGCTTGGTTGTTTGTCTGTTTCCTAATTGATCTGTGGGCGTGTGTATCCAGGCGGGAGGATGAGCACACCATCTCATGTGGCTCTGCAGCTCACGGGTGCTCTTTACACTTCAGATGGAGGGCTCGCAAAAACAGAAGTTCTGAATTTTAATGAGGCAGAACTTTGTTCTTTATGATCTGTGCTTTTGTGTCTCCTCTAATTTGGGAAATGTCTTCCTTCTCCCAAAAGCATGAAGATAACTCTATAAAGGCTAATTCAAAAAAACAAAAAGCATTGGCTTTCCACAGTTAAATCAATAATACACAATTGTTGGTGGTGTGTGATTGAAGTGGGAATCCAGTTCCTTTTTTCCATAGATAGACAGCTGCCCAAGAATCATTCCTTGACTTGTCTGTCCTTTCCCCCAGTGAGCTGCAGTGCCACCCATATTCTACAGCATGGTTCATGTGCACACACATGTCCTCATGGGCTCTGTTTCGAGCCATCAGGTATGTGAATGCACCTTTACTACAACAGTTTTCATTACACTATGTTCCTAACAGCTCTTGGTGGACCTTCCCTTCACCCCATTCCCATGCTTCTCTCCTGCATGAAAGCAGGTGTTTTGATTGACACAGCATTGAATGTTTAAATGGAGTTGGAGAAATGAAGTCTTTATAGCAGCAAATCATCCCATTCACTTAATGCTCACCTACTTCATTTATATTTTTTACATATAAGTGTCCTGTAATTTTGGATAGATTTGGTCCTATGTGCTTGATATGTGTAGGTTCTCAATGTAAGGTGATGCAATTATGATTTTTCAATTTAAGAAAGTGTAAAACTTTACTTCCAGTTTGGAACTATAGTTTTTTCTGGGGTAGAAGTCTGTCACATAACTTTGTGGTGGTGCTGGCCAGCTCTCAGGGCCCCTGAGTCCCCAGTGAGCCCTGTGATGTCATGGGGGCTATCCCCAGTGCTCTGCCATGTTCTAAGATGCCAGATAAGCTAGGTATATTAATAAGTTATCAGTTTGCTATATTTTCAATTTACAAAGGTTTGATCAAATCTACCTCATGAGGAATTGCCTCAAGTCTTGAGACATGACTCTGTTTTCATGGAACTCCTCAGAAGCTCCATTTGATAAATTTCATTTTCTGTTTGTTGATGGTACAGATGAGTGGAATTAATTATTTTGTGTATTGATTATTATAGCTAGCCCCCTACTGAAACCTTAGCAATCTTCCTGATTTTTGTAGAGACTCTTCTGAGTTTCTCATTTTGAAAACCACATAATTTGTGAATAATGGTAGACTTAGTTCTTCACTGGCAAACTTTCTACACCCTTTGTGTTTCCAACCCACCCCTACCCTGCTTCACATACTTCTAGGTGATAGCATGGCCAGCAGCTGCTGAGACCTAGTGCATATCTGCAAGAGGTTGATGTCAACCCAGCTAATAGGAGACAATCACTGTAGGCTTTTGCAGATCCCCATCACTAATTTATTAGCAGTTTTATCAAGACTACATTTCAAAATTTCTACACTTAGCATTTGTATCGATACCTATATATTTCTCTCCTTTAGACTTAATTTTATAAATTATTGATTTCTAAATATTAAAATAACATAGAATTCTTTGGAAAAAATCTCAATTGGCCTGGCATATTCTCTTTTCTACTTATTTCTGGATTTGGTATACCAGTGTTTTGTTCAAGCATTTCACATTTGTGTTTTGAGTGATGTTAGATTCTCTTCTCTCAAATTCTTTGCTGCAGAGGACTTGGGAGGTGTTTGCTTCTTTTTAGCTCCATGCTGCAGGCCAGGTGCTGTGAGACCCATGGGAAGACCTGTACAAGCTCTGACAGTGTAGTTTGTTCTCAAGAGTGCAGGCAGGGATGGCATTCTGATGTGGGTCCTACTTTACAAGGAACAGAAGGAGTCTGAGTGAATCGGCCCTGCCACCCAGTGATTAACTTTTCCTCTCTTGGGGTGCAATGTTTTCCTCCACTCCAAGCAGTGTGGGCATCCATAGTCAGGGGATAACCCTTCATGGTAAAGAGATCACCAAAATGAGGGAAAGTTCCTGTTGCTGAAGCCTCACCTGCTGGGCAATTCAGTGTCATGCATCCCTGTTTCTCAGCCACAGGCCACTGAGTGACCACTGCCTCTGACTAAATAAAACATTTTCACAGCTGCTGTCCAAGTATCTCCTCCACAGTGAACGTATTCTGGCAGGCATCATAGAGTCATGAGTGTCTTTGCTTCAAGTACATGTCCTCAGAGCTCTGTCTACCTACCTCCTTGTCACCAATCTTCTCATTTTATTCTTTCTTAGCCCTGGACAAAGATCCTGCAACCACTTCTTATGAGTTCCTGTTGCTTTCTCTTAAGCATCTTGCCTTTCCCCTTGTATCATATGAAGATGTACTGTCTGCAGTCTGTCTATGGAGGGGATTCTCCTTCTGGTGTTCAGCAGTATTCTGAGTGGGGCTGTAATTTGGCCCCTTCACTTCTGAGTGAAGTGCTTTGCAGGCTTACTTAGAAACCAGTCCCATCCTTGTCCCTCCCCATAGCTGCAGTGATGAGCTCTCCATAAATCTGTCAGTGTAAGCTGAAGGAATGGAAGCTTTAGCATGGCATCTTTGCCATCTGCTTGCGATACTTTTTGGGAGCCTCTGGCCTGGCTTTGCTTTGTATCATACAAACAGATCTCATTTGGTAATGGAGTGCTGTTGTATGAGTCCAGCTTCGTGTTCGGCAGATCAGATGACAGTATGTCAGGGGACGTAGTAGCTTGCTGTTATATAGTCAGGGATTCAGCCTCTTATCAGGACCCCATCCAAGCCAAGAGTTGTCTTTCAAGTGCACAGTAATCACAGACACAAGGCAGGGCTTGCACAGTGCTAGAGAGGCTAGCCCTGTGATTTCCCACCATGGGAAGGAAGAGGTTCCAGAGAACATGCCAGTCTGCTTCAGGCATTTGCAGTCCCACTGGCTCCACTATGCTACGCAGCTTAGCTATCAGCTTGTCTAGCGGCCCAGACCTGCTTCAGGCCTTGCCTTGCTGTGGTCTTTACTCAGTGCAGGCAGTGTACCATGCCATCCAGAACCCAGATAGGCTGTGGATGGTGGGATTCTTTCCTGATGTTGGACAACTGAGGGTGTGTAGCACGAGTTCTAAATAGGTCTCAATAATAAAAGCTGGGAGTCAGATATAGGGTTAAATGTTGAAAGATCAGAAAGATAAAGGAGCAAACCACAGCCATACCTTACCTCCTCAACTTACCAGCAAAAAGAGACTGAGCTCCTGTCTCCTCCCTCCATATACTTTCTCCACACAGCCATATCACTTCCTATCTGTCTGTACAGACCTCCAGACCTCTATGGTTAACTAGTGGCTAGCTCCACTCTCTAATCTTCAGGCAAGCTTTATTTGTTAGAGTATAAACAAGATATCAGTAACCACAAGGGCACTCATAGTTTGTCTCTCATTGGCAGGTGGCAGGGTTCAGGGGAGAGCAGTCTTCTCATTGTTCAGGCCACTGAATACTCTAAACCTACCACAGGTGTGGCAGGTCCTGAACTTGAGTATGTATAGCTCCAGGAGTGCCCGCTACTGGGTTCACACATTGAGTTGACATCATGCCACCAGTGGAGTGTCCAACATGATGCTTCGTGAATTGCAATGAAGGGAGTTCAGTCCTTAGATGATTCAGCAGAAACTGAGCATGGTGTCTCTGCTCCCATAATCCTAGTACCTAGGAGGCTGCAAAGGTAGATTACCATGAGGTCAGCATGAGCAGTGGAGTGAGGCCTTGTATTGAAACAAAGAAAAAAGAAGGCAGCAGAGTTAGATTGGCTCTTGGGCAAAACCTCAAGAGTAAAGGTATGGCTGTTATCTGTGTCACATGAAAGCTGAAAATGTGTTTAACAGGAAGCTAGCAGCTGAACAGTCAAAACTAAGCCCTCTAGGTCTGCTCTGGTATGAACTGAGCTGGAGCCTTGACGGGCAGCACAACCCAATCAGTGAGCAGCAGCCATCCCCCAGTCTCCTGGCTTCTCAGCATAGGCTCATTGTGCTGGAATATGTAAGACTTGTCCTTACAACTTCCACATCTTTAATGTCTGCACTAATTTCTACAATTTTCCCAGAAAGATGGGGATGGATGTCTTCTTGTTCTCTCTAACCATAGTAGTCTGCCCTCCATGAGCAATAGAGCCACCATAGCAGTCTGTCCATTAGGAAGCTTGTATGTATGTTCCCTGCATGGTCTGAGACTGTGCAACAACAGGTGTGGTGAGGTGAATGCCAGACTCAGATTCCTATGCTACCTGATTTCCATAAACTCCCCTGTAGCTGGCAGGGGCTCCAGAACCCTTCAGAGCCAGTGAACAATAAGATATGGGAAACATGTGGATTTCTCTAAGACAGCTGTAAATGACTCCTGGTATCTGGGGAAGGCTCTCTCTCTCTCTGGGTGTCTCTCTGTCTCTATGTCTCTGTCTCTCTCTGTTTCTCTCTCTCTGTCTCTCTGTCTCTCTCTCTCTCTCTCGTGTGTGTGTGTGTGTGTGTGTGTGTGTGTGTGTGTGTGTGTGTGTTAGCACCTACTACTCATGAAGCATAGTCTCACACTTTCACCCTGCTGTGACTTATAGATGCAGGGAGGCCTTCCTGTATATCCCCAGTCACCTCCCCACCACAAGTATCCCCCATGAACGTTTTCTGTAGCCCATCTCACCTCTGACACACTGATTGCTTATGAGCCCATCTGAAGGCACATGGCTCTCAGGTATCAACCTACCACTAGTACAGCACCAGGTTTGAATCCTGTTCTTAGGCAAGTCTAAGTATGTGTGCTGCTTTTCCAATTAGCTGTATGAAATTTTCATGTGTTTCTCGTGACCCTGTGCATTTCCCAATGCCTTTTGTTTGAGGGCAGTCATTATGTTCATTCATCTCCTCCCTGAAAGTCCCATTATGCCAGTCATCAGAGCCAAGCAATGCATGCCTGGAGTTATGAACTGAAGTTAGGGTTTCTATTGCTGTGAAGAGATACTATGACCATGGCAACTCTTTTTTTTTTTTTTTTTTAAACATGTCAATCCCAGTTCCCTCTCCCTCCCTCCCTTCCTTCTTCCCTCTTACCCTCTCTCCCTCTTCACATGCACCCTGAGGGATGCATTTAATTGGGGCAGACTTACAGTTCAGAGGTTTAGCCCATTATCATCATGATAGGAAGCATGGCAGCATGCAGGCAGACATGATGCGGTAAAAGAATTCTACATCTAGATCTGAAGGCAGTAGGCAGTGACAGTGACACTGGCCAGGCTTGAGCATCTGAGACCTCAAAGCAGACCCTCAATGACATATTTCCTCCAACAATGCCACACCTACTCCAACAAGGCCATACCTCCTAGTAATGCCTATGGGCCCATGGATGCCATTTCTATTCAAAGCAGAAATATGGGAAGTTGTCAACATAGTAACTGTGTAATGTGGTTGGTATTATTAGCCACGTTGGGCGCCATTTGTAAGGAATAGGGTTTTTCCTCCCGCCGCCAGTCTTGTCCCGCCGCTGCGCCAGCCCCAATTAACACACAGACTCTGTATTTGATATTATACTGTTGGCCAGTTACTACTTTCTTATTGGCTAGCTCTGTCTTAAGTATTAACCCATTTGTGTTAATCTATGTATTTCCACGTGGTCTTCTTACCCGGAGCCGGCTGCCGCGTACTGCTCTCTCCAGACTCTCCATCTTGGCTCCTTCCTACTTCCTATCTCCTCCTTGTCTCCTAGTCCCTCCTATATTCCTTTCCTATTGGCCAACAGTGCTTTATTCATTAACCAGTATGAGAAACATATACAGAATGACCTCTCCCATCACTTGCAGAGATGGGTATGATTCAAATACACCGTATTCATGTATGAAATCACCAGAGAATATACAACAAATTTTTTTAAAGCACCAGTTTTCATTTATCATGCATATAGTGTTCAGCCACCTCATCATTGTGGTGATTAAAGAAGTGCTGAGGGATGCTGACTTCTGACTATTTATGAATTTTTAGGTCAAGAAGTGATCCAACCTAAATCATTTTGCTGAATGTGTACATTAGAAAAATGTCATACAAGCCCCATTGACAGTTCCAATTGGGAGAATCAAGTTTAATATAAACTAAGTTGACAGGCTTTTTATCAAAATGACCATGATCTCCCAGGTATGTAAGTCCCAAGTTGAATGAAGCACATGGCCATGTGTTTATTATCAAGAGTGAGTACATTATCCACCCCACAAAAGTTACAAAAATCAGGCATTGTACACATGCCAAATAGCCTGTGATTAGCCATTGCCCTGCTGGGTGGCACTGTACACCCGCCATCTGGCCCCTGAGAAGCAGAAGCAGGAGGGAATTCTGATTCATATAGCACATTCTAGGCCAGCCAAGGTTCCATGTTGAAGTCCTGTCTCAATCAAAGGAACAAACAAAAATAAGCAAGGTCTTTGCTTTTCAGGAGCTTTCAGGCTAGTGGGAGATGACAGCCTTAGTCAGGTAATAGTGGGCAACTGGGTGTCAGGATGGGAGGGACACAGTGGTAGTCAGAAGGGCACCCAGGCTTGTGTTAGGAGATGAGGGAGGCTTTCTGGAGAAGCTAGAACTAGAAGGGTGGGCGATGACCAAAAGACTGGCCAACCAAGGCATCGCCTGTGCTGCAGGCTTTGCAATGTCTTTATTTTTCATACGAGTAGCAATTTTCTGAGCTAAATGAGGAAATCCACACAGTGTTTAAATAACCTGACCAAGATCAGGGTCAAGATTTGGAACAGGCAAGAGAGGCTGCACTGCCTCAGGCAGGGGTATAGTAGGTAAGAGGCCAGAGCAGAAGGGCGGGGTCAGGGAAAGCAGGAACAGGAAGCAGCTTAGGGAGGCCTTAAGATTAAGAGGGTGGCAGGAGGGGTCTCAGGCAAAGCCAGAGAGTGGAGCCGGGACCTGGGAAAAGGGAACCATATATTTAGTGTCCAAACTAGGACACTCCAGACAGTGACAGAACACAATGAATAATCATCTTGGCCTTGGTGTTGGCTAGGATAACCATACATCTGGATATTCCTGGGCAACATGGCTTGGATGCCTAGTGTCCTGATAAGCCACATAGAGGACTTTCGGCACTGTAGAGCCTTTTGGGTGCTTTAGTCTGGGACAGGATACAGCCCGATGCTTGGCCTGGAAGATGCTTGGCTGCTCTTGCATTGCAGAGCAAAGATGGGACGTTAGTGAGTTAGACAGTGTGATATGCTGCAGGTTGCATCCTGCACTGCCCCCTTCTCACCTGGAAGAGTTACCTGTCACTACTGTCCTCTTCATTCCACATGATGGTCCAGGTTGGGGACTATTTCCCAGATACTATGTTCCCTGGCCTTGTTCCTCTCTGCCATTCCTCTTCATTTGTCTGACTCCTGTTTGTCTGGGTGTAACTAGGATGCCACACCTCCCAGGAAGCCTTCCCAGGCACACAGAAGGCACAGTTTGCTACTGTTCCTCCCCAGGCCTGGGCACAGGCTCTGCTTCCTCACACTAGACCACAATTCTGGGAGCTAGGTCACATCTTGTTCAGCAAGACACTGTACCTATATGCTTTGCTTAGCATATAAATGCTTCTTGGTGAGTAAGTGGCATTGAAATGCCCTAAGTAAAATGCAGCCATCCTTGGGGTTTCATCCTGTACTTTCTGCACGTGCTTTAAAAGCATCTTCAAAAAAAGGTCTGTCACAGCTTTAAAAGGGAGGTGACTGCCGCACAATGGATGTGCTTGGAGTTCACGGCTGGGTTCATTGCCTGCAGAGTTGCCTTTTATTTCCCCATCTCTGGCTGATACTTGATTGTTATGCTAGCTAAGGTTCTGTGTGAAAGGAGAGAGTGCACAAACACAATGAATTGGAGATAGTGTCCAGAACACAGCAAGGGCCTGTGTCAGGGCCTTGGCCAGACCCAGGTAACATCCACTGAGCTCTTCCTGACAGTCTGCTATGAACCCAGGAACTGTCACTGATATGGTGTGTGCCCAGAGATGTCCCATTAGTGTCCCTCTCTTCCTCCTACCCCCAACATACCAGTTCCAGATGCTGGGCAGTCACTCAAGTCAACATGGCTGGAAGGGCTACAGGTGGGAGAGGGACAGCATCCTCTAGTAGCTGGAGGACAGGACCAGTGTTCATGGGGAGTTGGCAGAGGTGGAGACCTCATGTCTTCTTCATGCTTGAGCTTTAGGCATGGTGCTTTTAAGCTAGACTGTTAGTATGCAATAGGGATAGCTGTGTTTGTCTGTGTTTCAAGATAACCTTAAGCCTCCTTGGTTATTCTGGGAGTTTATTTATAACCATCTCAAACTCATATCGATTTAGAGATTTCCCTCCTCCCTCTACCACTCCAAGGAGGCTTGGCACTGTGGCTTTGCAGAGGGAGAGACCTGCTCCCTGGTATTTGGGCATTTCTTCAATGTGGCCTCTGGTGAGTGAAGTCTCTTGGCATTGCCTCTCTCTGCCGGTATTCACCAACCTGGTATAGGTTGGTAGGTTGTACAAGTCCCTTTCCTCCTTTTTCCATCGTGAGTGAGGCTCTGTAAGTTATGCCAACCCCTCGGCTAACTTTTCAACCCCAGAAGCTGCTGGAGCTGCTCCTACATCTTACATGATAGTCTGAGTGGCTAAGATGATACACTCCCTCTCGCTTCCCTTCCTCCAGTAACATTTTTTTCTCTAATACTTGGTCCTGCTTTGCTGTCAGGTGATGAGGGTGGGAACGGCTCACTCTCCAGGCTGCACCTGGGTGGCAGGCAGAAATCCTCTTTGCCCTCCAAATGAAAACAGCACAGGATGGAATTTCTCAGTTTTGTTCACTGCTGAATGCTCACCGCCTAGAGCAGTAGCTAGCTGATGGGCTGAAAGGTGCTGGTTGACTAGGTCCTCCTGGTTTCTCAGGCTTCGCCCTGGACAGGCTTACGGTACCCTACCCCACCTCACCACACCCAACTTAGGCTGCCTGACTTCTCTTAGCAGCTCATCCTAGGTTAGGAGCTTAGTGTTGGGAACACTTTGCAGAGCCTTCTCCATTGCTAATTTGGCTTGATTTAGTTTTGTTTGTTTGTTATGGCAGTGCTGGGATTGAACCTAGAGCCATCCACATGCTAAGTGGGCTACAAACCCCAGCCCTGTCTGTTAGTAACTGAAGACTTACATCTCTAGACCCATCATGCTCTGGTTGGGCAGTGGTGATGTCATACAGATAGCTGTCCCTTGGGGAGGGCTTTGGGGATTCATTGGTTCTCAACCTTCTTAATGCTGTGACCCTTTAATATAGTTCCTCATGTTGTGGTGACCCCAACCATAAAATTATTTCATTGCTTTTTCATAACTGTGATTTTGCTACTGTTAAGAACGGCAATGTAAGAATCTGATATTCGGCCCCTGTGAAAGAGTCATTTGACACCCATCCCCAAAGGGGGTGGTGACCCACAGGTTGAGAAACACTGCATTAGTGATTCAGTGGTATGTGGAGCTGTGGGGACAGGGACTACCTCTGTGCCACTACACTTGCTCATTCTTCTGCCTGTGTACTCCCAGTTCCTAGCCCCTGCCCCCAGCCCCCAGACTCCCAGTGCCTGTTGTTGGGGTGTCTGGTGAGTACAGAGTTGATGAGAAGAGAGAGAAACAGAAGCTTGACTAGGACTCAGAGAAGGAGTGTTCAGGCTCATCAAACCCTACTCAGTGAAGCTACACAGATTATTAATTGGGATACTATTTATTGATGGGCAATATGGGAAGAGCTATCCTCAGGCTAATACACTAATTTAAAGGCCAGAGACCGTACCTTTCTGTAAACATAAACTACAATAGCTATCAACTAGTCACCAGTTGCAAAATGATGTAAAGTTCCAGAAGGAAAGATTAAGAAATTAGATTTCAATTCAACAAACAGTTATTGGGTTCCTGCTATGCTGCAGGTACTGTGATGAGTGTGGATGTATGGCAGATTCTGTCTGTCCTCTAGGACCCTCTGTTCTGGCTGAGGTAGCAGACAATAAACAAGTAAAGTACCTATAACTGTGACATGAGGAACAAGGAAGACAGACATGGAGCTTTGTAAATTAGCGATGGCTTACATTGGAGCGCCTCTCTGAAGAGCCACAGGAGCTGAGGTAGGAGGGTGGAGACGCCTGGAGAGGCACATTCTGAGCCTAGAAAACAGGAAGTGTGGAGGACATTAATTTTTCCTTGAGGAGCCACGTGGATGGAATGTAGCACAGGAAGTGGGTGGTGTGACAAGATGTTTTAATCCTCAGCCCATGAGGGGTGGGTGTGTGTGTGTGTGTGTGTGTGTGTGTGTGTGTGTGTGGTGGACCAACTGCTGCATGAAGGGGCCAGAGTAGAGTTGTGGGAGGGCAGAAGCAGAGGAGCCAGAGGGGAGCCTGCGCCTAGTGTGACAGTTGTAGTAGGACAGAGCCAGTGGCTGTGGAGAAGGGGACAGGCTGGAAATGTGTTCTGTCTGGATATCCTGATGAGCAGGTGTCAGAAACGATCTTGCTTTGTGGCCTTCGGGAAGGGAAGGTGTGAGTGCCATTTACTGAGGCGGAGGAGGAGGCAGCAGAGGAGGGGGAATTCCTAAGAGGCTGCTCTTCTGGGAGGACTGACTATAATTGAGGTATTGGAACAACTAGACCAGAATGTAGGCTGTTCATTGTCAGGTTCTCTTTCCCTGAGAAATGTGGTTTTTAAAAATTCTAACTCTGCTTCCTGGATGGAGACTGTCTCCTGGGCACTTTAAGAAATGCGATCATTCCATTACATAGAATGCAGGCCCTCGACAGACATGCCTAGCCTTTTAATAAAATTCTGGGAGAAAACCCCCTAGTAGTTGACCCTGTTCTTGCTGATTACAGTTCATGTTCAAGCTGCTGTTTCATTTTTTCAAGCTGGCAGTTTTGGCAAGTGTGAGTGGTCCCTGGCTTATTCATCTTGGTACTGCTGTCTTCCTCACAGCAGAGTGAGATCTCTTCAGAGAGCCCAGTCAGTCTTCTGTCACTGTACTAGATACCTGCAGGACCAACTCATAAAGAGAAAGGCCTCCTCAGGATCACAGCTTTGGCTGTTTCAGTCTGTGGTCAGTCGGTTCTGCTGCTGCAGGGCCTGTGAAATGCACATTGTGGTGGGAACACATGGAGGAACAAAATCTCTCATGGTCAGGAAGCAAATGAGAGGAAGATGAGTTTCACAATCCCCTTCAAGTGTGTGTCCCCAGTGAATGAAGGTCTCCCATTAGGCTCTACACCTTAAAGATTTCATCACCTCTTAGTAATTCCACTCTGAGGATGTGTAATATCTGGGCCTTCAGGAGACACTTAGCATCTCACCGTGGCCGAGAACCAAGCTGCGTTCATAGTGAGGTGGTCTCTGGTATGTTGACTAGACTCACACAAATGTGGTTTGTGTTTATTTGTTCCTTTCTAGAGTATGTGTAGGTAATACAGCGTCATAATGTGGCTCTCCAACGCTTCTCTAGGTAAACCTAGAGAGTTCTGCAGCAGAGTCCTTTTGTTGCTGGATAGGCATGCAGCGTGACAAAGCGATAAGCAGAGGGCTGCAGTAATTACAAACCCTGATAAGCAAAGTTGGTGGCAACAACAGAGCTTGACATCTGTTTCAAGTGAATGTAAATCAGAAAGGTGATTTGCTTCTAGACAGGCATTTGATTCATTTAACTTAGAAAAGAGAGACTCAGAGAGGAGTTAATGCCTGTTGCCAGTCCTTTCCCCCCCTGTACCCTCGGAAAGCTTAGGTATGCATAAATTCTCAGCCATGGAATCGTGACAGTTCTCTGCTAATCACATCTTCACTGCCATCTCCCTGTCTCTGTGGCACCTGGACTGTTGTAATGTCTCTTTTCATGGCCTCCCTCCCAAGCCTTGCATCTGTCCATCACCTTGTCACTTCCTCTCCAGAACAGCCTTCCTAGCTTCTCACAGTCTCAGCAGTGAGGGCCAGACACTGCAGGTCTTCCCACTATTCAAGCAGACGAACAAAGCAAGGCAGGGCCTTGAATGAGAGGAAATGTGTGTATGGGGGCTAAAGGAAGATTCTAAGGGCAAAGCAGAAGAAAGGCAGACCTGAGAGCCACACCATGATTGTAGCATTAACTGCAAATGTACATAAATCAAAAGACAGGTTCCCCTAAGCCAGCATCACAGCCGGAGAGCTACACCTGGGACTGAAACGAAGGCTGACACTGAACCTCTAATTGCCTTACATTGGAGCTCTCAAGAGGACTATAGGTCCGCATGCGCAGTTCCCAAGATAGCTCAGAGCTTCTGGACTTACAGTCTAGCTTGAGCCCAACCTGATGTCATAGTCAGTGACCACCAACCGGAAAAGGGAGTTGGGTTGTGTGAGAGTCTTCAAAGATAAACCAAAAGTTCAAAGGGTTCACCTCCAGGGACTTTCCAGACATGGATTACTTCCTTCAGGATGTTAAGCAACTCTGTGTAATGGTTTTGTTTTGTTTTGTTTTGTTTTAAAGATAGAGGCAAAGGGGTAGGAACATGGCTCAGTGGGGGAAGTGTTTGGTGTATAGGCAGGGAGACCTGCATTTTGATTCCCAGCATTCATATAAAAGCCAGGATGGTGAGTGGTATGTGCCTGTAAGTCCAGTGCTGGCAGAGAACAGTAAGGGTGATGGGTAAGACAGGAGCATCCTGGGGATTTGCAGTCAGCCCAACATGGCAAGCTTCCAGTTCACTGTGAAAACGTGTGTCAAAAATAATGTGGAAATTGATAAAAAAAAAATTTAAAAAACAGAGAGACACCTGGCATCAACTCTGACCTCTAATATGTACACGCATTGGCAAGCACACAGGGATACATGCATGTACCACGCATGCATTCACACAAAAGGATGGAGTCAATAAATTAGAAACATCCAAAGAGATTTGAAAGTAACCAAGTAAAACTTTGAGAGAGGAAAAGGGAAAACTCAGAGGGTCTGGGAGGTGTTAGGCAATGGGTTAGCATGGAACCCAAGTGAGAATTGCAGATTTATGTACAGACCAGGAAGAAGCCAGTATGCAACAGAGGCCAAGGAGGTGGGAAAAAGGAGAGTTAAGACACAATGAAAAATGAAGCTCAGCGTAGCCAAGGAGAGAATCACAGAAAGAGAGGCAACACTGTAAGATAGCAGCAGATAATGTGTCTAGGACTGGTGAAAGACACAGGAAGTGCAATATGCAACAAGGACGATAAATAATGAAGAAAATTGCTAACTCATATGTCAGGGTGTAGGAGACAAAAGACAAAGACCTACAGCTGAATGGAAGCTGCAGAAAGCAGCTAGACCAGGAGCAGACTTCCCAGCAGCCCTGACAGAAGCCAGGACATGGGTGTCTTCCAGGAATAGAGAAAAACCCTGTTCCCCTGAAATGTGCAGTCATTAATGAGGGGTGGGTTAAAGAGTGGAGAAGACTTTGAAATGAACAAAATGTGTTACCTGTAAACCCTCAGGACTGTGTCACCCCAGGTTTTAGGATGAAGGGAGATCTGACATGTAGGAAGCAGTAGTGAGTTGAGTTTAGGATTTGATAAAGGGTTGTTAAGTGTAGACACTGTTTACAATAATGCTGGCCTTTTTGAGAGCTGAGCAAGGAGTTCACTCTGTGCCTGGAAGTGACTTCAGAAAACAGTGGTGTTAAGAAGGGCAAAGGGGGATTCATTCATTAAGTGTTGTGGGGAAAGAAGGCAAACAAGATAGGGCCAGGCCTCCAGGTCCAAATGGACCAGACCCCTAAATTATTCAATGTGGACACCAACAAGTACAAAGGCATCTTCCTGGGAGGGGATGTTGAGCCTAAAAAGGCCCGGATGCAAGGCCTAGTGGAACTTCCTGAGCCTGGCTAGAGTTTGGAGACCTATCTTTTGCCTATCACTTCCACATAGGAGTGACTCAGCAAAACTGCCTCTGTCCAGCTACTGCTAACATGGTGAATCATAATTGGCCCCAGTACCTCACCCCATCCTAAGGTCCATGCCCCTAGCACCAACACTATATAAGTACCTGCCTGTTACAATAGAATGAGCTCCTGCTTTGACAAGGCTCCCGACTCAGAGTGGTTCTCTCCAGTGGCTGGGTCGTGGACACTCTCCATCCCGCTCAGCCCCAGGAAGAGACCAGCTGGACCTGTCCTTCCACAGTCCTACCTGCTGGAGGACCCAGCAAGGGGAGACCCTACTGGAGCATTTGGAGACTCAGGAAACACCTCCCTGGAGCAGAAACCATCTTGCCTGGAATTAGGAAGAAGGCAGAAGAGCAGACTGCAGAATGGGACTGGCCTGTGCCCCAGGGTGGGTCAGAGCGTGGCTACACCCATGTGAGAGTGGGGGCGGGGGTGGGAATCATGATTACCTTGGGTCTTGTCTTGGAGGGCAGAGAAAAACACTAGAAGTCAGAGAGGGAGATGCCACCTATAATTAGGTTGTCAAACTCAAGCCTCACAGTCAGTTGTGACTCATGACACCTCATATCACTTTTGCCTCCAAAGGGGAAAATGTATTAGAGTCACACTCTCACTGGCATCTGGTCCTGTCCACACTGAGATCTCTATGGGTTCCCGTGGAAGCCTCTTCCCTTGTGACCTGGCTTCTCTCAGGTGGCCTCTCCTCTCTCCTCCTTGTTCACTCTGCCACAGCCATCTTAGATCATCTTAGACAGCCCTGAAATGTGTCAAGCATCCATAGGGACTTCTCTGTCACTGGAACATTCCAGACCTCTCTAGTGCTCATGATCTCTTCTCTCGCCTCATTGGGTTTGCTGCTCATGTGTCACCTGAGCACCACAGCCCCTCTGATGGTCCCCAGAAGCCTGCTCACTCCCCGGTTCTGCCTGTGCCCCTAAATGGTTTTATTTTCCTCCATAGGATTTATCACTGTCTGACTAGTTAAATATAAATCCTTGTTTAATTATTCATTCCCCCTCCCCCATCATGTAATATAAGCTCTAAGGGGGTACAGCTCTAAGGGACCATCTTTTTGTGCACGGTCATATTTTTAGTACCTAGAATAGTGTGTGACACACCGCCTAATAAATATCATTCGAATGAATGAGTGTATGAAATGAAAGGAACAGAAAGAAGGGGGAGGGGGTTCGTCAATCTTAAATGCCACAGAAATGTCCTGAGACAGGACTGAAAATTTTCCACTGGATTCAGCAATGAACAGGCCAGTGCCGGCCACCAAGGGGCAGCTCCATGGGAGAGGAATGGAACCATGCTTTTATTGTGAGGAGACAAACAGCAGAGGAAGAAAGGTGCAAACATGTACTGTTGCCATTTGTTTGGGTGAGTGGCACAAGAAAAAGAAGAAACACAATGGCAGAAGGGGCCCTCTGAGGAGGTATTTAAAGTGGAAGTGACCTAAAACAGAACTCTCACGTGATCTAGCAGTCGTTAGAAAAGGGGGAACCTTTTCAAAGGTAGGGAGATTACTGTAGGTGAAAGAGATGCCCTCCCATGTTCACTGCAGCCAAAGTGTCCCTCAGTGGAGGAATGGATACAGAAATGTGGCTCTCTCTCAGTTTCGTCCCCTGAAACAGTGTGGCCAAACCTGGAGTGTGAAATAGATGAGTCAGGCACCATAGAATAAACCTTATACATGTGGGGTCTTCCAAAACAGAACTCAGAGCAGAGAGTAGAACGGTGCTTCCTGGGGTGTGGAGATGTTGATCAGAAGTAATAGTGTTTCTTCTGGGAACAGGCTCTGAAGACCCACTGTGTATAGCATGGAGCCTGGATGAACACCAGTACAATGCTTGAGTATTTAAAGGAAGAGATTTGAAATGTTTACAGAACCATTAGTATGTGAGGTAGTAGGCTTGTTAATTAGCTTCATTTAACTTCGCATTGTATCTCTGACCAAAACATCACATCACATAGCACAGATATACACAGTTCACATGTGTTGAGCATCGCTTGCTTAATAAATGTGGATGCACTGATATGGAGAGGCCAGAGCACCACCATGGGCCAAGCAGCAGCTAATACAAGGCTGAAAACAGGAAGAAGTACTGAGTAGAGTCTCAATGACAGGCACAGGACAAAGAGTGGGCTGAGAGCATCACTTCTGACTCCCCCCCAGGCTCATGTTGGAGGGAGGGCTGGGTACCGCACAAGTACAGCTCAGCTGGTTAGCATGCGGGGGTATGCAGTTTAAAGTCTGTCTTCCTGTGGTGCTGGGGCAGGAGGTCAACTACAAAAAGCGAGTGGGAAAGGTCAGGTTGACAGAGGTGCCTGGATAGCAGTGAGGGTTTGGAATTGTGTTGGAGAGAATGAAAGCTAAATGACCAGCCAAAGGATGGGCATCTCCAGAGAGAGGCTGTAGACCACTGCAGACCACAGAGTTACAGTGATGTGCTTCCTCCAGCCATGCTCAGGAAGAAGTCCAGGTTCAAGCTTATCTACAGTGGTTACAAGTCAGGAGGTGCAGAGTTGGAGGATGATGTCTTGGGCCTGGAGTCCCATGGGAGGGAACCATAGTAGAGGATGGCCTTGTTAGCTTTAACTGTCAACTGGACACAGCCTTTAGTCACCTAAGGAGCTGCCTAGATCAGACTGACCTGTGGGCATGTCTGTGGGGGGGGGGGTTGTCTTGAATGTTAATTGATGTAGGAGGTTCATGCCCACTGTGGGCAGATAATCATGAGTTCTATGAGAAAGCCATATGAGTATGACTCTGCAGTGAGCCAGTTAGCAGCATGGCTCCATAGTTTCTGTTTCAGCTGGAGCTCCTGCCTTGACTTCCCTCAGGGATGGTCTGTGATGTAGAAGTGTAAGCCAGATAAATCATTTCCTCTCAGGTCCACCACACTAGAGGGAGAACCTGGGAGGGAGCCTTCACAGGGCCATAATGGCCAAAACAGCTCCCACCAGCAGAGGGACAGTGACATTGACCAGGAGAGAGAGACGGATATCTCTTCTGTACTTTCTCTGTGTTCTGACACCCGCAGACGGAACACAAGGATAAGAAGAGATCACAACAGCCCTGAGGATGAGTGGGGAAGGAGGGGTCATTGGTGAGGGTGTATGTGGGGATCTCAGAGAGGCCGGCCTGCAGAGGTCAGGCCCATGAGGCTGGAGGAGCCAAGCGCCAGTCAGTGACACTAGGTTCACTCTGCCTGCCATGTCTCTCAGACTTACTGCTAGATGTCTCTGCTGTTGACCCTACAGCCAGCTTCCAGCATCTATTTCCTGCCACCCACTGATTCATTAACATTTCTTCCAGTTTTGAAAGAATTTTAGATACTATATTTGGGCTTTTTAATAACATCTGCTTAGTTTAGGTTTCACTCATCTTTCAGAAAGATTTTTTTTTTCTTCTTAGCCAGTGTGTCTGGTATTTTATTTCCATGTTCAACAATCCCAGTGACTGAAGTCTTTTCTGGCTTTTGCCTCCTCAGCACACAGTCTATCTGAAAAGTGATATCTCATGAATGAAAATATGTAGAGGGTGCTGGAATGAGACAAAGTAAACAAAACATAGATAAGTTACAGACCAGTGCAGCAAACCATTTGAAAGGAATGTGAGCAGAAAGCTGTAGGATCTGTCTAGGGGAAGGGACCGGTTTGCACTGTCTCTGGAAACCAGTAATGTGACTGCAGAGGGACACGAATTCCGGATAATGTTGATGGTATTAATGGGACTCTTTTTGGCTTATTGTGAATAAATGCACAGTCATGCTCCATAAGAAGTAGCATTTCTTTTCCATTAACCATGTAAATGGCATTTAAAGGCTGATTGCTACCCAAGATTTGCTATTGAAGTAAAAAAGTGAATTATTGGTGTGCATGCTTAATGGGGAAAATGTTGGAGAGCTATTCTTCTGTGTCTTGCCTTCCTTCTCTGTGTCTCAGATGCCACCTGCTGAGGACCAGTGGGCACAGGCCTTGCACCATGATCACTTCCAGGAAGAGCCGTGGCAAGAACTCTGTGATTCATTGCTTCGTCTGGCTCCTAATAACAGCTCTCTGCACCTGGTAGTGAGACCCTTGGGCCAGGCACAGTTTAAGATATATTGTAGTTTGAAATATTTTAATTCGTGCTGGAGTTAAGCTTCTCATCTGATTTGGTTTAACTTTTCACTCCTCTGGAGTCAGTGTTGGCTTGTTGTTGAAGTCTGTGGGTCACCACCACTTAGGCCTTTGTGCAACTGCTTATCTCACAGAGCCCAGTGTGTGCTGGCAGCACACGGTGACCTTTACATGGCAGATATCAGCTTCCATTTCACCAGAGCTGTAGAGACAGAGATGCTGAGATGAGCGGCAACAATCACCAGCCTCACAAAGGCCTTGCATCTTCCCTTTTCAGAGCTTCAGTCTAGAGAAGGAAAGTGGGATTTCTATTACAGTGGAACATTAGCTAAGACATAAAACTTAGCAATGAACACTATGTGCCCATTTTGTAATCCATTCATTTCAATCCATTAGCTTCTCTTTTCAAAGATGCTTCTTCAAAGTTCTTTTCTGTGTCCTTCTTTCTGTCCTGCTGGTAGAATGCAGCCTCTATGCCAACTCATTCTGAAAGAAGCAGTCCATATATTTGTGAGTCTTGGACTATAGTTTTGGATGTGTTTCTTCCTTCATAATGTTATAGTTGCAGCATAGCTGGATGTGATCATGCAACTATTCCACACTTAGCACAGACCCTAAGGAACTGGTAACTATTCAGATTTATAATTATGTAGGATTTTGTACATGCACCACAAAAAACCCATGATTTGTGTGTGTGTGTGTGTGTGTGTGTGTGTGTGTGTGTGTGTGTTGCATATGATTTAACTTTTACATCCAATATTCACTTTAGGTTAATGACCTGCCTATTTTAAACCAATATATTAGTAAGCAATTTAAATCATTCCCTTGTTAATAATTTGTAACCATGGCCTCTTAGCAAAATGACCTCATTATAATCTTCACATCCTATTTCCTCTGATTAACTTAATTACTAAAAGGGGAAAAAAATCCTTCAGTTTCGCCTTTTTAAACTACAGAAAGCTGTATCTTGGCATCCATCTTCAGTCATGTTTGCCAGCTCTCTCCTTTGTAGCTGTAATTGGATCCTATGCATCAGACCATCAAGAGAATGGAGCACAGTGCCGGCTCTGTTGGACTAGAACGCCCATTATTAGATTTATAATAACAAATACGTAATAACATGCAACGATTATAGTCCCTAGAACAAGCAACAGAACTGCTGAAAAATTGAAAAGGAGGAGCTATGTGGGGTGTGCCTGTCTGTCATCAAACTGAAGTCTCTGTCAGCGGGATCTCACTCTTGCGCCCTTGTGAACTAGCCAGACCACGCCTGACCCACTGAGCAGGCTGGTCTCTTTGGCATGGAGGTTGTTTGCTGTCTTCAGGCTTCAGGCATGTTCATGTTGGTCTGTGGAAATTGCAGCCTGGTTTCTTCCACAGAGAACACGCTGCTTCCTGAAGGATAACTATCAAGCCTAGGACGACCCACTTCTCAGGGCTCTATTTTGTATTAATCAAGTATATTGGCAGGTGACTAAGGTGAGCTGGAGCCATCTCATGATTTAATACTGAGCCTCCTATTGAGTAGTCGGCTGGATAGATGCTAGAGAGAAGGCTCTGACATTCAGGTTTAAATTGAAAAAAAAAAAAAAATGAGAAGCCAGATAAAGCCAGCCAACCAAATTAATTCACTCAGAACTCCTCCCCCCTCTTTCAATGTAATTCACAGAAATTGTCTCCTGGAAAAAGTTGGGAAGCCTTCTGGAACAATCACATTTGTGTTTACAGTGTATGCATCCACATATTTGTGTTCAAATATAGGAAGACGCCCCACTGTTATACTCCATCAGAGCCCTCATATTCTTGAGAGCTTTAGAAAAAACATTTGTGAATGCTGTTCATTCTTCCTGTGTTTAGCCACCATCTTCCCCAAAACCCACTTCCCAGGAGATGATGCACAGTCTCAGACACATGTGAACTAACTTGATCCTGTTCACATGCCCTGCATCTCACAGACAGACAAAGTGGTCCTGAGGTAAGACTGAGTTATGGACATAGCACTCATCCCAGGCATAGGATTGTTAGTGGAGAAGAACAACCCTATAGGTACAGCTGGAGCTACCATCTTTCAGTTCCCCAAGGCAGAAGACTATTGAGCTCACCAGTCTGGCATCCCATGTGATCCTGAATAAGCCCCTGGGTCTCTGGGTATCTCAGTGCCTTATGTCTCAAAGGACTGCATCAGAATATCCTCACTTCCTTCTCCTGGCTCTACAGATGTATTTGTTTTAGTGACCAGATGATTGGGACGGCAATGACTATCAGACTCTGCCAGTTTCCTGTGGGTTGAACAGTTCAATAGGATTTGTGCTCAGCGGGGTATCACTCTACTAGAGGTGACATGAAATTAGACCAAGTTAGAAACAACAGATTTGTTTAGTGCTGTGATCCCTGAGCTTAGGATAGTGTTGGACACATCCTCATACTTAATACACGTTTGTCAAATGAACGGATTCATTTGAAATAATGAGAATGGCTAAAGAAAAGTCAGTATTCATATGGCATTCATCATGCAATAATGAATAAGGAAAACAGATTCATTTTAACTTCGAAGGTCAAATTTTTTTTTTTTCATCAAGAAATTGGATTGGGCCTTGAAGAATGAAATCATCTTTGTTGGAAAGAATAGGACAGGAAAGAAAAGGAGTGGGAAAGAACCCTGCAAGCTGAGGCATGCCTGCAAGCCCATGTGAGGGCTACCAACCTGGAAGGTGGCAATCCTTGGCCAGATGTAAGGAGGGAAGAGAATTGCAGGCCAAAGGAACAGCTGAGCACAGACTTAGTACCAGAAGGGGTGGATAGGAAAGTGTTGCTGTGCTACAGTTTTACAGGAGCAGCAATGGAGATTCAGCAAGAGACACAAATTCATGCAGAGCCATAAACTGTGTCAGATAGTTTAAGGACCAGTCGTTCTGGTGAGCTGTGTGGAGTGGACTAAGGGGGCAGATGGAAGACCCAGAGACTGTGGTAGAGGCTTCTAAAATAGGCAGGTTCTGGGGAAGTTTGTGGGCATGCCAGTAGAGGAGAGGCAGAGATCAAGGACAGGAGGTCAGGCTGATGAGATCTCCCCAAAGGAGTGGCAAAACTCAGCAGAGACCAGGGTTAAAATTTTTGTCAATGGATTACAAACAGACCATCCTAGTTCTAGCCAAAGTCTAGCAGTAAATGATCCTTTATTATAGATCAGAAAAGTGAAGGGTCAAGGCCATACTGCCTACATTTCAGAGAAAAGGAGCTGGAGAAGAAGACAAAGAGAGCAAAGTTCCACCAAGGTGACTAAGGAACAAGCTTCCAAAAGTGTCTCATGAGCTGTTTCCTTCTTCCCAACTCCTGCCTGTTAGTCAAGAGGCCCTGGCTTTTTCCTGTCTTTCTGCTCGAGCACCTTCTTCTCTGCCACACACTAAAACCTAATAACACTGAATGGCTTTGTGCCTGCCCTGCTGATAAGACATGGATGCTGGTTCCAGCCTTTCGTTGCTGAAGTTCCATTTCCTTAGGCATTTTCCCATCTTTCTTCTCTGCTCTGACTTTTTACTGTATTTGTATTGCTGGATGATTGACCTACTTAGTGTCTCTCCAGAGCCCAGAGTAAATCAGAGTAAATAGTAGGTATCAATTAGCCAGCTCTTTCTCTCCCTTCATTGCTCACTCCTTTCTTTCTCCTGTTCCTTTCTTGTTCTTTTTCATGATATTCAGTATCAATCACAGAGCTTTCCTTATTCTAGATAAACAGTAGGCTGCTGAGCTGAACCCCAGTTTCAACAGTTGTTGGATTGAGCATTCTTTTTAAAAAGAAAAAAAATTTATGACTGTCTATACCCACTACCTTTTTTCTTTTTCTTTTTTTAATACTAATACCAGTTCCCCCTCTCTCCCCTCCTCCCACTCCACCCACCTTCCCCTCATCACCTCCTTTTTGCTCCCCAGAAAGGGTAAGGCCTCCCATGAAGAGTCAATACCACATTGAGGCAGGACCAAAGCCCTTCAAGCTGTGTCTATGTGTCTAGGCGTCTAGGCTGAGCAAGGTATCTCCCCATAGGAAATAGGCTTCAAAAAGCCAGTTTATGCACTTGGAATAAATCTTGGCCCCATTGCCAATGGCCCCACAAACTGCCCAAGCCACCTACTGTCACCTGCATTCAAGGGATCTAGCTAGGTCCCATACAGGTTCTCCAGCTGTCGATCCGGAGTCAGTGAGCTCCCACTAGCTTGGGTTAGCTGTTGTTGTGTGTTTCCCCATCCTGGTCTTGACCCCTTTGGGACTGAGCATTCTTGATTTTAGGCTTCACATGCAGCATGCTTTGATGTTCAGGGCCAGAATATAAAGCTGACGATGTCAGGAGGAAGCACATTAGGGACCTGTTAACTTTAGCAGACATTTGCATTCCTTTCCTATGCAAAAGTATCCTGTAGACTGTAAGGTCAGAGTGCAGGAACTTCATACATGATTAGCGTTATATTGTGTGTCATTAAGTAAAATAATGAGTTCATAGAAAAGGCATGGGTTAGGGGTAAGTGTTATCTATTGGGACTAGCTTCTAGAAGCAATAATTATTTGAGATGGGTCTTGTGGGGTTGGTAGGATTTAAACCAATGAAGCAGGAGGGTGTTGGCTGGTGGACAAGATACAGAGATTGGTAGCCCTAGGTCAGCCTGAGAATGCAGCACAGACTGGCTGTGGGTCATTTCCTGGTAAATAGCAAGTAAGCCATGGAAAGCCTTCAGAACCCATGGAGTGCAGAGTTGGTCACTGCCATAGGAGGGGACTTCCACATCCAAACTATAAATAACTAAAGTAGTGATTACAGAGAATTAATTTGGCATGTTGCACAGAATGGGCTGTGTGTGTGTGTGTGTGTGTGTGTGTGTGTGTGTGTGTGGAATTGAGCTGACAGCAGAGAAACCCAAGGCAGCTTTGTTCTAGAATCTTCAAAACACTTTTCATTTTCTGTTCAAGTAAGCATTTTTCTTTTTAAGATAATGTGCTGTGCATTTGGAATCATTTTTCCAAAGCACTATACCATCTGAGCTGTATCCTCAGCCCCTTCCATCGGGACTGGTGATACACCAATTCAATTTCTGACACAGCTTAAAAAAAAAAAAAAAAAAAACAACTTAATAGTTTGAATAAAAGTCCAAGCAACCCGTTTGCAGTTTATTCTTCCTAGACTATCAGGAAAGAGGTTGATAAAAATAGAAGGACTTTAGTCTAACTTGAATTTTTAATATATTTATTTATGTATTTTGGTATTTTGGTTCTATGAGGTAGGGCTCCATGTAGCTCAGACTGGCCTTGAGCTCTCCATGTAGGATTTTCCTGCCTCTGCAGCATTTGCATCATGAGCCTTTCTTTGAATTCTTCTCATTGAACTCTTAAGCTTGTGCTTAATTTTAAGCTTTTGTACTGAGTATTAACATGTCATCTCAAGTATCCCTCGAGAGTGCTGACACTTGAGGGGAGTGTTCTTGGGATATTTTCATGGGGGCCATTGTCATCCTGGGCTGTCCTATTTTACATGTCACTGAATTTTTAAGGACTTCTTTACGTAAGGAGCAAAATATTTTTCTCAAATACAATGGAGAATCAAGGGGAATATTTAACTAAAAATTTCCTGTAAGGAGTACTTTAAAGTAAATAGAGTAACATACATATACATTCTGAAATACCATGAATCTGATTTCCTACTAAGACATATTAGTGCTTCTAACAAAGCCTTTTACCAACTAAATATAACTGGGTCATATGCAAATTAGTAATATTTCAGAAGAGGTTATTTTCATCTACCAGTTTTCTATTTCCTTTCATTGTTAATGAGTTGTTAAACTATGTTAAATTTAGAAAAACAAAAGCATTATCTTCTCTTTGGTTCTTGTGTCTGGATTTTTCCTTCCATTGAAAAGACATTGATTAAGCACACCCTCCAGGACTGGCACTGTTGGGTACTGGGACACAGAGAGAACTCAAGGTGACTGTTACCATCCTGGGACAAGGCTCAACTGAATGAAGTATTACAGTTGTTCATCAGGCTCCAGGCTTTGGTAGTGGAGGCCGTAGTATGACGCGGCACAAACAGAAGGGCCAGGGCAGGCATTGGACAGGAAGTGGTACTTGAGTTGAATTTTCAGAGATAGAAGCCACATACTGCAGTAGAAAGCTGGAATCTCAGGACTCAAGAGACAGAAGTGGGATCCTGAATTCCAGGCTAAGCTCAACTACAGAGTCAGACATTGCCTTAACACCCCAAAAAGTTAAAAAAAAAAAAAAAAAAAAAAAAAAAAACCTAAAAATAAAAAGCTATGAAGGCTAGAGAAAGTGTGATTCCTGGTGGAAAGCAAAATAAATTTCTGTCTTTCTCTATGTATAGCTATTCTGTATTTAAAGCAGAATGTGACCAGGTACTATATTTCCATTCACAAGCTGCGCTGAATTACAAGACCTAGAGAAGCTTAGGGTTTTGCTCTTGGTACTTTACTTTGGAAAAGAAGCCACATGGGACTTCTTATTACATTGTTTCAGCTTGTGTTCTTACCTCTAAGACTAGTACAGGCAGAATTAACCTCAGGGATAAAAAACTTACAAAGTAGATTCTAGAAGTTGACACTCAAGGCATCTTAATACTTTTTCCCCTTTTACACATGAAGCTATATCCCAGGACACTTGAGTGACAAGTGATTTGGTCTACTAAGGAATCCAGCTCCATTGCTTAAATAGTTCAGATTGCTTACCTTAAGTCTTACAACAGTTCTTCCAACCTGTTGAAACAAGCCTACAGTACCATAGTCTAAGAAGCAAAGAGAAATGTTATCTTTCCCTTAGTTTTAAAGCCTCACAGATATTTTAAATGTTACCCAAATCCTTGAAACTGTATTATTAGAAGGAATGAAGGAAGCATTGATCACATGTTCTTCTAGTGAAACTTGGTTCACTTCTTCCATGAGCGATGCGTCATCATCATCTCCTTTGAGGGGTGGCATTTCTTCAGCTACAGAAGCACTGGTATTATCCAGAGTAGGATCCTCTTCATCAGTTCCTAGGCTAAGCTTGACCATCCTAGATCCTGTTAGCATGTGCCTGGAGATCTTCCAAACTGACCCTTCACAGACTTGTCATTGTCAGCTGCTGCCTTTTGCCTTAAGGTTTCAGATTGGAGTGGTCAGGGTTTATCTCCAGGACTTCCCTGCTGCTGTGTCACCTACCATTGAGTTGTCTTTGGGGGCTCGAGCTCACATGATTCTCTCTGTGTTTGCTGTTCACCCATAAGTGCTGTGATGATACCACATTCAGATTTCACCAATCACTTTGTCTTTTCAACCTTTCCCTCTATGATGTCTTTTATAATTTTGTAGAAGTTTTCAAACTTTGTCTTTCTCTTCTGGAAGCTCCAGTCCTTCTTTGGTAACTGACACAAAGGTCTTACCCTCAGATTCCTTCAAGCAGTGACACACTGTATCATTGATGGACTCAATCTTACAGATCACTTCTAAGTCATGCTGTCAAAGACTTCCACAAAGGCCGAGTTAGCTACTTGGTCCTTGGTCTCAGCTGTGATAAAAATGGATGTGCTTCTGGTTTTCCTTCATTCTGGTGCAGTGGTCCTTGAGAGAAGCCACCTTGTCCCCAGGCACCACAACAGCTCTAAAAGCTTCTTCCAATTTTGAGAGTCTTCTTGAATTCTGAGCTTGATATTTTTTGAGAACTGCTCATAAAACTTTTTGTAGTTCTCTTCATCTTCTGCCAGTTCAGTGGCTAGTTCAAGCATTTCTTGATCTTACTCTTTCTGATAACTTTCAATTTTTTGCTTTACTGCACCATTTCTTGGGAAATACTTAGAGGGAGACCCTTGGAATCCACCGCCCTCTAATGAAATTCAAATACACAGGGACTAACTCTTCTCAGTTACCCATGATGAAAACTCAGTGTATGTACAACTTGGTGTTGTTCTTTTTCTTTCTGTTTCCAAACAGATCAAAAGGAGCGTTGTCTTGGGACAAAAAAAAAGTCTTTCAACAGAAAACAGAAAAATGCTTTCCTGCCCAGTAATTGGTTAAGCTTTTGCAGACTCTCCATAGTCTCTGTTAGGAATGTCATCCATCAGGACTTTCTTAATCACATTCACTCTTCGTCAGTTCTATTAGGATGTACACACCACTGAAGGTCTTCTTGGCTGGTCATGTGACCCTTTTAATAAGTGAGTAGCAGATACTTCCGGCAAGTATTTGATGGAATATATTAACATCAGTTCTGAATAATTTCTATGTAAACCAAATAGGCTTTGTTTAGTTTAGTTCTTGTTGATCCATGCACTCTTCCTTAATCTCCCTCTTCTCATCACTACCATTTTCTTCTTTTTAACTGGAAACAGCATCTTCTTTTGTCATCAGACCACTTTTCTTTTTCATCTCTTCCTCTGTATCTCCTTTTTTTTTTTTTTTTTTCCAGCCTCATCATCACCAACTTACAAGAGTAATGGAGTAGCCAGTGAGCTGAGTATGTTTCTTCACAACTTCCTCTATTCCCCTTTTCTCCAAAATCTCAGCTTGGTCTTCCTTCAGGTGTAATATAACCTTTGTTCACCAGAGCATTGGCTCACTGTGTCAGTCCTCTCTGGAATGATGGCCACTGAGAACTCCCGGGCATACTATTCATCATCATGCTTGGTGATCACAGTCACTTTCTCAGCAACCAGATACGCAGAGTAAAAAGCAACTCCAACCTGACCGGTCATAGAGATGTCTGCACCAGTCTGCAAGGCCTAATGAAGGCTTTGGTGCCAGACTGGGCTGCAGTGCCAAGGTCATTAATCAAGTCAGCCTTGGCCATCCCAGTTCCATTATCAGTTTGCTCTTGTTTGTTGGGAAGAGATTAATGTGCAGCTCCTTCCCAAGCTTAGCCAGAGCATCTGATGAATTTGAAATGAGCTCCCTCAGAAAGATCTCTTCATTCAAATAGAAAATTTGATGATCAAGGTCATTAACTGGAAAATTAAAATTGGTCTTGGGTCTGGGTTTCCTCAGGCATCTTTGCCAAGTGACCACACACAAACCTCAACTAGCCAGCCGCACCACAACACTGAAGCAACCAATATAAAGTTTTTGACCTTCATAGTTCTGGGTAAAGAGCAGAAGTTTTTCTCCAGCATTGGAGGTGCTGAGAACACATGTATGTGCATTGGGAGGTGCCATATATGTACTTTATGATGTGTGCAATCTGGTAGACGTGCCAGAGAATACACACACCCTTCTCACTGTGTTCTGATTCTAATTTTAAGAGCCCAGTCTCTTAAGGAACAATCTTTTCTTTCCATATCTGGGTTAGGGTGAGACTCTCTGAGAACAGTCCCTTACACCAAGGGCTGGAATCCAGTCCCATCTAGAAATTCAGTCCAGATATGTAGGTTCAGGCAGTGGTCAAAACCCAGGTTCACCTGAGGTTTTTGGTTTCTTACACTGCCTCAGCTCCTTCTGTTCATGATACCTGGCTTGTCCCAGGCTCTCTAAGTGCTTTGATATATTAGTGGCTATTTAGTGACAATATGAACCAAAAGTTTGCATTGTAGTAACCATCAGAACAGCTCTGAAAAAAAAAGTGTTGTCCTTCACATAGACAAAAGATTCATTAAAATGATGCTGGCCCTCAGGTGCTTCTGAATGTACCTCCCGGGAGGAAACAGCTTTCCTTCCAGGAGAGATGATGGGTTCTATAAGGATAGAATGATGTATACTTTGTCTAGTTTATCTTGTAAAGGATGAAGGTTTGAAGGTATTAAAAATATAGTGGCTCAGAGATAGATCAGTGGGTGAAGGGAGAAATATTTAAAGAGAAGTTGTTTGAAATTGTCTGTGCCTTGTGTTTTAGTGCCTCAGAGAGAGAGAGAGAGAAAGAGAGCAAGAGAGAGAGAGAGAGAGAGAGAGAGAGAGAGAGAGAGAGAGAAAAGGCAGCCACCAAATGACTAAGGCATCAGTTATAGCTTGGGGGTGCTTGAAATAGAATATACCAGCCTAGTAGGAAAGCAGAAGACTAAATAAGAAAGATCCTATTTATTAAAATGGATTTTAAATGGAATGTTTCAGTTTTAATTTGGGGCTACTTGCTATTTTACAGATGCTGTGTCTACTCCCTCAGAAAAAAAACCATCATTGCAGACAAATACGAGTTTAGGCAAGAGATTGGAGAAAGCCACCACAAATACTCTCACAGAAAGTCCCCCACAAACTTCTCAGGAAGAGCAGAGAGCTGCAAAAAGCTTCGAAACACTGACACCTTTGCAGGCATTCAGGCAGTCAGGTAAAGATGAGTTCGTCAGCCTGGGTTTGAGGATGTCCAAGTCAGCATCCGTGTTCCCCAACCAGTCCTCGGTGGAAACACTCTACGTCTCACCCTCATTCAAAACTGTCACCCCAGAGAAGGAGCCCAGATCCAGTAAGGCCCTCCAGACACCTAAAAAATCCAGACTCTGCTGGATGGAAGATATGGAAGACGTGAGCCTCAAGCCCCTAGCCATGCGGGGTGAGTGTACCCCCAAGCAAGCAATGATGCCAGGGAAAATGCTCTGTGGTGGCATTCTGTAGCTTCTCTGCCTTCTATCCTTCTCTTGTCTCTTCCACTCACTCTTCATCAATTCTGTTAGGAAGTGCACACCACTGCAGGTCTTCTTGGCTGGTCATGTGTCCTTTTTTTAGTAAATGAGTAGTAGATACTCCAGGCAAGCACTTGGTTGAATATATTAATATCAGTTCTGAATAATTTCTATGTAAACCAAATTAGACATTACTGGCATTCACTGAAGCTTCCAGTTAAACATGTAAGTAATTCATGAAGTGATTGTGTGCAAGAGAAGTGGTTTGTTTTGTGTGTAGGCACATATGTGCTCAGCTGTGTATGCATTCTTTAAGGTGCTATAATAGTGTTTGTATTATTACTAAGGTAACCATGCCCTTTTCAGTCTTTATAATGCATTAAGGAAGGGGCTGAGCATATCAGGGTGAACCTGATATCCCAGCACTCTGCAGCAGAGGAGAAGATTGAGTTCAAGGTAAGCAGCGCTGCATAATGAGCCCCTGTGTAAAACAAAACAGAATGAATTGGGCTGTGGTATTATTTAGATCATATGATAGAGAATCAAGCCTGGCTGTTAGCTGTCAGCTATTAAATCTTGTATTATGCAATTAGGCTTTCTTTTCCAAAATTAATTAGTAAAAGAATAGTTTGTTTGTACATGGCTTTTTAAAAAAACAGTGGTGGTTTTATTGATATTTCTGTATGATCATGCTCACCAACTCATATAAATTCAGAGATTTCAACATAAATCTTTAAAATGGCTTCAAACCAAAATCAAAAATGCATATAAACAAAAGCAATGGAAGCCAGCATGTAAAAATGCATGTGAATAAGAACAGTGGGGCACTGCAGGGGTTAAATGAACTGACCTTGGTTTCAGGCTGTGCATAATAAAAGATCCTCTTTGAAAGAGGTTCCAAAGATTACTCTGTTTGAAATATTTTGGTATTGAATAGCCTACCAGTAGTAAAGCTGAGTCTTAGGGCTGCCAAGAGGCTCAGCAGGTAAAGGCACTTTCTACGAAACCTGATGATCTGAGTTTGATCCCCAGGACCCCACACACTGGAAGGAGCGCATCTACTACTACATGTTTTCTTTTGACTTTCATGCACACCTTGGCATAAGTGTGCATGCACACGGACAGATGGACGAACGGATGGACGATAAACAAAAAGTGTACCTATAAAAATGAAGCTTTGTTTTGTCATCAAATTAACTTTCTTGCTGAGACTGCCTGCCAAGGAAGATACCTACACTGTGCTGTGGTGCCCTCTAGGCATGGCTGTGTGCTGGGAAGCTGCTATGGTTATAATGAAGTTATCAGACCATTTAACTCCACCTCTTTTTAGCAATCTAGAGGCAGTGGGACCTGGGAGGATGTAGCCAATAAATGTAGTGAACTAAAGCCTCATGCAATAGCCATCTTTATTCAGAGCATCAGACAATTCATATTCTGAGGGCTAAAAAGAACCACATGAATAAAGTGTACAATCACAAGGACCTGCCACATGTGGCTAAAACATGCTTTTCCATAGAGGCATGTACTTGAATAACAACAGCAAGCACTAATAAGTAATCTGAAATAATCTCCTATCTGTTACACCTGGGAGGAGCACAAAAAAATATTCCAAGAACAAGTCCATGTTTTTAAGAAACTGAGGTCATAAGACTTTTGTTTTTTCATAAACATTTAGAAGTCTCCTCACAAGACTGCATTCTTGGACTGTTTCCTGACACACCTCCAGTAGTAATAAAGGTGAAAAATTACTAAAAGTTGGTTTAAATTATCAGAAGATCACCAAGGGAGAAACACAGTAGGTCTGGACCCCAGGGAGAAGAGTATTTTGATGAGTCCCAGTTGACCTCAGTCATCCTGCCTTGGGTCAGAAGTGGGTTCCCAGTCTCACTAGGCTTTGGAGCTTGAGTTTGAGGGTTCCAAAGTGTCTCAAAGCCCAACATGACTCTGGTCCAGGGAGAGAAGGCGGAACCACAGGGAAGCAATTCTTTGTCTCTGAAACTGCATGTTGCAAAGCTGTATATTTTCAGAGAGAAAGAAACTAAAGCAGGCGAGCTTCTGAGAGATCAGCAAGCTAAGCAGAGCCACTGGTAACATCTTATGTCAGGAGACAAAGAGCAAATGAGAATGCTCCTCTCATTCAGCTGGGCCCAGGGGACCACACTCTAGGAAGGACACATCAGAAACAGCACCATCCTTATAGGCAGGAAAATCCATGTAGAGTCTAAAACACATTGGCTGCCTCGGGCTCCATTTGGCACCTAGAAAACAGACTTTTTTTTGTGGAAACAACTATAGTTTTTCATGGAAAAAAAACTTAGGCATTTAACCAAAAAATTCCTAGGTGTAAGAAGGAATGAACAAGTGTACAGAAAGACCACGGGAGCGGAGTCACAGATCTAGAGTCACAAGGCATATAATAGAGGCAGGTACTTTCACACAGAAGGTAGACTTTCATTAGACTATTACTGTCTATGTTAACAAGCTGAATAGACATATTAAAACTGAAAAGATACAGTCCTGAAATGAAGACCCTGCACATACTCTGGTCCATGGCCTAGCAGGCATGCCCAGCCTTTGATATTGTCAAGTGACACTGTCATCTGCAATGGTTTACACTCAAGAACCAAGGCCTGAGCCACAAACAAACAAACAAACAAAACAATAACAACCCCGACAAAACTCTCATATGTTAAGTAAGTTTATGGTTTATGTTGGGCTGGATTCATAGATGTCCTGAGCTGTGTGTCGCCACATGCAGCTTAGACCATGTGCCTGACATCCTCAGTAGAGAAACAGAGGGCAGTTCAGTGTAGAGACACCAGGGGTAGTGATGGAAATCTTGAGGTTAGACCCAGAAAGGTAAACGCTATAAAATCTACCCAAATCCTTGACTGATCACTAACTAAACTTGTAGGGGCATCCCAGTGAGTTTACCACCCCCTCCCCCACTCCCACCACCCAATTCCTGCTGGAAACCAAAAGAAAAAGAAAAGACCTTCAGCCTCCGTCCACTGCATGGGTGACAGTCTGAAGAGTCAGACAAGTTGTCTGCCCACGGAGTGATAAGCAGTCTTCAGGGGACAGTCACACAATCAAGGGGCTCCACCAGCATGTACTATAGCATTTTTTTGAATGCCCAACGTGGAGCTGGAGATTCAGCTGAGTGATTAAGAGACTGTACTGCTCTTGCAGAGGACCCAGGGCCAGTTCCAAGCAGCCACACTGGGCACCTCACAGTGGCCTGCAACTCTAGCTCCGAGGGATTCAATACCCCCCTTTTGGCTCCCACAGATACTCTCATTCACATGCATAAAACCACACAGACACTTAATTAAGAGTCAATAAATAAAATAGCAGACATTTAAAGAAATGGGAAGAAATGAATCATAATGAAGATAAGGAAGAAGTTAATAGAAGCTGACCATTAGATGACAGACATACTGTGATCAGCAGATGGGCCCATGAAGCAGCCATTAAAAATGTCTTCAAGAACTTAGCCTGGCATGGTGATTAACACTTGTATATGCAGCACTCATGAGGCTAGGGCAAGAAGATAATGAGTTCAAAGCAAGTCTGGACTACATAGTGAGTTTGAGGCTAACCTTGGCTATACAGTAGGATACTGTCTCAACAATCAACAAAAGAAGTATTCAAGGTATTTCAGGACTTTAAGTAGTCACAATGAATGAATATAGAGGACAGTCTCAGAATACATAACTGTAAAAGGACAAAATGGACATTGCAGAGATGAAAACTAATTGAAATAACAATTCACTGGAGGTATTCAGCAGTGGACTGAAATGAAGGAAGGAAAAGTAACTGAATTTGAAGATAAATCGACAGGAATTATCTAATCGTCAAATATAAAAGCTAGCAATAAATTTTAAAAACTTAGTTCTCCAGCTACAATAGAATTAAGTTAGAAAATGATAATAAAATACTTAGAAGAACCCTAAATTTTGGGCCTTTACTGGTATACTTCTAGGTAATCTATGAGACAAAGAAGAAACCAAAAGTTAAATAAGGAAAGATTTCCAACATAAGAAAGTGGAAGGGCACTGCTCAGCCTGCACAAATCCCAGGTTTAATCCCATGCACCACCAGGAAAAAGAAAGCCTGGATCGCTACAGACCCTGTAAATACCAACATCTAATGAGTATAGGAGAGTAGCATGTTAGCAGTGGGTTCGGGCCTTTAGTGGAAATGGAGAAGCTGGTAAATGATTGAACTGACCTGAGATAACCTTTGTACTTGTCAAGGGTCATAGATAGATCTATGTACATGTGTGTATACATTCCCATGTCAAAGGTGTATGTTATAAAATAAGCACACACACACATACACACACACATATATGTTAAAGGCATGTAGATGTATATTAGAGAAATGCATACATACACAAACATAAATACCTGAGTGTATAACCAGAACCATCTTACAGAAAAATGCCTCAGTCACATGTAGCTTTACTGGTATATTCTAAGGAAGGAAAAGCTTCAGACTTCCACCATTCTTTCTGAATACCCACAAGGCATTACCCCATTGTTTCATGAAGATGGCTAACCTGCTTCCCAGGCCTGACATACAATGCAAGAAAAGTAAATTAGAGAACAACATAGATTCACATCAGATGCAGAAATTCTTAATATGTTAGCAAATCAAATCCAGCAAGATCGAGAAGTGACAATGTGCCATAACCCAGTGGGATTCTTTCCAGAACTGTAGCATTGGCTTGACGTTTGAAAATGAATCTCTGCAATCCACCACATTAAGAGAATAAGATTTAAAATGATGTAATTATCTTGATTCCTGTAGAAAATTGATATAATTCTCCATTCAATTATGATTATAAAAAATGTAAGCAAATTAGGAATAAAGAGGAACTTCCCTCAAGTTGATAATGAGTGTATTTTAAAATTCGACTGCAGACATAATTAATGATGAAAGAGAGAATAATGTTCTGACTGGATCAGCAAGCAAGGAGGGATGCATGTCTTTCTGCACCACTTCTATTCAGCAGTGTATTGGGGGTCCAGCCAGGCAAAATCGACCATAGGAAGAGGTAGACGATGTGGATACTGGAACGGAAAAGGTAGTATTGCCTTTGTTTAATAACATGATTCTTTATGTAGGAAATCCACGCAGACACACCAAAAAACTAAAACAAAACAAAAAATAGTGGCTAGATCTAATAGGTAGGTCTAGCAAGAGTTCAGGATACAAGGTCAGTGTACAAAATGAATGACAACCAGGTGCTGCTCAAGGCCAGCCTGGGCAACAGAGCAAGGGTCTGTCTCCAGACAAAATAGAAATTGTATTATTATTTACAATTACGCACAGTTAGAAGTTAAAGGGACTAGAGAGATAAAAGCCTATACTGCTCTTGTAGAAGACCAAAGTTTCTTTCCAAGAACCCACATTGGATAGTGCCCAGCTGCCTGTGACTCCAGCTCCAGGGGATCCAACGCCATCTTCTGGCCTCCTCTGGCACCTCTATACACATAATATGTGCACACACGTGCGAGCACGTGCACACTCACACACACACACACACACACACACACAGAGAGAGAGACAGACAGAGAGAGAGAGAGAGAGAGAGAGAGAGAGAGAGAGAGAGAGAGAATCTTCAAAATAATTAAAATAGCCAGGTAGTGGTGGTGCACACCTTTAATCCCAGCACTCAGGACACAGAGGCAGACATATCTTTGTGAGTTTAAGGCCAGCCTGTTCTACAGAGCAAGTTCCAGGACAGTCAAGACTACACAGAGAAATCCTGTCTCAAAAACAAAACAAAACAAACAAACAAGAATCATATCATTTACAGTAGTAGCACTTTTAAAAAAATCTTGCACTGAGGACTGGGATATGACTCAGTTAGTAGCATGCTTGTGTAGCATGTAGGAGGCTGAAGCCCTGGGCGCCATCCTGAGCACTGCATAAACCAGGAATAGGGCACACACCTGTAATCCCTGGGACTTGGGAGATGTACCCAGCTCAGAAGCTCAGGACCCTCCTCGGCAGCTTAGTGGAGGCTGCCCTGGGATACATGACACCACATGTCAGAAAAACTAAAGCTGTCTCTGCACTGAGAACTGGGACTGTTTCTGAGAGCAACCAAGGGCCTGAGCAATGGAGGGGTGCTCAATGGTTTCAGGTTAGAAACACAGGTCAAGACGCTTTCTCTCTCTATGGCACTGTTAATTCCATGCAGCCCCAGAAGGCTTTTGGTTGGTAAAAAGGGGTCTTAGAAATTGACAAGTTGAATCTTCCATTAATCTCCATTGGAAATGTAAAGTATATAGAATAGCCTAAATCTTGAAAGCAGAACCATTGAAGATGCATCTTAAAGTGGGACACCAGAGTGAACATATTTGAGAGAACAAGAGCGTTGATTTTATAGTGTGAAACTTCTACAGCTGGTAGAGTGCTGGCCCTGGGTGGGAGTCCCTGAGCTGTCAGTCAGGATGACTGACTGAATAACAGAGTTCATCTTTCCCTCCAGCAGACGCCGTGGTACTTAATCTGCCTACTCCATTTCTTACCCCCATTCTTAGTTACAGTCTATATTTGATTTCTTTAAAAATTCATTTGGACCTTAAATTTCTCTTTCCAATTTTGTTAATAGAAGGGAGAGATGGGTAGATAGGTAGATGATAGATGGAGGGGTAGACAATATATTTATGTGACATTGATAGATTTTACACTTACTGCAAATTGTTATAACTTCTTTGTTAACTAAGCACTGAATTACGTTTGTGTTGGTTACTGCTTTGAAGTTATTGCATATATTTATCTATTTACTTATTTGTTGTGTATGTGTGAAGGTATGCATATGCCACAGCTCAAATATGGAGGTCAGAGGAAAAGCTGCAGGAGTTTGTTCTCTTCTTGCACTGTGATGGGACTCAGCTCATCAGGCTTGGCAGCAAGTGCCTTACCCACTGAGCCATCTCAACAGCCTGAGAACACCGGTGGAAGAGACACTGTGAATCTGATTCAGAGTATGATGGCGGATTTCCTAGTGCTGAAAAGAGTCTGGAGAATACATCAAGTACCTAAACCTCACCATGAAGCCTAATTAGGGCTCATAATTGGCTGAACAGCATTCCTATGACAGCACAGGCCCTAGAGTCAGAGAGTCTGGGCTTATGATCCCAGCTCTTATGCCACCCACAGTGTGGCAACTGGGTGAGACACCTGGCCTCTGCATGTTGGTGCCTGGCCTGTGAGGCAGATGAGGATGGCTCTACAGCCCGGAGTTCACAGAAGCAAAGCCCTCCGAGTGGGACTTGGTACTCAGCACATGCAACCACTCTGTTACTGTTACTCAGATGCACCAGTGTTTAGAACTGCACACCTTCAGCACACTCCTAACCTTCGGGATCTCTCTGTCAGCATCCTTCTTAGGATCAGCCACACACCTGTCTTAGTTAGGGTTATCCTGGCTGTGATGGAACTCCATGACCTTGGGGATGAAAGGGTTCAATTAACCTTATACTTCCAAGGTAATGCTTTGTCACTGTGGGAAGTCAGGGTAGGAATGCAAATAGAGCAGGAACCTGGAGGCAAGAGATGATGCAGAAGCCATGGAGGAGTACTGCTTACTGGCTTGCCCAGCCTGTTTCCTATAGATCCTAGGACCACTGGCCTAGGGAGGTACTATCCACAATGGGCTGGGACCCTCTCCTATGAATCACTAATTAAGAAAATGTTTTACAGCCAGAATTTATGGAGGAGGCATTTTCTTGAGTGCCCTCCTTTCAGACAAAACTAGCGTGTGTCAAGTTGACATAGAACTAGGCAGGACAGTGTCTTCCTCCCAGAAAAGGCATTCCCACTGTGGAATAGTACAGAGATGGGACTGAGCACAGAGGTCTAGGAGCATCCAGCTCATTCCTCAAAATGCAGCCACTCTACTGTGGATTGACCACCATTTTCTTGTAAGAAGCAGTCTTCCAAGCCCTGAGCAGCCTGACTTCTGCCTTTCACCAGCCTGGGTTCTCTTATCAGATAAGACTTGTTTCATTCTCTGGTAGAACTCCCTCTCACTGGCATTCTCCTGCCCCACCCCTGCCCCAGTCACCCTGTCCCCCTTTTAAGAGCATCTCAAATATGTGACCTTGGACATAGATGCTCTCACTTGTCATCTTCCCTCTGCCTTCCATAACCTTCTGTTGCTCTTGTTAAACAATAGCTACTTACAGATTCAATGGTTGGGTTCATTCCTCCCAACTATTAGTAGGGACCCTACCTGCCATGTTTACTATTGTATTGCCAGCACCAGGTCCAGTACCCTGGACATTGTGGTT
The DNA here is from genome assembly GCF_943737965.1 of Phodopus roborovskii. Classification (NCBI taxonomy): domain Eukaryota; kingdom Metazoa; phylum Chordata; class Mammalia; order Rodentia; family Cricetidae; genus Phodopus; species Phodopus roborovskii. Next base: position 5,006,481 of record NW_026126459.1, on the reverse strand, counting down.
ATTAGTGTTTAGAAATGGCAGAAATGGTGCATGTCCATGAGAAATATAGAAGGGGTTACTGGTGCATTAAGCCAGGTGGAGGGTGTGGATCCTGAGGGGGCAGGTAAAGAAGTGTGAACTTCAGGGCTGGAGAGAAGACCCAGCAGTTAAGAGTCTGCACTACTGTTACAGAGGCCCTCGGCTTGTTTTCCCCACGCCCACTCAGACAGTTCAGGGTGACTAGAGACCACAAAGATGCAGGGAAGTAGCCAGGGGTCCTGGTGGGGCATGGCCCTAGGAAAGTGGACCTAAGTCCAGAACCCAGAAACAAACGGAAGTAAGTTCTTTGAACTTACTTCGTGGGGCTGCTTGCTATCTTGAAGTAGCAAGCCTCTGTGTACCCCACATCCAAAGTTACAGCCTTGATTGCTTCTTGCTGAGGGCCAGGGTACCCAAGGAGATGATAGCCAGTGATTGACAACTTGATGGGATCTAGAATCACCCAGGGGACAAAGCTCTGGGCTTGTCTGTGAGGACGTATCTAGATTGAGGTAACTGAAGTGCAAAAAGCCACTCTAATTGTGAGCAGCACAGATCTGGGATGGACACAAAGGAGAAAGTGGGCAGAGCACCAGCACGCCTCACTCTCTGCTTCCTGACTAGGGTGCAGTGTGAGCAGCTGCCTGAGCTCCTGCCACCAGGCCTCCCCACCACAGCGGCCCACTGAACTGGGGGCCAAGATGAACCCTTCTCTTGAGTTGTCACAGCACCAGAAAAGTGACTGGGGGGTCTGCAGTGAAGACACGTGAGAACACCTCCTGGAAGAAGATACTATGGAGACCCTGATCCTGCGGGAGCCCACACCTGTGCCTTCTGCTTCAAAGAGCTCTGTTCTCCAGGTACTGAAGCCTGGATGCAGACAGGAAGGACAGAGATGTAACTAACTAGTTGACAGAGTCAGGATGAGGCCAGCAGGAGACAGCCTCTGGTGACTGGACTGCCTGTGTCAGGAGGAGAGTGCCTGGTGTGCAGCCTGCCTGGTTGCCTTAAAGACAGATTCCAGTGACAGTCAAAGACAGCAACTGCAACCCAGGCCACACAGTGCTGGAGACCACAGGGCTTAACATCTGGTTCTTAGAGCAAAGGAGGGCAAGTCAGCAGATGAGGAAAAAGTCACAGTAGCCGGCATGGGAAAGGCAAGGTGGCGGGAATCAGATGAGAAAGGACCCTGAGTTAATACTGGGGGAGTATGGAAGGGAGAGCTGCAGTCTGCACAGACTGACACACTAGGGATGATGGAGAGCAAGGGAGCTCTGATCTGCTTTTAAGAAGTGTTTACATGAAGCCAGGCGGTGGTGCCTCACGCCTTTAATCCCAGCACTCAGGAGGCAGAGGCAGGCAGATCCCTGTGACTTTGAGGCCAGCCTGGTCTACAGAGCGAGTGACTCCAAAGCTGCAGAAATCCTGTCTCAAAAAAAAAAAAAACCCAAATAAATAAATATTTTTTTTTTTACAAAGACGTGTTTATATGATGTGTCCTGGTCCAACATTATGAACTGTTTGGAGTAATGAGCTGAGCAAGTTCAAAAGCACTTGCACATGCATGTCTCAGTGACCTCAAATGAGGTGGAGGTGCCACCTGTACCCTTCAACATCCTCCTGAATGCCAGCTCCTTCTGACCTTTGACACTGAAGGACAATACTGGGGCAGCCTATTACCTCACCTCGGCTTGATTTTTGTTACTGTCTGTAGCTCAGACTACTGTTTCTGTCATTATCTGTTTCCTCATCACACTAAACAGACATGGAGCATGGACAGCAGGCAGGAGTACAACCCTCCCCACTGGGCAGTGTTTCCTCCTGCTCCTGGGTCGCTGCTGCCTGCTGTGTGGTGTTTGTAGAGGTGAGCAGCCCGCTTCCCACTCTGTCATTGGTCCACGACTGTTCTGTGCAGTTCTTTGCTGGCTCAACTCTGCTGGTGAAATAACCAGATGGACACAGCAGACTGTGAACCGCAAAAGCCAGCAGTTCTCAACCTGTGGTCTCCACCCTTTTGGGGGTTGAATAGCAGATACCCTGCATATCGGATATTTACATTACGATCCATAATAGTAGCAAAATTACCATTATTTTTAACATCATAAATAAGTCCTTTACAACCACTTATATAAAATGTTCCATTTCTTAGCTACAAGAAGGGAAATGACAGTACTTTAGTTTGTGTGTATTGTTCATTTGGAAGTCATTGTATGTCATCTGGGAGCACTGAAAGAGATGAATTAGGGAATGAAAAGAGAAATCTGTGTTCAGCCATCCAGGGGCTGGTGCTCCAGATAAAACACATGTACACTAATGGAAGATTTTAATGTCTCTGGAAATGTACTTTTTTTTTCATCTTTGCAACATAGTTCTAAATGCCATTTAAATTGAAAGCTATTGTATCTTAATTAGCAGGTCTTCTGCATTTGCAGTGTGTTAAAGATAACACATCCAACATTTGGAATGAATTTGTCAGTGCTGTCCTTGAGCAGCTGACAACTGGCCCCTGTGTATCACACAGCAAGCTCTTAAAACACAACCACTTCCTGGATCATACTGCAGTATTCAGTACACAGAGGATCCGTGCCAACAGGATGCCCGCATCACTTCTGTGGGAAGCCCAAGCAGGGGAAGAGAAGGGACAGTGGAGGAGTGCCCCAGGAGCAGATTGAAGGGTGCAGCACAGCTGCAAAGTGTTTGGAAACAAAAGGAAATTGGTGTGTGGCAATTAGCAATGAGTGGCTTTTCGAAGGCGCTGAGCCAGCAGATCAGAGCTGGAGCCCACATGATACTGTCACTCAGCAGTGGTGGCACAAAGCCAAAGGAAGGTGGCTAGAGTAGGCTTGCTGGCTCCTACTTCAGAAATACCTGTAACCTGGGAAACTCAGCTTTTCTGAACCTGGCCTTGCCCCTGGTTCACTAGGTCTGGGGAAGGCTGAAGAACCACACTCTAACAAGTCCCAGTGTTGCTACCACGAACACAAAGTTAAGGGTAAGGGTTTTAGTGTGTGTGTGCACATACCTGTGCCCTTGTGTGGAAATGGCTCCATGTTAATGTCTGATTCCTGGAATCATTTTTCCTCTTGGCTCCTTCGGGGTTTCATCTGAAAGCCTTCTTTCTAAACACAGCAAGCTCAAACTCTATTTCCTTTTTCTCATATTCACCCTCAGTCCCCCTTTTCTTCCCACCCAATTCTGCGTTCTTCCCTACCCCCATCAAGGTCAGTTTGTGCTGCCCAAGTATTCTTGGATGTGTTCTGGGCCCTCCACTGGGGTGTGGTTGACTTAGCAGCAGCTCTGCTCTTAGCTCTCCCAGCAGCTAAGAGTTGTCATTAGCTCTTGGCTAGGGGTGGGACTTCATGCTAACGCCCCTCTCCACACCAGCTGGGATTTGGTCTGGCTTAGGCTGGCACAGGTCTTGTGTGTGGTGTCACAACCACTGTGAGCTCATGTTTGCAAAGCTGCCGATGTGCCAGAAGACAGTTTCCTTGTAGTCTCACACCACCTCTAGCCCGTCCACTCTTTCTGCCAAATACTGTTTCTGAAAGAGTTTCTTAGAACTCTTGCAAATACATTTTGGGCCCCAGAGTGCCCAAATTTCATCAAGAACATATTTTTCTGCCATCGGCTACATGACCTCTTTGGCAAGCTCCCCGAATGTCAGGAAGCCCGCCATTTCCTCAGGAATGCACAGCTTGTGTGGAACACCATTAATATAATAAGTTCCTGATTGGTTACTGTTGCACTGCATGACCACAAAACCTGCCAGAACCATCTTAGGAGAGAAGATGTTCATTCTGGCTCATGGTTTCTGAGGATTCAGCCATGGTGGGGAGGAGAACATGGCGGGGCAGCTAGGCGAAGAGTGGAGACCTGTGGAGGAGGCTCACACCATGTTGTCCAGGAAATAGTGGGACAGAAAGGCAGGTATAACACCCCTCAGAGTCCCATCCTAGTGGCCTACCTCTGCCAGCGAGGTCCCACCTCCCAAAGGTGCCTCACCTTCTAAAATAGTAACACTACCTGCAGAGTTAGCATTCAGACCCTGGGGACCTTTCAGCTTCAAACCATAATAGCCTTTTTCATTTACTGGGTTGTCCTATAACTTCAACATACTGACCACAGTTGTAAGTCATGCACAAGAGAAATGGGATCTTCAAATAATGAAATTCAGTTTCTTTCTTCCTTTATTACCTCTTCTGGATAAGGATTAGCGTATCTGGGGGGTTGGAGAGATGGCGCAGAGGTTAAGAGCTGTTCTTCCAGAGGACCTGGGGTTCAACTCCAAGCACCCACATGGTGGTTCACAACCATTTATAATGAGATCTGGTGCCCTCTTCTGGCCTGCAGGCAGAATACTGTATACATACATAATAAATTAAATATTTTTTTTTAAAAAAAAAAGATTAGACTATCTGTCAACTACTCCATCTTGATTTTTTTCTAGATTTTTATACCCACAATTTAACCTCATTCTGTAATAGAGCGAAACTAGCCCCAGCACAGTGGAGTGGTGTGCAAGGACAGTGTGCTGGTTAAGCTCACAGTCTTGACATCAGGGTTACTTGAATTTGAGTCCCACCCTGAGCTCTTTTTAACTTTGTGATCTGGGAAAGATTTCTAGCCCCTGAATTCCTTTGCATCATGTTTAAAATGAGGTTATAAAACCGACTCCACATTAAGTGATGTATTAGCCAGTGTTCTGTTATGGTAACACAATACTGGAGGCTCGACACTTAGTTAATAAAAAGAAGTTTACTTAGCTCAAAGTTTTGAATGTCCAAGAGCATCTGATCAGATCTGGTGAGTGATATTATCGTATGAGAGAGAAAGATCACATGATAAGAAGTGAGAGAAGGATTTGAGGGTCAGGCTTGCACTTTATAAAAAGTCACTTTCACAGACACTAACCTGAGTTCTCTAAGAAAGTCAACAATCCTTTCCAAGGACAGTATCCTCAATGACTGGGTTGCCTCCTACCAGATCCAGCCTCTTAAAGAGGCCACCACCTCTCATGGAAACATTGAGAAGCATACTTCCAATACATGAAGGTGTGAGAACAAACCACATGTAAACTAAGGCATGTGCTAAAGAGGACTAGGAAGCAGCTATTTAAAAATGGGTTCTATAATCCCAGCACCCAGGACACAGAGGCAGGTAGATATCTGTGAGTTTGAGGACAGTCTGATATACATAGTGAGTTACATGGCCAGGGATACATAGAGAGATCCTATCTATAAAAAAACAACAACAACAAACAAAAACACCAGGCAAAAACACTACTACCATCATCATCATATGAAAGAATAAAATAAAAATGAATTCTATCCTTGAACTTCACCTTGAGGTGATCAATTGCCTGTAACTTCCAGGGAGGGGTGGGGTGGAAATTTGGAGAGAGTAGTTGGTGGGTCTCTGAGATGATAGCTCCAAGAGGTAGTCAGGCTGTGTGGACTGTAACCAGAACAGTTGTAGGAGTGAGTGGACAGAGCAAGCCAAATCAGCACCCTTCCCTTGATGGCTTTCCTCACAGCAACAAGTGGAGGGGGGGGGGCTGTGCTGAGGAGCTAACCTGCCTCAGAAGGAAGACCTGCTTCACTTGGCGTCTGTAGTTCCAGTCAAACTATCTGCCCAGGTGGCGGCCATTCACTGGGTCTCAGAGTTGGTGCCTCATCCTCATTTTGAAAGCTCTCATCAACCTTCACCCTCTTTTCTTAACACAAGCAGACACGGAGTAGGAGCCTTCTGGAAGGGCCTCTCATAAGGAACAATGTGGAAATACAATGGAGGAAATTACACTGTGAGGAGAGAAGAAAATACTTTTAAAATGTATCTTTAAGATCTCCAAAAGGTAAGAAGATATGACGTGCCTATAAAACAAGAACAGGCTGTTTTGAGAATTTCTGAAAACAACAGAAACCTCTTCAAAATTAAAAACAGCAGCAGAAACAAGAAGTTCACCAGAAGGATTAGAAGCTAAACCTGATGAAACCTCCAAGAAGTAGGTCAAAGAAACAAGGTTAGTGAGAGAAAGGGAAGGAAATATAGGAAGGGGGTTGCAGGGTGGTTCAGTGGGTAGACACTTGCTGAGAAAATCTGACAACCAGAAGTCAAGTCCCTGTGAAGTGATGTGCTCACAGGCACTGATAGTAATATTTGAAAAATAGGGCTGGAGAGAGGGCTAGCTAATTTTAGTGCTGTTCAGGCATGAGGACCAGAGTGCATAGCCCAGAACAGCGATGTGGTGGCACATATCTGTGATCCTGGTGTGTCTGTATTGATATAGGAGATGTAGAAGGATAACCCCGGCAAGCTCACAGACCAGCTAGGTCTGTGTTGAACACATTTGTCATCAAGAGGCTCTGTGTCACAGTGAAAGGAGAGGACCTACAACCAAGAGCATCCTCTGACCTCCACGTGTGCCACAGGGCACACGTGCACCTGCACCTACACACGAATGTGTGCACACACGCTGCATACATTGGACAGCTAGGAGTTGGAAGATAGTCCAACTGCTCTTATGTGCAAACCAGGAGTTCAGAAGGAAAGCAGGGACACCGGGGCCATAGCCTTGAGAAAATAGTTGAATCTGAAGGAAATGAGTTGCCTGATTAAAACTTTTGCTTTTGCTTGACCTCTCAGTCAATGAAAATTGCCCTGTTTCAGTGAACAGCATCAAGGATTCCAGAACACTGAGGATGAAGAGCAAATTTGCTAATACCTCAGAGGAACACCAGGCTCTGTGCTGTGAGTAAGAATTAGAACAGCAGGACTGGACAGGTGGCTCCTCAGTTCAGAGCACTGGCTGCTCTTCCAGCGGATCTGGGTTTAATTCCCAGCACCCACAACCATCCATAACTACAGTTCTAAGGGGTTGATTCTGCCTCTGGCCTCCACCTGGTACACAGACATGCATACAGGCAAAGCACCCATATATGCAAAATGAAAATAAATACTTTTTTTTTTTTAGGTAGAATGGCTATGATTTAGCACTCACCGTACTAGAAACAATAAGGTAGTGGAAACTGGCCTTCAACACTCACTGGTCAAGCAAGTGCCATGCTCTCATGGAGGCCTGTGTTTGGCTTCACAGAAGTCACATAGGCCATTCATGATAGTGAGCATCTGGTGGGGGGCAGAGGCCGGACAGTTCCCAGACTCTCTCAGGCCAGCTAGCCTGGTATACACAGCTGTAAGCAGGTGGAAAGGTGGGAGCCAAGGCCCCATATTGTCCTCTGACTTCCAGGTGTGTGTATGTGTGTGTGTATATACACTAAGATTTTTTTTAAGTTCAAAGGAACTAGAATTCTTCATGAAAGCTATCATTAAACCTGGGGGTAGAAAGAGCTTTCTCAAGCATGGATATTCCAGTGCCTTCGCCTCTTGGGCCCCTTCGTCTTTGGCCTGCTGGTGATTGTGCTACCCCCAAATGACAGCAATACAAGAAGGGAGGACATGGAGGCTAGAGAGCGGAGAGCCAGCCCAGGAGGGGAGGATGCAGTGGATGATAGATGGGATCCAGCACAGAGCGTGTGAGCACATGGCTGTCATCATCCACATGGCACCACCCTCCCAGCCCCAGGACAGAGGGAGCAACTCAATTAGCCTGACCCAGATTCTCCCAGTGAGCTCTGCCAGCCTTGACCATGCGCAGCTGAGTTCCCTTTCATCCTTTCATCCCTGTGGCCACACCAGCTGAGAATACTCTTGGCATCCAAACGCAAGTTTTGTGATTGGAACCTTCCCTGAGAACTGGAGATAGGCCTTGAAGAGCTCAGAGGCACAGAGAGAGAGAGAGAGAGAGAGAGAGAGAGAGAGAGAGAGAGAGAGAGAGAGAGAGAGAGAGAGAGAGACCATTTTTATGAGTCCCAGTTTAGTTCAGAAGGGACATGAATATGTAGTAAAATCTACCAACAAAGCAAAGTGCTGACTGGCAGGCTTCAGCTTCCCTGCTGTGTGCCTGGCCAAGTAAATCTTTATAAAGTAACAGGTTCGGAGCGAATCAGACACCTGAGGACTAGATTTCACCAATTTGTGCCGTATATCCAAAAATAAATCCAAAGGTATTCCAAAGGGGGGTGGAGTCCTGTGTCCGAAAAAGTTTGGGAAACACTTGGATAAGATGTGTTAGGGCTGGGGGGGGGGGCTAGCTCAGGGGTATAGGGCTTGCCTAGCAGGCATGAAGCTCTTGATTTGATACAGTGCCACATGAACCTAGTATCATGACACACTTGTAACCCCAGCACTTGGGAAACAGAGGCAAGAAGATCTGGAGCTCAAGGTCATACTTGGCTCCATAGTGAGTTTGGGGCCAACCTGGAAAGTACTGTGGATTTCTCATCATTTTAAATGAGCTGATGCACACAGCCAATCTCCTAAGGGGAGGTAAATGGGCAGTGACCAGGCTCACTTGACTGAAAAGCCCTGTTTCATTTTGTTTTGTTTGTTTGTTTAGATTTCTTTATTTTACTTGTATAGGTATTTTGCCTGCATGTATGTATGTGTACCACATGTATCCCTGGTACCCACAGAAGTCAGAAGAGAGTGCCAGGTACCCTGGAACCAAAGTTACTGATTGCTGTGAGAGCTGCATGTGGGTGATGGGAACCGAACCCAGGTCCTCTGCAAGAGCAGCAGGTGCTCTTAACCACTGAGCCATCTCTCCAGCCCCAGCATCTCTGCTATCTTTTGTCTTATTTTTATTCATCTATTTATTTTTACATCCCAGCCACAGCCTCCCCCCATCCTCTCCCTCAGTCTCTCTCCCCCATCCCCCCTCCTACCCCCAATCCCTCCTCTTCTATCTCCATCCAGGAAAGGCATCTGCTATATCTTAAGGAACACACTCAAGCCAGTTTGGGAAACTAGAGTGAAGTAGATAGGAGAAGACACTTAACATGATTCTGCCTGAAAGGAAATGAAGTTGTTCTCAAGCTTTTAATTTTATGAAATGGGTTTCAAGTGGTTTTGATGCTGCTTACAGATCCTTGGTGAGAAAAGCAGGTTCGTGTGTGCTACAGTGCTCTGAATCTGAGCTGGGTGGGACTTAGCCTTAGTTGTATTTGACCATGGAGAGGAAAAGGTTCATGATACTGGAGTCACTGGAGTTTATGTTGTTATAATAATATCTGTATGGGGGAGAAAGTGAAAGACGAAGTTAGGACTTCCTTGGCCTTCCTACTTTAAATACCTACATAAAACACTGACAGGCAGATCTAATACCTCCCTCTCATGGACGAGGCCTATAGTAGTGTAAAAATGTGCTGGGCAGGGTTTGGAAGTCATGATGAATATTGATCATTCTATTTTAGGTTCATTTCTATGGCATTATTGGTATATAATACATCAGTAGATTTGTCTGTTTCCTGTGTTGGGTTTTAGGTTTTTGAATTTGTAACTTTTAAAATTCAGACTGCTTTATATTGAGGCCTTCCAGATAGGTGTTTACCTGACACAATTATTGTAGCTATTATTCTTATTTGTATGTTATATAAATATATCTCTCTCCATTCTATTTTAGTCTCCACCACCTCTGAGGTTGCATCTTCCTTTTCTACTCTGTCTGTGTCGTCTCCTGATTTGGTCCATCCAGAGAAGTCAGCCCATCACTTTCCCCTGGTCTTCACCAGCCCTTCCTTCTGGATTCAGCCCCATCCACAGCCATCTTCTGCCCCCTTCACATACAAAGATGAAGCAGCCAGGGTTCACCACCCCTTTGCTCCCAGAAGCACGGCATCTTCAGATGATGAGGAGTACCCCATTATCCCAGATAACTCCAGTTCAGCTACAGAGAAGCCAGGTCACACTCCCAGCTGTAATCAGGTAGCATTCTCCACCCCAACAAGGACCTACTTCCCCTCAGTGCCCCAGGCTAGTTTGCAGACAAGCGAAGGCTTGCCCAGGGAATCCCCCGAGTCAGGTTCTATCCGCACACTTCTAGGTGAGGTGAGGGGTGCTGTGCTCCGACTTCATGAAGACCTGAGCTTGGTAATCCAGGAACTTAGTGTCATCAACAGCTACCTAGGCAACCTGAGTGGCAGCAGCCAAGCACCCAGTGAGGCTCTAGAGGACCCCCAGTCTTCCAGGGGGAGCTCAGATCCTATCTAGTAGCCTAGTAATTTTGCTGGAACACAAATGATTCCACTGCCCAAAGACCTGGGAGTCTTAACACTTCAGAGGCCCCCACTACTGTGGGGACAAAAAAGGCAATGACTTAATTTTTCATTTTCAAGTTTATTAGCACATCTTTCAAACCGACAAAGACATTTGGGTGCTGTTTTTTTTTTTTTTTTTTTTTTTTCAAGAGAAAGAAGTCACTTTTGATCGTTTCAGGTTTAGAGATTAGTTCCTTTGAAACAGAAGAGTATTTCTTTCATTCTTCACATGTTAGCACGTTGTCCCTTGAGATAAGCCTTAGTGAAGGTTGTGGGAGACTTTAAAGTGCAAATAGCTGTTAGGGTAAGCAAGTGAGCCAGGAGAAACCATGGGTGCCCCCACCTGCAGTGTTGACTTGGGGCTGCTAACAAGCTTCTGCCTGGTGACATCCTCTTTCAAGTTGAAGCCCCTCAAGTCAAGAGCCAGAAGTCCCTCTGCTGCCATAGGGTCAGGAATGATGTTGAGGCAGGCAGGATGTGGAGCAGGTTTTTATGTTGATTTTCAGAGAATTCAGGTGTGTTCTCCTCTTGTATTTCATAAATAAATTCTATATTTTCGATTCACTGTATCTTTTCCTAATTCATTAAAACAACTTTTCAAACGAAAATGCCATGTTTACTTTGTAGACAAAATGACTTAGCTTGACACTTACAGACCAGTCCTTCCCACCCAGGTGCATGCTGGGATCAAGTGCAGAAGCTTTTGGTTAGTTTGTCATTGAACCCAGAGGCTCACACATGCCAGGCCAGTGCTCTGCCACCTTGTTTAAGTCAAGGTCTGCTGTGCCCAGGTTAGCTGGCCTGAGACTCTGGGTGATTTTCCCCTTTTTACCTCCCATCTCACCACAGGAATGCTCAGATTACTGCAGTGGGGTGCCTCAAACAAGGTGGAAGGGGAACCTGGAAACTCCTTCAACCTCTGCATGCCCATTGTGTGCATGTGCACTCACTCAGACACAAGTAATGAAGCTTTTAGAGGAACCGGTGAGGCAGCTCATGTAAAATCTACTTCAGAGGTTTTTCATAGTTAATGGAGTGCTTCTTAAAGTGCTTCTTAAAGATATTTTCTTCCTTCCCCCCCCTTTTTTTTACATTTTTACTTATTTGCATGTGTGTGGGGGGGCAGGGCATGTGTAGCACAAGTGACGGTCAGAGCATTGCTTAAAAGATTCATTTCTCTCCTTCCACTGACTGTCTGGGTTCCGTGGATTGAACTTGTGTTGTCAAGAACAAGATATACTTACTAACAGGCTTAGCATTTTTGCCGTTACAGGAAGTATAATGAGTTAACTAGGACATATGCTAATAAGCCAGTAAGTCTGCATCCCACAAACTTTTTCAGATATGTGTTTCATATCTGGAAAAAACCCCACAAATTTTGTCATTTAAGGGCTACAACTTAACAAGGCTAAACAGCTATCACCTACTTCTAGAACATTCTCCTCACAACAAAGCCCCACCCCGGACCCTCAGCAGATGTTGTGCTTGCCCTATCCTTCACTTTCCACACTGTTTGACAAGAAGTGGTTAGGGAAGGAAGGATTTATTCTGGCTTACAGCTCAAGGGGATACCATGCATCATGGAGTGGCAGACCAGCTACTCACATTGTCTCGTAGTCAGGGAGCAGAGTGCAAACAGGAAATGGAGCCCGCTATGAAGCCTCAAGGCCCACCCTCCACTTTGCCCCCAGTGTCCCGCTTCCTTCTGCAAGGCTCCACCTGGTGAAGGTTCCACAACTTTCCCAAACAGGGCCACCATCCAGGGACCAAGTGTTCAAACACATAAGCCTTTGAGGACATTTCATATCAAAACCCCAACATCCTTCTATTGTGTAGCATTTTCCTCCTAGATAAATCTACATCTTGTAGGGAGTCTCCTTATCATTCAGGATGTTCTATGGTAAGGTGAATCATTCCATCCTGGGGGAAGTTCACTAAGCTCAGGAAGTCCCTGAAACTGACTAGAATCACCACGCATCTGCTGAGCTGCCTGAAATAGGCAGAGACCAGCAGAGATACCTGGAAAGGACACTTCAACCATGCAAGCTACCCACAGGCTGTGCAGTGTGCTCCAGGTTCCCAGGTTTGTGAGCTGTCACCCATGCTGCAGTGGGCAGCTGTTTTTGAGTCATTTCTGCCTCTGTAAATGACCCAATAAAACTCATTGGTTTACCAAGTTAGACTTTAGTGGCATTCTTATTTTGGTCTGTTTTTAGTTACTTGTCTAAGGCAAATAGATACTTGTCCACATCTCCCCACCTGTGCTTCCAAATTCTTGACAACCAAAATGTATTGTCTACCTCCATAATATTTTATATTCATTTTATTTTTATGTTAACAGAATCATACAGGCATCTATTCAGCCAATCACACTGCATCCCCAGCTCAGGGAGGAATCATAATTCATGAGGGTCTGTGTCTGATTCCTACCATAACACATCCGATTTGGGTATTCATCCATGTTGTAACACCAGTCAACACTTCATTTTATTTGTATGGTAAAGTAACATAAATTCTATGTAGACACCCTGTGTTTCTTGGCCATTAGTCATCTGGTTTGGGTTGTTCACACTTTCTTACTGCTGTGAATGGTGATGCTGAACATTCTTTATGAATTCTTTATGATTCAGGTCCTGTCCTAGTTTCCTCTCTGCTGCTGTGATGAAATGCTTTCACTTGAAGAGATAAAGACTTTTTTCTTTTTTTTGTTCACACCAGTCCATCAATGTAGGGAAGTCAAGGCAGGAAATTTAAGTGGCTGGTCACATCACAGATAAGAACAGAGAGAGAATTTATGCATGTGCTCACCCTCACTCTACACTTACACAGTCCAGGATCCAAACCCAGGAAAATTTTAGGCTGGGTCTTCCCACATTGATTAAGATAATGAATATGGTTTCCCCCAAAGACTTGCCTTCAAGGCAACCTGATCTAGTCCCTCATGGAGAATCCCTTCCCAGCCGATTCTAGGTTAGATCAAATTGGCATCGCTAATCTTCACAGATTCTCTTATGTATTGTATATATTGCTGGGTCAGAAGACACCTAGGGTGATCACTTCCCACCTTGACTGTGTAGCTACTAAGTGTCACCTTATTGGAAGGACCAGCCATGCTAGGTTTCCTACTCTGATAGTCATCCAACAGAAGTGGGAAGTTGTTAGACTCCACAGCTTCCCTTAGGGAGAAGTGGCATCTGGCCAGGTGAGGTAGCAGTAGTCCCAGCGCCTAGAAGATGGAAGCAGGAGAATCTCAAGTTTTGGAGGCCGACCTGGTCTACATAAGTGAGTTCCAGGCTAGCCTTTGCTCCATAGTGAGACCCAATCTCAAACACACACACACACACACACACACACACACACAGACGAGAGGGAAGAGTGAGCATTTACCTGGCAGTTAGTTGTCTTTGGGAACCTATTTACATTTCTCTGTATCAGACCCTGGGAATACACAGGAACAAAACCAGATACAACACCCATCCTCAGTTTCAGTTCTAAAGGTTGAAAGGATTTTCCAGATTCATCAAATCCTTTTCCCAAATGTAAAAGGATATTACAGATACAGAAGAGTTTGAGGAAACTTTATTTATGGAAATAACCTTGGAGCTGAAATATGAAATATGAAACTCCAGGACTATTGAAACTATTGAAAAATGCTCTAAGAACACAATGCACATAGAGTTCTTTGTATACTAAAATAGAATGCCAAGAAGACATCAGACCTCTTCTGGCTTTCATCATCTGGGAGCTCCACCAATAGAGTTTAGGAAGCTGACATAGCTCATCATCACAGATTCTCTTATACCGTGGAGTTTGATTGCTGAGTCGGAAGGCACCATCATACTGGTTAGGTAAATCAAGATCACAATGGAAGTCTCCAGGGAAACCAAAGTTAATCTCAGACTTCACTTCCTCACTCCTATATTTGAGGTAACTCAAACACTTCTCTGTTATATACTGCTAAGAGGGGAGAATAGGGCTGGAGAGATGTCTCAGTGGTTAAGTACTTGCTGTTCTTACAGAGAACTCAGGCTTTGTTCCCAGCACCAACTTGGAGCTTAACAACCACCTGTAACTCCAGCTTCAGAGGGTTTGGCACCACCTTCCGGACTCTGCAAGCACTACAAACACATAATGCACATGCATGCAGGCAACCATTCATACACATAAAATAAAAATGAAATAAATATTTTTTAAATAGTAGAAAGTAAAGATCCCCCAAGACACATCATCCTCCTGTCCCCATTCATACCCCTAAAAGCTGCTGTATCAGACTGTTGACCATGGGGCCCTACAAGTAACTGGGGGTTACAACAAAAACTACCTCTTTGTGATACTCCCTTACTTTTCACATGCTTACTTTATGCATATTGACAATTCCAACTATAACTGGGTTCTACAAAGCGCATATATTTTAATACAACCATTTGTTAATTAGTATAATTAATAAGCACTTATGTGAGTTTCTATTTAGCCAACTCTATTAAATCAGTAGAAAAAAACTTGGCTTAAATCAAGAGAGGGTCTATTCTGATTGACTTTGCAATTATCTCATTAAAAAATACTGTTTTAGTCAGAACTGAGAATCATATTATAAGACAGTTATAAGCATATTTTATAGTTTGCTCACTGTCATATTAGTTATGTGTTCATTCTTTAAATGTTTATAAAGTACTATTAGGCGTAGGCAGTTTGCCAGACATCAGGACACAATAGTGAAAAAGATGGATGAGTCCCTGTCAGAGTTTCAGTCCTGTAGCCATGCGAATGGGTGAGTTGGTAGTTATGGTACAGTGCAGGACCCTGGGTGGTGGGGTGGGGCTCGGCACAGAATACAGGCAGCATGAGGGAGTTTGGGAGTATCAACCTGGAGGAACTGTAGCCACATGAAAGAAGAAGAGGGTGTGGGGGAGACATAACTTTTTGAGGAGATGGGAAAGGACACTTTATCTGGGTGGGTGCAATGCATGATGGGAGCCTGACTGGACAATGTGCCAACAGGAAGGTCAGGAGTTTGAGCATTTCCATGGTGGCAGCACTCTTGGTGACATCAAGGTTCGTTTGACCTTTACAGACTCAGAAAAGGACCAAGTACTATGTTAAGGGCTCATATTGAAAATGTCACAGACTCAGGGATGAGTGTGTTTCTAAGATCCACTCTCAAGCTGACAAAAATAAACTCTAAAGAATGTTTTCAGAGGCCTTTCTGAATTGCCTTCACAGCAGATGAACTCACTGTGACCATGGTGTGCCCACAGCAAGGAGTCCTTCTGTGTGACCTCAGTTTAGAAACCCAGGAACCATCGGGACCAATTTGGAGAGTCCGTGATGTGCTTGGTAGTCTGGGTACCCTTCTCAAGGTCCTACTGTGTTTTCAGTAAAGTGGGTTCTGAGCTGTGGTAGAGTGGGTTTAGAGATGTAGAACTGAGAGGTTTTTATTTCCTGCAGAACACCAAGGAATTTGATGAGACCAAGTGCATTGTTGTTATGGCAGACATATGTGCCACCTCTTATCAGCAGGCAGGCCCAGGGAAGAGTAAATTGGTTTCGAAGAAGCTGGGTTTTCAACATGATTTTGTTTGGTAATCTCAAATTCTGTTTTCTCACTGATGGTATAGAAAGTTCCCTAAGATATGGTAATTACTTCAGAAATATGGCTGCCAGCATTTGCAGCTATTCAAACAGTAAAATTTCATTATAAAACACCACAATCTATTTGTCCAATGCTGCTGCAGCTCAGTATGTGTTCCCTATGCCATTTCATATAGATTTATTTGTTTGTTCCTACATGGGTGTGTGGGGGGTGGTGTGTGTATGCACACAGTGTGCCCATGGCACATGGGGGATATGGAGGCCAAAGATCATCCTCAGATGTCTCTCAGGACACCCTCCATATTATTTTTTAAGACAGGATCTCTGGCCAGTGAACCCCAGGCATCCTCCTGCCTCCCCAAGGTATGTTGTCACACCAAGCATTGTTGTTGCTTGACAGTGCCATAGGGTACATAATACATTCCCCTATATACCCTCTCCTCTCCTCCCTTTCCCATTAAGTCCCCCCCCCATATCCATGTCAGTTCCTTATCCAGATTAATGACTTTCAGTTTTATCTCATGACTCATTTAGTTTAACCAGAGCTATCTGTGACCATTAGATAGGAGCTAGTCACTGGAGTCTCTTGGGGTCATCGCTGGGCACACAACTGAAGGTAATGACTCCCTGTGGTGGTTTGAGTGAGAAGTGTCCCGACAGGCTCGTTATTTGAACACTTAGTCCTCACTTGGTAGTGACGTTTGAGGGGGTTAGGAGGTTTGGCCTTGCTGGAAGCAGTATGTCATTGGTAACAGGATTTGACAGTTGATAGCTTGGGCCCACTTCTGGCTCTCTCTCTCTCTCTCTCTCTCTCTCTCTCTCTCTCTCTCTTTCTCTCTCTCTCTCTCTCTCTCTCTCTGCTTTCTACTTATGGTTTAAAAAAATGATCTCTCAGCTTTCCATTCCTGCTGCCATGCCTTCATCTAGATGCCATGCTTCTCTGCCATGATGGAGTCTAACCCTTTAGAACCCTAAACTTGTCCTTCTATAAATTGCATTGCTCATTGCGTTTTATCTATAGAAAAGTAACTAATATATCCCCCTCCCAGAATCTACAATAGGCAATAGTTGAGCAGAGAGAGGTAGGGCTCCCCTAAGCCCCTCCTCTATCCATGCTGTTGACCACCCCATCTGTACAGACCCAGTGAGTCAGTTTTGCAAGGCTGGCTAGCCCAGAAGATGGCACTTAACAACCCTCTTCCTACGCTCTGGTTCCTACACTCTTTCTACTCCACCTTTGCAGTGTTCTCTGGGCTTTACAGGAGATGGTAAAACTGTCTTGTTCAGAGATGAGCACTTGTTAGTCACTCATTCTCGGCATCTCATACAGCCCTGAGTTCCTGCAGTCACCATGGTTCACTGCAAGGAGGCTTCTCTAAATAAGGATGAGAGTAGCATTTGTCTGTGGGTATTAATAAAAATATTTAGAAGGTGATTTGACAGTATGTCAATTTAGATAAACAACAGTGTTCGGTTTCCTCCTGGGGCCTATGAGTTCCTCCATCCTTAGGGTTTTGGTCATGTTTATAGGAACAAGCATATGCCCACTCCTGTGGATCAGGCATCAAATCCAATCAGAGAGTAGATGGTCACCCCCATAATCATAGTGCCACTATTGCACAATGGTCACACCTTGCCGGGTCTTACAGTTCATAGGGGTCCCCGCTAGGTAACATAATCGAGGCCCTTTCTCTTCTAATAGTGTGGGTAGCACCTTTTGAAATGATGAAAGTTGTAAGAGCAGCCTTTTCAGACACACACTGAAGTGTGTCTCCCTTCCGAATTAAAAAAGTTTTAATAAATCATATGTTTTATTTGAGTTGCAAGATAGTAGGTCCCCATATGGCTTTTTCACACCTCCCTCATTTTGGTTACTTTCCACTCCCGCCCCTCCCCCACCCCCTAGTCACATCTGTCCCCTCCTCAGTTAAACCTTTCTGTCCCCAGTATTCCCCTGCCTGACTTTTTATGTGAGTTCTGGGGTCTGAATGTAGTCTTTCCTACAGCTTATAACCCAAACTCTATAGCCTGGAGGAGGAGACAACCCTGACCCTAAGCCTCAGCTGACCAGTATAACAGTATTATCAGAAGTGAAACAGAAATGTTAGGTTATACCCGCACTGCCTTATGGGATAGAGTATTGGGTGAGTGCAGAGGTGACACGTACAGGAAAGCTGTTTTCAAAGGTGTAGTCATGGTTGGTCACCAGGAGATGCCACATGGTTCCAGGTGAAATGGCAGCAGGCCTGGAGAAGGGAAAATGCAGCTGTAGCAGTTCCCCAAGGAGTGATGTCTGGGGAGCAAACGACCGCCGCGCCTTGACTACTAAAAATGAACACAGAATACCAGGCATGGTGGCTCACACTTTCAATCCTAGCATTCCATTCGGGAAGTGGAAGGTGCATCTCTGTGAGTTCAAGACCAGAGAGGGCTACAAAATAGGATCCTGTCTCAAAAGAAAAGACCGTGTGGGGTTACAGGTACTGAACATGTACAGATACGGCCTGGCTGTCAGTGTTGATGTACAACACACGTCATTTAATATATTTAAACAACCCCACTCTGGGCTGGGGAGATGGCACAGGGAATTATATGCTTTCACTCAAGCATGAGGTCTAAGTTCAAATCTTCAGCATCCATAGAAGAAGCCAAGCATGATATCTCATGCTTGTATCCCAGTGACAGGATTGGGGGTTCAGGATGAGAAGCTCACTAGCCAGTAGGTGAGCTCCAAGTTCAGTGAGAGAAGTTAACAGATAAAGGTACTTGACATGGGCCTGTGGCCTCTACACACACTCACACCTATACAGACAAATGCAGACACTGTGCACACTTAATAAATAGATAGACATGCCAGCCCTGCTCTGGGCAGCTTGTGTGCTCATAGGAAGGACAGAAGCATCCCACAATGGAGCAGTAAATAGGTGAAAGATGCCACACTTCAGACAGCAGCATGGACACTGTCACCATTGAAGTGCAGATACTTACCTTCCCCTGGGTGACCGGCAATGGTTTCAGTTTGGTGTACATTTGGGCAAAGGAGTCATGGGGCTGCTCCAGTGGGGCCTCTGGGACATGCCTTCCTGGTATCAGGTACAGCCAGCATCAAGCCCCAGTTACCTGGTTACCACTGGGGAAAAGATGATGGAGCAGGGACCAGGAGGGGCCTGGAGGTCATGAGAACATGACTACCCCATTCTCATTCTGAAGAAGAGGGGTTCATGGAAGTTTGAGATGCAGCTCTGGTTTGGGTTGACTCTGCAATGTCCTCACAGCCCCCTGTGCTGGAACACATCATTCCAGATGGGGGTGCTTCAGAACCTAGAGCAGAGCTGGCTAGTCCCATCTCCATTCAGGTCTATGTCTCTGCTTCTTGACCAGCTGCAATGTGACAGGTAGCACCCCACACTTCCACCATCTCAGACCCAGCTGCTCCAGGCCTCCTCCCATGATAAGCTGAAATCACAGGCCAAAGCAAACCTCCCACTAAGTTGTCTGCTGTGCATTTTGGCACATCAGTGAAGAAAGTAACTGAGACAGGATTCAAATGAGCCCTTCAAATGTTATTTGAGGACAGTGGAAGGGCAAAGACAGCAGCTAGGAAACTCTTGAACAGGGCTCTCTCTCTCTCTCTCTCTCTCTCTGTGTGTGTGTGTGTGTGTGTGTGTGTTTGTGTGTGTGTGTGTCTGTGTGTATACAGGTCCACATGTCCACTAGGACAGGTGACTGAGCCATGTCCCCAGCCCCATGCATTCATTGTCTTGAAAGCACCTTCTGTATAATCGCAGTCTTCACCCAGGTCCTTCACAAATGAGGACCTCAAGACAGAGTATCTAAGCAACATTCATAACACCACCTAGCTGCTATGTGACAAAGCCAGGATTCTAAGTCAGAGCCACCTTCTTCACCAATGCAGCATGGGAGACAGGACAGAAGCCACGCATTGAGAATTGCTCAGGTGTTGGGTTGAAAGGGCTTAAACCAGACTATGAGGTAGGCAAGAATCCTGTGTTCTGCCCCTGAGCCACCCAGCTGCCTTGGATGGCTGACTGCTTTGTTCAGCTCCTCATGGGACCTACCTGAAGGCTATCTATCAATCCCTGAAACCTGTGTCACTGGCCAGCTCAACAGAGAACTGGCAACTCACAGGTGTGGGAGCACCTTGGCAACCACTTCCTGTTTTGAACCCTGCATCAGATTAGGGCTTTGTCGTCTTCCTCCCCACCTGCCTCTTGCTTGCTGTTCTGACCACAGCAGGGAGCTGCACAGCTGGCTGTGGGCTCCCTTCTTCTCTCAACATACCCAGACTAGTCCCTGTCTCCACTGTCCTGCCTTGTCCTCCCTTTTGCACACACTTGGCATCCCCTACCTCCCAATTCTAACTCCCTGCAAACCTCTAGACTTTTCCAGGACATGGACTACAACCATAGGCAACACTCTGAACCTCCACCAGCAGCAGCAAGAATAGAGAGGAGAGGCAGAAAGAGGCAGACAGAATGGAGGGAAATGTGCAAGGAAAGCCGTCTAGAATTTCACAACTGATCGTGTCTTCATGTGTTTTCACACGGTCATAAGTCCCTGAGAGGAATAATGTAAACCTTGGGGGCTGGGAGGGGAGGTGGAGGTATGTTGGTTCACAGTTCCAGAACTTTCCATCCACAGTCATTTCTTACTCCATTGCTTCTGAGCCCATGTGTAATATAGAATATCACGGTGAGTAGAGGAGCCTGGGATGAAATGTAGCCCCTAGTGGCTTATTTCCCTCAGTGATGCCCCACCTCCACTAGTTCCCATCACCTTCTAATGATGTCATCCAATCGTGAATCTTGTCAGTGGATGAATCTATTGACTAGGTCATAACATTTCTCTGACCACTCAGTGGTGGCTGCACCGGCTGAGGAGACAGGGCAGGGGAGCGGGGAGGGGGGGGGGGGAATTTGTACACAAAGTGTAACTGATTAATTGAAACTGGGGACTGGGAGAGGTGATAGTGCTGGCTTAGTGATCACAGCTGACACTTTAGAACAACCAGCATTGCCCTGAGCCCTTTCAACTCTGCTCAGCAGCCACACCAGGAAGGGATTGGTGACCCGGTGCCTTGTTTGGCAAAGCTAAGAAGAGCTAAGGGGTTCGTTCAGTTTCACATGGCCAGATCTTGACCTTGACCAGCCTTCCAGTGCAGCCTCTCCAAGCCTCACATTGGGTGTGGCTGGCAGGAGAGGTAGACAGGGCCTCCCATGCCATCCTGCTAAGGTGGGGTACCACACACCCTCGAGATCTTCCTTCACAGTCACCCACCTCTGATTCTGAGGAGCTTTCTGTTCCCACCCATTCACCCCTGCACTACCACCACCTCCCATCAAGACCCAAATTAGAAAGGCCTGGGCAGAGGTGGGAATGCTTTAACAGCAGGCTCAGAAATGGAGAGGCTGGCCCAACCTCTCTCTTTCCACCTAATTAAGCCTCAGGAATGTCATGTAGCCACACACACACAGTTTGATTTTAATTGGGGCCTATGTGCAGGGCTCACCCTAGCAGCAGAGAACGCCGGTCTGCTCTGATGGGTCTCTGCTCCTGAGCATGTGATGAGCTCTTGAAAAACCACACAGAACAATCCAGAAATAGCCAAGAGACCAAAGGGAAAATGGTTTGGAGTCAATTCCACAAAGCAATGATGTGTCCTTACTTATTTTTGAAAACAAAGCAGGGGCCCTTAGGCATGACCCCGAGAGCTTGGTCCCCCAGTTCTGCACTGTTAAGGGGGTGTTTGCTTTCCCTCCACACCCCTGCAATATGGGAGTCCCAAGGAGGGCCACTAACCCAAAAGCTGCCTTTCATTCTGCTGCTCCTGTATCCTTTCCTGTCGTATCCCAACTGACACACAGAGAAGACAGAGCTGGGAGTACGTGTGGGAGAACAAAGGCACAGCTTGGAAAACACAACCGTAAAGGAGAAAGAGGACTAGCGAGCAGAGCATGAAGGAAATGAACCAGGGATGCACAAGATAAGAGGCCCGGTTTAAGCTGTTCTCACGAGGGTGCACACCTAACAAAGGCAGGCAGCTCCGTTTTGTCCATTTCTAAAGTTACAGCGAGTAGATAATGAATAACATCACTGCATTCGGCCTCTGCTAGCATCGGGAATCCCTCAGGTAAGGGACCAGTGGGACATTTTGGAGAATCTGGCTGCAAGTAGACAGGTAGTAGGGCTTGGGGGCAGGGAGTGGGCAACTGGGATATACGTGAGTACACAGGACTTACACTGTGACAGGAACATAGGGCCCTCCCCATCTTAGAGGCCACCACAGAGGAACACAGTCTCCGTGTGGCTCTATCAGGAAGCATGAAGCCAAAACTCTCCCACATTACCATGCCCAGGAGGGTTATACGGTTTACAGAGACAGTATCCATCCAGATTCCTTCAGTGTGGCCCTTGGGACAGGCTCTCCATTCCAGAAGTGTTTGGGAATGGAACACATTATCCCAGCTCACCCACCTGTTTCTGGGAACCCTGCTGAGTGCACCAACCTCTGTTTGAATTGTCATTGCTCTATCTAGGGAGACACCTCATAGGTCATGGTTCCCAGAAGGGACAGTAGTGGCATGCAGCTTGGGAAGACTGTGGAGATGGGAGAGAGCTATTTCTCACCCCAGGACCACAAAGTCCTCTTTTAGGATATTTAGGAAGCTATGGAAGAAAGTTCTCAACACTTGGGCTAGCTATGCTGACGTGTTTCTCTCAGAACCTGTCCCCTGATCAATTCACATTGTCCCAAGGGCCCCGATTCCATACCATTTGCAGCACACTTTGCAATGGGAAAAGTACAAAAACTCAGCCAGGCTTCTTCCCACAGCTCATTGGAGAGCTTGGTAGAGGAGGAATTGGAATCTCAGGGTCATTGGCTCATGGTCACACAACTGTAGAGTCTTCTGGGATTTCTACCGACCCACCACCACCACCACCGCCACCACCGCCACCATCAGGATTTGTGATGCTGGAGGTGACTTAGTCTGTTCTGGCTGCCACACAATGGACCATGAACTGGATGGCTGACAAGCAACTGAAATGTGTTTTTCCTGGTTCTAGAATAGTCCCTGACTGTATCCACCAGAGATGATGCTACAGCCCTGGAAACAGCCTAAAGTGTGGCCCTTAGATATGCTGAGAACTTGGAAGTGGGGACACTGAAGGCCTCTGAGGGGAAGTCTCTTCCTGACCTTCAACTGTCTTGTCTCCCTTCTATTTCTCCCCTACAAACCAAATTGCAGAAACCAGAGTTCCAGTCCCCCGAGGACATGTCGGACAACTAGCTACACAAGCCTCCTTCCCCACCTTCCTGAAAAGGAACTGGCTACAAAGAGCCTCTAACATGAGGGCTGGAAAGATGGCCCAGTGGTTAAGAACTAGCTGCTTTTTCAGAGGACCTGGGTTCAATTCCCAGCATCCACACAATGGCTCACAACTGTCTGTTACCTCATTTCTAAGGGTTTCAACCCTTGCCCAGGACTCCATGGGCACTGCATGCATGTGATATACACACATACATACATGCAGGCAAAATACCCATATGCACACACAAAAATCAATCTTTTAAAATGTCTCATCTTGTCTAGTACCATTGCATCATATCTCATCCATCTAGTGCAGTTTCTATACAGCTGCCCATCCTTTGTCAAACCCAAGCAAAAACAAACAAACAAAATCCCTGGGTCTGGAACTCCCACGCCACATGCAACTTTGATTAGTTAATGAAATATATATATATATATATATATATATATATATATATATATATATATATCTTGTTACATGAGTATCTGCTGACATGCATGTGATGGAGAGGAAGGGTCACACTCTTCTATCCTGACAAGGACAAGAGAACCCGCTTGGTCTCTTTCATAGAAGGACTTGCCCCATGATAGACTCACCACCTCCAGTTATGGTTTGAATGAGTAGGTGACACCCACCCACCCTCTGTCACAGGCTTGGTCACCAGGGAGATGCTGATTGGACAGTGTCGAATTTTTGGAGGTGGGGCCTAGTGGGAGGAACTTGCCTTCAGAGGGAACTGTAGAAATTTAGACTCTTCCCCATGCCTTTATCCTGGCTTGCAAAGTATGTAGTTAGTTTACCACATTGTCCTGCAGTGAAATTCTGTCTTTGCTAGTAGCCCAAAGATAAGGGACCACTCAATCTTGAACATAAACTTCCCAAATAAGAGCCCAAACAACAAAAAAAGCCTGGGATATTTTGTTACAGTGATGCAAAGCTAACTAACACACCTCCTAAGAGTTTCAATGCATGAAAGGAATTGGGGAGGTGCAAATATCACCAGAGGACTCCTGCCACCAGAGTCACTAGCTCTTTCTCCTCAAGCATAGGGGAATGTCTGGATTCATGTCTCCAGCCCAAATTCAACAGCTTCCATGCTCTTAATCTCCTAAACGAGCTGGTTTAATTCTTTAACACATTTCATGGTGTCTGATACACGGAAATTAGTGTTTTCATATGGCTCATTGATCTCTGCCCCTTCTCTACAGAGCCTAAAGTCACCAGATCAGTCTTAGAGAGGGCTACAGCTACCCACAGGCTCAGAGGAAACAGCAGTAAGATGAGAATTTTAACGACTTACCTGCTGTAGTTTATACCACCTGATGTTAGAACACGACAACATTCATCAGCCTTGATACATATCATCATCAACACACAAAGTCAGATGCTTGAGTACTTAATTCAAGTGGTGTGGTTTTAAAATTAGGGGTGTTTCTAAGACAGAGCCTCATTACACAGCCCAGTCTAGCCTGGAACTAAATAGCCCAGACTAGCTTCAAACCCACAGCAATCCTCCTGCCTCTGCTTCCTAAGTGCTGGGATTGTGGGTGTGCTCTACCACACCCAGGCCAAGTTGTGAATCTTAAGGAGAGTGTAAATAGTCTTGGGACAGTGTTGAGATCAGACATGCATCTCTCTTCTGTCTTTATGGCTAGAGTGAGCAGGGCCACTGGCAGTGTACCTGCATGTCTTATCTGTACCAAGTGTTAACCTGTCTCTTGCTGCTACATAATATGTAGCACCATTACCACAGCTCCTCCATGGTAGAGGCAGGGGACCTCCCTTAGGAATACCTGTGTTTCCAGAGACCTTCTGAGGAGAGTGAGCTAAGGCGGGGGCATGAATTTTCCAAGGAAACAGAGGTGGACTGTAGTGGGATAATTCACTTTGTCTCCTTCTGTGGCACTGACCACGCCTATTGGGGAGGTGGAGCCAGAGGCGGAAGTGACCTGTGGAAGGAGGTCTGAGGAGGAGCCAGGGAATGGAGAGGAGAGCATCAGGTGGAACTTCTTAGTGTTCATCTGCCTAGGTTGTAAGTTATTTCTCCCTGAATAAACATATATTCGGTCTATTTGTTTATCCTGATCCTTATTAAACCGCAATAGTGGACCCCTCCAACAAGAGAGGAAATGAGGCCACCATAGACCTTGTATTAGTTGTTCAGTAACAAAATACCATGAGCTGAATGACCTAATACCAGAGGCATTGCCTTGAAGTTCTGAAAGCATACAGTCCAGGGCCTGTGGGCAGAGCTGGTGCCTTCTGAGGTTGGAGACAAAGAACAGCTTCTGCCTGCCCAGCCCCTGGAGTTAATTAACCATGATGTCCATCGGTCCTGGTTGAACGTATGCCCCCCCCAGGATCCAGCTACCTTTGGATCTTCTCCTGCACCTCTCCTGATACCCTCTTTGTTCATGGCAGCTTCTATCCCCTAATTCCCTCCCCCACCCCATGTGAGAATAAGAGTCAGCTTGACTCACACAATGACCACATTTCATCACCTCTCCAAAAACCCTGTTTTCAAATGAGGCCTCACATCAAGGTACCTAGGAATAGGAATGTAATCTTTTAGCAATGTAATCTTTTGGAAGGGGCACAGTAGTTCATTCATCACAGGGGAGGTATATACCAAGACTTCCAGTAATGCCCCAAGCTGGGGATAACAACAAATACCAAATAATATGCTGTTTTTCTGATGCAGCCCATCCATGATGAGTTTTGTAAGTTACACACAGGAGGAAACGAACAATAATTAAAAAGCTAGAAAACTACAGCAACATGTGGTATGAAAGTCATGCAACTATGGGGCCACTTTTGAAAGAATCAAGACGTATCAGTCCCTTTGCACTGAGACTGACCACAGATAACCCAGACCTCAGCAAGAAGTCCTGCGGAAAAGGTGTGTGTGTGATGGTGAGTTTTAATTGTCAACCTGAAACAGCCTAGGAAGAGTATCAAGCATCAGTTGCCTAGATCAAGTCTGCCTGTGGACACAACCGGGGTGGGATACCTTGATTGCTTTAATTGAGGCAATACTAGTTCCAAAGTGGATGGCACCGGTCCTAATTTGCCTTCTGTTGCTGTGATAAACACCATAGCCAAAACCAACTTGGAGACGAAAGGGTTTATTTCATCTTCGAACTTCCATGTCACAGTCCATCATCACTCAGGACTGGATGGGGCCAGCCCTAGCATAACTCACTTCCATTTCTTCTCAATATGCACAGGCAGAGCTGGAACCCTGGAGGAGATAGGATCAGCCAGTGCTGATTTGGATCTGACTTCACCCCTTCCTGTCTCTAGCCCTCAGTCTGAATCCACCCTTCCTAATCCTTCGTTTCTTCCTGAACGTTGGCAGGTCATTGCATCAACTTCCCCTCCTAATTGTGAGACCAAAATGATATCCAGCACAGCACATGGCTGGATGCAGTAGATGCTCAGGAAAACCTCACCCCATCCTGGCGTCTCCCTCACATCTTGCATGGTTTTGGGATTTGTTGCTGACCTGACCTTGTTATTTAGACCACACTACTATGCCTGTTACTCCTCAGCTGAGTCTGTGCTTCATTTAGTTAACAAGGTAAAGCATTTCTCAATGCCTTAGTTTTCAAAAGCCACAGAGGGGTACCAAGCCGACTGATAGGCCACCTCCTTTGAAAAGGATGCAGGCCAAATGCCATGCCTAGAATTGATTGACAGGTACAGTGTCTCCAGGTTTCATCGTGCATGAGCTTTTGTGTCTGTCCTCCAGAAATCAATCGCATTGTGCCTGAAAGCGTCCATCCCAAGGAGAGGCATTCAACAGGGACAGAAGCACCAGAGCAGGTGTCACTCTGCGGGAGGGTGGGAGGGATTTCACTCCTTCACCTCTGGCTGTGGCCAGGCAAGGCTGCAGCCCACTTCAAAATGACACTCCTGTGAGGCTGTCCCTCACTGGATCTCTGCCACTTCCATTTTGCTGGCTCTGGAACTCCAGCTTTATCAGCCCTGGCAGGGTTCATTCTTCAAGCCAAGGCTAGAAAGAGTGGCATGGATTTCCCATGTGTCCACTCCTGTGGGGGGGGGGGGCAGAGCAGAGGAATAGCAACAACCTGAAAAGCTGAGGGTAAACTAGAGGGAGATAAGGCTGTAGAAACAAGCCAACTAACCCTGCAACCCTAAGTCTGGGGAAGCCTGCTCAGCCAGAGGACCCAGGTTAGAGTCCCAGTACACACAGGGCTGCTCACAACAGTCTGTAATTCCAGTTCCAAGGGATCTAGTGCCCTCTTTTGACCTCAAATAAATAATTGTTTAAGTCCAGGCTGGACTTAAACTCAATATACAGCCAAGAATGACCCTGAATTTCTGGTCCTCCTGTCTCTACCTCCCAAATGTTGGGACTACAGGCACTGCCACACCTGCTTTATGCAGTGGTAGGGATCAAACCCAGGACTGTGTGCGTGCCAGGCAAAATATCTATCCACTGAGCTATGTCTGCAGCCCCCCTGCTTTCCTTCTGGAAAGTCTCTTTAAGCCTGAGTACCTGGGTCAGTGCAGAAGCACCGAGAATACCTGCTAGAGAAAGCAAGCTGTGGGCCTGAAACGAAGCTCCCCATCTGCTGGAGGTAGCCGCAGTAGCTCTCTTTTAATTCTTCTTGATTCTTCATTGGCTTCTAGAAACTTCTCTGGGTGGCAGCATCACCACATCACCCCATGATATGTTACAAGCTCCAGGATTACAGCTGATTTCCTATTCCATTTCATGGTGGCTGGTTGCTGACCACCGATTGGCCACCTCCTGATCACAGTGCAGGGCAGAAGGGAGCAAGTCCTGTGCCCATGAACTGCTGGCCACCAACTCAGCCAACAGACTACCGAAGCTGTGATGATGTTCTGGGTCTCAGAGTGACTTAAGGACTGCTCCCCACAATAGTGGAGACTCCTAGAGTAGAAGCTTTAAGCTGCATCTGCTTCCAAGACAGAAATGGACAGCCAGAGTGGAAAAGGGTTTGAATAACATCAGAGAAAAAAGCTTAGCAAAGCTGAGCTGGAAAGAGTGGTCCAGCGCTCCCTCATGGTATGGGCACACTACTCCTCCCATGGCAAAGCAGGACCTATTATCTAATGCTCTAGAACAGTGGTTCTTAACCCTTTGCAGGGAGGAGGGTGTCTAATGATCTTTTCACAGGAGCCACCTCAGACCATCAGAAAGCAACAGATATTTACATTACAATTCAGAACATCAGCAGAATTAGAGTTATGGAAGTAGCAACAAAAATAATTATATGATTCCAAAGGGTCGCAGCATTAGGAAGGCTGAGAACCACTGCTCTAGAAGGTTCAAAGAATCCTAGTCCTATAGACCTGGCTAGTTCTGAACTTTATCACCCCCACCCTGCTCTGGACTGCTTTGTTGTTAAACCCCTGCCACCCTTACCCACTCCCCATGCCCCCACTCTCTACTTGCCCCCCATTCACACTTCATCCAGTCTCAGCCTCCAACTCCACCCACTTCCATGGCACAGAGAAGACATACTCAGTGTATGTGTGTGGGGGTGCATTGTCACAGCATGGAAGGACAGACAGACAGAAATGAAGCCACACAGGAGGCTTGTTTATAACTCTATCAGCCAGGCACTACCTTCCCCTGTGCTTTACGAAGCAACCAGGCTCAGGACAGTTAAGGAATGGCCCAGAGCATACAGCCAGTAAGAGTCAGGAGTTGATATTGGGGTTGCTTGAAGCCATCATCATACTCTACATCCCACCAGAAAAGGGGAATGGAGAGCCATGAGAGCTTAGAAAAGATCTGCAGGAAGGAAAGAGGGGAAATGGCTGCACAGGCCAAGGTGAAAGGGCTGAGGGAGATGAGAAGAGCATCCAGAAATGTCAGCCTCAGTGACTGACACTTGGCAACTTCTAGAGAGATTTAAAAAAAAAAAAAAAAACCTTCTTGATGAGCTAGTTCTAAGTGCTGGTACCCAACCTAACTTTAGGACAAGTTCAGGGACAGGAAGGAAGACAGAGCCCATTAAAGAGATGTCCCACCACCCAGAATTTCCCCAGAAACCTCCCCCACAGCCCACCAGCATGGCTTGCAGACCCCATCTAGAGGCACCACACCTCCCATCTGTGTGTGCATTGCAATGCTTTGCTCTTGGGCTCTGGGGCCCAAGTCTACTAAAATTCTGATGCTTCTGCAGCTATGGGAGCAGAAAATGATAGGAACTTCTGGGAAAGAAAGCACTCTAACGACAGTCCATACCCCAGAAGTCCAATGCAGAGAGGATACCACAGTGCCGGGGCTTCCCTCTGTCCTTGGCCTGCCTGGGAAAGGTTACCCTACCATGCCTTAGGGTGATGATCACAGTACATTGTTGGAATGATGTTGGAATAATTTATTATTGCCAGTAGCTCTAGCAAATGCAATACATTTTATGTATGTGTACATATTTGTGTATGATGCCTGTAGAAGTCAGGGGTGATACTGGTGTTTCCCTCAGGCTCTTTCCAAATTTTATATATATATATAATTTTTATTTAGAAGCAATCTTATTTTACATATCAATCCCCCATTCCCTCTCCCTCCCATCCTCCCATGCCCCCCACTGGCCCCCCCAACTCACCCCACCTACTCCCCAAGGATAGTAAGGTCTTCCATGGAGTACATCAAAGGCTATCACATCATTTGAGGGAGGGCCTAGGCTCTCCTCCATGTATCTGGGCTGAGAGTGTATCCCTCTATAGGGAATAGGCTCCCAAAGTCCGTTGTGAACTAGGGATAAGTTCCACTGGTTCCACTGTTAGAGGTCCCATGGACAGCTCAGGTCTCCTGACTGGCACCCACAATGAGAGGGTTTGTTTCGGTCCAATGCTGGTTCTCCAGCTTTATGACTGAGGTCTGTGTGCATTCACTAGGTCAGGTCAGCTGTTTCTGTAGGTTTCTCCAACACATTCTTGACTGCTTTTCTCGTCCCCGTTCCCTCCCTCCCCCCCCTCAACAACTGGATTCCAGGATTATGATTCAGTGCTTAGCTGTGGGTGTCTGTTTCTGCTTCCATCAGCTACTGGATAAAAGCTCTAGGATAGAAATTAATGTAGTCATCAGTCTCATTATAGGGGAAGGGCATCAAAGGCAGCCTCTCCACTACTACCTAGATTCTTAGTTGAGGTCATCTTTGTGGATCTCCCCAGTGCCAGATTTCTCTTTAACCCTCCCTCTATTAAGGTATCTCTTTTCTTGCTCTCTTCTATTCAATACTCTCCTGACTCAGTCTTCCTGATCCTTCTTGTTCTCTTCCCCCCCTCCTCTTCTCCCATTATCTTTTTTCTCCCTACCTCTCCTCTCCCCCCTTGCTCCCAATTTGCTCAGGAGATCTTGTCCCTTTCCCCTTCTTCGGAGGTCCATGTATTTCTCACTTAGGGTCCTCCTTGTTTCCTAGCTCTTCTGGAGGTGTGTATTGTAGGCTGGTGATTTGCTCTATGTCTAATATATGAGTGAGTACATACCATGCTTGTCTTTCTGTAACTGGTTACCTCACTCAGGATGGTTTCTTCCAGTTCCATCCATTTGCCTGCAAATTTCAAGATTCCATTATTTATTTTCCACCGTCCAATTCTTTTTTTTTTTTTTTTTTTTTTTTTTGAGACAAGATTTCTCACTGAACCTGCAGTTCCCAGTTTCTGCTAGACTAGCTGCCCTAGAATCTGCCTGTCTGTACCTCCAGCACTGGGGTTATAGGCATGCACCACTGCACCCCGTTTTTATACAAGTTATGGGGCTCAAACTCAGGTCCCCATGCTTGCATAGCAAGCACTTTACTGACAGCCATAAACCCAGCCCCATATTAATATTTTTCATTTGTGTTTTATATCCATAATTTGCATGTGCAGAGGGCCTGGTGTTTTTCAATGTGCGTTACACACAATTCTTTCCCTTCATCCTGACAAGCTAGTGAAGCAAGCAGGAAAAATTCTATGTAAGCATGAATGCTCTCATCACATAAGCATGGTCCCCTCCTCCCAGGCACACAGCAGAATATCACTCCCTACCCCTAGAGGTTGGCTGTGACTAAGCCACTTTAAAAATGTGGTGAAGCTGGATGTTGGTGGTGCATGCCTTTGGTCCCAGCAGAGGAAGGCGGATCTCTGTGAGTTCCAGGCCAGCCTGGTCTACAAAGCTACACAGAGAAACCCTGTCTTGAAAAATCAAAAAAGAAAGGAAAACAAAAGAAAAGAAGAGGGAAGGAAGGGAGGGAGGGAGGGAGGAAGGAAGGAAGGAAGGAAGGAAGGAAAGAAGGAAGGAAAGAAGGCGGGAAATCGGGGTGGATCAGACTGGAGAGATGACTCCGTGGTTAAGAGCATTGACTGCTCCTGCAGAGGACCCAGGTTTGGTTCATCAAAAGACTCACAACTACCCATAAGTCCAGGTTGAGGGGATCTAATGCCCTTTTCTGGCCTCTGTGGGTTTCATATAAACTCACACAGGTGCATACACACACACACACACACACACACACACACACACACACACACACACACACACACAACTAAATAATAAATAGTTTTAAAAATGTAAATGAAGCCTTTCCTCTACAAACCCCATGTCCCCTCTTGTGGCATGACTTGACTTTCTAAGGGAGACTCGGGACAGAATGCCAAATTCTCCAGCACTAGGTGTAATATGAACAGATGTTTGTCACTGCAGCAAACCACAACCATACTGACTAATACAGGAATGGTTCCCATCTCAGGATTAATCAGCAAAGCCTCACACTTAACCCAAGGCCTCCTAGACATGACCTTGGAGGAGAATCCAAGCCGTGGCTACGTGGGCGGGAGGCTGGGCACCATCGGGAACCAGAAAGGTTCATTGACCAGTTAGAGTGGGCACTGAACCCAGAGAAACTCTGCCTATTGTAGCTTGAGGCCATGAGCAAGTGATTTGGGGACCACATGAGGGTACCACCCACAGAGTAATTAGGAGTGCTGGCAATGCATGGCACATGTGGCACACATGGCTCTAACAAGCCCTCTGTTTCTGCTAACCCACCTTCTATTCACTCAGCTGGTTCTGTTTCCAGGGGTTTCCATACAGCTCAGGAAGTTCAAAGGTGACTCGGGGTACCCCAGGCTCCAGCTGAGGTGACTCTTCCTCTAAGCTCAGTTAAATAGCACCTTTTATCCATGTCTGGGCTTGGAATCCAGAAGGCATCCCCTTTGTGTCTGCCTGGAACATTTTTCATTTCAAACGTATTGTTGTCCTGGACAATGGCATAAAGCAGAGCTTAGCTGGCTCCCAAGAATAGAAGGAGACAGTGAAAGGCCCCCAAACACCTTGGCATCTTTGAGTGGCAGTCTCTTTCCCTTCCTCAGGGCCACCTGCTCTTGGTGTCAGTAGGAGAGGGCCCGGTAATTAATTTTTAAATTTGCTATTATCATGCATTTAAGCAGCAAGCCGAACTTCCAAGTGATTTTGACCTTTCAAAATGTTACAAGCAATATCAGTTTTTCTCCTTTGTGAAGGGCACTGATCCAGAGGCTATGAAAACAGCAGCCCACACACAGCCTTCCTCACCTGGTTCCTCTCCATCCGCTTCACCTGCCTTCTATATAAAAGGAGCCCTCACACCCATACCTTTTATTTTTCTAGAAATGAGATATCCTTTAATCCCTTCCTCTTCCACACTCAAAGTAGCTGTCACATTTTCTTTTTAAATTATGTAAAGTGTGCACAGCATAAAATTAGCCATCTTAGCCACTGTGTGTTTGTGCACCTGTGATCGAATGTTCATGCAGATGTCACAAGACAACTTCAGGACCATTCCTCAGGATGTCATGCACCTTCTTCACTGGGACAGGCACTCCTGCTGTCCTGGAACTCACACATTAGTCTAGATTTGCTAAAACCATTATATTACATTCCTAAAGCTAGCTCCCAAAGTCCATTCCCTTAATTTGGCCACTGACTCATTCCGGAGACAAAACACCAAGGTCCAACAATCAAAATTCATTATTTGGCTAACCTATCCAGTCAGGATTTACCAACTCACACTAGCACAGATGCCACCCCTCCTCTTAAAAACCCACTCCTGCAAAAACCACCTGCTTGCTGTTTGCCTTTGCAGCCTCCCCCCTACTTGCCCCTCTGGGGTAATAAATCTCCTTTGTGCTGAGAATGTGGTGTGCCCAGTACTGACTCACAGGTTCAAATCCAAGTTTTCGTGAAAGTATGGGCACCAGAGGCCAGAGAATTTTGTCATTTTACCATGCTGAAACTAGCTCCCCAGCCCTGGTCATGCCCACTCAACTCTCTCTTTCCTTGATTTGGGTCCCTCTGGTAGCTCACATCAGCAGTGCTGGATTTACCAACAGTTGAAGATGGAGGTTTCTGTTGTGCCTAGTCCCACAGCCACTTTGTCCTAAATAAACACACAAAGACTTATAATAATTTATATACTGTTTGGCCAATGGTTCAGGCTTCTTATCAGCTAGCTCAGTCTTAATTATTATCCCATTTCTATTAATCTATGTATTGCCTGTGGCTTACCTGTAATCTGACATGTTACTCCTTCAGTAGCATGGCCTCTCTTCATGACCCCTTTCTGTCTTCCTCCCCCCCCCAACCTAGTAGCCCCTGGTCTGATAGCCCCGCCCATCCTTCCTGCCTAGCTACTGGCCAAACTGTGTTTTATTCATCAAACAATAAGAGAAACATATATACAGAAGGACATCCCCCATCGGACAGTTATGAACCACTTTGTGCTGGGAATCAAACCTGGGTCCCCTGGAAAACCAGCCACTGCTCTTAACCCCTGAGCCATTGCTCCAGCACTGTGTGTATTTTTGTGACTAGATTGTCTCACACTGAATCCATCCTCAAGGTCAGCTTCTCTCTGTCCATTTCCTTCTTCACTAAAGTGAGTGGAACCCCCTCACATGTGGACAGTGACGGGAGATCCAGCCAGCTTTGTGTAGAAGGTTTTCTCCACATTCCCCACAAGGCTCAGAGATTTTGCATCTTCCCTCCAATGACCACTGTCATGGGTGCACTGTGTCACAAACACATTTGTGTCTTTCCACAGAGTCAGAATGTACTGAATAACAAAACATCCTCAAGGTATGATGGCCTCATTGGCAGCAGTTTACCAGAATCCTGCATTCCTTGATGGCCTCAGCTGAGACAAACACAGATCCCTTACAAACTTAATTAGTAATATTAACTCTCAGGTCACACATTGCACACACATACACACGTTAGTGTGAAAATATGTCTCAGTATGTATATGCATAGGTTATAGGATAGCTGGAGATAATTAAGTAGACACAGCAGAATTCAAGAGATTTCAGAGGCCTAAGAAGCAGGAAATTGATAGAGACACAAATGTAATCTCTGTGGAAAGCAGAGTGAACTAACTCACCAAGCGGGGATGCTGAGGTTGTCAGCCACAGTCAGGCTGCAGAGTCAAAGCTGAGCTGAGGAGTGAGGTGAAATGAAAGGTTAGGACTGGGACCAGTTAGACTGATGGAAGGATGGACAGATTGACTGATGGATGGACAGACAGATAATAGGCAACAGTCAAATAGATCACATCAACAGCAGGAATAGAAGCCCCTGGGACAATCAAGAGTTCTCTGTCCATTGATCCTTTCATATAAACACCAGGTGACATGGAGACCATTGTCATCATGGTATTGGGTATCCTCCTCTTTAGGGGTACAAGAAATAGAGTTATACCCTTTCCCTGGTATGGTCAGTAAATTCCTTGTTTTCCTGATATTATTTAAACATGTGCCCCTACACTCTCAATTCACCCTGATAAATTTGTACAGTACCTCTCTTTCTACTCCCAAGAAGAAGCCACATATCACTCTGTGCTACACGGGTAGCTCTGGATAGATGGTGCCATTCATATGTCTACCCAGGTGCAGAGTCACCATTCATCTTCAAAACAGAGTCAAAAGCTGCCTGTAAAATGGAATCTGTGGGGACAAGGTACAGCCTGAAAAATCACTGTTTTACACAGTGTGGAATAAGTTAGAGTAGATTTCAGCCCGATCTAAGCAGTCACCAAGCCTCAAGAAGTTTCCCAGAGCACACCCTGCCCCATCCATGAGAGCAGAACTTGCTCCATCTTGGCCAGGGGTCAATTTCACTCTTCTTAACTCCCTGCCTGCACCTTCTTGGCCAGAGGCCACCCCTGAAAGCCTACTGAGCTCAGAGCTCTACACAACCTCTTACAGGCCTCTGGGAGAAAATGGAAGACAGCTCTACCCCTGTCTCCACCCCCCACCAGGAGCCCCAGCCACCTCCTTCCCCTCTTCCCTGCAATATGAAATGACCATCAAGCGCAGACAGAAGCCTTGCATTTACACAATAGTCACACAAGCTGGAGTGTCATCACCCCACTGAGGTCACAGGGGTAAAGGGGGGCATCTACTGGGTGTTTCCCTCACTCCTAAATCTGCATGATGTGCGGAAATCTGACCCTCAAGTTCACATTTCTTTATCCTCTCAGGAGACAGGAGTGTGTGGATACAGGGGCAAGGTGGAGGGAAACACAAGACAAGGCAGAAGCCCAGCTTCAAGGTAGTCCTGACAAGATCACAGTGGGACTGCGGACCCCTCCTCAGAGTCTACACCTAGAATGTCACCCTCCATCCTCCTTTCTGGACAACTGTCAGGGAGGAAGTTGATGGTGGCAGTCTTAAGCTGTGTGGGTTCTCCATTGATGACACCAAGGGGAGGGAGACCTGACTGTAGCTCTGGTGGCAGACAGAGCCCACCCTGTTGCTATACAAGTTGTTCCCATTGCCCATGTGACAAGTCTTCCCAAGGTAGAAGGTGGCACACCCAGAAAGGCTGTCTTTGGGGACAAGTTCTCCAGGCAGGAAGGCAAGGAGACACACTCAGCAGAGGAGATAGGTTGTGCATGGCCAAACAGGATGCTCTCAGGGAATGGCCAGCTGGTAAATAGCAGTATATGTTCTAGAAATCAAGTGCACTACCATCTGCAAAACTCTGGAGGACAAGTTCAGGAGTCTTAATTTGGGCTTGCAAGCAGCAATGGAAACCAAGAGACTTTGAGGAATGAGTCAGGGTATCAACCCCTGCTGGGAGGCTGCAAGAGACAGGAGGAGGGTGAAGCCAGGGCAGCGGCTAAAAGCCATGGGAACACTAAACTTAATTGACTGGAGTAGAGAGGAGATTGGCAGGAAGTACTTTAGGGAACAGATGTGCCCCTAGCTCTGTAGACCCTCAGAAAAGTGGATTTGTTACCACCACAAACCTGGGTGGAGGAGACATCACACACACCAACTTTTGGGGGCTGGCTTCTTGTCCCCACATAGTGGGGACATGGAGTGGATTGGGCTTTTGAATGAAGCTGAAATGCTTGGCTGGTCTGGTCTAGTCTACTGAGCAAGCCCTGGGGAAGCTCTTTGGGGTACCCTGAACCTTTGTTATTGTCTCCTGCCATCGATACAGGCTCTTGCTCTGGTACTAAACAAGTCATACTTTAAAGGGACATCCGCGCTTACCTCCTCATGCCAGCTGTGTGATCTTAAGTAAACCCTCAAGCTCTCTGAGCATTGATTTCTATAAGAAAATTGCTTTTTTCAAAATCAGCAAGGTCTAGATCTTTCAAGGTAAGAAGGTGACAGGGAGGGTAACACAGTCATGCTTCGGGGACAGCTCTTCTTTTAGTTCCCCTTGTGGATGGCCCACTCAACCCTGTTGCCATGGCCACACTGCTCTGAGAAGTACATGTTCCCCTTTAAATGGTCTGGTAACCGGACAAATGCCAGTTATCCCAAACCTGGGCTAAGTACCAAGAGGAAAATAAGTATAGATATAAAGTATGATATACCAGACATCCCAGGGCATGCCATACAGCCACCCTCTTCATCAAGAGGCCCTATTCCAATTGCACACGTTTCTAAGAAAAAAGAGACACAGTGGCACCCTTGAGCAAGTTCATATGGACTCTGGGTCCTCATAGTGTGTAGATATAGCAGCAATGCTGGGGCAGTTTACAACATGGAAATTAGCTAGCCCTACAAATCAGGGATGTTTTTCTCCCCCAGTAAGCTGGTGGTTAAGCCAGTTGTACTGGTTAGTTTTTATTGACAATGAGACACAGCCTAGAATCACCTGGGAAGAAGGAATCTCAACTGAAGAATTGCTTTGATCAGATTGTCCTGTGGCTATCTATGTCTGTGAGAGACTGTCTTGACTGATGATTAATGTGGGAGAGCCCAGTACACTGTGGGTAGCACCACCCCTCAGCAGCCTTTCTCGGCGGTTTCTGCTTTAGTTCTTGCCCAGACTTCCTTCAATGATGGCCTGTGGCCTGGACACATACATTCCCTAAGTTGCTTTGGAGCAGACCGTTTCATCACACTGACAGAAAGCAAAGCAGAACACCAGCACACCTCTGACTAACTGCACAGCTCTGCCCTGTGACATGGGAGACTCTACGGGAAAAGAGAAACAATCCACAGATCTGTCCAAAGGCAAGTGCAAAGCTGTTCAGAGTAGCTAAACCCATTGCAGGCCAAGTACCCACTTGTATTTAGAGCTACCAAACAATCCCAGGCAGTGCAGGTCATGAAGGTGCAGGTCAGGGTCAACTTCAAGCAAGGATGACAGGGCAGTGAGCATGTGTGAGCCAAGTGCCTTCTGTGCCAATGGGACTCTTGGTTTAAAGTACAGAACTGACTTTGTATAAGTCAGTGATACAGACTCAATGGCATGCACACAACAGAGCTTCCAGACACATCCCTGTA
This sequence comes from Phodopus roborovskii, assembly GCF_943737965.1. Lineage (NCBI taxonomy): Eukaryota > Metazoa > Chordata > Mammalia > Rodentia > Cricetidae > Phodopus > Phodopus roborovskii. The sequence goes on along the minus strand of NW_026126459.1, from coordinate 4,968,622 downwards.
CTCCCCACACCAAGCAGCAGTACTGCCCTATCCCCCACCCTCAGGGACTTGCTCACCCTCCAGGAACTTGCTTTCAATGAGCTTTGGTGACCAAAGTTCATACCACAGCAACTTGTACACTAGGAACTGACCTGGAAAACAACATGGCCACCATTGGAGAAAAGAGCAAGACAACCACCTATTGTCCAAAGTCTTGCTCCCAAGTCCACATCCCAGTGTGCTATGTATCCAGCAGCAATGACAACAGGGAAAGCCTGTCAATACTCATGAAATAGTGAGCCATCTTCCCCAGTCACAGAAGAGGCTTTGGGTAACCCAAATGAGTAAGCATCTACACACCCTACTGCTCAGTGGAGAAGCTGACCCTGCCTACTCAACCCTAATGCCCTGCTTTGACCTCCCAAAACATAACTGACACCAGGCCAACCCATAACACCACATTTATTCATTCATATTCATATCTCAAAAGTCTCAGGAAGATGTCCTGGTTAGGGGATGGATACAGTTCCCAAAGGCAAGAGATCGAGACCAGAAGGAAGATGGGAAGTAGGATTGTTAATCCTCTCGGTGTGTGGCCTTAGGTGTTTGGGCCTTGACAGAGTCCAAGAGGACAGACAGGGGGATCCAGTAAGGACCAGGATGTTAGAGCTGTGTCTGCCAGAAATCTAAAAGTGAGGATCCAAAAGTGCAGGTATCTGCCATGCATGGGCCTAAGGGTGCTGGTGCTCACAGAAGACTTCTGGAATGCCAGACATTATGCAGGGGTCTTTAACTGTGTTGTTTCACTCAGGATTGTCTGTTCTTTGCCACATTTGACAGGTGGGGAACAGGTTCTAAAGGGTTCAACTTTGCTCAAGCTCACATAGCTATGGGGACCCAGGATCCAAACCTATTCTCTCTACCTAAGAATTGGGACACTTGAGGAAGGCAAGCAGGGTTTGCAGTGGTGGTCTGGAGAGGCCCCGAGTGGGCAGTGAGCCCTGGGGTACAAGGCAGGGAACAAGGCAGGACTCACACACAGATAGTCCTTTGTCTGGATAAGTTCTGGGAACCTTGCAAGAGAGAAAGAAATCAAAACCTGGTATAAGTTTGAGATGTGGTAGAGTGACGGAGGTCCAACCCATACCTAGCATCTGGCTTCTCATGAGCTGTGGCTGGAATTCCAAGGCCAGAAGCTTCCAGGCAGGTCTTGATCACAGTGAGACCTCAATACTTACTTCCTCTTCCATAATAAGGGCATAATGACTTTGAGGGTGCCATGGTTGGACAACATGTGTGAAATGGCAAAGGAGGAAATCACCACAGCTGCCACAGAAATATTCATTGACCACGTTAAACCCAACCAGGTCCATCTGGAGACCAAATGGACACCAAATGCTCTACTTGTGACTCCAGAACAGGGGAGGGCACATGGGTAATAAGGTGGGGGGCAGTTCCCAGGTGTCTTGTATAGGAACTCCCCAAGATCCTGGAGAATGATGTTCCAGTCACTTTTATCAAAAGTAACAAATTCATGGGACTGGGGAAAGTATTCAGTGGTTAGGACCACTGGCTGTTCCTGCAGAGGACCAAGGTGGGGTCCCAGCACCCACATGGTGTCAACAACACTCAATAACTCCAGTTCCAGGAAACCTGGCTCCCTTTTGGGGATTCCACAGGGAACCAGGAATATATAAAATATAAATATAAATTCATGTACATAAAATATAAATAAATAATTTTTTAAAACCACAGATTTACAAGATTCTTCAAAATAAATTCTGACCTGTCTGTGTATCCTCTGGCCCCATTGCCCAACAAATGCCTAGCTGACAAGGGCTTTCTTCTGTCTCTACCACCAGATCCACCCTTCCTGAGCTCACCTCCCTGCTCTGGGCAAGAACTGCCAAGGACATGGCCTGGAACACCCAGTTATTATCTTTCCATTATCACATTGAGATGTCCACACTAGTGCAGCTACTTCTGTTGCAAGGCCTTGACATGGCTCCCCATGCCCCAGAGAGACCCCAGCAGCCCTGACTTACCACTCACCCTGCCCTGAGTCTGTCCTGTGCCCACATACTGGAGACAGGCAACCTGTTCACCTACAGCTGCTCCTTCCTGTCCTTTATAGCGCTAACTTCTGTCTCTCTGAGCACCAGCCTGGCCTGTTCTAGACCAAGGACACTCGGCCTCTGTGTTTGAGGGAAATTGTTCTAAGATTCATTGTTTTATCAGTAAGCATCCTGTTCCTTCCCACCAGGGAGGTGGTGGATAAACCTGGTTTGTTGTTTTCCATTTTAATAATGAGGTTTTTTTTTTAACCTAGATTAAAAAAATAATATGAAGGAACAAAGGCAATGGGTTTATGCTGCCAGTTTTCCTTTCCCATGCCCCTAACTTTTCTGCCTAAACCACCAAAGCAAATGCAACTGTGTTTCCAAAGTCTTGTCACCCTCTCTTCCTCCCTCCCTTCCTTACTTTTATTGCCACACCTGGCTGTGCATCTGGCATTTTTCATTTAAAGATGGTACAAATGCCCCTTGCCAATCTCTCCCTGTCAGGCCATATAGATGGAGTCTGTGCCCTTTGGAATTCCTGGATAATCAGGGACTATGCCTAGTTATTAGTTTCAATCCCATCTTGGTGGAAACTTAGGGCGCCTCCATACTGCTGTAAGTATCTTTGTGTATTTGTTCAATAAATTCCTGGGAATGCAATTGCTAAGTCAAAGGTCACAGGGCTCCCTGAACACTGTCAACTACTGGCTCAGTTCCTCAACCTGCTGAGTGTCCTGCCAGCTTCAATCACCTCCCATTTCCCATAAACTTCAGGGCAGGCCTCATAACCGACCCCACTCGGCTTTAACAGCCACTCACTCATTCATTCATTCACTCATTCATGCACTCATCCATCCATCCTTTCTTTGCTTTGGTCCAGATCCTGGGTGGAATGCTGAGCATTCACATAAGGCCACACCCAGCCCTCAGAGCCTTCAGTGTAGACCTGGATCATCATCCTCCAGGAGATCTACTGAGCTCCCTATGCAAGCCTCCAGTCCCCTTTCCAAGCCCTACAAGGCCATCTACAAATAATCTGCATGTCTTCACCTGGGTAGTAGTGACACACAGAGGAAGTGTCACAACGAGGTCTTTTCTACAGCCAGGGACACAGCACCCTCCCTCCATTCCAGACACTACCCCTGAGGTATTTGGGTCCTTCTCCCAGGCATTTGGAAGGGCTGCGATGTCAGACAGAGGATGCTGGACCTGGGGGATGCAGAGGTGGAAGTAAAGACAGCATAGGTTCATGCACCAGAAGAGGCTGTGTGTGAGTCATGGCCAGGAAGCTAGCCTGTGGGCTAGAGAAAAGAAAAGGGTCAGTTCTAGAAACAGAAGTCCTAGAAAAGGCCCGTGAGCTACCTCTGCTTCCCCAGAGTGCCCTGAGCCCTCCCCACAAACTGTCTTATTTATTCTTGCTCCTTCTGATCCTTGCCCCAGCATAAGGCCACTCCGACTCAGTTTAGAGCTCTCAAACCCCTGCTCCCATCCTGGTGTGCTGGAGATGCTCATTAGCACCAAGCAAGAGTTGAGTATGTCACATGGTACTCCCCAGACCCTTGAGGAAGGTACCAGAAATCCCATGAACATGGCAGCTGCACTGGTCACATCACCAACAGGCTCTGTGTGAGCTGAGCCAGCAGTCCCAGATCTGTGAAGCCACTTGGCTATGGGCCCCTTCACTGTCACTGGGTGTTGGAGGCCATGGGTAATGAAGAGATGCCTCACTCTATAGCCAGCATAAGTTTACTGTCCTTATGAGGCTCCTGAAGCAGGGGACAAGAACACAATGTCTCCCAGAGCACACTGTGGCTAAGGCTTTTATGGGTTAGACAGTAGGAAGGTTTCCTCCCATGGTGATACTGCACAGCCTGCTGGGCTCCCTGCTCCACCCTGTCATCGTGATGAGCAAGAGCACATTCAGGGAATAGGAACATTTGATGACCTTCATCCTCAAACTGACAGGGCCATCTGCATCCCTGTCATGTCCTCATGGACTCCTAGAATGTATGATTCACTTGTCACTTGAGAGCTTTTCAGTTGGATGCCACCCAAGCACCTTGAGGTCCACCCCCAACCTCACTGCTGAGACATCACGATGAAACCAAAAAGATGCCATTCTCTTGGGATTTGCATGGCCCTTCCACAGATATGATCAACTGATAATAGCAGTACCCAGAAGGATGTGGGGCAGACTACTGGCTGAGCAACATTGCCCTCAGACCTTTTAGCCCTTTAGAAGAGAACTCATGATGGGAAGAGGGACCCCCTGGGCAGGGCAACTTGTCTCCAAGAAGCAGGTCCCAAGAGCTGAAGAACCTAATGGTGCTGAGATGCTCATGAATAGTTGACAATCTTCTTTTAGGGTTCCCAGGCACTGGTATGGCAGCCATTTTGCTTAGGGACTGTCTCACTGTTTGGAGTGTTCCATCAAAGTAGAATCAATCAGGCTATATAGCCTGCAACTCAGGCCATAGGAAAGATAGTCAATGAAGCTTGTAGGCTGGAATTTGGAGGAGAGCTAGAATTCTGGGGAAGACAGAACACAAGTGGCATGTCCCAAACAGCCAAATAGATGATTAATTCATGTGGTGTGGTGTGGGATACGTTTGTAGCTCAAGGAGAGCTTCCTGGATGAGAAAATACTGCAGGTGCATCTTATTAAAACCAGTATCAGGGCTGGGGAGTGGCCAAGTTGGTAGGGTTCTTGTCTGATGTGCCTGAAGTTCTAGGACCCAATGCTGAATAAACCAGGCATAGTGGTACATGCCTGAAATCCGGAATTCTGGATGTGGAAGCTGGAAGGTCAGAGGCTGTATAGAGTTCAAGGTCAGTATGAGTTACATAGAACCTTGGAAATAAATAAAAATAAAACTAGCAGGGGGCTTTTGGCAAAGCTCAGAGAACAGAGGAGAAGAGCATTTAGGCTCTTTAAACAGTGGGGCAGGGGAAAACAGAGGACACCCTGACTGGCCTGGAAGACAGAGGGTTAAGATGCTAAGCACCTTCTGGCATCAAGATCTGCCAAAGGTGAAAGACAGGTAGATTTGTGCTCGTCCTAGATCCTGGGTGGGGGACAGACAGGGGGAGACCACTTCCCCACTCCGTCTGCAAGCCACCCACCACAGAAGTGGTAAAGCCATGAACTTCTCAGAACATAATATCCAGATTCCTTTGGCTCGGGGCCTGAGCACAGACAGCTGCAGACCAGGGCCAACCTGGTCCCAGAGTCCAGGGAGACATCAGCCTGTTGGTGGCACTGGAGAGACAATGACAGTCAAGAGATGAGGCCTGAGGAGGCAGCAGGCCAAAATCATTAAGCAGAGCCCAGGAGAGGGAGAGGCTTCCCAGGGCTATTAAACCCAGTCATTAATTTGAGCAGTGGAACCTTCCCTAATGATAGCCATGGGCTGTCCCCAGAGGCTTCTGGGAGGCGGGGTGCTGCTTGTCAACTTCAGGTAGCAGAAGTGTCATTAGCATATTACAGCCTCAGCCCTGGGAGTCTGCTTTTATGTTCTGAAGACAGAGAATAAATGGCCCTGATCACTTTTATAATACTAGTGTCACTGCAGAAGTTTCTCTGAAGGACCTGAGCGCACACACACACACACACATGCACACGTATGAAGGGGTGAGGGAGGGAAAGAGAGAGAGAGAGTCTTGTTTATTGGGGATATTAAAATCTTTCTCCACCAAGAGGACACACCTGAGCTGAGAAATGGCTGAGCCCACCTTGGAGCTGGATTACCCACACAGGTCTTGTTTAAGCAAGTCCATCTCTGTGGGACCCATGTGAAGACCTTGATGTCCCAGTTAGAGATGCAGAAGAGGGGTTCAGCGGGTAAAGTGTTTGCTGTGCAATCATGAGGACCTGAGTTTGGATCCTCAGCAACTTCACAAAAGCCATACATTGTAGCATGGATCTGAACTCTGAGTGGGAAGTGGAGAGAGGAGGGTCCTAAGGCATCACTAGCTAGCCAGCCTAGACAAAATGGCAAGCTCCAGGTTCAGTGAGAAACCCTGTCACAAGAAAGTTAGGTGGAGAGTGGCAGTGGAAGACACACAACATGTACTTCTGGTGTCTGTACATTCACTCTCTCTCTCTCTCCACCCCTTCTCACACTATCTGTAAGGCTGGGGGGTCAAATCATATGCTAGAGCAACCTATAGATCTTTGAGAGCTAAGGCTGGTGACAACTTGGCCGCCCACCCTGGGCAAAGCCTCTTTGAGTTAGAAGCTGGTTATATTTGGGAACCTCTGTAGAGGTCAGAGCTGGAACTGCAGCGTGGAATCAAGTCTCTAGACAACTTAATCAGGACTCAATCTATTTTCTTCATTATGGGCTAGACTTCTAGTTCATCTTTCAAACTAATGAGAAAACCTTGTTTGGGCGTGTTAGGCTGCTTCAGCCTTCTCCTGGTGTTATTATTATTATTATTACTTCTTTCACACACGTGCCCAGCAGTCCTACGGCTGAACATTCTACCTTGGATCTGTTCAGAGCTCCAGGGAGCCCAGAGGTCACCCTGAGAAGAAGGGCTGAGCCTCTTATAAATGGGCTTGTGTGGGCCGCACACTTGTGCTTTGGCTGTCAAAGGTCCTGTCAAGCTCCACCTTCCACAGGGAATCAAAAGCTTACAGATGTGTTGTTGGTGCTCCAGCTGCAGCTCTCAGCCATCCAGAAAGGAACCAAATACAAAGTGAGGCACCTAAGTGTGGGAACAGGACCTTCTGGACATGCTTGGGGGATACTGCCATTGTGCAGGGGTGGGCTTTCCGTGAGTAGTGAGGCATCCCTGGTTTGCAGAACAGTGACCTCAGAAGGACTCGGGAAAACAATATCCATGCTTGTCCTCAGAATGCAAGAGGCATGTACTATCACCTAAGGTCATTGGCTGTCTTGACCCTTATCCATGTAGGCAGAGATCCCTACAGAGAGTCTTCCTCTCCCCTGATGAGGCTGGGAGCAGTGTGGTGAAGCCATTCACACAAGGTCACATGACTAACCACAAGGCAGGTGATCCGGTCAGAGCTGCCCCTCTCCTAGTGAGGAATACACATCCAAAGTTTGGGGAACAACAGGAGATGAATGAGAACATGAGCCCTGGAGTTGGAACTCTCAGGGCTCAAGCCCACATAACAGCCACAGTTTGCCTTGGACAAGCCCTCTTCCCTGCCATGAAGACTCACTTCTGTCTTCCAAGACATTCCACGCTCAAGTAAATACTCAGTCAACATGGGTTGCAAAAGCTGGGCATGCGCCAGGGGGCCATACCCTTCAGCCCACATTTCCCAGGGTCCCGAATCTCCAGGGAAGGTACCTCCTCCAGCACAGCCCACGCCCACAGGCTGGGCATGGAATCAGAACTGAGTCACAGTCATTTCCTCTAGAAGGGAACCAGCCTTGGCACACATGGCCCAATTACTCAGACATGGAGAGAGCCCTGAGGGGGTGGAGGTGACACCTGAGCCCAAGGAAGGTGCAAGTGCTGAAGTTCAACTACCCATTAGTGGTGGCTGCAATAGGTTCCAAGATGCACCCTACTCCTCCAAAAATGATCTGGCTCTCAGTTCCATGGGGTATCTCAAGCATCTCACAAAATACTTTCCAGGAACACTCTAAAGTGGTCAGGGAAGCTCTCTAGCCTTCTGGTACTTTATCCTTTTGGCATTCGCCAAGCGGGAAGCAGGTCCCCTGTTGTAGTTTGTTTAAGGGTTCCTGAGAAGACTTCTAAGCAGAAAGCTGAGCTCTGGGATGAGCCTTCATGGTGTCTGCATTCCCCCACCTTAACATTCTCCCAATTCCCAGGTGGTCTCTGTCATGGGTACCCATGGCTGCTGGCCCAACCCACAGGATCCAGATTAAAAACAATAACCAAAGATAGCTGAGACTCAAGCCACACTGGCAGCTTCCTCCTCCTGCGACTGTCATTCTTGGGAGCCACCATGGCCTCCTCCCACAGACAGATGCAGGTGTTCCCATTTGATGGGGCTGCAGGCTGGGCCAGGCCCATTTCAGAATTCAGAGATGAGGATAACTGTAGCACCAGCAGAGGCTGCAGATAACTCTGTTGGGAGAGTCCAGTTCTGCCTCCTCCATGGGCCTCCCACGACTGATCCATTAGCATCCATGATCAAGGAGGCAGGCCCTGCTCCTGCTGCTGCTGGAGCCACCACCATCCCACACAGGTTTCACAGCCAAGCTATCTTCCTGGTATTCAGCTCTGTTTCAAGCCATTATTCCTCATTACTCCACTGAGCACTCTTCAAACAGCCCCTCCTCCACCTTCATGCCCTTCAGAGGACTACAACAAGACTCATTTCTTGGCTAAGGGACAGGCCATCCGTCTTCTTAATCTGCCCTCATAAATCAGCCACCCCAGGCTGCCCACCTCTGCTACCCCAGAACTCTCTAATTTTCTGGATAGCTCTCAGGGATGCCCTCAGGCCCCAGTTCTTTGTGGAGGGGCAGCCATGTCCCCAGGTCACCCAGCTAGCCTCCCTACCAGAGCCTGCCTCACATGATGGGGTGGGGCATCTGGCAGATGCCTCTACAGGAGGCTTGCCATCAGCCACAGCAGCTGCTTCTGCTGTCAGCAGGGCCTTCTCCTGGAACGGGATGTCTTAAGGGTGTTGGGATCAGTTTCCCATGGTGTTCTGATTAAGGCCCCTGCCAGGTGGCTGATAGCTTCAACAGAGAAGGGAAAGAAGGAATTGGTGGGACCCTGAACAGATCCAAGGGATGTGGCTTTAGGGTAGGAAGTGGAGGAAGAAGGGATAGGGTCTAAAGGTCACAGGGGGAGCTCAAAGTTGCGTCAATAGGCTCGTGAAGGTTGGCATTTGGTGGGCATCAGGAAGCTACTAAAAGGCCACAAAAACTTCCAACTGAAGAAGAGGAGAGGGGTAACTAGTAAAGAGGAAAGAGATATGTGCATATATACTGTGTGTGTGTGTGTGTGTGTGTGTATGTGCACACGCGCATGCGCGCGCACATATGCGTGTCTATGGGTGTGTGTACGTGTGCTATGTGTATAAATTCTTTGTAGATGGGGAGGCCCAGAGTTGTCTTTAATTTCCATCTCCAACCAAAATCTCCTTAAGGTTCCTGAAGCCAGAGCTGAGGAGATGACTCATTCAGTCAAGTGTGTGCTGCACAAACACAAGGACCTGATTTCAGCTCCCCAGCACCCCTGCAAAAATCCAGGTGTGGTGACCTGACTTCAGCTCCCCAGCACCCCTGCAAAAATCCAGGTGGTGTGACAAGTGCCTATGACACTAACACTGGGGAGGTGATGGCAGGATATATATATAAATATAATTTAAAAAACAAAAACAGGGATCTGCTCTTGTCTGACAATGTCATGGACATTGAGAGATCACATCTTGCTTCTTGCTCATTTTTAACTCTTAGAAATCCCCTTTACTTCCTTGCAAACAGCCCTGGCACCTCACTTTCCTCCCATACCTTTCTTTATTTGGGGTTCTCAATTGGACTGCATTCCCAGCTTCCCTTGCAGCTAAAACAAGTGACAAGTGCTATTTCCCCGCTTGCCTTACAAAGGTCTTCCACACAGGGGGAAAATAAGTGCTCCCTAAGCCACTGATCCTGGTTAGAGGAGAGACAGCCACCATACTGGATATCACTAGGGCAGGACCTGATATAGCTAGCACACCTTAGCTAACATCAGTCCAGTACGTTGTCACAATTCACATACCTCATGCCGTGATCCTGTGCATTAGTATTTACTCAAAATCTTCACAAGATTTAGAGATTCAGAGGCAGGACCGGTCACAGAGCCTGAGGGGCCCACCCAACTGCTACAAATGGGGGAGATTCAGCTAAGAAAGGCTTCCATAGCTCTTGCATCTTAGAGCTCTACCTTAAGCCCCGTGTTAGTCCACAGGGTTTTCTACTTTCAAGAAGTTCCCTGATGGTTCAGGATATTGATGAACACACCGGTGTCCTGAAACAAAGGGGTGATGGCTGTTGTGAGTCTGAAGATGGAAGTCCCTCAAGGATATAATGGCCCGTTCATGCTAAGGTCATGGGGCCTGGGTGAGACTTTGCCTGACAGAGGATCTCTGTGGCAAGAGCATTTGGAACAGAAAACCAAGCAGGGACCTGCCTGGGCTGGAGTAGCTGGGACCATTGAGAATATAGTCTAGCTGCTCCTGGGAAGAGTGTGGACATGCTCTGGAGATGGGCTTAGGGACTGGAGCTGACAGGCCTGATCTATGCTAGAAAAACCTCAACCCACAGTCTTTAGTGACAGCTTGCCTGGCAATGGCCAGAGCCTTCTGTGCAAACATGTCAAGAGACCATCAATCCCTTGATCACTGTGGAAGTTTGGACTGCCTTCCAGTTGCTGGTGATATTCCTGATCAATGTCTGTGGTGACAGGCAAGCAGGAGGAGATGCAGCTAGGACCTGACACTTGCGCCCTCCATGACCCTTTTCAGCAGCCTCCTGGGAGTGATGGGATTCAAATATGCTGAGTGGCTTGCTACTAGCTAGGCTGGAGTTGAAATCTGAGACAAGCTGTGATGCCTGGTTCCAAGGCAACATGGGCAGATTACTGGGCCAGACAGTTTAACCAAACAAACAAGGATCTAAATATTTGTTAGTGGTGTTTTGTAAATGTCTTCATCTTCAATGAGTTTCCTGGAAGCAAAGGAGAGGGCGCTTGGTGACATGAATCACCTCATCCCAGGGGATTCTGCTTAAGATTGTGACAGGGCAGTTCCAGCCTGCCCTGCCCTGCCACTTGGCTTTTGGAGTTGCCATCCCCATAATCATGCCAGTCAATCCCACACCAATACTTAAAACCATGTTAGCTAATCGTGAGGATCAATTCTGATAAAGAAATCATTTAGGAGATTTTGTCGTTGTGCAAATATTACGGCATCTACTTGTCCAAAGCTGGATGGTACAGCTGGCTACTCACTCGGACTCTATGGTACAGCCACCAGCATGCACACATCATGGACTAGACAATTGTTAGGTGGCACATGGCACACATACCATATTGGCTACTTTTATGTTACTGTGACTAAAGTGTCTGACAAAAACAATGCAAGGGAAGGGGTCTTTATCTGGCTCAGTTTCAGTCCACTACTGTCCCATGTGCCTGGCCAGGACATCATCAGTGGGAATGTACATCATGGTGGGCCCAGCAAATGAGGTAGGTGTCTAGAACCAAAGGCCTGTTCCTACCTAGTGACCTGTTCCTACCAGGTAGACCCTGCCTCCTAAAGGTTCCACAGCCTTCCAAAGCAGGGTAACCAGCTGCAGAGCAAACAGTTCAAAACATAAGCAATGGGGGACATTTCAAATTTAAACCGTAACATGTCCTATTCCCATGGAGAATTCTGGGTGACATACCAGTGTCCTTCCTACCTTACTACAGTCCCCTGTGCCAAACCCCAGCACACCTGTCTCTTTTCAAAAGTTCTGGACTGGTTTTCCTTTTGGACTAAATGTTTATGCCCTAAGTCCCAATTTCACATATCAAGTCTCAAAGCAAACATTCTCTAGATAGAGTCTCTGAGGGGCGATTTAGATTAGATGAGGGTAGAGCCCCCCACAATAGGAATAATGTCCTTACAAAAAGAAAAAGATTGGAGCTGCTATCTCCTCACAGGTATGGAGGAGGATGAGATGTGAGGACCCACAGCAGACAGTGGCTGTCTCTCAGAGGATAGTTGCTTTAGGCTAAGGTCACAAGGCCTGGAGGGACTGAGTCTGTAAGCCAGAATGATGATTCTCCCCAAGTATTGAGAGCCTGACCTGCCTGTTAGCTTTGCCTCTCGAATGTGGGGGGGGGGGGACCATGCTGCCTAATACCCTCATATCACCAGTAACCCCTGAGCCCCCTGAGCCATGGCCTGTTGTAACATAGCCAGAACTGTCAAAAACAGTCAGAGTTCAAATGATGTCAGCGAAAGGAGAGTTGTGGAAGTCAGGAGGAGGGACACCTGACTCCACTGGCCAATCAGTGAAGACTCAGAAACCAGGCCTGGGGGAAGGCGTGAGATGCTGGAGTGCCACTCAGGCTGGGATCATAGCCGAGACCCAGGTCCTGGCCCAGCCCAGAGACATGAGAGTCCAGAGCAGGACAGGGGCAGAAAGCACCATCACACACCTAGAGAGTTGGAACAAGCCTAGGATTGCAAGTTGATGTCTAGAATGCTGTGCTCCCCACTCTATCATAACAAGTCCATTCCAGCCTGAATCCTACCCATCTAAACTACAAGAACTACCATATAGGAGACCCTAGGAGGCAGAAGTGATCCTGGCTTCATTCTACACCCCTTTGGGGGAAGTTCTCAGTGAGACAGAAGCTCTGAGAACCTGACTTGCCCTGAGAGGAAGGAAGAGCTATGGATCCTCATTCAACCCATGGCTGCCTGGGGCCAGCTGCTCTGAAAACAAGAGTCACTTTGAAGTCATTAGATCATGCTCTACTCCAGCCCAAACCCCACAGTACATAAAATTCCAGCAGGAAGATCAAGTTGGAGCTGGGGTCACACCTGAGATTATCCGTCTCTCAACACCCCTGGAGTAGAGGCCTTTGGAAGCTGGGTGCAGCCTAGAGCATCCTTTTCCAACACCTTGGGCCTCCTACCCTGGTAGGTCCCATGTTTCTCCTGCTCTGGGTGCGACAGCTAAGAACAGACCCTCTGGATTCCAGGGGAAAAAAATAATGGTAAAACTGGGAACACAGGATCGTTAGTGGCCCACTGTTAGGCATACCCAGAAACCCCCAGTCGTCTGGGAAGGTAGGGTCATATTCACCTACGTTCTCTCTACAACCTGTGCAGCCACCCAGAAAGAACACAGACCTGGAGTCTGCTGGGCAGGGCTGGGTCCTGACACTGCCTCTGGCCCAGCAGGCCCTGGATGGTCCACATCTCTAAGTCTACGATTCTTTTTGCCCAGCAGTGGGAATGAACACACTCATCATTCACATGGGACTGAAAAGCCCTAGCACACTGAAAATGGCCAAGGGACATTCATCCCCCCACAGTCAGCCTCTGCTGTCCCCTCCTCCTGTCCCTCATCTGACACTGCCCAGTTCCTTCCACTTCCTCACTGTGCTAGGCCCTCAGCCAAGAAGGGGTTTGAAGGTGGTTTGGCTCTGTCCTCCAGCTCAAAGGGATATGGGACATTCCAGAGTACAAAAAGATGAAGAGTCTGAGGAAGTGACTCCGGACTTGGGGAGGAGTTTACAGCATGTGCAAAAGCCCAGGGCCAGGAGTCTGGCCTTTCCTTCCTCTCTAACTACTGGAATGAGATGTCAAAATACAAATTCACAGTCATAAGAAAAAAGATCCCTGTGCCACCAGGGGAACCACAGCCTTAGACTTTCCTCTCAGGACAGGCTGTGGTCATTTGCATGGTCTCTGTATTTGTACACAGGCATTCTGGAGATGAGGTTCTACAAATGATATTTTTGCACCAAGCTATTCCTGAGTGTGTGTGTGTGTGTGTGTGTGTGTGTGTGTGTGTGTGTGTGTGGATTCCAGAGAAGCCTCCCAGACAAGAAAGATGTCCAAACCACAGATACCTGAGAGGCCACCCTCAAAGAGAAGATATGGCTACAGGGAACAGCACCTTGCTGCTCCTCACCCCCAATTCATCAAGATCACAGCTCATGGCCTGCAGTCTCCTGAAGCAGGGCATTGGTTGTTAACTTCATGTACAGGAACCGTCTCATCTTTATTCACAGCCACCAATGTGGCTGTGGGGAGCTACTCCAAGGCCTCAATGCTTCACTGAATGCTGGCTGGACCATTTGATTCCTTGTCTAAATGAAATTCTCAACAAGTGTCTCCTAACTGACAGCTCATTTGCCCCAGAGCAGGTGTGAGTAAGAGGTCAGGCAAAGAAGGAAATAAATTGAGCCTGGGTTGCAGCTCAGTTGGTAGAGTGCTTGCCTGGCATGCACAAAGCCCCAGGTTCAATCCCCAGCACCACATAAAGCAAGTGGGATGCCACAGGTCTGTAATCCCAGCACTTGGGAGATGAATATAGGAGAATCAGAAGTTAGAGTTCATATTCAGCTATGTAATGAGTGTGAGGCAAGCCTGGGCTACATGTGACTGAGAAGGAGAAAGAGGAGGAGGAGGAAGGAAGGAAGAGGAGGAGGAAGGAAGAGGAAGAGGAAGGAAGGAAGAGGAAGGAAGGAAGGAAGAGGAAGAGGAAGGAAGGAAGAGGGAGGAAGGAAGAGGAGGAGGAAGGAAGGAAGAGGGAGGAAGGAAGAGGAAGGAAGGAAGAGGAAGGAAGGAAGGAAGGAAGGAAGGAAGGAAGGAAGGGGAGCAACGGCTCCAGTTCACACACAGAGGAGGGAATTGGACAGCACCATGCATTGTAGGTTCTTGGAGGTGACAACTGTGGTTGCTAGTTTTATGTCAGCTTCGCACAAGCTAGAGTTAGCTGAATGGGGGGAACCTCAGTTGAAACAAATGCCTCCATAAGATCAGGCCATAGGGTGTTTTTTTTAAAACTAGTAATTGATGGGGGAGGACCTCGCCCTTTGTGGGTGGTGCCATCTGTGGGTTGGTGGTCCTGGGTTCTATAAGAAAACAGGCTGACAAATCCATGAGGAACAAACCAGTAAGCAACACCCATTCAAGGCTTCTGCATCAGCTCCTGCCCTGTTTGAGTTCCTGTCCTGACTTTCTTCAATAATGAAGAACAATATGTGTAAGCCAAATAAACCCTTTACTTCCTGGCTTGCTTTTGGTCATGTTGTTTCATTACACATAGAAACCCTGACTAACATAGCAGCCATGTGAGCCTTGAACACTTGAGTGAAGGCTCTTTCACACAGCATGGGTTTGAAATTTCCATGCCTGCCTATCACCAGCTAGCAACAGAATCCCTAGTGACAGATCCAGGCCAATGTCCATCCATGTGACATCTGGCGGGATGATGCCCCATCCATAGGGTCAGAGAAGGCTGGACCTTGGCCCAAAGCTTACTGAGGCTCTGAGTGTCTGACCTTTCCCATTAGCCCAATGAGGGAAACATGTGGAGTGAGGTGCTGGGATAAGAGAGTGGCTGAAGAGCTCACCCTACCCAGTGTTCCCTGTGCATGGGGAGAGCACCACCCACTTGCAACATCAGTGTAGTATGTTATCCTTGGGTTATCCAGAGAGGGCCACGCTTGATCCTCCAAACTCAGGAACTGGACCTGAGTCTTGGTCTTCTCCAGAGATGCTGAAGACTAGAGTGTGAAAAGAAAAGAGCCTAGGAATCTCCTGGGTGGAGCATGGCTGGAACGGGGGGGGGGGGGGTATTTCCCTAAGGTGTTGTGATGGTGATGGCCAGAGTAACACACTGTGATCAAACAATGAGACATAAGAGAGAGGTCAGGACTGGGCAGAGTCAGACAGAAGCTGTGGCTGTGGCTGGGAAAATTCTGGGATGTGACAGGCTAAACGCAGAAATGTCAGGGGAGGCTGGCTGGCCGAAGTGGAATAAATCAGAATGTGAGCACCAGCAGGACTCCTGGCTGCTCCCCATCCCCTGCATCTGCAAAGAGGAGTACATATGCTTCACCCTCAGGTGTTCAGGCCTGGCCCTGAAGATAAGGAAGCTCTGCTAAACAGACAGGAACAACGCATGGCCCAGCCTGGCCCCTGCTGCCTTGAGGAAACCAGACCTCACACTTCCAGGAGAGCTGGGACCCACCTAGGGCTATGTGCTGTGGAGGTTCTTCAAGGTACCTTTAGTTTTCTCTTGAGGAGACTCAAAGAGGCATGGACCCACTGTTCCCCAAAGACAGATTAGCTGTTCCTTGAGAGTGTATGCCTCAGAAGCAGAGCCACTGACTCACCAAGCCCTTCAGGCCCCAGGGCATAGCCTATGGGGGCTCTGTTTCCAGAGTCCTCTCAGTGTAGACATGGCCCCAGAGACCTTTGCTAAGTGGATGTCCACTGCTTCCTTCCTCTCCTCTAGGGGTCAGGAGCAGGGGACCTCTGCAAATTCCAGGGTTCCTTTGGAAACAAAAGTCAGGAAGTCTTGACAAAATCACTCACCTCTCTGAGACAAGCAGGCAGAAACCAGTGAAAGAGAGTGGAGAGGGAAGGAAGGAGAAATACTCCCCCACACGAGTATGACCCACTCAAGTGGATAAAGGTGAGGTGCTGTAGTAAACAGGGGACCCAGCACCATGGAACATGGCATAGCGGCCTTCACAAAAGTGGCAGCAGGGTTTTGCCATTGATCCCATGATCCCACTTGGGTGATACTTGTAGGAGAAGTGAAAGTAGGAACTGATCAGAGATGTCTACATTTGCAGCAGCTCAGCTCGCCACAGGCAAAAGGTGGCTGCAAACTAGGTGCCTATCAACAGTGAGTAATTAGTGGGTGCTAATCTACAGGGAAGCATTCCTTGGCCTCTGTCAACCTCAGGGTAGGATGACAAAAAAAGAGCAAACCCTGTGACCCACTTTATGAGGTGCTTCAAGGAGGCACTGAGAAAAACGAAGAGGGGGGCTCCTAAGGGAGCTGGGCCCCCAGAATTAAAATTCTGACAGAAGTCAATAACTTACAAGGCCCAGAAACTTACCAGATGTACAGGGTGGGGGACCCTACCCAAGACTATATAAGCTGTAAGGACTGGGGTGGCGGGGCAGGGGTGATTCTTGGGCCAGTCAAGCTGTTTGCACGTCATACAAAGAGCTCTGGAGTTCCAGCTGTGGTGAGCTAGTGGCTTTTGATGGTACCGCTGCCTTTCAATCATCCACACTCCTGTAAATAACCCCAAGGACCTGACTTAACAATTTGGACTTTAGATTGACAGGAGTTCTTTGTCAGGGCTAAGTAGACATTTGTTCTAGTCTCCCAGGAACAGTGTCACACAGCACTGGGGGAGGAAAAGGGTAGCTAGTGTTTGAGGGGCGCAGAGTCTCCACTTGGAAAAATTAAAGGTTTTGTGTGGATAGTAGCAAAGGCTCAACAATACTATGGATATATTTAATGCAATGATTAAGATGATTAAAATGTCTAAGATGGTACATCCCATTGTGTTAAGTATATTTTAATACAATAAAGCTATATATGGTTAAATTATTTTTGTTCTTTAAGATGGGGTTTCATGTATTCCCAGGCTATTTTCAAACTCATTATATAGCTAAAGATGGCCTTGAACTTTTAATTCTCATGTCAGTACCTTTCAAATGCTGTGATTACAGATGTGTGCCCCCACAATTGTTTTATGTGGTGATGGGGAATGAAGACATGGCTAAATCTTTGTAAAGCAAGGAGCTGGGGGTCAACATGGCATGGTATCATGGAGATTTGGGAAAGTTCCTAAAGACAGCAATACCTGATTAGGCCTTAGGGCTTGAGAGGGTGAACCAGCTCAGAAGGGCCCAGCAGAAGCAGGGTGGAGAACAGAGTGGGTCCGGGTAAAATTCCATTGAACTGTGTCCCCAGGGCCTGGCAGGCATCACACAGGTCCTAGGAGCCACCAGAGCCATGCCATACAACCACTGAGTAACAACAATGATATCAGATAGCTTGTCACCTAGATGCCATGCACCCCAGGCTCAGATTGAGAAGGGTTTGTAGGGGAGATGGGACAACAAGCAGCCTGCAGCAGGACCTTGGCCGCCTGAACTAACATGGCCGCCTCTACAGCTCAGTCCCTGGGCCACTTCTGCTCTCTCGAGGCTGGCTGAATTTAGAAAAAACTAGGACAGCCAGCCAAGGGCAACAAATGGCTTGTCAGTGTGTATCCCTGGCTGCATGAGGCACACTTTCACTAAACAATTCTTTGTGGTTACTTGGAGTGTCGTTTGTTTTCTTGTCCAGCACTGAGGGTGGAACCCAGGACTCTATGGCAGAACTCACCCAGCTCCTATTTGGAATTCATTTGGAATAGGATAGCCTGGTTTTGTTCTCCTGCCCATATTTGGAAGGGGTGGCTGCTGCCTTCCCAATCCCTCTCCTTCTCATCTAGCAGGTATTCCCGTCATGCCCTCCCCAAGACCATGCTGTTAGAAAGATGGACCAACAGTCACTCCTCCACCTCATGATCTAAGATGACCTTGCTTCTGTCTATAATCTGTCCCTTGCTCTGAGAGGCAGGGTGCATCTGTGCCTCCCATCTGACATGGTGGCTTCCACAAGCACAGGCACCTGTTGCTATATCCCCAGAGCCTAGCACAGGTCTGACACACAGTAGACACTCGGCTAGTATTAACTGAAAAATATCAAGACTGTCTCTACAAAAGAGCTGCCTAGTGCAGAGGGGAAGAGGGAGGTAAACACGAGGGGACGTGCTATGCCCCTATTATCCTACTGTCTGCCTGCCAGCCTCTCACACTGGCCACTAGTCCCCTCCTTTTTTGAGGTACAGAGTTGACAAAAGGGGGCTGGAATACAGGTCTGTCCTCACCCTACCCCACAAGCCCAGCCTCTGGTCCACACATTCCCATGGCAGCACAGTTACCATGGCAACAGCAACCAGAGGTCACAGCGCTGTAAACCAGAGGATGCATGCCCTCCTGGAATACCACCACTGAAGTAGAATCTAATTTTCATTACAGCCATAATACTGGTTTTGCATAATGGTACATATATGAATACCTAATATGTCTGTTTATTTGGTTAAAATTCATGAATTCAGGTCTAAATAAAAAATGCTGATGGCTGAAGTTTGTCACTCTCTTAAAACGTTTCTTACATTATTGTTTTAAGCCAGTCTCTCCTTGGCAGCTACTGGCTTCTAATCCTATTGCTAATGGGTAGAGAAGGAAACCGAGTAAGGACAAGATGAAGGTGACACTCAGCCAGATGCTAGACCTGCCCAGGCTTCAGGTCTGCTCACCCCTGCCACAGTGGGTGGAGCTGCACACTTCTCACCTGTCAGTCAGTCTCCTTGCTGGGGTGGGAGGAGCTGAGGCAGGACCTACCAGTTGCTTTGCTGTGGCCCTAACAGCTGCTGTCGCTCTCACACTGTCCCTCTTCCTTCCACTGACCAATAAATGTGTGACCGGAAGACAGCATATGCTATTACCCTGGCGGCTCAATGGGCTGGTCCTGCACTTGAGGATGCCTTTCTGCACCTGCCACCTGCACAGTGAAGGAGCCGCAGAGTTGGAGCTGCCAAGCAAACAGTGCAGGCCCTGGAAACGATATGGAGCCAAAAAGAGCATTAGGGGGAGAGAGAGCTACAGTGTGGCCAGTGGCACACAGTGATTCTCTGTCCACAACCCCACACTGGGAACTCAACAAAATGAGTCCTGGCAGGCTCTCCTATATGTCTACTGCCCACTCCACCCAGCCACTGGACTGCTCCAACTAGCCAGTCTCCCCTCCATCCACACTGTCCTTGCTACCAGGAGTACTGGCCCTAAGGTGGGTGAGTTGCCCCCAACCCTCCCAGTTGGCCACATCGCCTTGTCCCTGTTTATTCCTTCCTTCATCGCTTCATCCATCCATCCAACTACCCATACAAATTCCATCTATGACTCTCACCTGGCCCAGCTCAGAGCTGTCCTCCAAGGCACAGAAACAAAGCCCTCTAGGAGCTCCCAGCTACGTATGAAAGAGGAACCCTTGGAAGTGAATTCCCAGCACTTGAGATGCCATTGTAGCATGGCAGCACCCACACAAGTCAGATGGCAAGGAAATAGAAAGCCCTGCATTCACTCTAAGAAGTCTCCCTGAAGTCCGGAACATAGAACTCAAGGGGCAGAGGGGGTTAGACAGGAGAGAGGAGCTGCAAG
This sequence comes from Phodopus roborovskii, assembly GCF_943737965.1. Lineage (NCBI taxonomy): Eukaryota > Metazoa > Chordata > Mammalia > Rodentia > Cricetidae > Phodopus > Phodopus roborovskii. The sequence continues at coordinate 4,948,840 of NW_026126459.1, read as the reverse complement.
AGGGGTGGCAGGGGACAAGGAAGGAAGGGGCCAGGGTTTTATCCCAGGGCTGTGAGAGGCAAGGTAGTTGGGGACTGGTGGAGCAGGACTGGGGAGTGTTGTAACAGCCCAAGGCCATCTGGGATAATGGGGCTTGAGTGGATGGCAGTGATGAGAGGAAGAGAAAAGCTACTCCGCAGAGATGCTGGCTTGGTCATGGGCTAACATCAGAGGAGGTGGAGGCAGGCATCAAGGCCATGCTAGAGTACCAGGAGCCTCACCAATGGCTGTGCTTTCTGAAGCCGAGGATCTGAGAGGGGCTGATCAGAGGCCACCCCCAGAGAGCATCCAGAGGAGTCATCTGCAGGTCCACGATTATAGGCTGAGAGAAGCATCTTGAGAAAGGCTTGCTGGGGTTTCTCCCAGGCATGGTACCTACATCAGCGAGGTTCTCCGGGAACAAGGCTCAGCTTGGAGGTACTGGTCCCAAATCACATATCCCAAGAGCTCATATATGGACTCAGGATCCAGCCTGCTCTAAAGAGTGCCTTGCTTTGTTTCATCTGTAGAATGGGGGTAAGGCTTCTTCTGAACCAAGCTAAGGCCTGTTAACCAGAGGCATTGAGGCAGGCATTTGCATACACATTCACAGGCTCACATATGCACACACTGTCAGCCATCACATAGATACACAGATCCTCAAGCAGGCAAGCACACATTTGCCTACACATATATCAACCCTGCCCCTGCAATGAGGCAGATGCCTGAAGCTGGGAAGACTTTTAAAGGGGTTCCAGTGTCCTCATTGGTTTGAGAGCAAGTCTGGATGGCACTGCAGCCACATACCTCCGCCTTTGCCTACCCCTCCTGTCACAATACACTAGTTTCCTTTGTTTCCAGAAGCTTCCAGAATCAATGGACAGGGAACTCCAGAGATGCAGAGACCAAGGGTGCTAATGAAGGAAGATGGGTCAGGAGTCCCGGCCTAGGTCACCCCTACCTATAGAGTCCTCAGGGAAGGGGGTGCCTTGAATGAGGCCATACCTGCTATCCTGATACCCCCAGAGCCTATATGAACCTCTAAGGGATGGGCATACTCAAGAGACAGGTGTCCACCCTCCTTCAACTTGTCAGCTTGGCTATTCCTGTGTTCCCAGCTGGCAACATCTGACCTGTCCATCAGAGGGCTCCATGGCCTCCTGTTGAAGGTAAAGATTAGAAGCCACTATTCCCAGAAGCTAATCAGGAGGGCAGGTCATAGATCTTACTTCATAACTCTGGTTCAGCAGCCACAGATGCCCTGAATCCCAGAATGAGCAGTGGTGAGACCTGGCCAGTACCAGCACAGTGTCTCTGTGGCATGGTGATGGTGTGCTCCTTAATTAACTCTGAGCAAAGCTGAATGAGGATCTTCCCATAGAGAGGTGGGGAAGCTCAAGCCTGGGACTGCTGGTGGCCTCAGAGAAGAAGAAACAAACACATAAACAACAAAGTCAGGAGGTAGCAAGACTGTGTCCTATTGACTTGGCTGAAGCCTTTGATCCTCCTGAAGCCCACACTATGCCTGGGATTCTTAAAAACTTGAACCACTAAATTATTTCCATCCGTGTCCATGTTCCCTCTCATTTCTCTCTTTTCTTCTCTTGTGCTCTTTTATTCTTTAAGACTGTGTGTGTGTGTGTGTGTGTGTGTGTGTGTGTGTGTGTGTGTGTGTGTGTTTATGTGCACCATAAGCATGCAGTACTCACATAGACCAGAAGAGGGTGTTGGATCCCCTGGAACTGGAATTAACAGGCAGTTGTGAGCCACCTGACATGTGTGCTGGGAAGTGAACCACAGGCTTCTACAAGAGCAGTGTATAGGAATGGCCCCCCAGAGGCTCATATATTTGAATGCTTGATCATTAGGGAATGGCACTACTTGAGAATGATTAGAAGCTGTGGTCTTATTGTAGGAAGTGTGTCACTGGGGCTGGACTTTGAGGTTTCAAAAGCACAAGCCAGGCCCAGGGTCACTCTCTCTTCCTGTTCCCTGAATACTCAGATGTAGAACTCTCGGCTCCTCCTCCAGCACCATGTCTGCCTGCATGCTGCTATGCTCCCTACCATGATAACAATGGACTAAGCCTCTGAAACTGTAAGGCATCCCCAATTAAATCCTCTCTGTTGTAAAAGTTGCTGTGACCATGGGGTCTCTTCATAGCAACAGAATAGTGGCCAAGGCAAACAGCAGGCACTCCTTTCCTCTGAGCGTCTCTCCAGCCCCCATCTTTTGCTCTTAAGCCCATCTGAGTTAGGTTTTGTGTTCTGCAGCTGTGAGTCCTCACAATGCCAACTCTATGAACTCAGGTTCTAGTGTCAAGAGTAAGCAGCTTGACTTCTCCCTGCCCCATTCCCAGCCCTGAAGCCCCACCCAGATTACAAGAGGATCCCATTACAGGGTCGCTGAATCCCCCAAAACCCCAGATCCCACAGCTGCAGCATGAAGACACCATCATTCTTCCCTTGAAACGGGGGCGGAGGATGGGGGGTGGAGAATGGGTGCAGGCAGCACAATCCCAACCCTGTAGGGAAGGAAGAGACATGAAGAAAGTCCTCAATAGTTTCTGGAGTTTTATTCAAAACAACGCTGGCTGGCGGTTCAGCTTGGTTTCTCCACACCTGGGCCATCTGGGCCAGCAGGGACCAGCGCCTTCAGTGACTAAGAGGGAAGCTCATTCACACTGTAGAAACTGTACAGTGACCAGAAGTTAGAGTCACAGCAGCAGAACTGGGCTGGGGGCTTGCCAGACAAGGTGGCCTCTGCCTCCTCCCAGGCCCCAGCTCTGCCAGGGACACTAATTATTGCACAATGACAAAAAGAAAAAGAAAAGAATATGTGTGTCTAAGACCCCAAGCCCTTACACAGAGTAGCAAAAGGGGCTGGTGATGACTCTGGGCGCTGGGAGCTCTAAGAGAAATATTGGGGGCAAGCAGATGGACGAGTATTGCTCGCAGTTCATCCTCCTCAGAGGGACTGCCTAGACCAGAGCAGGAGATAGCAAGAAGGCAGGGCAGGCTCTGTCTGGCTCCAGACCCTTCTCTACAGATGCTATAGAGCCTGGCAAATTAACAGCGTTAGGGCATCAGTGCCTGTGTCTCTATTCTCCTCGCATCCAGGCCCATGTGGATTGGGGGAGTTTGTGCTTTGGTGATGGACAGACTTGGCCTGAGGCCACAGCCCCAAGCCACAGTGTTGAAGGGTCACACGCCCAATCCTTGCCCATTACAACTCATCTTGCCAGAAGCTCACAGATTTCCTGGTTCCTGACTCACCACTCATAGACACAAGGCCAAATACCTGAGATTGGTCCTAGGGAAACCTACCCTGGATAGTCTCTGGTAGTTTCTGTGCTTCTGGGCTCAGATAATTGTTCTCTCTAGATGTACCCAGCTACAGCCCTTACTTAAACCTTGGCCATTTCCCTAAAACACCTTCAGCATTTCTGCTTGCTCTGGGGGTCACACAGCCCAGTGTAAAGGTGTAGATGCCTGAACATCTCTGCCCAGCCTCAGAGCCATGACAAGGAGAGAGCTGTGGAAGAGAAGCATAAACACACACTCAGGGGCACCCTGAAGATTGAGCTGGATGACTGACGCTGTACCCAGAAAGCAGAGGGTGCCGGATGCTATCAAACACCACTGCTGTAAAGCCTGAACACTATGGGCCCGCCCTGCCCTCTCTACATCACCGCCTACTACACACTGGGCCCTTGGAGCCACCCTCCCTTCAACCATGGCTGTGTGTGCACAGTTCAGATGTTCAGGCTAGTGCCCTTCACAGATGCCCTGGGATCTTTGCTGCCAGGGCTGAATCTCTGCTTCCCTTACCCAGAGTCTCAGTTTACCCAGATGTAAAGTGGGTTTATGCCACTTTCCCACGCCTCACCTCTAAGAAGGGCTTTGCAGGCAGCACCCCTCAACATCTCTTTCCTCCTCACCTCCCCACTGTGCCCAGCCTCAGAGTCCCTGTGCCAGACTGGAATACCCCAGAGCCTACAGACAGCCACAGCTCACTAGCCTGGCTAGAGGCCCACTTCTGTGAAATCAGGATTTGGAAGCAGGGACAAGATACACACATGCTCTTAGCAGGACCCAGGGCAACCTTTGGCAATCTAGATGAGCACCCCATATCACTGCCTTCTCAGTAGGCCACCCCTGCCCCAGCATGCCTTACTCTTCAAGCTGATTTTAAACCAACCTGCTTTAGAGCTGAGCTTTGAAAAGCACAGGCTCGATGCAGTCTGTTTTTTGAAATAAATAGGTAGCCATTCCAACAACAACAACAATAATAAAAGCCCTCCCATCCTGAATTCATCCAGGAAGCACTGCCATCATGAGGCCCTATCTGCAGCTTTAAACGGGCAAGCAAGAGGCAGAGGGTGTGAACGTCTGGGTAACTGGCTGAGGCGGGGAAAGGCTGGAGCCAGGGTTTAGACAGGTGCTCAGAACCCCCTTTAGAGTTACTGTTACCCCCAAACACCACTGGGGCAGGGATGGGGTTGCCCAGGAACTGCTGCAATTTGAGGACTTCACAGAGGATAAAAAGAAGAAAGTTCTCGTGTGGCTGACAACCCAAGCATGGGGAATCTGGGTGAGCCAAGCAGGTGCCACGGACCCCTTCACCCGTCCTCTCTCTTGCATGAATTATTCCTGTTTGCTGCCTCCCTGGGGGCGGTTGAACTGTCCCCCCAAATGCTCACAGAAATCAAAACTTAACCTGCATTCCTAAGCCCCCGTCCAGCCTCAGAACTGCTCTCTCCCCCAACCCTGCTCTAAGAAATAAGACTAAAACCCCAACCCCTGGTTTTTCTAAAGAGAACATCTAGCTGGCTAACTAAGAAAGTTTGTATCTCAAGAGTGTCTACAAAAGACTTCACAATGACACTATAGTCCGAGAGACAGGACTGACAACCCGACATGTGGGTAGAGGTTGGGGAACTTAGCAGCGCCTCTTCTTTAAAAGGGAAAAAAGTGCACCCTGAATTGCTTCTCTTCTGTCTCCTGGGCCCTGAACATCCTCCCAAGTTGCTCTCAACTCAGGGAGATACCCAAAATGACAGCCACCGATGCCGCATTAGGAGGGTCTGTGCTGTGAGGACCTGTGTCCTAACCAAGAGCCGAGACCCCTGTCTGGGCCCTAGCCTGCTCTCAACTTTAGCACTTTCTGGGATTCATAAGCTCTTAGTAAAAAAAATAAATAAATATATGTCTGTCTATATATATATATATATAATATGTATATATCTGCATATGCACTGGAAGGGCCATGAGTGGGACCACACCTGAGCCTTGGCTAACCCAGACCCTCCTCAGTCGCCTGCCCAGTGGCCTGGCGCTAGCTGCCCCCTATGCCACTCCCAGGTATGGGCAAAGTATTGCTGTCTGCTCCCTGGCTCCTGAGGTAAAAGAAGGCAAGATGGGGCAGGCGGGCGGACAGCAGGTGGCAGGTGCCCGGCAGCCCCTGCAGCCCCTCATCTCTTCCTCTTGCTTGCTGCATCAGTTGACTCCAGCTTCCCAGGAGGTGGTTGTGGCTCAGGGGCTGAGGAGCCCAAGCCTGAGGCCAGCTGGGCCTGGCCTGGTGGGTCCTTGCTGCGGTCTGCAGCCCATGAGGGGCTCCTGGCCAAGCCTCGGGCTGAGACAGTCACACCAGGACGGCCAGGTCCAGCCGCCAGGCTGCTGGTACTGCAGAACTTCCTGGCAGGGGTGAGGCCCGGGAGTGGCAGCATGGGGGGTGGGCAGAAGAGAGATGTGAGTGACAGGCTGCTGAGGGTCTCAGAGTGCTCACTGCCCGCACCCCCGCCACCTGTGCCCCCTCGGCCCTCCTCATCAGAGGGGTCCATGGAGTCGTGGTGGGTGCAGCCGGGGCTGGTGGAGCCACCGCTGCTGTGGCTGCGCTGATGGGCACGCAGGCCACGTAGACTAAAGAGGCCACGGCCCCGCAGGCTGAGGCGGCGCCGGGTGGTTGGTGACAGGCTAGCTCGTGGCCCTGGCACCTGGACTGGTGGTCCCAGAGCACGTCGGGGACTGTCGCTCAGTGTCAGACTGTCCTCCAATGTGGTCTGCAGGCTGCCTGCTGAGCTGCTAGGACTGGCATCCAGTGATGGGTCACTCACAGTAGCCTGCAGGGAAATAAGAAGGGTTGAGGCTCCCTGGCCCTTAGTGGGCAGTCTGATGATGGGACCCAGGATGCTTCCCTTCTCAGTGTATCCAGGATCCAACAACATCCCCTCTGCCACATCAGCAATCCCCCAGGATCTCTCAGAACAGTTACCACAGAAACCTCATGTAGGCTCCCTGTCCTCTCTGAAGCCTGAGCCATCTTTCCTAGTCCCAATGTCAACATCAAGCCCTTCCCTCTCATAGTTCCCAGATGACTCTCATCCATCCACATCTCCAGCATTACTTTTATAATCCTTTCCCTTTTTCACAAGCCTGTCTGCCTGCTCTAAGTAGCCCTGCCTCATCCCAGCTGCTCGCATCCTCTCTCCAGCCTTTATTTGCTCCCCCGCCATTCCTCAGTTCCCCAGAGATGATTATACTCCCAGCACTCATATGCTTGGCCATCTTTCCTTCTGCAATACATACATGCACAAGCACACACACACACACACACACACACACACACACACACACAACACATACACACACACACTTTAAACCCCAAACTGTCCTCCATGGGAGGCAAGGAGTCAGAGTCCATTACCTGTTGCAGAGCACAGCATAGTGAAACCAGAAATTAACTATGTCTGACTAAGTAATTACTAGGAAGCCTACAGGCCAGCCTCCGCTGTTATATAGGATTATACATGGCCCACCAAACGTGCTGGTGGATTTTTGTTTCACGCTCCAGGGGCCCTCTGTGCCCAGATGGCATGGGGGCTGTGGCTCCAGTCATCCTGATACAGGAGATCATACTTGGGGAGCCAAGACTTCCCCATTTCCCAACCTGCCCCTCTGCGATCAAGCAATCTATAGTCTACAAGCAGTCTAGCAATGACACCCCTACCACCCATCAAGAGCACTCAAGACACGGTCCCTGATCCCAGCACCGTGTCACCCCACAAAGCCTCCTCGGTGCCTCTCTTGCCCTCATCTCAAGCTAGAGCCCCCATTTCAGCTGTCCTGACAACCTGGGTGCCCCTAAGAAGCTGGTCTTGCTCATATGTTCACCTTAGTATCACCTCTCCTCCCAAGTCTCAGAAGCTCCCCAACTTTCCCAGAGTCCACTGCCCTGGCTGCATTCTGTTCTCCCCCCTCCCATCATCCCTGGTTCCCAGATACTCTTCAGAGTCCAGGAGGTGCCTGTACCTGACGCAAGAGGGTGCAGTTGACACTCGGTGACCTCAGGGATGCCCAGGAGCCCTGAAGGGCGATCTTGGGCAGGGTCCCCGCACTCATGCCCGGTTCCTGTCCCTTCTGGCTGGCGGACACAGCCGGGTGGAAGAACTCAGCAGGCATCTGCAGGAGAGGGCTGGATGCATCCGGGGAGAAATGGCTTGGGGGTGCTGCAGGGGAGGAAGAGGAGGTGCTGGGAACAGCCCAGGATGTGGGCACGAAGCCCTCACTTGGGCTACTTGACACTGGCTGTAAGACTCTGGGCAAGACTCCGAGTTGAAGCTTCAGTTTCTTTGCTGTGAGAGCAAGAAACACTTCTGGTGTGACCCCTGGAAGGACAGGCTTTGAGCAGAATGCTGCTTTCAAAGCCCAGCAGACCAGACTCCAGGCCAGACTCCTGAGCCTTCTTCCTCTGGAAATGGGAGCAGGTACACACCCAGTAGAGGTATGTTGACATGTCTACTGGACAAGCTCTAGAGTCACCAAAGAGAAGCACTCTGAACCTGTCTGTGAGGAAGTTTCTAGATTGGATTGAGGTGAGAAGACCCACCCTAACTGTGGGCAGCATCATCCCACAGGCCAGGGTCCTGAACTGAACACAAGAGAGATGAGCTGAGTACCAATGTGCATCTGTCTCTTTCCTGCCTGTGGATGCCACATGATCTGCTGCCCCAAGCTCCTGCTGCCATGCCTTCCTACCATGATGGACTATACCCTTGACCTGTGGGCCAAAATAAACGCTTCCTTAAGTTAACTTCACCAGGCATTTGGTCACAGCAATGAGAACAGAAACACAAGAGGAGGGCTGTGGGGCTAACAGCAAGTACTGAGCACCTAGCCCAGCACTGTGCACATAGTAGGTACTCAGTCACTAAGATTCATCACCCTTTGGACTCTGAAAAACCCACATGGCCAAGCCAGACCTGGGGGGACCCTCCTGAACAACACAGGATAGAGTTTCAGGTATGGGCCAGGCCCTGCACTGAGGGTACAGAAGCAGCTGTATGGGCCTGGTCTGCTCCACAAGGCCAGGCTGGGTGAGCCTGAGGCAGGGATATACAAATTAACATAATACTCCATTATGTTAATGGAAACTTCCTCACAGACAGGTTCTGGGGTCAGAACCTGGGCTCAGGTTTTGAGATCAGGAAATGTAGGGTCCTGGCATCTGAACCATCATACTCTGTAGAGGTCACTGGCTATGGGTCTGTGGAAAAGCCAGTCACCCAGACATCCCAGAAGACATTTTAGGGTTGAGTTTGGGGCCTTAGAGGTCACTCTTGTGTTGAACTGTCTCCCTTTATCCCCACCCAGCCAGTGATGCCACCCAGATTCTTGTCATCCTCCAAGAGGGAGCCCAAATGACAGGCAAGCCAGTTCAGTCCCTTGCCATATCCCAAAACACAAACCAGCTATCCAAGGGGGTTTTGGGTAAAGATCTTTTTTATCAAAAGGCCATTGAAAATGCCAATCTTCCAGTCATTGCATCACCTTGTGTGTATAAACACCTTTCGGATTATTCTCTGCCCAAACTCAATAATCTACAAATCTTCCTTCAGCTGTGCGTGACAACCTAGTTCCCAGTTCATCAAGGAACACAGGAAGCTCAGCACACTTCCTGTAGCCCATGCTTCAGCTATCCTTAGCTCACTGACTACTCTTTTATCACTACTGTATCAGGCCTGATTCTTTCTCTAATTGTCATTTGGTTCTTTCTGGGGGAAACAACCCTTTACCACCTCTCTCATAAAACAGATGTTTAGGATCTGGGTGCGGGGAGCTGGTAAGTTTGCAATGCTTACCTTGGCTGCTCTCATGTTTGAGCCAGGACTGGACAGGATTGAATGGGATGGCCTCCATCTCACACAGCAGACTCTCTGGGCCTGCAGACACTGGCGCATTAGCAAAGGGGAAAAAGCATTCATCCAGGTCTTCTGCCTGCAAGGGCTCTGGAAGCTCTAGCTCACCCTGCAGGCAAGGGAGGTAGGTGATCAATAAGTTGAGGAAGACAGAGGCAGGCTCCTGCATAGCTATCCCCATCCTTACCTAGGAAGCCCTTCCTCGTGCCTCCTCCACCTGACCAGCACTCACTACCTTCCAGTCAAGTGGAAGGTTCTGACCTCTAGGAAGCCTTCTTGGATGCCTCCAAGCAGCTGTGGTTCCCCTGCCCTCTCCCTTCTTGACTCTAAAGGCTTTGAGTACAGCACTGGGTCTTCTTCATATCCATAACCAAACACTAACTCAGTGTAGCAGTCACTCAGGGTGAAGGCATCAGAACAGAACATGTGCTGGGCCCCTCCCTTTGCCATAACACAGTTTCCACATTCATTCTTGTGGAGAGGAGTTCTTCCTCTCTGGCCACTGCCTCTTGCAGACAGAGCAGATGGCTGTGGCATCTCTTTCCAGACTTTCTCAGCTCTACAAGTTCCTTGAGAGCTACCTGATGTCCACTTTGAAACATGGGCTCACAATTTCCCAACCTGCAACTTGATATCTGACTCTAGATGTCTGACTCTAGATGTAGCCTCAGTTACCTAAATTGTACCCCACCTAAGCCCAGCATGGTTTGATGAACAGTATACCCAGGCATCGCACATGGAGAGCAATGCAAGGAGACTCCTAGCCACTTACCTTGCTCTCTTTGGGGCCCTGTAGGCAGGCTGTGGGGTCCTCAAGACTCAGGTCATCCCCCAGCAGGATGGACGAGGACCTATCTGAGTTCAAGGAGAAGGCCTCTGTCTCAGCCAGCTGCACCTGCAGGGGGAGGTGGTGGCCTCGGGTCACCCTGGGGCTGGGATGGGGCAGCCTGGGCCTGGAGCGCTGAGCAACAGGTCCCTGAAAGGACATGGGGCAGTGATCAGAGTGGTTCACAGGCCTGCTGGGCATGGGTGGTGGGCCCACTCTGGGTAGGATCTCAGCCTGGGTGACACATGATGGCCCTGGGGCCACCCCCAATGGAAACCAGGTCTGAGCGGCCCACCTTGGTGTTTGAACACACAAGTAGCCATGATACATGAGCTATGGAGCTCTGTTGTCCACTTGCCCCAGACCAAGTGTCCACACAGCTGGGTTGGGTGTGACTCCTCTGAGGGCTATGAGGGTCACTTGCACTGCATATCCCTGCAAGATCTGCTGTCCTGGGGAATCTGTCTCTGCTGTGAGGTGGGAGAGTTGAGCAACCTCCACCTACATGCTCAGCTCCTGCCCAAGGCTCCTTGGGGATGACCTCACAGCCACTGATCCTAGAACGAGCCAAGGACTGCATTGCTGGAGCATAGGAGGAGCTCTTTAAAACCTGGGAGATGGCCCCTGAGCAGGGGCAGGGTGGGAGAGCTGAGCTGCCTCTGTGAGGAGGCCAGACAAGCTCCCCAAAGTAGTTTTGAGATACTCATGGGGACCATCGCCACTGGGGAAGAACAGGCACCAGTGACCCCCTTCTTGGTTCACAAAGGGCAAAATGTCCTGGAAAGGACACAAGGCTCTCGGCTGCCCAGCAGCACAAGGAGGAATAGCTATTGCTTCTGTGAACCTTTTCTATCCAAGGCGCCAAGGATTCGGCTCTTTAGGCCCCACCACAGGGCTGCACTTCTCAGACAAACCTCATGACCAGTGGAATCAGTATGCTTCTAGGGGCCTAGAGTCACAGCTTCCCCCAACACCTCACCCCAGGCGACTCCCAGGGAGCCAGCTCCTATCAGGCTGCCAGTACCTCTTGCTTGTCATGGTGACACTTGTCACAACCAGCAGGTGAGGAGTAGTGGTGGAAGATGGATCCGGACAGGTTGTCAATGATGGTCAGCTCCCCCTCCAAGGAGTCCTTGATGATTAAAGAGACGCTGTCCAGCCACAGGGTCTCCTAGGCGGATGGGGCAGGGTAGGGACAGGTGGGATTATTGGCTGGGTCCCCGGACATTGGGGTGGGTGGAGCAGAGCTGCCTTCCCATTCTCTGTGCCCATAGCCTGGGACTGAGCCTCTCATCACAGAAGTGCCCTACCTTAGAGCAGAACACAGAGGGACCCCAAAAGATAGGACACCTCCCAGCCCAGCTGCCCAGCTGCCCAGCTGCCGAGTTGGCCCCTTGGCTCCTGCCCTTTGAGTCCCCATTCACCTCTCAGACTGCCCACCTGGGCTGGAGAATAGCAGTGCTGGCACAGGGGGCCCTCGTTGTCACCCCCAACACCTGCCCCTCCTGATCCACGGCTTGGGGCTCCTGGTGAACTAGTAGGCAACCTCGGACCAGGACAGGGGCAGGGGCCGGGGCCAGGGCCAGGACCGGGACCAGGGCCCAGGCTGTGGGCCATCTCCAGCTCGATCTCAGCATCCATCTCCGCATCCTCCTGGGCCTCCTTGTTGCTATCATCCAGATGTTTCATGAGCACAGCCACCACCACGTTGATGAGCACAAACTGAGCCGTGAGCACAAAGCTCACGAAGTATAGTGGTGACACGAACTGCAGGCTACTGAGGCAGCTGCGCTCATCATGGGTGCAGTCTCGAAGAGTGTCCTACCACAGGGAGAGGTTAGTGGGGTCAATGCCACCCACCACACCTGCCCAGCCACACACCTTACCTTCCCAGCACAGAGGTTAGGCACGCATGCCCGCGCACACACACTCACACACACACACACACACGTTTGCACGCATGTGCATGCCACAAGACCTAGATTCAGTCCTCCTCCAGAGTCCTAGCTGCCTTCATTGCCTTCATGCCCATCTAGCTTACAGTGGCCTGAGCTTGCCTCAGTTCCAGTCAAGTCCCTAGGGTCCTAATCTGGTGTGCTCTGGCCCTCTTCACTCCCTACTGCGGCTGATCCCACCTCTCAGAGCCACAAGAAAATCTGAGAAGCAAGGGGTTCCCTGGGCACTCATTGCTGCTTTTCAGACCAGCCCAGCAAGGTCCTGCTTGACCTAAGCATGGGTTCATTTCACTGGAGTCAAGGAAGTCCCTGGATGTCTCTGGTCCCTGACTCTCCTCCTGCATACAATCAGTTATTGGGCGTGTAGAGAGTACTATGTCTGCAGCAATAGTACCACCATGCCCCCCAAGACTTGAAACTACCTGCTTTCCCCCTCAGCTAGCCCATAAATACCTTCATGATTCCATTCCAGTTATCGCCTGTGGAGACCTGGAAGAGCGTGAGGAAGGCCATGCCGAAGTTCTCAAAGGTAGCGTGCCGGCTCATGCCCTCACACGGGTTCTCATCATTGCAGACTGAGAGGGGAAAGGTGGTCAGCCTGTCCACCAACTGCACCACCCCCTATAACCATATGCATATGGACTGTGCCCAGCCAACAGATGGGACAACAGAGGCTGGAGGAAGTGGTACACTGGCTGCGGAAGCAGTCTTAGAAGCATGTGGCTCTTCTATCCAATAAGGAGCTCCTGAGAGAGGTGGCCGGGTGAGGGCCAGCCCCTCAGGGAACCCCTGATTTCTGGAACTGACCTTATATGTGGGGCTGGCTCTGTTATTGGGGTGGCCCTGACTCAGGACAGGAAGTGGCTGGAAGCAGAGGATGGAGGTTCCCCAGAAGACCAGACAGCTTGAATCCAGGACTCCACCACACAGATCTGATGTACATTCATGAGCCAGGGCCTCAGAAAATACCCCATGCTAAGACTGGGTTTGGATGAGGAGTCCTACTACTGCAGCATCTCCCCATACAATGGCGTCAGCGGGCTGAGGCCCAGCCTAGGCATTGCTCACCCAGTTTTCCAAAGAGCTCCACTCCCAGGGCAGCATAAATGAAGAAGAGCAGCATGAAGAGGAGGCCCAGGTTGCCCACCTGTGGGGAGAGATGCGCAGCACTGGGCTGGGCTGGAGGCCTTTGGCATTCAAGAAGAGAAGGGGGAGGACTGGGGAAGAGGAGGACCCAGTCTGGAGGAGGGCAGTGAAGGGGGGATCCCTGGGGCAGGAGGGTAGAGATGAAGGGCCTAGGCCAGGGAGACAGAGGCAGGGCCAGGCTCTGTATCATGGCACCAGGCTGAGTATCCATGTCTGCTGTCCTCTTGTAATCTCCTGAAGGGCAAGACTTGTGAATCACAAGTTACCGAATAAGAACTGAAGGCTTACAGCTTTTTCCATGAGCATAGCACTTGTCCCCCCCCCAAAAAAAAACTATGAGGGAGTAGAGAGATGACTCAGTGGGTAAAGTGCCCAAATGTGGGGACCTGGCTTCAGTCAGCAGCCATGTAAAAGCTGAGCACAGTGGTGTGCATCTGCCCCGCTCATGTGGACAGAGACTGGCAGGTCATGAGTTCATGGCAAGGCTGGCCACAAAAAAGAATTAGTGAAGGAATCACACACACTGGGATGCCAAGAGCCTCCTACAAATGCAGCCACCCCTGTCCCATGGCTCCTACAGGACAGAATGCCCCAGATTTCGAGCCTGGTTCAAACCCAGGCATCAGTGGGAGACTGCCTTTCCCTCATGCTGTGGATGAGGCTGAAGGTGTTCCTGCCCTACAAAGAAAATCCCTCCTGACCTTCCAAAGGCTCCCATGAATTGAGACGAGAGGCGTTTGAGGTGATCACTATAAAGCAAGCTCCTTCCCCACCCCCTCCTTCCACTCCATGGATCACAGACTGCTCTAGAGGCAGGCTTCCTTCCCAGCCGCTCCACACTGTAGTGTGGGCTAATTGATGACATTAAGGATGCACAAGCACTTAGTGGACACTGCAACCACAGTATGTGGTCCTGGTAGCTATGGAAGACCTGGTCGCACCATGGCCCACAGAGCTCAGCTTCCTGCCCTGCTCAGACCTGGCTGGTGGTGTTTCCTAACCAGGATCCAGTCTTTTCCATCAGTCTCCTACCCTCACCCTCAGCCCCTTAGAAAGCCTGAGAGTCCCAGCAGCCTCCTCATCTGCCTCCTTGCCTCCAGCCTTTCCTTCAAGATTCACACAGAGGCACCCCTGCTTGGAGCCCTCTTGTCCAAATACTCCTGTGGCTTACAGAGCCCACAGCACAAAGCCCACATCTGTTTTGTCCCAGAACTGAAGGCCTACTGTGACATCCCCTGCCCACTCCCCTCACAGTCTGATCTTCCTGCTTCTTGATTCCAACCACATAGAAATGGACTGCTGAGTGTGCATCCTGTCCCTCTTCAGGGAAGATGCTTGGACTTGTATGGTTAGTCCCTCATCATCATTTCTCAATGCCCAGTCCAGGTCACCTCCCCTGAGGAGCCTTCCCCAATTCTTCTCCATCTATATTGGGCAAAGTCTGGGGGAAGGGGCTGAAGTTCTATTTTCTTTTTTTTTTTTTTCTTTTTTTCTTTTATTTTATTTTATATAACAAAGTCCAATTAAATGAAAACAAACATTTATACACAATATTTGGGAATTTGGGCGTCGTGAAGTTCTATTTTCACAGCACTCTACCGTTGTCCATTTGGGGTGGCTTATATTGTCAACTTGACGTAACCTAGATTCACATGGGACCTGAGGATCTTGGCATGTCTTTGAGGGAGTTTCTAGACTGGACTAACTGAGGTGGGAAGACTGAGTGTAAACAGTTGAGGCTGAGCTTGACACCACTGTTGATCTGTCTTGGCTTCCTGAGTGCAGATGCAAATTGACCAGCTGCCTCAAGCTCCTGCTGCCATGTCTTCCCTGCTGTGATAGACTGTATCCCTGAACTGGGAGCCAAAATACATCCTTCCCTCCATAAACCACTTTTGCCAGGTATTATATAGCAGCAGCGAAAAAAGCAGGGAATACACCATTTAACAGCATGGACTAAGGCTGGCAAATTTTTGAGGGACAAGCCCACAGCTATATGTCACTTGGTACATACTTATGTCATTGTAATTACCATCATGTGTCTCCTACTTGAGCCGGGGCTTCTCCAGTATCTCCATGTACCCTGTGTCAACTTAGTACTAGCCTACAGAGCCCTGGCAGGATGACCAGGGGTCAGAGGAGCTAGACACACCCCATCACCACCACACCCTCATTCCCACTTGTAGCTGCCACACTTTCCATGAGCTGAGCCCTGCTAAGAACTTGATGAGCTTTAAATGTCAGACACCTCCAACTTTGAGAAACTGTCACATCCTCACTCACAGGTGGGGAAGCCAAGACACCAAGACAAGACACAGTATACCACATGCCTACGCATGGATCCCAGGCAGGATGTTCAAGTCCAGGTCTCAGCTCACTTCCTGTTTACATTTATGTGCATCCCAGGACAGCCCCTTCCCTGTGCATTAGGAGAAATCACATCTCTCCCAGCAAATGCCCTTGCTTTCCAGTCAGACTGTAGATGAGTCATGTTGCTTTCCCTTTGGAAATAAACAAACTACTCTCTTCCTGGAAAATTTCTCAGACGGTAGACTTGGGACAATGTACTATAACCCACCCCTTCTTATTCATGACATATTTCCCCATCCCCCTAATTGGAAGAGACTTATCACAAACACTACAGACCCCCACATCATTTGGGGAGGTCACTGCTCGTCTTACTTTGAATCCCACCCATCCTCCAACCTGCATTCTTGTGACATGCCCCCTATCAGAGGAATACCGACCAAGTCTGGTACCCAAAACTGATGTTCAAACTTCAGTGTACCTGAATAATTTGAAGCAGCAGTACCCTGGAGTATGGGCTGGGAATAACTCATGAGGACTGGCCACTAAGCACCAATTGTCATCCAATTACTAAGTACTCCTACCAAGTATGTGATGGGAGATGTCATTCTGTAAATGTTTCTCATACTGGTTAATGAATAAAGCACTGTTGACCAATAGGAAAGCAAGATAGGCAGGACTAGGAGACAAGGAGGAAAGAGGAAATAGTAAGGAGTCAAGATGGAGAGTCGAGAGAGCAGGACGCCAGCCGGCTCTCCAGTAAGAGGAGACCACGTGGAAATACATAGATTAACAGAAATGGGATAATACTTAAGACAGAGCTAGCCGATAAGAAACAAGTAACTGGCCAACAGCATTATATCTAATACAGAGTCTCAGTGTGATATTTGGGGCTGGTGTGGTGGCAGGACAAGACCAGCGGCGGGAGGAAAAAACTTACTCCTTACATGTATGAATCAAACAGTACACTGTGAGCCAGGAAACCAAACAGGGGGATTGTTAAACACAATAGCAGTCTACAAAAAGCAGAAATCCTCATTCCCTGTCATTCCCCTTAGAACACTCCCTGATCCCAGTCCTAAAACCAGGCACCAAGAACTATAGAACTGTGAAGGATCCCAGAGTAGTAAACAAAAGGGTGAATACCACCGATCCCATGGTTCCTGACCTCTACACCCTCCTGAGTCTTCTGCCACCAGAAAAACAAATACATATAGTTCTGGACTTAAAAGATGCCTTCTTTTGCCTCATATTGGCACCTCTAAGCCATCCCAATGTTGCCTTTGAATGGACTGATCTTAAGAGAGGCTTTACAGGCCAACTGACCTGGACTAGGTTGTCATAAGGGTTCAAAAATTCTCCCACACTCTTCAATGAGGTCTTAAGTGAAGACCTCCTGACTTTTCAGCAGAGGTATCCAAAGAGCATCCTATACAGTACATGGATGACATTCTCATAGCCTCATTAACAGAGGAGGAATGTAAGAAGGGGATTTATGGAGACAGCGAAGGGCCCAGGATACTAGATCTCAACCAATAAGGCCAAACTATGTGTACCCCATGTCACTTACTTGGGGTACAAGTTGGAAAGAGGTAAATGAATACTTTCCCAGAGCCAAATATAGGCAGTCCTACTGATCCCCACACCTCAAATGAAGAAACAAGTGTGGGAATTTCTGGGAAGGTCATGTATTGCCACTTGTGGGTACCAGGGATCTTGCAGCTAGCTAAACCATTGTATACCAGTACTGATGTGGTGGCTCTCAGACACTACAATGGACTGATTCTGAATGAGGAGCTTCTGAGGCCTTGAAGAAGGCTCTCATTTCTTCACCAAGAAGCCTAGCCTAGCCCCCCCCACCCCCGGACATCTCTAAGTCTTATTACTTATATGTGAGTGATGCCCAGGATACTACACAGGCACTAGGACCCTGGAAGAAGCCAGTGGCCTACCCATACAAAAACTTGGATTCTATTCCTACCTGTTGGCCAGATTGTGGGCAGTTGTCTCTGTAGCCATGCTAGTGAAAAGCTGACACATTAAGCTTGGGTCAGGAACTGTTCCTAACCATCCTGCACTCTGTAGAGGCCTTCCCAAAGGCAGACCCCAAAAGGGTAGATTCTGATGCTCCAGCGATACATTATCAGGCCGTCTGGACCAGCCCCATGTATAATTCTGTGAAAGCTCAACCATCAGCCCTGCCAGCCTACTGCCAGATGATAACCAAACTCCCATACAATGTTGGGATAGGAACTAGTCAGACCCTACACCCCACTTCTAACCCTGAAAACTGTAAATGGGGCCAACCTAAACTCACCCTGGGAGACCTCCAAGACTGCTTAATGGCACTAAGATACCTGCTAGATAGCTTCCCCTATGCAGATTCCTGTCACCATACATGGTAAGTAAACTCCATGAACAGCAGACAAGTTTATTTCCAGGCCCCAGCCACTACTTGGCTTGCTTAGCCAAGCGTCCATCTTCTGAACAGTTTGCAGTGGAGGAGACCCCACTCCTTTGATTCCTCATGTGTGCCATTCCACAGGTACTCATCTGTAATGAGGAACTGGGCAAAGCCAACCTAAATCTAGATGGTTGACTGCCTTGTATGTGGCAAGCCATCCCCATCCCCATTCTGTTCTTGGTAGGGGAATGAAATCAGGGTCCACTAGAGTTGGAATTTTAGCCCTAATTGTAGGGGATACAAATTTAAGGAAATTAGTACTCAAATAAACATAGACCTAGGCAATCTGGAAAATTCTGTTTCCCATTTAGAAACTCAGGTAGATTCCTTAGCAGAGACAAGGGGGTCTCTGTATTGCACTGGGAGAAACCTGTTGCTTCTATGCCGACCAGTCAGGATAATTAGAAAAAGTTAGCCATGGTCAGAAATAACACTGAAGAAAGAGAAAGAGACTTCAAGCATCTGACAATGGGTATCAATTCCCTCTGGTTAACTATTCCACTTACATCTTTTTGCTTTTAGCCTTCACTATGGAACCCTGCTTGCTCAACTGCCTACCTAACTACATAAAACAGAATAAAGTCTGTTAAATTGTTAGTGCTGAGGGGACAATATAACCCCTGCCCCAAGATGATGCCACAGTTTGACTCATGTCCATAGAACCAGTAGGGAATGTAATGGGTTTCCAGACCTTAGTACACTGAGACCCTGTCAGAGGCACTGCTTAAAGCCCAGCACATAGGCTGCAAAATCTTCCAAATGGGAACAAAGTCCTACCCATCAAAGACCCAACCACAGTTTCAGGGAAGTCCCTAAATGTACAAATCTTGCTCGTTTTTGGTTTCTCAGTTCCACTTCTTGCTAACTGGAGTGTGTCAACCAGAATGTGCTTTTTGTGCATAAAAATCCAAGAGCTGCTAGGCAGCAGTGGTGCACACCTTTAATCCCAGCACTTGGGAAGCAGAGGCAGGTGGATTTCTGTGAGTTCAAGGCCAGCCTGGTCTACAAAGCTAGTTCCGAGACAGCCAGGGCTGTTGCACAAAGAAACCCTGTCTCAAAAAAACAAAAACAAAAATCCAAGAGCTCAGGGTTTTACGACTTGGGTGAGTTTCCCATGCAGTCACTGGATGGCAATAAAGGCTTCTGGTTTGGGGGTTTTGTTTGTTTGTTTGTTTGTTTGTTTGTTTGTTTGTTTTCTGCTTTAAGAGTGTCTGTGTGCTGGTCTACAGACTGAGTTCCAGGACAAGCTCCAAAGCTACAGAGAAACCCTGTCTCAAAAAACCAAAAAAAAAAGTGTCTGTGTGGTGGCCTCTGGGAGGCTTATCTTGCAACACTGAGAAGCTCACACAAAGCTCAAGAACATGACTTAAGTGGTGTCTTCAGTGGAGGTCCCCAAGAGAACCTACCTTGCCTCTGTCTTCCCTTGTTCTATCTTTGATTTTTACAAGGCATAAAGTTCCCTAAGTGAATCATGATGAATGAGTGAATGTGTACATGGGTCAGGCCAGCACAGATGCTTGAACATGGCTGGGTGTGGCTAGAGGGACTAACACTGTTCAAGTATCAGGGAGCTGACAAATGCCCCCTTCTATGAGCCAGAGCCCAGCTCACCTTCCACTGTCCTCTCACTCAGCCTGGGGCTTCTATTTCCCCTCCTGGAAGGCTGTCTGGGAACCCCATCATCCATTACATGACATCATCCCATAAAGGTCCAGCTCAAAAGTCACCTTCTCTGATTTCCTAGTGAGTAACCTGAGCCTCCACCCTCCAGGGAACAGAACACGGGCCTCTTCCCATAGGGCCCTGAGTGTCTATCTCCCCACCAATCTAGGGGATCCCAAAAACACTGTATAGGTCCTCAGAGTCCTCACAGGGCTGGACAGAGTGGGTGCTGGTGATGTTGTGAGTTCCCAAAGAAAGTAAGAGAGGACCCTGGGGAGGAGAAAAATCAAAGTCTGCATCATTCTGGGCCTAGCCCCACATAATGAACCTTGGATTTGGGGGCAGAGTTCCAGGAGGGTGTGGCTCTTACCTGGGGCAGAGCCTGTACCACTGTATCCAGCAGGGCCCGCATTCCTGTGGCCATCTTCAACAGCTTCAACACTGTGGGTGACATTCAACCCTGGCTGTCAGTCCGGGCTATAAGTGTGTACTGTACTTGCAAGTGTGTGGACTCAGAGAAGAGAGGGAACACAGAGCAGTCCATATTCCCTCTTGGGCACCACATAAGAATATGACTACAGGGTCTGAAGTGATGGCCCAGCAGAGTACTGGCTGCTCTTCCAGAGGTCCTGAGTTCAATTCCCAACACCCACATGGCAGCACACAACTGTCTATAACTATAGTCCCATGGAATCCAATGCCCTTTCCTAGTGTGCAAGTGTACATGCAGACAGAATACCCATTTACACAAAGTACACAGATAAATATAAAAAAAAAAAGAATATGGCTACAGCTGCAGAGTGAGGGTTATGTGAACAAAACAACATAAAATGGATACAGAAAAGTCCAAGACTACAAAACATGTACAGTGGAGTGAAGGGAACACAGTGTGTGGACAAATGAGTAAATGACTGCTTTGTCAAAGATGACAGACACAGGGATCCACACCCCTTCCTATCCCTTCAGGTTGAAAGGACTCTGGTGTCTCCCAAAATGTCTCTGCACACCTCTCTCTTTAGAATGTGGATGCAATGGGCAAGGGGTGGGCAGGGGAGCACAAAGCACCCAGCCTTCGCTGTGGCAATAAGATTTTGAGAAAGTAGGAAAACTTTTCGGGGTGAGATACAGGCTTCTGGAGAGAAAGGGGGGATTATAAGACATGGTGAGGACCATGTCCCTGCTATGGTGCTGGAGAAATGCCAGGTAGCACATGAACCTGGAACCGAGTCCTTGTGGCACAGCCTGAAGCTGGACCGCACAGATTGTGTTGCCATGAGGAAGCCCAGGTGTAAACAAGTAGGGGCGTGGGCAGCTGGGTGTGCACACATAGGGGTGACATGTGGACTTCTTTTGGATCCTGCTCTGCCCTACTCAGCAGAGAGCTCCTCTTGTCAACATGCTCTACCTCTCACCCACTCCTAGGTGCTCTCTCCTAGGCAATGGGGAATCCCCTTCCTGATCTTGCTTGTCTCTGTCCCGTACTGTCTCCTACTTACCCCGGGCGATGCGCAGAACACGCATGATACGGATGATGGTGGGGTTGATGGGCAGGGCTGCATTGATCTCAATCTCTTCCAGTGTAATGCCCATCACAGATAGCAGCACAATGGCCAGATCCAGCTGGTTCCATCTGTACAGCAGGCAGTTGAAGCAGCAGTGGGAATAGGGGAAAAGCATAGTGACTCAGACACACCTGAGTGGAGGGTCATCTCCCAGCACTTCACACTCCTGTGGGGCCCACTATAATGTGTGAATACCCTTCCTTCTAACCTTCCTCTATGATACCAATGAGTCTGCCCCTAAACAGGGAGCTGCCCAAACTGAAGAAACATCTCTGGCCTCCTGTAGGGAAAGAGGCATGGACTCTGACTTCTAAGTCTAAATCCTAAACTATCTAAATATCCTAAACTACTTTCAGGTAGCATTTGGCTACCTGAAAGCTCTGAGCTTCAGCTGCTTCCTCTGAAAAATTAGCATCAGGAAGACCATAATCTGTCTTCACGTTACAGAGGACCCACAGGAAATGAGCTGAGACAGCCTGTATCCCATATCCATTCAACAAGACTTAATCACTTCCTGTCCAGGGATCTAGTTAGCAGCTAGGAATCTGTGGCCATCAATAGCCAGATGTTACTGGCTCATTCAGGCTGCTTCAAAGATCAGAACTTCTTCCCAACCCTGCTTTGCCCTAGTATGGCTCAGCCACTCACCGGTCCTTGAAGAAACGCCTCAGGCCAAATGCCACCAGCTTCAGCACAGCCTCCAGCACAAAGACAGTGGTAAACATGTAGTTGCAGTACTTGAGGGCTGTCTCTAGGGACTATAGGGAAAAGAGAAGCATGGTCTGGGGCTATGATCTGCCTCAGAACCTTTCTACAACCAGAGTCTCTGCCTTTTAAGGGGAGAGTTTAGTCCATTGACATTTAATATAATGCTTTGTTCCTTTTATTTATTTATATTCCTTTTCACTGCTTATGTCTTCATGTGTTATGGTCATCTCACATTGTTATTTCCTTATTTGTGTTGGCCTGACCCAGTTGTTCCTCTTTGGAGACAGTGTGGGGTGGTTAAGGATCCCCAAACCAGACTGCATAGATTGAATACTGGCTAAGCACTTGCTCCGTATTTAATCTTGACCTCTCTAACACTTAGTTTCTTCAGCTGCCTATCAGAAAGCTGCTGTGATGATTAAATGAGCTAACATACAGTGCTGGGCACAGGACAAACAATTGGTCATTGTAAACTGTAATAATCCTGTTTCTTCACATTAATTTGGAAATGCTACAATTACTGTTCACTCTGTCACTGTTTACTTCATAATAGTCTTCTCTGTCCACTAAAACAAGAGGCAAACTCTTCACTCAGAGGCTTGGCTCCACCTTTCCTGCCAGCTCTGCTGAAAGGAGACTTAGAGATCACCTTCCTCTTATAGTCTTCTCAGGACTGCTATCTGACATCCACCCCAAGGATACTTGCCATGGGCTTTCCCCAGAAAGTCATCACCCAGACCCAGGATACTCAGTGGGCAGAGGAGGCCCTAGGAGACTTTGAACACAAGTCTAAGTTCCAATTCTGGCCCTGCTGCCTACTCTCTGAGGCTCAACCTCTTCATCTGGAAACCCCAGTCAAAGGTTCTCCCAATGCTAACATTACTGTGATGATTTAAGCACACACCCTGTCTCACAGAGTCATATTAACACATCATAACTGCTCATGCTCTAGGCTGCTCAACAATGCCACCTCCCCCACACTCCTGGAAGGAGTGACCTTTTCCTTTCAGACTTCTAATTCACCAGCACCTCCTCCCAGCAAGTGCCTGGCATAAGCCCATCATGGAGGGACTTCACAGATGCTGTAGTCAGCTGGCCCTCTGCCCAACCCTGTCCCTGAGGTGGGATCCTGCCAAGGCTGGTTCTCACCACGTGACCTTAGACTAGATAGCATCCCCAAGACTCACTGTGGGCTGGTTGTAGTGCTCCAGGGACATGGTGACCACATTGAGACAGATGATGAAGGTGATGAAGATGTCCAGATAGTGGCTGGTACACATGGAGTGAATTAGCAGCCTTGTGGGACAGTAGGTGGCATAGTAGGGCAGCCTCTGGGCCTCTGCAGGGAGCACAGGAGAGAGGCACAGACCATACAGGGTTGGACCAAGCAGAGAGACAAGCACAAAGGAGGGAGAGACCATGGGTAGGGAGAAAGCAAGAGAGAAGCAGGATGGCTCACACCAGGTCCCAGCTGACATAGTGCGCCTCTACCAATTGGGGCACCATGAGGGGGAACCATGAGATATTGGGGGCAGGTAGCAGAGATGGTAGGGTATACATTATTCAAATACCCCCCAAAAGACCCATAATAAGGACTGTAGATCTGATAGGCAGAGACAAGAGTCCTGAGGCTAACTATCCAGGAGTGGATGACTGTCCCCAAAACTGTACACAACTTGCATAAGGAAGAACATGACAGGAGCTGTGTTCTCAAAGTGCCCACACAGTGATGCCCATACGAAAGACTGCCTCTCTGTCTGCCTGAACTGGAGTACTGGTGGATTCACTCAGGTGGGCAGCGATGTCATTACTAATGGGCTCAGGTCACCTGGACAAGTAGATACTAGGAAAAGGGCTGGGCCATGGGCAAATGATGGATACAATCTTTTGTTCCCCTCCAATTCCAAAGGCCCAGCAGGCCTCAATCAGGTCCACCCTAGGGCACCACGCAGGAGGCACAGCAGTGAGTAGAGACCCTGGCCATCCCAGCATCCACCATCTGCTCACTACGGCGCTTCTTTTCCAGGCGCCGCAGTCGCTTCTCCTCACGCCTTCGGGCCTCCTCAGCCTCCTGGTGCTGCCGGCACTTGTGGAAGTTCTCCACAACCACTCCCACGAACATGTTGAGCACAAAGAAGCTGACGATAAGCAGGAAGGAGATAAAGTAGAGCAGCATCCAGGGGTTGTGGTTGGTCACAGGCTGCAAGGGAGGCAGAGTGAGGGCTGAGGAAGCTGGTCTGCACAGCAAGGCCACAGATAAGCACTTGATTTCACCCAGCCTCAGTGTAACAGGGGAGTTAGGACAGCTTACCTCCAAAGTGTAAGGTGAAAACAATACAGCAAATGGGAAATGTCTAGCCTGGGCCTGACATGAGTAAGGAGGTCAGCAAAAGGGCCTTCTGCATAAGTAGGACAACTCCATAGTAATCTATGTCATGCCTTCACCCTAGGACTGGATATGTAGTTCTTGCCATTTGTTCTTGTTGCCTCTCTGGCAATAGGTCTTAAGTGTGTATGTTCTTACTTTTCCTTCTCCTAGAGCATACTTGATATTTACTGTCATTGTATATAGTGTTATATCAAGCATAAATCTTTTCTTTAGACCAAAAGGGGAATTGTAGTGAGATATCCACTCTGCCTGCACCTGTTGCACTGACCACGCCCATTGGGGCGTGAGTACAGGTATGGATGTGACCTGTGGGAGGCTAGGTCTGGGGTCCCAGGCCCCAACTCATGCTCTTGGTTCCAGTCCAGTCATGGAAAGCAGCCTGGGTGTGTATCCTTGGAGCAGGAACTTAAGGGTCATTGGTTTCTCATGAAAGTGACTTCTCCCAGGATAAAATATTATAACCCATATTTTATCCTCATCCCATGTATCTTAATCTGTACATCATTAGCCCTTTCCTTCCCTGCTCTTGTGGTTGTCTTCTGCATGCATTGGTCTGCTGTCTTTTCATTGACCACCACTCATTGACCCATGTAAAAATTCATCTATTCACCATGTACCCAACTCATCTATCTCCCACCCATCCACCCATCTACCCACTCATCCATCCACCCACCCATTCATCTACTCACTTACCTATCTACCCACCCATTCATCTACCCACCTATCTACCCATTCACTCACCCACCCATCCACCCATTTACCCACACACCCATCTATCCATTCATCCACCATATATCCAATCCATTATTCCATTACCCACACATTAACCATCTATTCACCCATTATCTATCCAACCTTATTTATATCTACCCAGTACAACACTCAGTCATCCATCCATTTACACATACATCTCTCCATCCATAAACCCAACCATCTATCCACCCACCCACCCACCCACTCATTCATCTACATTTTGGGGGGGTTTTGAAACTGGCTTTCTGTGTAGCTATGGTTGTCCTGAAACTCCCTCTGTATTCCAGGCTGGCCTCAAACTCAGAGATCTGCCTGACTCTGTTTCCTGAGTGCTTGGATTAAAGGTGTGCCTAACCTCTCATCTATCTATCTATCTATCTATCTATCTATCTATCTATCTATCTACCTACCTATCTATCCATCCATCTATCCATCTGTCCATTAACCCTCCCATGTATTCATCTATGCAGCTGTCCATCCATCTATTCATCCACCTTACCACCTACACCCATATCCATCTATCCACTCACCCATCCTCCCATCTACTCACCCACCCACCCACTTATCCATCTACCCAGCCTTTTTCCATCCACTCAACCTGTCACTCATCCACCAACCCACTTATTTGTCCATCCATAAACAAAGTGAGCAGGAGGCAGCCAAGCCCAGAATAAGTGGGTGAAGTCCATTACTAAGAAGAGAAGAGAGGCAGACAAGGAGTAGAGGAACACTTATAAGTGTACTCATCACCTCTGACCGCTCCTAATCTCCTCTAGCTCCAGATATAACCTGGTGGGTTCTAGGAGACCAAGAACCAGAGGTGACTTATATAGGTCCACCATCCTCATCAGTTATGGCCCAAGCCATGCCCACCTGCTGGTCCACAGCAACAGCATCCAATCCATTATACATGATGTTCACCCAGCCATCCTTGGAGGCCAAGACAAAGAGGGACATCAGAGCCTGGAGGACAAAGAAAGGGGTAAGGGTGAGAGATATGGGTGCATCAGTCCTCCACTGTTCTGCCTCTAGGGGGCCAAAAGACAAAGAGGTCTTCCTGAGTAGTAGACCTGTACCTTCAGCTGATGAGGCCTCATTGAGCACCTACTGTGTGCCTATTATGTTCCCTGCGGCTACTACTGTGGAGTTAGAAGGAGCAGTGGAGCCAAAGTCCTGAGCTTCCATCTCAGTTCTGGAAGTAACTGTCTGTGGAATGTCTTTGGAAGCAGCTCTCATTTGAAACACTACAAATACATCAGGTCCCAGGAATGGGAGTCAAATGCAAAGTAGGACCCCAAATACTGACTGAATTGTTAGAAAAGAGAAGCCACCAGGTAACTAGCTCAGCTTGCCTACTTCCCATATGACAGAAGACACACTCATTAAAAAAAAAAAAAAAAAACTGAGGTGTATGCCCAGATGTGGATGGCTCTAAAACTTCCCTGGGTGGGAAGGCAAGACCAGAACAAGTGTTCATGAAGTGCCTGCCAAGTTTCACATGCTGGCAGGTTCTGCACACAGGATCCTGGGCTCACACCTCCTGTGAACAGAGTTACATCCCTACCCACTTTACATGATGGGAAACTGCTGCTCAGAAAGGGGAAAAAGCATGGGGTCTGTCCCAACAATGCAGGACTAGAGCCAGGCCTATGACCCCTGAAGTGCTCACCTGACCCAGGTTATCAAAGTTGTATTTGTGATGCACCCATCGATAGTTGGCAGCCACACAGTCAGATCTGTTGGTGATGTTTCGTGTGTCCACTCCCAGACAATGATAGAACTTTCCCTTGAAAAGCTGTGTGAAAGGAGGGAAGAGCTGGTTGCTCAGGGTGAAGAGGCACAATCCAGAGGCGGGAAAAGCTTCTCCAGGAACTGACCCACACAACCTGCCCCTTGCTCAGTCAACCCAAGTTGGGTCTGCCACCTTCACTTGGCTTCTCCAAGACAACGTGAATCCCCAAGTAAGTGAACACAGGTGTGATAGAGTAGGCATAAATAGGCTGTACTGGGCTTCTTGTCACCCCCACAAAATGTGCACCCCCTCACCTGCACCCCCAGGATGCCAAAGATGATGAAAAAGGCACAGCAGATGAGCACAATGTTGCCGATGGGCTTAAGGGAGGAAATGAGTGTCTCCACCACCAGCTTCAAGCCAGGGGCCCGGCTAATGACCCTGCAGGCAGACAAGGAAGGACAGGGGCACTTTGAGCCAACAGAGAGACAACCTCAATTCAGTCCACAGTCACCAGGCCTCCTGAAAGGTGAGGTTCCAATAGGAAATGAAGAGACAGTTGCCAGGTTACCTAGGACCAGGGATGAGCAGCAATTCCTACCTAGATCAACACATGGAAGGGCACTTGACCCTCACCCAGTGCCCACAGGGTACACACTACATCCAAGAAGTGACACGGAGAGATGGCAGTGAGACATCCAAGAACACAGAGGAAGTAACACTGTGGAAGCAATTTGAGCTCTTTGGCTCCTCCCCCAGCATCACGGTATGCTTGGCCCCGATGCTTTTGGAAGCCTGCATTGTTAAGCCAGAGTGATGGTCCACTCAGACTTGGGCAATTTCCCTATACAGTGCATCGACGCTTGACTTCCACTCCACCCCCATACCTTGTGGCAGGATCCTTACCTCAAAGGGCGTAAGGTGCGTAAGAGCCGCAGGACCCGCAGGACCCCCAGAATCTTGGCTCCACCCGCGGAGGCCACAGATACCACTATATCGATAATGGACACAAAGACCAGGAAGCCATCCAGTACATTCCAGCTGCTTCGTAAGTATGCCTGTTCACCGAAGTACAGGCCCAAAGAAACCACCTGGGGGTGGAGTTAGGGTCAAGCCTTGGGAAGTGGAGGGGTCCAGAAGACGCCCCCCAGGGACAGGACAAAGGGAGGTCAGGTCTGCCTCCTCTAAGGAGGCAATGGGTAGAGTGGCTCATGACAGCTCTTCTGAGGGCTGGTGATAGGCAAGAAGGAACAGGGTTTGGGCCCAGGGATATCTCCAAGCTATGGTCTCAGACCACGACTACAAGATCTCAATCCAAAGCTATCCCAGGCTGATGCTTCTACCTAAATGTGCCCTTCTAACTGAGTTTGACAATTGGAGAAGAAGCTCCCCCCATGGGCTAGAGCCCAATAGGAGTGGACCTCTGGGGCCTGTGGGATGTTGCTGAGGGCCAGGCCAGCAGAAGAGGTGAGCCTTAGACCAGGGGCTCCAGGTAGGGGTGGGAAGGATCCTGGTGAAGCCCACACAACCTTCAGTGTCATCTCGCCCACGAAGATGGCTGTGAAGATGTAGTTAGACACAGTGAGGAAGATGCGCTCCTGAAAGAGAGGGAGAATCTGTGAGCCTGAGTCTTCCACAACTGCCCATGTGCCTGGTCAGCATCTGCTTCAGCCAGGAGCAGCCACTGTGGCTAATACTTCTCAGATCCGGTGTATGGCCTTCAGCTCCCACAAGCAAGCTCCCTGTCACCTCCCCCCGCCCTGCATGCTAAGTGTCTGACTTGGCTGAGCTCTTTCTCAGCTCCCCCATCTTGGCCATCACCAATGTTGTGGCCCTCTGCCTGACCCCAGGGCTGCAGCCACTCACTGTGCTGCCAGCTTCAATCTGGGGCCTCTCCAGAGCAATAGTGATGCAGTTGAGGAAGATGAAGGCCAAGACCACATAGTCGAAGAGCTTGTGAGCAATGATAGTCTGGCACAGGATCCGGAACCTAAGTGGAAGTCAAGGAACCCTCAGGAGGGTCAGGTTGCCCCCCACTCTAACCAGAAGGAAGGCAGAGGACCAAAACACACCCTCCTCCTATAGCCCTCACTCCCAGCCAGACACTACTCACTTGTTCTCAGGAGAGAAGAGGTAGACCGACCAGTCCTCACGGACCTCGCACCAGTCAGGCTTGTAGACATCGATCATCTTGCGGACGCGGAAACACAGCGTCTGACAAGGCAAGGAATTGGGTGTCAGGGTTGGTGCTGCGAAGAACGGCCCACCTCTTCGCACTCTACTAACTCTGAACTCTTGCCCCGGTCGCCAACCAAAGGATTGGTGACAGGGTAGGTCAGGTGTGGGCAGTTCTAGCCCCGCCCTCCAGCCCCACCCACCATTCCAGGACCACCCAAAGCCACGACCCTTGGACCTTCCTCCTCCTGCCTGCCCTGCAGACTACTCTCACAGTCCAGCTTCTCAGGGGTGCTGTCCAGTCCCTACTCACGTAGTCGATCTCCTCCTCATCCTCCCCACGGTCACGGCGGTCATCCATCTTGGTGAAGACGTCTTTGGCGATGTTGGGCATTCTGCCATTGCAGTCCTCATGCCCGGGAGCCTGTCCCGGGGCCCTCCAAAGAGCCCGCGAGTGGGCACCCATCACGGGCACCAGTTCTGCCAGGTCCACTGAGTCCCTGGTATCGAGGGATAGCGTCCGGCGGTGGTGGCGATGACGGTGAGCAAGGTGGGGTCCATGGTGCGTGTGGTGGGCATGTGGGGCATGCAGAGGTGCGGTACGGGTTGGCACCTCGTCCCGGGCACCCTCACAGGCCCTGACACAACTGCCACCACGCTCCCCCAAGAGCAGAGACTCATGCTCAGCTGAGGGTGGCTTGTGCTTCAGGCTGTTCCAGCTGGAGCGGCGGCTGGCCCAGGCCCCACTGCGGCCCCAGGGTCCATAGTAGGAGCTCCGGGAACTGGACTGCAGAGAGGCCCGGGCTAGGATTAGCAGCCACCCACACCATAATCTAGCGCTAAGGTACGGACTTCCTGCAAGCCATGCTAGAGTGAGCCCACCCACTCAAATGTATGACTCAGGTTAAACCCCCTCCTTCTTTGAGAAAAGCATATATAGTAAAATGGACCTGCCTTACAGCTCAGGGAAAGGTGATAATTTGCTCACTTTAACACAGCTCAGAGGTGACAGAGGCCACATTAAACCTGTAGTTGGCCTCACCCCGGAT
Organism: Phodopus roborovskii; assembly: GCF_943737965.1. Classification (NCBI taxonomy): domain Eukaryota; kingdom Metazoa; phylum Chordata; class Mammalia; order Rodentia; family Cricetidae; genus Phodopus; species Phodopus roborovskii. The sequence continues at coordinate 4,918,898 of NW_026126459.1, read as the reverse complement.
GAAATCCCAAATCTGTCCCCCAAACTACAGTCTTTCATTCCAGCTACCAAGACCTGTTCTGGCACAGAGCACCCAGGGTTGCCATAAACACAGGCCCTGCCTGGTTTAGACTAGATAGTATGGTACCCCAGCAGGGCACTTCCAGCCACAGTCCCTCAGTACCCTCCACCTCCAGCAGGGAGCATTCGTCATAGCACCCACTGGACTCACCAAAGAACGCTGGTCGTAGCTCATCCTGCCCAGTGACATGACACTGCTTTTGCGGGAATCTAGGGCCACTAGTACTGGGTCTGGCTGCAGTGAGAGGCGGGGGGCAGTGCCCATGACACCAGTGGGACCCAGATGCCCACTCAGGGGGAGGCTAGGGTCCAGGTGTCCATTGGGTGTCATGGGTATTGGGCAGAGCTTGAGATCTGGCAGACAGACAGAAGAGCAGAAGCCATGAGACAATCAGAGACAGATGAGGATGGAGAGCTTTTCCAGCTTGGCTCCTACTTCTCATGCCTTCCTCCATCCTCTCGACAAGGCTATTTATTCTCCTCGTCATGACCCTTTCCTTCTCTTCTGGGGCCAGCCTAGACCTCCACCCAGCAGGAGGACCTCAGTCCCATGCTCACAGGCAGGGACTGTCCTCGGGTCACCATGGATACTTGGCTTGGTTGGAAAAGGCTACCAAGTGGTATCATACATGACCAGAACACAGGCCACATCCTAAAACACTAGAACTTCAACTCAGGGCCCCATGTGGGAAGGGAAGCAGATGGGCTCTCTAGGGGAACCCAGGAGGTCCATGAATGCCCTTCCCTGAGACTAAGAATCTCTTTCGGGTATAATCACAAAAAAAAAAAAAAAAAAAAAAAGACAAGTAACACTCCCTGAGCCTAGGCTTGATGGGGGAGCCATTGTGCCTTATGTCCACCTGGGAATCTACGGAAGGCTTCTGACCCTAAGCAGAAAGTGGACATGTGCTTACCCCCACTATTGTCCAGGCCCTCTGGGAGCTTGTCAAACTCCTCCATGTTGGATGAACTCTGGTCCTCATCAGAGTAGGAGCGATTAGCATCACCCTGGGAGATCAGGTCACATCATAACAGGTCCACTCTGCCTTTTCCTGCCCTGCCCTTGGGGTTTTTCAATGGGTGCTCCCACCCCCCTTTTACAGATGGAGAAACTGGTTCAGGACAGGGACCTGAGAGGTTAACAGGGACTTTGGCCACAAAACTCAGTCTTCTCATCTTCCCTGGCTCCCTATCCCCTGCCCAGTGACCTGCCCAGGGTTACAGTTACCTCGGCCTGGAAGCCCTCTACCAGGATAGCCACCAGGAGATTGAAGAGTACATAATTGCCAAAGGTCATGAGGGCAACAAAGTAGAGGGAGGCCCATGGGGTGGTGGAGGCCATGCCATTGTAGAGAACAACATTCCAGTCCTCCTGTGTGAGGATCTGTTAAGAAAGACACAATTTAGCCCTGGGATCCTCCCAATCCCAGGCTGTCAACCTGAGCCCCTCCCAGACCTGCTATCTAGATGTTTCCCATACATACCCCTGAAATCTATGAGCTTTCAGTTGCCACTCACCTGGAACACTGTGACAATGGCCCACAGTAAGGAGTCAAAGTTCTTTCTATCAGGGACTGTATCTCCAGTGTCTGTGCGGAGGCTGAATTTGCAGCCAAAGATATGCATCCCAAGGATGCTGTGAAAGGAAAGGAGTGGCTCATGAGACAGTGCACTGAGTTCTCTGCAACTCCCACGGCCATCCAGAACCAGAATAGAGGGAGATTGCAAGCCCATGTTATTAGAGGGGAATGCTGAGGCTCAGAGGAAGGACCTGCCCGGAGCCATCAGAGTTGAGTGATGGTGCTGGGATTCACAGCCAGATCCTGGTAGCTCTTCCCTTTGGATCTTCACCAGCCACCACATCCCAGGCTCATGCCCACAGCCCCCATCAGGTCCCCAATGTTGAGTCCTGGGTGGGTGTGGCTCACCTGAAGATGAAGATGAAGAGCATGAGCAGCATGCAGAAGGTGGCCACGTTGTCCATGGTCTTCATGAGCACCACGAGCTGGCGCCGCAACGCCGGCATGAAGCGCACCAGCTTCAGCACTCGTAACAGCCGGAAGGTGCGCAGCACGGACAGGCCTCCATCCGCCTGCCCCACGATTTCCCATATGCTGCAGCCAGTGTTGAGGAAAGCATAAGGGTTCGGTGGGAAGCCAAGAGGATGGGAAGATGGGAAAGGCAGACAGGGCAAGGAGGACAGAGAAACAGCTTACATCATCCATCTGTCCATCTAACAAATGATATTGGGTGCTACTCCACAGCGCCCCCTAAATCAGAGTTTCTTAGCCAGGAGCCCCTGGATCCTACATTAAGAGGCCTATGGCTCTAGAGTTGGTGAGATGGCTCAGCAGGTCAAGAAGCTTGCAACCAAGCCTTTTGGCCTGAGTTCAGTCCTCAGGACCCACATAGAAGATGAGAAGTGACTCCTGCCAAGCTGTCCTCTGACCTACACACACAGGCACACTCACACACGTGGAAAAGGACAAAGAGGAGGCAGCAGTCTTTATCTAAAGCCTCTCAAGTGTCTGAATGCCACTGTCCTCTTTTTGAGGCTGCATGCTTCTTTTGATTCTGAATGTAAACAACAAACCAGAGAATCAGCCATAGTCAAGAGCAATCAAAATAGTCGATATCTTCAGGTTGTGTAATGATTGATGTGGCTATTTCTGTGTGTCTCCAAACCATGTTTGGAACTCCAGTGGCCTCAGATTCGCTATTGAGTACATTAATGCAGAAGCATTTATTACTAAATTACCAGTTTATTCAGTATTTGGATAACTGCCTGTCAGTAAAGATTTCCTTTGTCATTCAGAGACTTCCTGTGCTGTTAAGGGTTGGGGCTCTCACTCCTGCTCCTCAGCTTCAGGGTGGCAGTGTGGTTACCTGATGATGACAATGATGCTGTCAAAGATGTTGTAGGGGTTTCGCAAGTAGTCGAAGAGCCCGAAGGCAGCCAGCTTCAGGATCATCTCCAGGGCAAACATGCTGGTAAAGACAACATTACAGATCTCCAGAATGTTGGTCAGCTCCTCGGGCTGTGGGATGTGGGGGCAGAGAACATGTGACCCTACTGGGTCCCTGTGGTTGCACCTTAGTCTGTAGGTCTTCTTGGCTGTGCTACCTTCAGATCCTGTGGAGTGGTATCTACTAAAGGGTGTGGCACCATGAGTGGTGTTGGAACTGCATGCTGGGAGACATTAGGCTATCTGTGTTACAGACGGGCCAGCCTCTCACACTGCCAGGAAGTGGAAGTCAAAGACAGGGTTTCTACTGCATGCCTCATGGACTCTAAGGCTCAGGCAAGGAGGCTCTCTTCTCCACAGTGGAGGGCCTAGCTTATGCTCAGGGATATACCAATGGCTCCTGCCTGAATCCTAGAAAAAGAATGGCCACTTATTCCTACCTCACTGAATCTCAATGCCTGATAGGCCACCACTGACCTTTCCATTTGATAAATAAGGTGGTAAACTAGGTGGTAGAGGCTGGATTACACAGAACCACCCAGCATGAATAGCAGACTCCAATGCAGCACAAAGAAATCCTGCCTGAACCAGTCAATCACTCGCTCATTCATTTGTTCACTCCTGGGTGTATAACATAGGTCTTCCAAGAACCCGCACTGTACAGGGACTATGTTCCTGCAGGGGACAGGGGGATTCCCACTCTCAGTGGCAGAGTCCCACGAATCACCCTCAAAACAAAGCAAGCCAGTACCCATCAACACTCGTAAAGCTAAGTATGGCTTGGGGACAGTGTTGGGGAACCAGGCAGCCTCCTGTAGGAAGTTAAGAAAGAGAGCTGGTGACACAGGGGAGGAGAGAAGGGTAACCAAGCCAAACTCCCAGCCAAGGCAGGGGCTGGGTGACAAGCTAGTGCCACAACAGCAAGCCATCTCCCACCTGCCAGCACCCTAACTCCAAGCTCAACCCTTCCACTGACAGCAGCAAGAAACCCCAAGGGCCCAACTTTGATTCCATGTGTCTTACAAGAAGAAAGAAAAAATTATGCAGCCACCAGCTTCCCATCCCTAGCACCCAGGAAATCCAATAAACTGCCAGCTCCTCTCAAGCCCAGATAAAAGGAGAGGGACCCATTTCCATCCGTAACTACATTTGACTCACAAAATGCAAGGGGAGCAGGACCCTGGGAAGGATGTAGGTGGGAGGGACTCTGATGCTGCTCACTCAGCCCACCCAAACCAAATCTTCGGAGATGAGAAGGGTGGCTGCTGATGGGTCCTTGATGGCCATCCACTGGCTCTTAGCAGCATACAGTGTGTACATGTTCCCTCCAACTGTGCTAGAGCCACTGAGCTTCAGAAAGGTCACTAACTCGCCTCCCTCCTCCCCCGCAACAGCTGTTTCTCCAGGCAGCACACACCTGTTAATCTTTCTCTAATGGACCATCCATCACTCCCAAGAGCATTTTTCTGGGAAAGAGGCAGGCTGGAGAGAGGCAGACAGATGAATATAGACACCACAAGTGGGAGGCCAAGCGGGGGATGGAAGGGACAAGGCAGACACACAAAGAGATGGAAGCCAGGAGGATGGACAGACAGAGATATGGTGAGCAAAAGGCAGAGGCCAAAGCCCTGATATGAACAAAAGGAAGGTAGTCTGGGGACGTGGCTCAGTCAGTAGAGTGCTTGTCTCACATTCAAGAGGTCCTAGGTGCCATCACCACACCCTTTAATTTGGTATGGTAGAATACACCTGTAATCTTAGCATGCGGCAGGAGGGTCAGAAGTTTAAGGTCATTGTTAACTATACGTTGGGTTCAAGGCCAGCCTATGCTTTGTGAGATCCTATTCTAGTAGATTGAGACACAGTGACATGGTGGAAGTCAGACATATCAGGAAAGGAAAGGCAACACAAAAATCACAGACAGACAGACAGTGAGAAGTCTAACAGGGATGCCTAACATGCGCCCTGTGAAAGAGCAGGTGGTCCATGTCAGAAAATAGCAGCTTAAACCTAGGAGGTGCAGGGGGCTCATCCTGGCCTATGCTGGGCTTTGCAGCCCCAGGTTGTCCAGTCTCTGACCACCTCTACAGGGGTAGATGAAAGGACATGCAGAGGTCCAGCGCCCACCCCTCAAGCCCAGCCTAGCACCATAGTGACAATGGCAGCAGGCGTCAGTTAAGTTCCTCCCCAAAGCAGACATGCAAAACACTTTCTAGGCACTTATCATCTAAGCTTCAATCTTGCCTACACTGTCTCCATTTAATAGTTAGAAAACATATGGCTCAGACAGAAGTGACTGCTCAGGGTCAGAGTCGTGACCAGGCCAAGATGGAGTCCACTCTGGAGTCATGTCTCCACCCTCTGCTGTGAACCAGGTGCCATCACAAGGACACATTTTAGAAGAGGCTTGTTCAGCAGACATGCTATTCACCTTATAAGCCTTCCCTGGTTCCCCACTGCACTGAGGACAGAAGTGTCCTTGAAGCCCTCAGTGGATAAGCAGCCCTGCTTGCCCCATGGGCTGTCCACCACACCCTTTAGAAGCTCTGAGTCCTGCCCCTCCCTTGTACCTGTCTTTGTAACTGATGATTCATGGCCACCCTCAAAATCCATCCTCAGTGCCATCTCTTCCAGGAAGCCCTCTTTGGTTGTGACCCATATTGCTCTCTCTCTCTCTCTCTCTCTCTCTCTCTCTCTCTCTCTCTCTCTCTCTCTCTCTCCTTCTCTCATGAGGCCCTCCCAGGGTTAAAATGTCAGACACTAAACCATCCCATAATCCTCTTCCCAGAGTCACCCTGAGCCTGGGTTATTCGACAGGAGCTATCCAATGCTTTGAGTCACCCCATGGCTAGGGAGGTCTTGAACACATTGCCCTGGAAGCTGGAACTAAAATGGCTCTACTTCCTAGAGTGGGGCATCCCTAAGACTGGGAGGACCCCCTCCTCCCCTCCTGGTGCCCATTCCATACGCCTCTACTTTTCACTCTCCACCTTGACCAGCCTTCACTGAGGCCAAAGTGAGGCTTCAGGGTGGCCCTGCCCAGCTTGAGAGGAGTCCCAGGTCTAGTCAGGGAGACACTAAGACGTGGACTACTACTCTGAGTGTCTTCCTGGCCTGTGTCCCACCTCTGTTGTGATTATCCACAGATGCCCTTTGCATCCCAGAGCCAGCCCCGCCAGCTGCTTGCCAGGTCACCTGGGCAACCTATTCACCTGCCTCAGTTTCCCCACCTGCCCCACCTTCCCAGTAAGGATGAGACACATAGCCAGCTTGCACTTCGTGGCTCCTGTGAAGGTGAAACCTAGTGACCTGACTCTCCTCATGGCCCCACAATTCAACCAGAGACTCCCCAAGGGGTGTGGGTCTCCCAGGTCTCCTGGGGATTTCTTTCCCAGGATGCACTAGGCAAGTGATCTGCCATCAAGACACACCCTGCCCTTGTTGGGCATTATTTCTCTCTTCATGACACACATGTAACTCCTTGACTGGCTGACATCCTTTCACCTATAATCTCCTTCCAGGCCAGGCCCTACAAGGAGTATCCACAGCCATAATGAGCCTGGACAAGGAAATTGATGGTGATGGCCCTCCATTATTTGAGCAGCAAAGGCTGTGAGCATCTGTACTGACAGAGACAGGGGTGATAAGCCAGGGCCTCACCAGCTGTCCCCTTGCAGGCCTGGGTGGAGTGCAGGGCCCTGTGGAGGGAGGGGGAAAGGACCTATGACACTCTCCCCTTTTCCTTGCATGCCATCTGTAGCCCTGGGCCACCTCTCACTGTGGGCACCACCTCAGTGGGGGATGCTCAAAATAAACCTGGGGGCAGATCAGTTTCCTGCAGAGAGATGTCTGAGAGCCCAGGCGAGGAAGAAAAATACCAGCGGGCCCTGCACAGAGCTCCACTGAACAATGGCTGCCACTTGGTACTGCTTTAAAAAGAATGCTTAAAAATGCTTCCTCCTCCTCACTTCTTCTTTAATTAATTTTTGAGGCTCCAGACAGAGGATGGTAAACTCACCCAGGCTGGTGGCAGAAGGCTCAAACAAAAGACATGCTAGCTAGTAGTGATGGAGTCGTGAATGCCTACTAGACAACCAGAATTCACCTTTGCTCTTCCTGAACACCCTGTGTGTGTGGAGGGGGGGTTCTGGCTTATCTGTAGATAGAGACACTAGCTAGGTAAGCATGTGATTTTCCCAAGGCTATCCTGTCCATCAGCAGTAGAACCAGGAGTGGAGTCCAGGCATGAATGAAGGATATAGTCTCTGAGCAGTGGCCTTCCAAGTGTGAAAGCAGGAAGCCATGACACTAGGAAAATATTTGTGAGGACTCAGGGACATTCTCTCTAGGCCTGGAGCTTATTAAGTTCTGGTATAAATTCTTTCCCCTGACCCTTTTTAAGCAAGCAACTATTTAACAACTGCTTGATGAATTCCCAAGTGTGAGAAAATTGGCTCTCACAAGAGACTCTGGTGTAGCAGGGGACACCAGAGCCAGGTGCCCAATAGCAGCTCCTCCCACAGCATCTTCCCAAAAGTGTAAACCCAGCTGGGTCTCTGCATTCTGGCAGTCTAGAGTCTTGAGGCAAAGGATAGTCTTCTTCTCTACCAGCTTCCCCCTGCAGAGATCCCACCCAGCAGCCTTCCCCAAAGATCTTTTTAATTAAGTCAGAATAGCTGGCAAACCTGCAGTACCAACTGAGTGTTGGTGGCAGCCCCAGGGGCCACATGTAACTAAATTGAATGAAGCCTGTGCTTGGTGAGCTAATGAGCAGAAAAATGAAGAGTGTGGCCCCTTCAGGCATAGGGAAGGGCTTTGCAGAATGACAGTGACACCATAGCCAAGGGGGCTCAGAATCCAATTCCTGCTGGGGTGTCACTCTTGCCACAGTAGGTGGGTTCAAGCCCAGCTGCTAGCTATCTGTGGAACTTCGGGCAAGTGGGTCTGGCATAGCCAGGTGGCAAGTGGGGGGGTGTCCCACCAGACTGAGGAGTGGGCCAAGGAAGCCATGCCCTCCAAAAGGACTAGTGGATAGAAGCCAGGAAATGGGGTTACTCCAAATGGAGCCAGGATTTGACAGGCTGTTACAGCAGGCATGCCCTAAGGACTGCAGGCTTTCGGGCAGCTTAGGAGGAAAAGAAGCAGGCAGCCCCTGAGTTGAGTACCAACCCCTTGAAGTCATGTCCTGCCAAGCCACATGCACCATCCATTCATTCTACAGGTACCCAAGAGTATCTGCCCCCAAGTGTTGCCTCGGGCAAGGTCTGGAAGCCATATGGAAGGATTAGACTCTACTCTAGCCAGGGTCAAAGAGACAGATGTGAGAGTGGCTCAGTGTAGCTGGGTGTGCCCCTCCACCCCTGCCTGACCTGAATCCAGTGTTCCACACTGGCTTGCTTATCCCTCTCCCCCAACCTGGCCCAGGCCCTGTACCCTCACTGGCCTGTTCATGGTGCTCGATGCCCATGCTGACAGTGTTGACCAGGATGGCCATCATGATGCCTCTGTTGAAGTACTTGCTGTCCACAATGCTCCGCAGCTTGGCTCGTGTCTCTCGCCACACGTCACCACACAGTTGAGCTGCCCCATCCTCCTGTTCCTCCTCCTTCTCCAAGCCCGAGGGGGCTCCATCCTCACTGCTCTGGGGTTCATCCCCATCAGCTTCAGCTTCTGCAGAGCCACCAGAGCCTGAGCCTTCCTGACCTGAATCCATACTGCCCAGGCCTGAGGGCCGCCTGCCTGCCTCACGCTGGCAGCGTGGGCAGCTGCTTGGGTCAGAGGCCAAAATAGCAGAGATGGGCTGCACCAGGGTGTGGGGTGTGGGGTCCAGGGGACTGTGTCGTGGGCACAGCTCTGAAAAAAAAAAAAAAAAAAAAAAACAGAGGACAGCATTAGTGTCCACACCAGGTCCCCAGCCTCCCAAGAGACTTCCTGAAACAAGTGGACCCCACCTGGTGGGCCTGGTGCTTCTTGGGGAAACATCTCCATCCAGGCTTTGTTCCTGTACAGAAGCAGGGATGGGAATACCCACCAGACAAAGCTATGAGATGATTGCCTTCATTAAACATGTGGCAGGCTCATCCAGCGCCTGGCACCTCAGTCCATGCTAACGCCTGGTCACCTTTGACCTTGACCTTGGGACAGTCACTCAACAGACCTTACTAGGCACAGTTATGGGAATCTGAGAACTGCAGGTCTGAGTGAAAAGTAGACACCCCTCAGAGGAAGCTTCGGTGGCTTTGGCATTTCCCACTTTCCCCATCTGTATGAAGCTCTCAAGGAAGAGGCATAGCCCCAGACAGAGGCAGGCTCTTGCTCTGGAGGTTCCCAGGACTTTCCTCCATACAAGGGTCAGACTAGACAGGGGCAGGGGCAGGAAGGATCACAGCAGATGGGGTCTGTGGTAGTTTGAATGTAACTGCCCTCCCCCCCCCCCGTAATCTCATAGGGCGTGGCACTATTAGGAGGTGGAATAGATATGACCTTGTTGGAGGAAGTGTGTCACTGTTGGGGATGGGCTTTGAGGTTTCCTGTGGTCAATATATGCCTAGTGTCTCAGTCAACTTCCTGTTGCTTTCTGATCAAGATGTAGCCAGCATCATGTCTGCCTGCCTGCTACCATGCTCCCCACCATGCTCCCCACCATGCTCCCCATCATGATGATAATGAACTAAACTTCTGAACTGTAAGTCAGCCTCCCCAATTAAATGATTTTCTTATAAGAATTGCCAAGGTCACCGTAACTTTCAACACCTGGGCTAGCCTTGGATCTATCTGTAAGCCAATTCAAAGAGGTGTCAGGAGGCTTCTTTCTAGCTGGTTTTGTTTCTTCATTTTAAGTTTTCCTTTATTTAATTAATTATTTATTTTTTAATTTTTTTATTTGGCTGGTTGGCTCTCCTAGAACGCACTACATGGGCCAAGCCAGCCCCAAATTCAAAGATACACCTGCCTCTGTCTTCCAAGTACTGGGATTAAAGGCATGTACCACCACACCTGGGTGGTTTCTTCTTTATACTTTCCCATATTATAGTAACACAAACACATTTTGCTTGAATAAGACAAAGGAAAAAAATCACTAAAGGGAAAGAAATGCAAGAACTCCATTTTTCCACACAAGCCTCCAAATATTGCAAAGCTACCAGACACATGAGCCATCCCACTGCAGCCTGGAGGATCAAAGCCCAGCTCAGCACATCACCACCAAACACAGGAAAGGGAGAAGGTATGGAAGCCTGGGGAAGGGGGGGACATCTGAAAACTGTAGAACCTCTCTCCACAGAGTTCCAGGGCAAGGGTGATAGCAACAGCAAGAAGCTTACTCCTAGGAAAGGGAGAGCTAGCCTTGCCCAGAACCCAGCTCTCCTCTTCACTTGCGAAGCCAGCCCACAGGCCACCTGAAACCACATCTAGATGGCTAGTGTTTATGGACAGTGGGCAACTGTCTGGTCTCTACCAATCTCTAACTAGTAGGATAAGGGACCTGCAGTTCACCAGCCAGGCCCTCAGGCAGTAAATGTTGTAACTCACAGGCACAAACTAGTAGATCCCTTTGAGCCCTGCTCTGGCAAAGGAGATAGGTAGCACTATAATGTTCACGTTCATAAAGGGAACAGGACATGCCATGTTCCACAGATGCTCCAAGGAACAATCCCAGGGTCTGCCAACTTCTCAGCACCAATTTGGAGAAAGTGAAGCAAACTTGGAGTCCCATGGTAGCCTTGGTGGCCTCCACTTAGGGTTGGGCACATTTGCAGCTCGAGGACAGACACTAAGCAAAGCCCAGCACCTCTGACAATCTATGTGACTGCAGCTTTCATTGACACACCAGAACACTTAGGTGACTCCGTCATCTCTTGGACCTTGGTTTTCCCTTCTGAAAACTGGAGACACTATTTTTAGTCTGCCCCCTTCTCGGGGCTGATTCTTGAAAAAAGCAAGATAAGGAACCTCCCTTTCCCCTCCCCTTTACCCTTCCCTCTCCCATTCTCTCTCTTCCTCCCTCTTCCTCTCCCTCTCACGTCTCTTTTCTTGCAATAGGGTCATGTGTATCCCAACCTGGTCTTGAACTCACTATGTAGCTAAGGATACCCTTGAACTTCTGATCCTCCTGTTCTGTGTCCCGAGCACCAGGACTACCACCATGCCCCATGAAGCTTGAACCTAGAGTTTTCACAATGTTCAGCAAGCACACTAGCAACTCTACTGCATTCCCAGCCTAGAGTATCCTTTCTAAGCTAAACACCAAACTTACACAGTCAGCCAAGCATGAGGCAGGAGCAGAGTATGGGGATGAGGGCTCCAATGTGCTATGACATGCACCAGGGGCCTGTTGTCATTACTCAGGTGTGCTGGTAAGAAGGGAATGGACACGGGAGACACAGTGGGAGATAATGTGGGTGGTCACCAAGTGAGAAGCTAGTCTTGCAAGGCTGGAAACACATCACTGTGCACTTGCTTGACTTTCAAGTGTAGGTTCAAGGGAGTGGTGCCCAGGTTTGCCTACAGAACTTGGAAGAATTTCTCCAGGGAGAGGGCTAACCCACGCAGGCTGGGCAGAGAATAGGGCAAGGAGTAAGCAGAGCAGGTGAGTCCTGAATAGGTCATAAGAAAAACACTAGAGCCTGAAATGAATCCTTGGGAATCCCACATCTGATATGGACACCTCTTGTTCCAGCAGGCATGATCCACTTGCAGTATTGCCATTCTGAGGCCCCAGGTCATACATACTGCAGAGGCAAGTCGACTTACTGTAGTGGCTGGGTTCCCTGGAGTGGGGCCCAGGCTTAGCAGGAGCTGGTGTCCCTGGGCCCATGGCCTGGCGCCGGTTCTGTAGGGCCTGGTAGAGGCCCAAGGCACGGCGCTTGGCCTTGCGAAGGATGTGACAGACATATTGGAAAATCTCCTCATAGCAGTCACCAGGCTCGGCGTAACTCGCCACCGTGCTGGAGGACAGGTAACGCTGGCGCTGCTCCAGCATCAGCCGGTGCTCCCGTTGCTTGGTCTCAGAGAACTGGGTCGCTATGACAACGAGGCACAGGTTGATCATGAAGAAGGAGCCCACCTGTGACCAACAGGAGAAAAGGACAGGAACAGGGACAGAGGGGACAGTGGGGCCAAGGAAGTAGAGAGAGAGAGAGAGGTAGAGCCAGCAGAGGGCACAGGAAAAGGGGACAGAGAGATGGAGAAAGAGTTAGCAAGAGCAGGAGGCCAGAGACAGCAAAAATGGGGAAGGCGAAGAGGGCAGACCAGAGACATAGAAGAGGGGACGAAGACAGAGCAGAGAGATAGCCAGAGCACAGAGTCAAAGACAGAAAGGGCATGGGGAGGGAGGGGAGAGAGGGAGGGAGGAGAAAGGAAAGAAGAGAGTGGGGAAGACAGAGGGAGGACGAAAGAGAGAGAGCAGAGTTGGGGGCGCATGGGAAACACAGTTGGGAGTGGAAATAGACACACAAAGGTTCAGGGGAAATGGAGGGGCCCAGAGAGACAGAAACGCAGACACAGATGGGACAGGAAAAGGTCACTGAGTCCTTGCAGGGGAAGGCACAGCCAGGTGACTTCTCAGGTCAGACCTGGACTACAGCCAAGCCCAGGCCCCACTACCCACCCATGTAGGACAGAGATGCTGAAGCCACGAGGGGCGCCACAATTCTTCAAGTCACATAAGGTCCTGCATCCTACTCACTGGCTTGGACTTTGGCTGTATGCTTGGAGCAGGAAATGGAGCCAGGTAGCCTCTCTATACCCCATCTATGTCAATACCACCTCCCCTGGTACTCACTAACCCCAAATGTGCACCTCAGGCCTGGCAGGAGAGATTGTGGTCTCCAGCCTTCGGTGACATCACCAACAGGTACATGCAGATGGCGACCCCAGTCACAGCTTCATCCTCCTTTCCCCATTACATACAACTGAAGAGCTAAAGGTGCACAGGGCTTCCTGGCCCAGAGGGCTCTGGGAAACAGACTGCCTCTTAGACCAAAAGATGCCCAGCAGTCCTCTGACTCCATTATTTTATATGTAGCACTTCCCAGAGAGCTGTCTTGCCCCAGACTGGTTAGGGACACAGGAACCAGAGAGATTAGATCCTGATGCCCCCTGTGTGGTCACCCCTGTAAGGCTCCTACCTAGCCTTTGCTCAGCAGTGGTTGCCCTGGGTGACCCAGGCAGCCCCCATCCTCTCTGTTCCCCATCTGTAAAGCAGGGGGTCAGGAACAAAGTGGATACGGGACTTTCCTAACCAGAAGAGTCTGAGAGCTGTATGTGAATACTAAAGACCCCCACCAGCCTACTGATGGCATGCCCTGGCCTGAGTCAGGTGCTCCTTGGACTCAAGTGACCCCACTAACATCAGGGCACATTTACTGACCACTTATTGGATATTGAGAAAGTTCAAAGACTTTCCCAGCTTGTATCCCAGCTAACCCTCATCATCACCTGGGAACTAAGTGTTGTCACTGTCTCATCTCATGGAGTCAATGAGGAGCCTGCCCCAAGTAGCACTGTGAATAAATGGCTTCCTGTGGGAGAGGACAGAGCGCCCTGCCTTCCTCCTTGCCCTCCTCCAAGTGGCCCCTCCAGTCTCTTTCTATCATGATACCTGAGGTTCTGTATGTCATTGTCACCTGTCAGCCCTCCTTTCCCAGATTGTGAGCTCCTTGGAGGAGGGCAGGGCCTGGATCCCTTCTCAGTCCCCAGAACTCAGCTCATCTTTCCTGGATGGTCTGTTGAAAGTAAGCTGATGAATAGCCAGTGATGAAGAATGAAGTCTGTATCCTTCTTTCTTTCATTCCTGAGTCCAAGGCCTCAGGTTCCCCAGAAAGTCACCAGAGCTACATCATAGCAGGTGTGTCTCAGGTCAGCATCCAGCCTGTCCCAACTCCTCACTCAGGGTGTTACTCAAGGGAGCCAAGCTTGTCTTTGCCCACCACCAGGAAGGTAGAGAAATTAACCTTTATGCTTGGAGGGGGGGTGAACACAGCTCTCCCAAAGGCCTGACCTCTATGCTGAGGCAGAAGCCACAGGTAGGCAGGACAAGGTGGACACTGGAAAGCAGGGATAGGAAATGCTGCCTCCATCCTCTGGCCACAGACAGAGCTGCAGAGAATCCTGAGTTCAAAGACTTTCCCAGGACTCCACCAGGCCACCACCAAGGCCAGCCTCCTTCCCTATATCTTGCTCAGGAATGAGCCCCATGCAGCCAGTCAAAGCATCTTGTCTGCCCCAGAAAAAAAATGGGGACCAGATGGAATCTCTGGGAAGTTCTATTCTGTAACTATACCCCCTAAGGCTTTGAAGGAATGATTCCTGGAGATACGGGCAGAGAGAGACAAGCAGAATCAACAGGGAGGATGTTAATGTCCAAGGATGAGAAGTGAAGGCCAGGAGATGTGATGGATGCTCTCAGCCACAGCCCTGACCGGTTGGTTGACTGCATTTAAAATATCCCCTCCTTGGGGATGGATTGCCCACTCCTCTGGCTGCCTCCTGTCTTGCCAGGCTCCTCTAGCCCAGAGGACTCCCTGTGTACTGCCAATCCCTCCTCTCCCTCCCCACCCAGGCCAAGTGCCGTGGTTCATGGTCCCAAACTTGCCCTGATACTTACTATGATGAGCAGGATGAAGTAGATGAAGTTGTAGAAAGAATGTGCATCCATCACATAGTACATGATCTCCACCCAGCCTTCCAGAGTGATCACCTGCAGCAGGCATGAGCACAGGGCAGTCTAAGACTCTGGGCCTCTGTGCACCAGGACTCAAGACACACCCCAACAAGGCCTTGGGGAGGGGGCAGCATAGGTAAGGAAATCAAGATTCAAAGAGACACTGATGTCACATCACACTGCCAGGCAGGAGGGGAGCAGGGACTCCTGTCCTCTCTTGCCTAAAGGCCCACCACTGGGGGTGGGGACACAAGCCAGAAAGAGCCTTGGACTTCAGTTCACTAACTTATTCAGTACAGGGATGACAGAGCCCCCAGCAGAGCTGAGGTGTGGGTCAGCTAACCGTTCCCTTTCTTTGTCCCCCACAAAGCCATCCAGAGACTAGGAGCCACCTGGGGAAAGACAGGCTAAGCACTGGGGCTCCCTAGCTCAGCCTTGCCCTTGCTTGTGGCAAAGCACAGAGCAGCCTCCACCCTCTGGGCTGACCAACCTAGAGGCCAAAACACAGTGCTTGGGGACGAATTCAGCTACCTCCCAACTCTGGGTCTCTGATATGGTCCTTCCTGGAGTAGAGTGGGAGCCCCCCTGCCCTCCTCTGCCCTTCCTTTCCTTCTTCCCTCTGAGGTCAGCACCTCACTGCACAGGAGCCGACTTCCTCACTCACAGCACTGGTTTTTGGCCAGGCATCCAAGGGAAGGAGTCTGCTAGTAGTTTGCCCAATATGAAGAGTACACTCAGTATGAAGAAGAGAAAGCTGAGGCACAGGCAGGCCAAGCAAGATCCCAAGTGCCCTACAGCCCCAGTTTCCTGAGAGAACCCTGCTTAGTCCCCTCAAGAATGTAGAGATGGAATTGGTATAGGAGCCACCAATGGTCTGCACAAAGTCATCACGGGTACAATGGTCACAGGGTGAAAGTGATTTCTACACAAGCCAGTCGGGCTTCACCCAAGCCTGGCCCCCCGGTGTCACCCCTCTAGGAATGACCTTCCTTACCATGGTGAGCCCTTGCTTTGGCTCAGCCCAGCCCTTCCAATGGAGCCATGCCCTGCCTCTGCCCTCTGTGAACAGAACTCCCTGCTCTGACTCAGCCCACCTGGCATCTATAAGGAGCAGAGGCTCCAAGGGAACCCAAGTGCATTGGAATCTTGATTTGCTTTAATCAGCACAGACTCCTTGGCCAGCTGGCATGTCTTCTTCCTTCAAACCTTGGATGAGGCCTGTACTGCCAGAATGTTGGACACATCTCAAGGAGTGGGTGACAGAGTCCAGCTCAAGACTTTACCTGCTGAGTGGGGTTGCCAGCCATGCCACCCTCTGCTGGCTGCTGAGCAGTCCTGGGCCTCAATGCTCTCACCTGGAAGATCACAATCCAGGCATAGCCTATGTTGTCAAAGTTGATGGCACCCTTGTGAGGGTTGGCATTGCCTGTACGGCAGACGTTGTAGTAGCGGTTCCAGTTGACGCAGAGGCCGCTGGCGTTGAGGTCTTGGCGCCCCGCCCCAAAGTCATACACGTCATCTTTGGACAGGCAGCATTCTCGACCCTGCTCCTTCAGCGGGGGGATCTCGTGGCAGCCCATGATGCCATTGTCCCCCGACAGGGAGCAGATAAAGGGCATCTCGTCATCCTCCTCTGGCTGGTAATAAGGGGGCAGGGCCACATCCCCTTGTCTGCCATAGAAAAGAGCAGTCAAAGAATGGCAAGGGAGGGCCATGGCCAGGTATACCAGGCAAAGAAAGGCCATGCTATGGCCAGATTGGTGCAAGGCCCCATCACTGCCTCCAAACCCAAGAACACGTAGTCCCTTCCTGAGATACTCTTCCCCACTTCCATTATGATCTTTTTTCATGTTCTCCCATCTGAAGATCCTCCCCTGGAGGAGTCTGACCTCCACAGAGCTAAGTCAGGGCTCCCTGAGCTACACTGTGGCCTGGCACAGACATCACCCAGCTCCCTGGCTGGCCCAGGCCACACTGTTTGAACAGGACAGAGCAAGTACTCAACTAGCAGCCACTGGATTTTGCTGGACAGCCGATGGGGGAGTGTGTGGCTCTGGACTGGTCTCTTCTGTCCCTGGACATGGATTGTCTCATCTATGTCATTTGATCATAAGCTCTGCTCACCACACAATCACAAATGAAATCCATTGTGGTTTTAATCTATGAAACCCAGCTAGATGGTTCAAAGAAAAATCATCCAGACAGGGTTTTTAAAAGTATAAAGATGAGTGGAAACTAGCCTTACAAGAGAGGACTCTGAGACTAGTCATGAGCCTAATGTGGTATTTTACAGAACGGGAGCCTTAATGGGAACCACAACACATTGAGACACACCTGTTTCTTAAGGTAAACACAGAAGCCAGCACTCAGGAGGCTGAGGCAGGAGGATTGTGAGTTTGGGGGCTAGCCTCAGATAAGTGTTGAGTTCATGGTTGGTTGGCTGGTTACTTGAGACGGGTCTCATATAGTCCAGCTGTCCTTGAGTTTTCTACACAGCTAACAATGACCTTAAACTCCAGATCCCATAACTTCTACCTCCTGAGTGCTGGGATCATAGGTGCATGCCATCACATCTGTCTGAAAATGCTGTGTCAAAAGAAAGTATTAATTTAATTCAATTAAATACAAAAAGAAAGAAAGAAAGCAACGTTAGGATGGTGATGACACACAACTTTAATCTCAGCACTCAGGAGGCAGAGGCAGAAGGATCTATGTAAATTTAAGGCCAGGCTGGTCTACATAGCAAGTTCCAAGACAGCCAAGAATATACAGAGAGACCCTGTCTCATAAAACAAAAGCAAAAACAAAAACCAACAAACAAAAAACAGCAAACAGAAATAGCACCAGCATTGCCTCCTCTCCTATGAATGAATGGCCACCTCAAGGTTTTGTACCAAAGAGTGAGAAGCATGAGTGTAAACAGGCACTTGCACTGTTTTGTGGGAGTATAAACTAGACCACCCCTGTAGAAGACAATTCATGAACATCCTTTCACAATCCAAAGGTCCCAACCAACCACTCAAAGGCTCACAGCCACCTGCTTCCACTAAAGACATCACTTTGATCCTATGCAGAAAGGCCAGACTGAGCCACACAGGGTTCTGAGTAGACTGAATACACATTAAATAAATCAGCCTTGATGTCAGTATGCCCATCATGTACCACAAGCAAAAATTCTTTGTGATAGACTAGACCAGACTGAAAGATGAAGCCGGAAGTCTTTTGAGAATGTTTTCCTGACCTCAGGCTTTGAGATTAGTTCAATACATTAGAAAGCTGAACAGGATTTGGGGGCAAGTTTTGCTGCTCAAAAACTTTGCTAAAAAAAAAAAAAGCTAGCAAAGTTAAACAGTCACTCCTTGGGACTCTTACCTATGAGAGTGTTCACTGTGTGAATGAGCACATTGCTATTACTTATCCAACGGTCATTTCTGAGTATGGAGCCCTTATTACTCAGAACTGCTCTTGTCCACAAGCTTCAGTGGGCACAAACCACCCTCTGTTCTCTGCGCATATGTGCATGCATGTGTAGGTATAGGGTGGGGGATGGAATTTGTTTTTTTAACCAATGCTGACATCCTAAAGTCTTTCCTGCCAAAACACCCTGAGCACAGGAATTGCAGGTGTGAGCCACCATTACCAGCTAACGCTCAATGGCTGTCATTTTCTTTTCTCTTTGCAGTGCTGAAGGCTGAACGTGGGAGCCTCATGCATGCTAAGAGAATGCTTTGCCAGTGGAGCTACACCATTGGCCCTAGCCAGCAAGCCTTTCTTCTGAGCAAAGCCCCTGAGGTACCCCTGACAAGTCAAGGTTTTCTTTAGCATTGGGTCTGTCCAGCCTCCCACAATGGATCCTGAAGTTCCACTGAGACCTTCCTGAACACAGCTTAACATCCATCGCTTGCTCTTGGTTTATGACAATGATTCTTCTAATTTAAACCATCCTGGTAGGGTGCCATGGTACCTCACTGCCATTTCAATTACAACTCCCTTAAGACCTGGAAGAAGGGCCTCTTCAAATATTCATCCACCATTCCAGTAGCCCCTTGAGAGGTATCTGGTAAGGTCTTTTGAACCATTTTTAATTAGAGCATCTTGGGTTTTCTTATCGATGTTCAGTCATTCTTTATATGTTCTGGATTTTAGTTCTCTGATGGATGCGTGTATTACAAAGTTTTTATTTCAATCTGGCCTTATTTTTTTTTATTTAATCACTTCTGCAAACCTACAGACAACTTAAAGTGACAATTCTTAAAAGGTTTCCAGTTGACTGTGAGCATCAACCCAGATGGGACTCAGGGGTCAGTGCAGCTAGCATGGAGGGGTGATGAGCTCTCCCCATCTAGTAGTTGATTACCACTTGTCACTACCCTGGAGCTCTTCTGCCAGCCCTACTGCACGAACATAGAAACCCCAGGGCAGCTGTATGGAGGCCAGCCTGTACCTAGACACCAGTTCAGATGACCAAACAGTAACATGGACAGCTCAGCTCTGTTCCCACACATGCCTACCCCCAACACTACACTCCCTCCACTGTAGAGTGCCTGAGCCTGGGGTTCTCAGAGCTATGCTGCTGCCAACCTTAGTTGGTTAATTGCTTGCCTTGCATTGCAAAATGACCTGAGTTCAGATTCCCAGGACCGACATCAAAACTCGTCTTGGTGATACGTGCCTATAACCCTGCACTAGGGAGGCACAGGCATGAAGGCTCCTGGAGCCCACTGGCCAGCCAGTCTGGCCAAATCCATCAGTTCTAGCTTCAGTGAGAGACCCTGTCTCAAAAAAATAAAGTGAAGCACAATCAAGGAAGACCCCCAAACATTGACCTCTGGCCTCTACACACATGCACACACATATGCACTTGATGGGAGATGTCATTCTGTAAATATGTTTCTCTTATTGGTTAATGGATAAAGTACTGTTTGCCACTAGGAAAGCAAGATAGGTGGGACTAGGAGATAAGGAGGAGAGAGGAAGTAGTAGGGAGGAGAGTCAAGATAGAGGATGGAGAGAGAAGAATGGCAGCCCCCTCTCTGTTAAGATAAGACCACGTGGAAGTACTTAGATTAATAGGGTTAATATTTAAGACAGAGACAGCTAATAAGTAACACTAATAATAGGCCAACAGAATTATATCTAATACAGTGTCTCTGTGTGTTATTTGGGGCTCACACACACACACACACACACACACACAGTCTCCTTCTGTGGCACGCCCATTTAGGGGTGGAGCCGGGGGCAGAAGTGATCTGTGGAACTAAGTCTGAGGAGGAGCTGGGGAACACTCTTGCTGGTGAGACTCAGAGAGGAGAGCATCCGGTGGATTTGCTGGTGTTCATCTGTCTAGGTTGTAAGTTATTTCTCCCTGAATAAACATCTATTCAGCCTATTTGTTTATCCTGATCTGTATTAAACTGCAATATCACACACACACACACACACACACACACACACACACACACACACACACACTCCAGGAACTTCCCAGGCTACTGTCACATAATGGCTCACTACTGCTCAGAGCTTCCTGACATCAGACACTGTCCTAATGGTCCAAATATTTTAATTTGGGCCATTCCCAAAACAACTCTGCGATAGGGAAACTGGGATATGAAATTGCTGAAGCCTCATGGCTAACAAGTGGCAGAAGCAAAATTTGACCCTGAAGTCCAGACTCCATTGCCACAGCCCTCACCTGTATGGCAGCGGTGTGAGGCTCTGTCACAAATTAACTCCTGCCTCAGTCCATGACCCAGGAGGCACCCATCATTCTTGAACTTTCAGGTCCAGGTCAAAGTTGCATCCTTAGACATCCCAAAAGTCCTCTCTTCTCAACCCAACACACTAAGCCCCAGTACACATTTGGCTCCCTGATCCTCCTAGGGTCAAGACCAAGGAAAAGAGCATGGCCTGACCTTGGAAGTGGCAGACAAATGTTTGTTGTGATGCCCATGTTCTGAGATTCCTACACCAGAAAAGGACCTGGCTGTGTGACTCTGAGTAGATCTTTTCCCTCTCTGGGCCTCAGGTCATTTCTGCATAGCAATGGCTTGGACTGAGGTCCCTGGAGGATCCAGTGCCCAGCTATGTGTCCCATCTAGAAAGGATCCTGCCCTGCCCTGCCCAGCCTGCATGGCTCATGAGCTTGTTCAGAGTGGCTGGCCAGGAGCTGGAGGTGTGATTTGAAGCCTCCAGACAACAAGCTCCTAGGAAAACAAGCCAAGAGGACATGGAGAATTTTCCATTGAGTGACTGTTGCTCTTGTCTAAGGCCAGGCCTGGCTCACCAGATCCTAAACTGGGGTCTGCTTGGAGCCTGATTGTCTGAGCCCCAGAAAAGACATACTTCTTTGCAAATCTTCTTTACCATCTTCTCTGCAGCTTGCTCTAAGCCAGGTCTTCTGAGTTGAAGTCTGAACCTGGGCCTTACTCTCTGCCCAAGCCTGGAATTCACCAGCCTGAAGTATGGTCATCCTCTATCCCGAGGCCTGTAAGGCCGCCTGCCCTGAGCATGGGCCTCAGAGCTTAGGAGACGCACCCAGCCTTGCCAGCTATGCCTTGTCCCTAACACTCTCTTGCTCCTCTCACATTCGGAATTCCTCTTAACATGGAGGCCAAGGCATGTCCAGAGCACTGTGCCCTCATCTCCCCTCATCACAGCCAAGGCAGGGCTGGAGCCACCTCTCGGGAATCTGGACAGGACAAGGAAACAGCTAACCTCCAACCAGCACATAGACTCACCTGTTGCAAAGCCAAGGAGAACCAGCCTTCTTCCCAACTTGCCTCTGTGAAATATTGCCATTCACTCATTCACTCTCCCATTCATTCATCCATTCATTCATTATCTCATCTATGTTATCATCTCAATTAGTCCCTCGTTCATTCATTCTCTCATTCATTCATAGTGAACAAATTAGGGCCCTATTCCAGGTCTTGAGAAAACAGTGAGCATCAAGTATTCCTGGTTATAGGGGAGAACTCACATCCTAGGGTCCCCCCAAGACCAAGTATGCAACTACTCGAGACCCCTCAAATACTCATGCTGACAAATGGGATCACTTCAGGAGAAGATCAACAAGGAAGTTTAGCAAATAGTGTGTCTATTGCTTGGGGAAGAAATAGCAATCCCCTGGCAGAAGGTGACATGAAGGCTGAGCCTAGATAGTGAGACAGGGCTAGTCACAGAAGGCTACTAGAAAGATCCATATGGTACAAAGGGGGCACAGATGTGCTGGGAACCCCCAATGCCAAGAGCTCACACACATGCTACTCTTTGAAGGCCTTCCCCTCATCCTGCCCCTGACTACTCAGGACTGGCCACCTGCTAAGCACCCACAGAAGTGTAAAAGCCCCTCTTTCACTACCCATGGGGCCCTCACTCAACAAGGTGTCCCTTCCCTGGCCTACCCGGGTACCCCACACTGTGCCCACAGGACAGCAATGGGGAGGGAAGCTAGTCTCTACACAACTTTCACCTCCTGTTACACCACATTGTACCTAGTGTCCCAAACCCTGAAAGGGACACTAGTCCCAATTCAGGCGGTGTCCCTATACCACCACATCCAGAAGAGGCACTCAGCCTTGGAGACCAAAACTTAGCCTAATGCTCCCCATGGGTGCCCTAGCTCACCAAGGGAAGACACTGGGTACATCTGCCAGGTTAAAACAGACATGATCACTCCCTGGAGCCTGGCACACAGCAGCAGCCCAATGACTTGTGGAAGCATCCTTTCTTCTAAACACGGTGTGTGCACATGCACTGAGTAGCCCTCAGCACTTAGAAAGAAGTGATTCTAAAGACATAATTTTCAGAAATTAAATTCATCTTTTAAGCAGATCTTGACATTCCACTTTGAGGGGCACCAGGCTCCCACTTTGGATCCAGCAGCAGGATGTGAGCTGATCCCATGATGGCACACACACACACACACACACACCAAAAAAAAAAAAACCTGAGTTCTGGAACTTTCTCTCCTTCCAATATCCACACATCCCTCTCTCTTCCTATCCAGCCTTCCCAAATTGTTCATTCTTACTTTGTTGGCCTGATTCTCAGTTAGAAAATTAGTTAGCAAGAAGCAGGTTGGAGTCAGCAGGAACAGAGCTGGGAATGGGGATAGGAGTGAGGTGTTCTGGCTAGTTATTTTGTTTTGTTTTGTTTTGTATTGTTTTTTGTTTGGTTCGTTCATTGGTTGGTTTTGGTTTTGGTTTTGGTTTTTTGTTTTATTTTGTTTTGTTTGTATCATGTTGACACAAGCTAGGGTCTTCTGAGAAGAGGGAATATTAATGAGAAAATGCTTCCATTGGATTGGCCTGTCGGCTAATCTGTAGGACATTTTCTATTGATGATTGATGTGAGAAGACTCAGTTCACTCCTGGGCAGGTGGTCCTGGGCGCTATAATAAAGCAGTCTGAGCAAGCCATGAGAAACAAGCCAGTATGCAGCACCCCTCCACTGATTCTGTATCAGCTCCCACGTGAGGTTCCTGCCCTACTTGAGTTTCTGCCCTGACTTTTCTGGATGATGGACTATGAGCTATAAAATGAAATAAACCCTTTCCTCCCCAAGGTACTTCTGGTCCCAGTGTTTTATCAAAGCAATAGAAAGTCTGTAGTGAGATAGTTACTTTGTCTCCTTCTGTAGCACTGACCACGCCCATTGGGGGTGGAGCCATGGGCGGAAGTGACCTGTGGAACTAAGTCTGAGGAAGAACCTGGGAACGCTCTCTTGCTGGCAGGAATCGGACAGGACAGCCTCCGGTGGAACTTGCTGGTGTTCATCTGTCTAGGTTGTAAGTTATTTCTCCCTGAATAAACATCTATTTGTTTATCCTGATCCTTATTTAACCGCAATAAAAGTCTAATTCAGAGGGATGAGGAGGCAGCTTTCTGCCTCTCTCAATCTCTTTCTATCTAACTCTATCTACCTATCTATCTATCATCTATCTATCTATCTATCTCCTTCTCTTCCCTTTCCTTATCCCTTTACCCTCCCCAGTAAACCTTCCACATAAAAACGATGAGGTTGTAAGGTTGGGGACTCACATGGTGAAGTTCTCCTCCAGGAAGCAGCGGTTCCGCAGCAGGCCCGCCCAGAGCTGCACACCAATGATGCCGAAGATGAAGAACACGAAGAAACAGAGCAGGAGCACATTCCCCAGCATGGGCAGTGTGTCAAGCAGGAGGTTCACCAGGATCCGCATACCTGGAAGAAGAATGACAGAGAAGGTGGCATCAGTGGAGCAAAAGGAGGAGGTCAAAATGCTGAGGGATGGCCAGAGGGGAGTGGAGCATTGGGCTCGAGCTGGGAATTGCCAGAGGACTTCTCTCCTCCACATCTGCCCCTACACCCACAGAGCCAGGAAAATGGTTATGGGCCCTGGTGCACTTCTGTAACAGACTTTCATGGAGCCATTTTTAGGTGATGAGTGTTCTGGGGATGTGCACAGATAGACTTTCTTTCAGTCTTCATAGTGACTGCACAAGGCTGGCAATATCTGTTTTATACAGGAGATTCAAAGAGCAGCTAAGAAGCAGGACGATGTGAGTTTAAACTGTTGCTTGATGGTGAGTCTAACCTTCTTCCTATGACCAATCCTTTTAACCCTGCTAATTACTCTTCTTGAAACATCCAACAAACACCTATTCATCCACCACATCTCATGCTTTGGTGCTGTAAAGACCTTTTCAGCCATCACTCCCATGCTCCAGGCAATCTCAGCAATCCCTAGTCTAGGCTGCTTTATACAGTTAAGTTTGTATGTTACACAATCCTAAGATTGCATCAACATCTAACCCTAATGAATATGCATCTGTTTACCTTCCTGTCTACTGGGCTTATGTTCTTGGGGACAAGGTCTATGTCTGAGTCACCTCAGTTTTCCCAGAAGCCATCAGTGCCTAACCCAGAATATAGGATTCATCAGTGTTTGTTGGATGACCTGCTCGTGAACAAGACTGGGGAAGAGTGGAAGGTTGGAGAGGGGAGGAGTGAAGAATGACAACAAGTAGGGGAGTTGGTCCTGTCGGATTTTGATTTATCCCAGTGTGATGCTGAGGTGGTTATTAATGAGGATAATTATCATGGATTTGCATCACGAACTCAGCGTGGAGTGATTTCCAATCAATAATTAATGTCCACCCCTGTCTTCCCTCCCCACAAAACTAGGTCAGCGTCCACTCAGGAAAAGCAATGGGGCTCCCTGGCAGGCTGCATCATCCAACAGGGTCAAGGCTCAGCACCCCACTGCCTTACATTCGCCCCCCAACATGGGAGCAAGCAGTGTACACTGGGGGAGACAAGAAAACAAAACAGATCCCCACTTACTCCTTAAAATGGACCGAAGGACTTAAAGTTAGCCGACTCCAGGCCTTTCTGGGACTGCAAACATTCATTCATGTACGCATTCTTGCGTGCATACATTAAGCAGTAGATTGCTTAGATGCTGAGAACTACCCTCAGAGCTCACAGCCCAGCAGCAGGGGCCAGAGACAGCAGTGTTGAGCAAAAGGACCACTGCTAAGGACACATTTGTAGGGAGGATGAGATGGAGCTGGACCCTACAGGATGTGAAGAGTCTACCAGAGGGGCTGAAGGGAAGTGTAGCCTCTGAGCATGCATAGCTGCCTGGAGATAGGCCGGGGTTACTGCAGAGGGTCTAAGTGGTTGCAGGGAAGTTGCATAGATGACTAGTCAAAAGGCCTGTGTCACTGTCACCAGCAGATCTCTGAGCAAGCACAACCCTTGAGTGGGTTCTGGGAAGTACAGTCCTAGAGACCACACAGAGGCAGTGGATGGAAAGAAACCTGGACCAAAACTACCCTGAGGAAGCTGCAGATTCCTCTGTTTCCACATACCCATCCGCAACTCACGAAGACTCACTAACAAGCACCATGCCAGCCTGACTGCTCCTGGCTGCTCCCAAGGGTGGCCTTTGTTGCTCAATTAATTACATTTCCCTTGTTCTCCAGGATATTGAAATTCTGAGCTGCCAGTTACTTCCCCTGAACAGTAGCCCCTTCCCTCTGTTTCCTTCTGCCAGGGGGCCCAGCTCTTCTCACGGGGTTCCCTAGGGCCTGGGGAGTCCAGGGGCCACAGAGGCAAGGTGTAATTAGGTAATTAGGAATTTAGCACAAATTGAATTCATCCATGGCTGCCCAGGGAATTGGGATCACAGGATTAGGAGTCAGGCAAGGCTCTGCGGAGCCTGGCTAAGCCTTCTTTTACATACTTGGTGTAGGAAGTAGCCAAGACCAGTAAGACACCGATACTCTTCCGCCAGTGCCCTGACGCCAGGCACATGAGAAAGAAGAAGTAGGAATAGGCAAAAAGAGAGGTACAGACAGAGCAGTAAATGGAGACAGAGAAGGGGGACATGGGTGAGAAGACTTGGGAGAGAGGGACAGAGGGGAGGATACGATACATTCATGCGAGAAGGAGCCATCTTCGGACTTCTCTTCAC
This sequence comes from Phodopus roborovskii, assembly GCF_943737965.1. Taxonomy (NCBI): domain Eukaryota; kingdom Metazoa; phylum Chordata; class Mammalia; order Rodentia; family Cricetidae; genus Phodopus; species Phodopus roborovskii. Next base: position 4,892,750 of record NW_026126459.1, on the reverse strand, counting down.
ATACTCTTTCTCCTCCTCCAAGCAGCCTTCCTGGGTTCTCGCCATACCCAGTCAAAAGTACCCACCCTCTAGTTCCACTGCCCCCATCACACCTTCCCTTTCTTAGTCTGGGCTTACTTTGGACACTGTCAGCCTGGGTTAGAAGCCAGGTAGCCCTTAATGGAGACAGGCTGTCAGTGGTCCCAAGAGTGTAGCTAAAGACCTGTTCCCCAGCCAATAAGAGATAGAGGACACTGGACATCTGGTGTGGACCCACCCCTGGTGGCACTCAGCACAAACAAGATGAAGAGGTCCTAGTCCCAGCTGGGTAGCAAGTCATACCCCTTTGGGGACACAATGGCTGTAGCAGCCTTATTTATAGGCAGGCATTTCCCATGTGCCTACATGTATTTGATTCAAGAGCTTATGTATACACATACACACACACACACACACACACACACACACACACACACATTTTCTTCAACTCAGCCCACAGCCCATTCCAAATGTTCCTATCAGGACAGCCCTGGGTCCACTCCCAGAAGCAGGCCTGGCTCATGCCACTGTAGACCCCAGCTTCCTGCTTCCCTCCTAGCCAGCACATATGCAGAAGGTCATCTTGCTCCTTTGGTTCTCTGTGTCCTGAGGTTCCCTCTTCTTGTCCCTGGGAGTGGGCTAGTAACTGACGTCAACCCACTCTTCCTCAGTCACAGCACTTGCTACCCAAAGCAACTTGTGTAGGTTCAGGGCTCTACTGCTCTGAATCTGGCTTCTGGACCCAGGCAAGTGTACACGCCAGGCGCACATTCCCCAGTCCTGCTGGGTCCTGACCAGAGCAACAGCCCTTCGGGAGACAACGGCTCAGAGAAAAAAGGACTGATGGTGGGTGCTGGAGAGATGACTCTGCAGTCAAGAGCACGAGATGCTCTTCCAGAGGAAGCAGTTTGATTCCTAGAACCCACATAGCAGCTCACAACCATCTGTAACTCCAGTTCCAGAGGATCTGAGACCCACTCCTGGCCTGTTTAGGCATCTGGCACACACACAGTGCACAGACATACATGCAGGCAAAATACCAAAACAGACAAAAATAAGCTTTATAAAGAGTGGTAGGTAAATGGATGGTCCCCCTCCACAGCTACTAACAAGAAACCTGCCACCACCATACATTGCTCTGAGCCCCAAAGACTCATTAGCTTAAAAAAAAAAAATCAAACTAGATGAGGCCAGATATAGCAAGAATAGTTATAATTCCTCTACTTAGGATAGCTGAGTGGGGAGGATTGCCTCAAGTTTGAGGCCAGCCTGAACTACAGAGGAAAACCCTGTCTCAAAAATTAATTAACTAATTAATTAAATGAAATTAAAAAATAGCTCCCTGCCCCATGAAGCACACTTGAGAAAAGACAAGCCTGAATCGTATGTAAATCTCTCCATTTGTCCAGGGGCACTAACTGTGAAGATCTGTGGACCAGGAAAGGGGTGGGGTTGCCAGTCAGGATCAAGGGACTTCCTTGAAATAGGGACTAGAAAGGCAAGACGACTCTGAGCAAAGTAGCAAAGGAAGTGAAGAGGCATGTCTGCATTGACAAATTTCAGGCAGCAGGAGCAGACAGATGTCTAGAAAACAAAGCAGGTCAGGGCAGAAGAGGCCCCTGGGAAACAACCCACAGGACCTTCTCTGTAAATGCCCAGTGAATACCCCATTACATGAGCCCATATCTTTATGGAAGATAGGCTCCTGGGTTCTGTGACCAGGAAGGCAAAGATGGCCACATAATGGCTTGGATGGGACCCAAGAGGAATGGACTCCGTGTCCTCAGCCTCACAGTTGAAGTTGCCCCAGCCACTCTAAGCCCCCTTCATGGGTTATCAGTACTTTGCCACTGGGTATCTGATCCCTCTGCCCCTGTGTATTCTGCCTGCCCCTGCCTGGCCATTGCTTGCCCACCATTGTGATAAGCTAAAGGAGAGTAGATGACAGAGTGGTGTGAAGGCACAGGGAGGATTCTGAAGATACCAGGGAGGTGGGACCAAGAGGGGAGGCATAAGATATGGGAGGAAGGAGGGAATCCGGTACAGCTAGAAGGTTTGGGGTCACAAAGCAGCTATCAGTGGAGACGAGAATCTGGACATATAGAGTTTGGAGGTGTGCCTCACTGTCCATCCTCACAGAGTTGCTTCATTGAGCTCAGAGTGTGGGGTTCAGGAGAGAGGGGTCTGGTCTAGGGGTGTGACATGAGTATCGTCAGGGTAGATGGTCTAGATGACATCAAAACTGGTACCATAGTGGCAGATTCCAGGCAGGGAAATGAATACAACAGCTCCACCCCAACCTAAGAGATGGAGACCCCAGAGCAGACCCTCTGCTGCAAGAGAACATAGAAGGTCCCTTGGTGACCATGGAGGAGATGGCAAGAGGGAGGTACACTGCCTAGCAGTCATCTCCTCCCCAGGCCCAAGGTGCTCCACAGACAGGAGCTGTCAAGCCAGATTAGCTCAGCCACTCTGCCAGACCAGTTCAAGCAGAAATCACAGGACGTGTGCCAGCCTCAGCCAGGGGCACAACACATTGCCGGGGGAGGGGGGAGACAGCAGAGAAAGAGGTGTGCCACGGCTGTGGCCTGGCCCCCAAGGCTGCATATTTTTTGATCTGGCCAGGTTGGCGGAGGTCACCAAACAGCCAGGAGAAGAAAGTGCTGAGCACAAGGAGAAGCCGTCTGCTGCCCTGCCATTGCCAAGCCAACTAATCAGAGGCACAACAGGGGCCAGGGAGGCCGGGCCAGGCAGCAGACGGTCGGACTGCCAGGGTCACAATTGCTGGCACCAGCCCAGCCTGGAAGGGGCCTGTAGGCTGAAGGCGGACACCAAGTTACAGAGCACCCTGCCTTCTTCATCCCATAGGCCTTAAGTCCCTCCCCAGAGCAGTGTGTGCCCACCCAGAGTGTACCAAACAACATCCATCCTTCCCAGGACCTATCACCCTCCTCTAGGGAGTCCCATCAAAGTATCTGCAGTGCCTTAGCCCTGACCCCTGGACCCTGGTCCACTACTTGGGGCTCAAGTGTCAGCCAACGATGAGGGACTATAGATGAACCTATGCTTTGTCCCTCCCTATACCTAACCCTGGGCCTGGCATAGTAGCCCCTGGCAATACTACTTCAGATGAGGAACAATCAAGAGGCCAACACACTAACCTAATACTACCACCTGTGTCCCGTTGACAGTCTTCCAGATTCCTAGAACAAGACTCAGTACTTGACCCTGAACTAACTGCTCTGACTCATGTCCTACAATCCCTGGGTTCCTACCAGACATCTGGCCAGATGTTCTCCACACAGCTCTTCAGAGAAGGCAGCAGCTCTTGGCAGTAGGGTACCTCATCTCTCTCATCTCTGTCCCTCCCTCTCCTTCCCTCCCTCCTGCAGGCTGTAGGCTTTTATACCCCAAGAAGAGAGAATCCATATGGACCAAGGACAGGAAGCCTTGGGATTCAGATCTACCCAGAATTCCTCCTGCCTTCCCTGGAGCCCAAGGAACCACACACTCCAGAGAAAGCAACAAAATGCCCACATCAGTTCTGACCCACAATTTTTCTTTCTCCCAGACCCTGTACCCAATAACACTCCCTAGGTCCTTCCAAGAAAGAAACCTGGCTCTTCCTGTCCCTTCTCAACACAACTGGACTGACAGTGATCCAGCTGGGACCCTATCTGGATAGGATTAGCCAAAGCAGTCCTGGGTACCAGAGCAGGTACATTTCCTGTACTGGCCACTGCCACACCTCTGTCAATAGAAAGCTCAGCACCCCAAAACTGAGTCTGCAGTTCCCCCGCTGTAAAGTGGATGCTACACAATCCTAATAGCCTATAATTTATTAGAAGATGGAGTAACAGCCCTGTGAGACTGTGAGGGGCTCAGCCCAATGCTTGATAAACTCCAGCCATTTGTCAGTAAATCCCAGATGTAAGCCACCCCCTCCTGCTATGTTCCTCTGGCTTTGAATCCGCCAACAAGGGAGTAGAGATAACTGTACCAATTTCCATCCTGTCATTTAGGCAAAATGGTGTGATGTGCATGGAGAGCTATCTGAGGAAGCGAGTGATGAGTAAGTAACACAGGTATAAGGGATGATGAGAGATGAGCTCCTACCCCTCCCAACATGGGGTTCCCTGAGCTGCCACAGCAGCCCCAGGGTGTCTCAGTGTCATACTCTGACTGCAGGAATGCCCACCCACACCCTGAGACCTCTGAGTCCTTGATGGGCTCTTCTAAGACCAGCCTTTGCTGAGATGTCCCCAAGACCCCCTGGTCCTCATCACAGAACCTGCCCATCACTTCTCACACGAGACATTCGGCAGGAAGTTCTTCAAGCACACCATATCATTTCAGCCACACTACAGGACAGAGATTAGAAAGATTGACTCCATTTTCTAGTTGGAGGACTCAAACATAGAGGGGACAGGGTTTGCTGAATCGGAACCAGGGGCTGCCAGCGCAGCAGAGAGACCTGTAGTTGGGAGTCCCTGTAGATCTGTGCCATTGCTCCCACCCCGTCCACAGGTATCTTGAAGCACCTTCTTCATTTTGCATAGACAGCCTAGGCCAACCAACCCAGGGTCCCTTGTGGTAAGGTAGGTTGTGACAGAGCCAGCAACTGTAAGCCCGAGTACAGCTCAGGACCCTGGAGGTTGCGCAGACACTCCTGCAACAGCCTAGCTCGGAGTGCAACACCTATTTGCAGCATGGACTGGCTCCATGCTCCGTGAAAGCTGCCCAAGTTTCTAACTGGAGGCAAAAAGCAATTTTTCTCTTTGAAAGGAGTCAACTAATGGAGCTCAGGGAAACGCTGTGGTTACTTAGAGGAGGCACAGACAGAGGCAAGCCCAGAGTGGGGCTGGTGCCAGGACACACACGCTTGCAGATAATCCAGGCCCATCATGCTAAGGCCCAGATAAAAGCAGCGACTAATAAGAGTTTGTAAAGAACCAGAACTCAACCTCCCACCTCTCTCCTCAACTTCTCCCATCTTCTGTCTCCTTCCCCTTACCTGCCAAAGGCAGGAACTGAGAATGAAGCTGCAGGGGTGGGATGGAGGGACATATTTTGAAAAATTCTGTAATGAGAGCCCTGACTTCTGGGTCCCTACCCACCCAATACGAAGTTGAAAACCACACAGCTAATCCAGCGCTTTCTGCTCTGTGCCACAGGGAAACTGCCCATGTCACAGCAGAGTGGGGGCCAGGATTTGCACTCTCTGACCTCCAGTTGAGTCTTTCTAGGTGATCATGTTGAGGTTCTATCCTCCGCTACATTTTTTTAAGGTTCTGGTAACCTACCTCCCTGATTTCCCAATTAATCACTGATCATTTGACTGCCCAGTACTGGCTCTCTAGCTTGCCATCTAGTGGTGAAACTTACAGCTGCAGGCTACTGCTGAACACATCCCAAGGCAGACACAACTAAGGAGTCCTAAGGAGCCTAGGCCTCTCTCAGGTCACTATTACCTGGTGACTCCTAGAGGAAGGCAAGGCAGCCAGGGACAAAGAAGGCTTCCCTGTAGAATGAGGGGCTGAGTTGCTGGACTTCAGAGATCCCCATTTTCCAACTGTCATGCATTCCTAGAGTTCATCTACTTAAGAAGGTGAGTTCAAGCCAGGCATGGTGGCCCATACCTTTGGTCCCAGCACTCAGGAGGCAGAGATGGGAAGATCTCTGTGAATTCAAGGACAGCCTGGTTTACTAAGTTCCAGGACAGCCAGGACTATGTAGACAGACATTGAATCAGAATAAAAACAAAAAGAAGCAAGAGGCAATGATGGAAAAAGAGAAGGAAGAGGAGAAGGGAGGAGGAGAAGGACAAAGAAGAGAGGGAACAAGGAGGAGGAGAAAGAGAATAGGGGAGGAGGAGGAGGGGGAAGAAGTTGTTCATCCTAAGGTTATTTCCTTGGAACATGGCTGCTTACTCAATCTGGAAGTATTTTGGATCCTGGGAGCTCATGCTCTGAGCACCTCCACAATGCTAGATTCTGAGAGAGGTGACTGTCAGCTGAGAGGGCACCTGAGGGTTCCCGAGGGGGCCATTAGCTGTTAGGTCCTGTGGAAAGGCTTGGAGCCTCCCTTGGCTATCTGCACACAGAGCCTCAATAATTGGAACTTCCAGGAACACAGAGATGTTGGGCTTAAGACTGACCCCTGCCCTGCCCTTCTCCAGAGAATAGTCAAACTTGGGACATGGAGTAACCACCTCAGTCCCAAGCCACTTAACAAGCTCTGTACACAGCCAGCCACCCAGGGTGGCCCAGGTTCCACATATGTTCCTATGAGAGACAGACACAATGATTGGGCACATTTACATTTCCTCACATGCATACCCATTTACATGCACATGTATGCACTCACATATGTGCACATGTGTTATCCTGTGAATTCATATAGATTCTCCATATCCATACACAGATGTCCAGAAAGCATCTAACAAGAGAAAGACCCACACTCTACATGTCTATCCTGTCCCTTTGGGCCTTGTCCCATTCACTAACAATCCTTCACATGGCTGCCCCATGCCTGTCAGATCCCAGGCCTGACAGAGACCATGATGTGAGATCCTGTACTAATGCCCTTGTGGATGATACCCTGCTACGTGCCCCTCGCATCCAAAGTGACCAGGCCTGTATGCCCTACGATAGGAACACAACTGTAGATGAAGGCCATCCCCAGGACAGAAATAGAAGCATTACAGGTGAGACCAGGAGAAAGGGGCCCCTGCTCCATGCTCTCAATGCTGTGCCCCTCCCTTCATGCTTAGCTAATAATGACTCTCAGACCTAGGCTTGGCTCAGGAGTACCTCCTCCCTCCCTCTGCCCTGCCCAGCCTTAACCATTGCTTCCTAGTCATGGGAGCAGCTTCAGTGACCAGTCCATCCCACACTCTCCTGCTGACCTCTCCTGTCCCCTCCAGCCTCAGCCCCACTCCCTGACCTTTATCTGGTCCCTGCAGCAGTCAGTACCTGGGATCCCCAACAGCCAGAGGCTACTACTTCTTGACTCTGGCCATGCCCCACTCCCCTTTGCCTCACTGGTCTTTCCCATTGCCAGCTAGTCCCCGTGTTTCATGGGTCTCAATTCAGACACCCATCCCCACCCTGCACCCCGAGCTTGGCTGGGCCCAAGGCATCACTGTCTGTGCCTAGAAGACAGCTAGACAGGCTTATTGAACATGTGTATCGCATATGTGTTTGAGGGTTTCTTCCATAGTTCTAGGCACAGAATGGCTGAGATCCACCATGTAAAGATAGCTCAATAGGGAAAGTGCTTGCTTCACAAGCATGAGGACCAGAGTTCTAATCCCCAGGATCCATGTAAAGGTCAGATTATTCTAGCAGGCTGCCTGTAATTCTAGTCCTTGGAAGGCAGAAACAGAGCAAACTGGCTAGCCACCATAGCTGCATCACTGAGCCCTGGGTTCAATTAAGAAACTGTGCCTCACCCTCCCTTTCTCTCCTTTCTCTTCCCTTCTCTTACTCCCTACCTCCCCCCAATAAACTTTTCACATTAAAAAAAGAAAGAAACTGCCTCAAAGAATAAGAAAATTATCAAGGAAGATTCTTTAATATCAACCTCAGGCCTCCATTCATGCAGGCATGTATAGACACACACACACACACACCACACAAATGCAAATACACACATGTACACTAAGCACACATACACAAGAGAAAGAAAAGAAAGAACAGTTCCTGGCCTTCCCAAACAGATCTGAAAGTCCTAAGCCTATGTCCTCCTCCTTCCCTTCCCTACCTCTTCCCACTCCTAACACAGGGCAGTGGAGGAGGCATCCTACATCTGCTACTTGATGGCAGTGCACCCTTGAGGAGGGAACCATGTCTTCAAGGCTGTTTCTTCATCCTCCAAATAAGAATAACCCAGATTCCTCCCTAGGTGATTGTAAGGCTCAAAACATCAAAGGAACACAGACCAGCCAATGCAGAGCTGACCCTAGGGCTTGTGGATTCAAGGCAACCTCTCAGTTTAAGCTGGGAAAGGAATGGATGAACAGGTATATAAGTGGATAAGTGGGTAGATGAAGAGATGGATGGATAGCTAGGTGGATAGGTGGAAAGTGGAGTAAATGGGTAGATAGGTATATGGGTGAGCTGATGATAGATAGATAGATAGATAGATAGATAGATAGATAGATAGATGTGAGTGCGTGGGTAGTAGATAGATACAGATGAGTGGATGGATGGGTGGATGGATAAATGGGTAGATGATTGGGTGTATGTATAGAAGAACGCATGTATAGACAGATGAGTAAATGTAGTAATTGGATAAATAGGTGAGTGGGTAGGTGTTTGGGGGTGAGCAGATGGATGCATGCATGAAAAGGTGAATAGAAGGGTGGATGAATGAATAGAAGGTGAGTGGATGGATAGATGGATGGATGGATGGATGGATGGATGGATGGATGGGCAAGGGATGAATGGATAGAAAGGTGGCTGGAAAATTAAATAGACAGTCCTATGGGGAAATAGGTAACAGACTCAAGTTCTAAGCCTGCCATGACTGATTTCTCAGAGAAGCACTAAACTCCCTCACTATCCCAGAACAGTCAGACTTCCCAAGTGCTGAAATGCAAGTTATCTGAGGACTCAGAGGCATCAAGACCCCCTCCCTAGCACTCCTGGGCACCACATGCTGGCCCGTAAGTCCAATGGGAGCAAAGTTGTCCAGCACCATGAGCATAAATCTGGCCTAGGAAGGAACTGATCTGTCTTCTGTAAGCAAATAAATGGGCCAAGCTGGGCAGGCAGTGACGGGAGGGCAGGCAGGTAGGTCCAACTCACTGGGTACACGGTTGATGGCTTTGAGGGGCCTCAGGACACGCACAGTGCGGATGGCTGACAGGTTGATGTTCTGAAGGTCCAGAGAGTATTCGACCATCCTATGAAGAAAAGAGAGAATGAGGGACAGTATAGAAAATACTCAGGACCAGGTCCAAGGCTAAGACCACCCAGCCATCCACACTCCCTAGAAGAGCAAGGAAAGGGACCAAGATCCAGCTGTGATGGATCCCAGTCTCCTCTGGAAGCAGGGTTAGCAACAGCAAGACTGTCTGTCACAGGGACTCTGCAGGTAATGTCAGAAGTGGGAGTAGAAGAAACAGAGTGGTCCCAACTGTAGTGCCTGCCCCATGATAAATGGCTCCTACCCTCAAAACCCTATCCATCTGGTCAATGACCTATGTCAGTTCTGCTTCTAGAACTTCTCTTCCAGTGTGGATGCTTAACCATCAGATTAAACCAGAGAAACAAGGTGTCACTGATACATCAATAATAGCTTTACAGAGCCTCCACCAGAGATAGGGTCCTAAAAAGGGCCCACCAAGCCAGAGACCAGCCCCCAGTAAGAAAGCAAAAGGTATTCTGTATTCTGAGGGTGATAAGGAGCCCAGGATAGCTCAACTACTTTTCAGGCTCACAAACACTCCTCAGCCAGCCAAGACCTTCACTTGGGTGTCTTTTTTGCCTGGAGGGACCATCCCCACATCTGTGATGAAATCACACTTGTGCTAGCAGGCCTTCTGCACACAGCCTTGATACCCTAGAAGTTTTTCCACACTGAGTCCAGAGTGCACCAGACCACTGTCAGTACTATGGACCCAAGATATCTCAAAACCAGCCCTGTTGGGCAGGGTGATTCAAAGAGGCAGCCTTGGAGCTTCACACTGCCCTAGTCCTCTCTTCAGCCTCACCTCACACCGTACTCCTCATTCCACTTGCCCTGCAATGCTTTGCCTCTTCCAGGAAGCCTTCCCAGATCTCATACAAAGCATGTCTTGAAGACCCATACAATGGTCTGCACATCAGTCATATGTCACCTGCTGAGTCGCCACTGTCCACTCCCTCACTGAAAGATCCCCTCAACAAATGACCTCAGGTGTCACTCAGTAGAGCCTCCCCCCATCCCACCCAGGGCTGCTAGCTCCACATGTCACCAGTGTGGGTGGGAAACAAACCTGTCCAACTGTTGTGAGCCACCGCCCCCTCCTGTCGCTTGAGGAGTAATTGAGCGAAAGCTGCCTCACCTGAGATGCCCCCAGCCCATCCCCCATTCTTGTGCACACCTAACACTCTGGCAGGCTCAGCTCAGTATGCACAACCCCCACACGTGCACACCTGAGCTTGCTCATCCACTCACACACTCACTTGTGGACACCCTCAAACACACACACACAATCCTACTTTAGCCTAAGTTCAGATAGGAGTGACCTAAAAAAAAAAAAAAAAGTGACAGAGATTAAAAACAGAGACAAAGATTAGAGAAGGGGATGGGAGAAGGGAGAAGAGGGTCCAGTTCAGGGCAGCAATGGGGGGGGGGTGAGGATGAGACCTGGAAATGGGGGAAGACAAGAGGGGGCCCTGAGCAGGCAGTAGGGAGTAGGCCGCGTGAGGATTCCATGCGTGGGTGAGCCAAACTGTCATTTTCATATTGTGTAGAAAGCTCTCCCAGCAGCTGGGGGATGCTTATGACGGACATACTGTGGGGGTGGCACATACTGGCGCGCGCGCACGCGCACACACACACACACACACACACACGGGTGTTCACCCTGGCATGGTTTTGCTGGCACACTCATGCACACATACACATACACCCTGAGCATGGGGAGCTGCCCTGCAGCATTCAGTCACTCCATAGACCCTCTTCCTGCTGACCTAGGTTCTCTGCATCTGGTCATGAGGGAGGTGCAATGTACATTCTGCTTGGGAGTGTGGAAAAAAGGAGGGTGCCCAAAATACTACATGACACACCTGCCTAGCTCAAGACAGAGGGATCATGGAGCCAGTCCTACCCCTGTGAAATATCAAAAACAAAAGGCATTGCAGGCTTGGGGTAGACAGAAAATCAGGGGCTGTTGGAGGGCTGTATCTGGGCCCTATCCTGTTGATTCCTTATGTTCCTCTACCTGAGCGCGCGCGCGCACACACACACACACACCCACACACACACACACACACACACATGCGATTCTGAACCTGCCTCTGTCAACCTTGGACAGAACCCTGCTCTAGAGCAACCTCAGCAAGGAAATCCCCAGGACACCCCTGCCTGTCCCTGACTCCAGGCCCCAAATGGACACATGCTCCACTGTCTCCCCTCCAGAGCCCCCAGGGCCACAGCCTAGATGATCAGCACTGAGCAAAGCGTGGGGCCTGGGTTCAGCATGTTGGCGAGAAACTGTTCTCTTACATTGTCTTCCACAACCAGGGAAAAGAGACAGGCTCCCTGGATGCTGGACAGCATGTAGGCTGAAGCTGGTTATCACCAAGGCCCACGATTACCCAGTGGGAAGTTGATCGGAATCACAGGCTCGGCCTCAAACTCAGCAACCTCTACACTCTGGCTCCCTAGAAGAGCCAGAGAAGCCACAGCCAAGATGTACATTATAAGCTCAGATGGAACAGACTTAGATAGACATTGCACTAACCCAGCCCCTTCCCTTCACCCTGAGCCTAACCCTACAGATCTTCAGGCAGGAACATACCCTCTACAGTGAGCTGCAAAATTTCCTCAGACCCCAAAATTGCATCCTTCAGGCTCTCAAAAAACAAAAACAAAAACAAAAAATCACCCCATGAAACTTCTTGTAGAATTTAATATCAAAATTTGAATACCAAGCTTCCTGGCAGCCCATTGAAAAGGGAAAATGTGATATTACCATGTTCTTAGCAACATAAACCAACTAGGAGCTTTGGAAGTTTCTCCTAAGCTTTCTTCAATACCCCATGACCCTACTGGAACATTCTGCTGTAGCTGTTTCCTATCTCAGAGAGGAGCACCATCTAAATTCATTTGGTGAGTATGAAGCACATATTAGGTGCACAAGAAGCACACATTAGGTGCACAATGGAGAACCCAGAGGCTTTGATGGCAGAAAGGTTGCTGGACGCGTGTGGGAAGGTCAGGGAAGAGCACCTGACTGGGAGGCAGGGGCTGTGTGTTTAAGTCTCTGCCCTGGGAACCTCACCATCCTGACAGAGGCTCTTACCAGTAAGCCCAACCAGGGACAGCTGCTGATCTCTACCATGCCTGCCGAGACTGTGTTACTGTCCCTGTCCCCTGACAGCTGTGTCAGTCTCCCTCCTGTTCTCCTGCCTCCTGCTCTCCCCTCCTCCCAGCCCAACCACATCACAAATCTAAACCTCCAATGGAGCAGAGCTCCCTTAAAGCCTTCCATGGCCCCCACTGCTCTCAGGAAAACACCCGGGCTTCTGACCACAGCCTTCAAAGTCTCCACAGTCTGGCCTTGCCCCTCACCCCTGCTCCTACCTTCAGTGACTGTAGGTGTGAAGCCAGGCTCACAGGGCACCTTAGGCAAACCCCCGCTCTGTCTGTGTCACACAGCCCTCCCCTCCTTTCTCCCTTCTCACTCCTCACCAAGTACAAAATTCACCATCACTCCCTGTTCTGAGTCTCACTTCCCGGCTGGGATGGACTCCCCTCTTGAGGCAAGGCCTCGGGCTGCTCATTCACTCAAAAACTGACCCAGAAATCATGGAAAGGGAGGAAAAGTGAATCACGAGGGTAGACTGTTCAGGGCAGTCCAGCTGTGACCCCATCCAGAAGCCCCAACATAACAGAGATATCTGGGTGCTGGAGCAGCAAGGCTGGGCTGCAGCACAGAAGCAGAGAGCTTGTCTAGCATGTGCAAAGCTATGGGTTCTATTCCCAACATGGGGCGCAGGGAGGTGGGCCAACAGCAATGGCACCTGCAACATCACACACACACACACACACACACACACACACACACACACACACACACACTGTGGCACTAGGCATGCCTGTCTCCCCATCTCTGACCTTCATGCCCAGCTTTACCTGCTGCCCATACTCTGGAGATACTCAGGAAACCAACCTATCATGAATAACACCACCCACCCAAGGCCACCTGTAATGACAGAAGCCATCCCTTCCTCCTGTCACCATGAAAGTGGTCTCTGGGTCCCCATCCTAGCTCCTAACAAGGTGAAAACGAAGCTGCTGAGTGGGTGACTTCCCTCAGGCCCCAAGTAAGACATCACTTTCAAGAGTGAGAAATTAATTCCTAATTACACAGTTTCTTTATCACACAGTTTCAGTGCTAACGGTCTTTAAGGGGAAAAAAAGGCAACGACTCCCCTCCTGCCAACTCCCAAGCACCTAACTGGGCAAAGCAATTTTGCTTTAAAACACCCTGGAACTACTCTGGGAGATGAGGGACTGTCCTTCCTCCCTGAGTCGCTGGGCTTGGGTTGGGGCAGGTAAGAAAGCAGATAGGGTGAGAAGGGCTCCTCTGGGCATCTTCTACTATTCCTGATAAAGAGCCCCTTTCTGTAACTCCTGTCACCAGGGAGAGGCCCAGGACTGCTCAGATGGAGACATGTCCCCTAGCTTGGTCACTGTCACAGGTACAGAATGGGCATGCAGCCCCAGGTTGTCCTTGAGGGTAATTTAGTCCTCAAGCTGGACCAGCTGAGAGGAGACACCCCTTCCTGAATAAATGGCCTGGAAACTGGAGGCACTCAGTATGGTCTGATGATTGCACCAACACAGAAGGCTGAGGAGGAGCTGTAGGGGCTGGATTCTGGGCTGGGGCAGCTCTGCCCTCCATTCTGCCTAGATTCCTCCCTTTAAGCTTGAGGATAAGGAGCCTGGAAGCCTTGGGTTTCTGCTACCTGCCACTCAGTCCTGGCAGGCTGGGAAGAGCTTCCTGAGCACTACCCGTTATCTGCAGAAGAAGAAGTTGGGGCCCAGAGAAACCCAGAGGAACAGCCAGGTGTGGAAGAACCTACCTCTACCCCATCTCATCAAAGATCACCAGCTCTTCCCCCTCAACTGGCTCAGTGACCACAACACACAATAGTAAGTGAGATGGCCAGCATCCTTGGAGGCAGTGTGGTCTAGTGGTCAGAGAATGTTATTGGGTTCTGGGCCCAGCTCACTCTCAGGACACCCAGTGCCCTTGAATGAGACATTCAATGGAACCAGATTCTAACACAGATTCAGGGCTTATAACAGAGCCTGGTATGAGGAAGGGACAGTAAATATGAGCCATCATGAGTTTCCTTAGCTTCTTCAGCTCACCCTCATCCATCCACAAGTCACATGTACCCCGGAGGGAAAGGTCACATATACCCAGGCAGGAAGATCCAGGAAGGCCCAGGCCATAATTTTGGAAGCCCTCTGGCCTCATCTCCAGCACTGCCCACCGCCCACTGTACTCCAATGTCTGGCAACAACTCCAGCTCTCGGAGTGTTCCAGACCTCTTCGGTCCAGTCTTTGTATCTAAAGAGCCCTTTCTGGCTTTTCCAGGCCCACCGCCAAGCTAAGCTGAACTCTCCCACCTTGTGAACCACTGTTGCTTACTCTGCATACCTCAGGGCCCCAGCAAGTCCCTAGCACTGAGCCCATGCAGGCTCCCTCTGAGAGCTTGTCAGATAAACAGATTGAAGAACAAGATTTTTTTTTAAATGAGCCTTTGGAGCTACTGAGAAGCAACACGGAATACCTGGAGTGCATCTTTCCAGGAAACACCCCACCCAGGTGTGATGTTGGGGATGGTAGACCATTGGTCAGGAGGCAGCTGAAGGTGACTCAGCCTGTGATAGCTAGACCATCAGCTTGGGACACTGGCCTGACACCCAGCACACAGTAGGGGTTGGTGCAGCATGTGCAGCGAAAGGGAGAAGTGGGGGGTGGGGGACACCACGAGACTAACACTGTGACCCTTGACTCAGGTCAGTTCCTTAACAGTCATGGTGACTTCACCCATTGCTGTGGTCAGTTTATATCCCTTGCAACAAAGTCTTACAGTAAAATTCTAGTGCCCAAAAGCATGGAATGAGGAGGTGGCATTCTTGGGGTATTTCAGGATGAAACTGGTGCCCTGACAAACTCAACAAAAGAGAACTATTCACCCCTCATCAGTGAGGATGCACCAAGGAAGCACATCTGTGTGGTGATGGACCCTGACCAGGCTCCAAATCCTGTTGCAGCTTGACCTCGGAGTCTCAGGCTCTGGACTGGGAATACGTGTCTGTTGTTTATAACAATAGCTCTCAGCACCCAGGCAGCCTGTAGTGTTTCCTTACAGCATGCCTGTACTAAGATACCCACAGTTCCTCACACAAAGTCTCCAGGAGGCCCACTTGACTACTGGGGAAAGTGTGCATAACTGAATCAGATCATAGTTCAGGGAGGGTTCTGTATGAGGAAGGGTGGCTACAAAGTCTTAGGGTGGGTTACAAAGACAGATCCCAGGAGAGTGGGGACTTACTTGGCTCTGGAAACTCATTGATCAAGGAACTCAAGACTCTCCCAACTCTCCCACTGCTGGCCTGCATTCAGGGCTCTGCTACCTCATCTTTGCTAGGGTCATGAGATAAATACATGGTGCTCAGGTAAAATATGTATGCTGTTTGTTTTGTTTTATAGACAGTCTTCCACTATGGCTCAAACTCTCAGTAATCTTTCTACCTCAGCCACACAAGTGCTAGGTTTATAGACATGAACTGAGCCCCACGCCTCACTCAATAAGGCCTGATTGTTTCATTTTGCCTGTATCTTTGTGTAGTGTGTATTCATGTTCTCCCGTGTTTGAGTGTGAAAGCCTGAATCTGATGTTGGGAGTCTTCTTTAATTGCTCTCTACCCTTACTCATTGAGGCAAGTTCTCTTGATTGAATCCAAAGCTCACCAATGTGAACAGTCCAGTCGGATTCCCTGTCTTGGCCTTCAGAGCTTTGGAATTACAGGTAAGCTGTCATGCCCTCCTGGTTTGTAAGAGAGTCCTAGAGTTCCAAGTTCTAATCACCATGCTTGTGGGGCAAGGACATTATACACTGAGCTATCCCCTTTTGCAATGTCCACGTCCCTTAAGTGAGCTCGGGCTAGTCTTGACACTACCTGGGATGGACTATGCTACTGGGAAGTGGGAGAAGGACATTATAAGCTCTGTCACAGGCCAGAGGAAACAAATATACCTCACAGTTTCCTGAATGCCAGTAAGACTTCCCAAGTCCTTGGGACAGATCAATGGGACTATTTTGACTTCTGAAAAGGTGATACTCCCTCATACCTGGAGTGAGTGTGGGCTCCAGCACAGCCATATCTGAGCAATCCCAGATCCCCTGTACAGGATAGTGACCTGGAGCAGGCTACCAGCTTCTATGAGCCTCCATTTCCTCATCTGCAAAGCAGCTTGGGGTGCTGAGGCTGAAGACCTCAGGGTGGTAGATGTAAAATGTCCCAACCATCAGCAAGCCACCCATGAGCCAACACCTGTTGCCCAAGCTTCTGGCTGCACTCCAAGAAACCCAGGGCCAAGGATTCTCTTTCCATCCTCCTGGGATATCCTCCTTGTTCTCACGACATGAGGCAGAGGTGGAGCTGACACCCACCAAGACTGGCTCAGGATTGAACACAGAGCCCATTCCAGCCAATCAGAGCCAAGAAGGCTCAATCCTGGGCCTCAATGACTGAGCAGAAAAGGAGAGGTAGTAACTGTGAGAACACCCAATGCCATCCTGCACAGATCAAAAAACTCCAGTGAGGAGCACTAGCCCCAAAGAAACAGCAGAGCTAAGAGATAGCTGCATAGATAAGGTTGTCTGTCAGATTCTGGAACCAGCCATGATGGAAGGCAAGGCTCTTCAGCAAAGGAGCCAGGAGAATCCCTTCATCATATGACTTTGAGGTTCCTGCCTGACTCACACCTGACCAGTATGACTCACCAGGCAAGTCTGAGGATCTCTGTCAACTCACCCATCCCCCATCTTGTTTCTATGGAAACAGGCCCACATGGTGACCATCACCTATTCCAACCAGTCCTGTATGCAAACAAAACCAACATTGACACTCAGATTCTGTCCAGAACCTTCCACGGTCCACACCCACCCAATCACAGATCCTCACCCAGCTCTTCAGCACCTCACCCAACAGACCAGAAAGCAATGCAGCCTGCAGCCTCGGGAGCCATGTCCTTGACCCAAGGCCAGGCTCTAGGGACCTGTGAAGTCCCAAAGTAAAGTAAGTGGTCAGTGGCATGGCACTCAGGGCCTCTTGAACCTCTTGGCAATTATGGGACTTCTGAGCCACACTTAACACAGACACAGCCACATGGGAAGAAGGCTCCTCTTCGGGCTTCTGACCACTGACCACAGCTGGGCCCACTGGCAGGCACTGGTGCCTCCGCAGCACTTGTACAATTGGTACAAGCTTTATATTCCTTGGCAGAGGAGGGCTATGGGAGTGACAACCAAGGGGGGTCAGGGAGGACACTGCCCACCTGACACAAACCTTCTCCAATTTGAATTGACCCCATAGAGCAGCTCTTGGTTGGCTAAGTCAAGTTCAAAGATGTTTTCTGATTTCCTTGCCTCCCTGTACCTAAGAGTAGCCATGAGATTTGGCTCCGGCCAAGAGCACTAGGAAAGGAAGGGATCCTGTAAAGAAAGCATTGTTTTCTGACCCTAGTAGACAGGCATGGCTGGCATGAACATCTCTCCACCCTTCCATATGACCTTCAATTCAGATATCCATAGCTCCAGCCACTGCCTTGTGACCATGAGAGAAAAGACCCAGAAAAATCACAAGGACGTTAACTCCTTCGTGGCAACTCTTTCATCAGTAACCAGAACTGGGAGTCATGATCTCACCTCCCATGGCTTTCTACAGCGGTCACAAGAGGCAGCTTCTCTAACAGCAGCCACAGACCACCACAGCAGGACCCCTGGGTAAAGGCAGATTCCTGGGTCCCTCCATGCCTGATAGGCCCACATCCCCAGAGTGGGGCCCAAGAGGCTGCCCCCATGACTCTGCTGCTCTCTTCAGAGAGAGGTGAAAGATTGTGTTTGAAGGCTGAGGAAATTACCCATCCCAACTGCTGTGTGTGATTATCTCTCCTTCAACCAGCCTGCACCCCCAGAAAGCCTCTATCCAGCAGCCTGTAGTTAGAAACTCCTCTCCCCTGCCCCAGTCTTCTCTGGCCTGCTGCATGCACTTAAGGCAAAGTAGTAGAGAGTGGCTGGATAGTAGTCAGGTGAGGGTCTTGTCTGTGAAGGAGGGTAAACAGTCAACAAGCCCAGCTGGGATAATCCTCAGTTTGTCATTGGGATCTTAGGAGAAGGTAGACATTGCTTGCATCTTCTCTGGGAAGGAATTTTAGCAACACACACCCTCATCCCTCAGTCAGCAGCTCTTTTCTTCATGGAAGCCGGTGCTGTGATGTCACAGTCCTCAGGTTTTCAAGGGCTTTTAGATTTAAAGTGCTGACACTTACCACCTACAGTCATCCACCAAAAAGCCCACAGCCCTACCTAGGCCCCTGTTCCCCCAAGCACCAGCTTTGAAATTCCTGTGGAAGCTTTTAACTTTTAACAGAGTGTCTCATTCCCCACCCCGCTGCTGGCAGTGGTCACTTAATAAGGCCTGGGCATGGAGGAGAAGATGGAATTCAGCATGATGTAGGAAGGGACGTATACAGGTGGAGAATATCTCAAGTTCAAGACAGTAATTGAATATTTCATGACCTCCTAATGGACAGGCAGGAGAGAGACGCTTAAGTGGAAGATGGTAGGGTGGCTCAGCCATACCTGAAGAGCAATGGTGAGTGCCTGCTCTGTCACAGGCTGGGGAGGAAGAATGGCAGGGCTCTCAGCCTAAGCTGAGCAAGAATAGGAAGTGACATGGAGAACAAACAGCTGGAACCCCCCCCCCCGCAATGAAAGCACCTGCCACAGGGCCAAGTTTGCTGTTGGAGTTTCAAAGCCACCTGCTATTAATCCCAAGGTGAAGGAGAACCAGTTTGGAGGGCAAACATGATCATGAGACAAGCTACCAGAGCCTTCACTCTGACATGGTGCAGCCTCTCCCATCTGCCCCAAGGCCACTGTCGTTGGAGACTACGATCCTATTCTCCAGGAAAGAATAGAGACTGCGTGATGTAAGTGGAGCTTCTGAGGACACTGTCCTCAGACAAGCAGTGGGGGGTTCTGGAACATTTCATCCCGAAGAGAAAATGAAGCCACCTCTAGACTTCTGGAGGGCTGAGGAGTCTGTACATAAACCCCTCCCTGGGCCCCACCCTCCCACCCCACCCCACCCCACCCCCGCCCCGTGAGAGGACCTAGACTTGTCTCCTAGCCTCATCATCTCTCAGCTCCACACATTACAGAATGCAAGCCTTCCACCTTAGAGTTCATAGTCTTCTCTCTGCTGGACAGTTCCCATTCCCAGCTCTCTGTCTTGAGGACACTCCAATCCCTGATGGATACTGGACCCATGTCCTTGTGTCACTCTGGTCCTTCTAGGCAGTATTGTGGAACCACCTAGAATTTGTCTGTGATATGTGTTTTCCATCTCTTTTCTACACTCTGAGCCCCATGCCAGCAGGAAGAGAATTTGTCTCCCTTATCTCCCTTAGCTTGTGTCCCCACTTCCCAGGACAAAGTCCAGTATGTAATAGTTCCTCAGTAAATGATGACTCAGAAATGAATGAATGGTACTAACAGGTGGGAGCCACAGAAAGACAAACTTCAGCTCAGTGAAAGAACTTTCTAGCCCTTTATTGTGTTCCAGTTTGAGACTTGCTGCCTTGCATGACAGTGAGCTCCCTGCAGGGGCAGCATACAAATGGGGCCTCTGATCTCAATTCAGCTCCACTGAGTTGGGGATGAACGGCTGTGACCTCTAAGGAACCTTGCAACTCAGAGATTCTGTGTCACCCTCTGTGTCTTGGAAGAAGCAGCCAGTAATTTGAGGAAGGGGTGGGACAGAGAGGGAGAAAATATCTTTGGGATGTCAGACCTGTTACTCTGGAAACAGAATGCTTATAGTACTTGGTAGGACTTTATGGGGGAGGGTGGGCAGCTCTGGGGGTGGTAAGAACCAGGTGGGGGTAGGAATGGTGAAACTGGGCTCTGGAGTATCAGCTATAACCATCACCCCTGCCCTCTCCAGCCACACCATTCCTAGGATAGTGAAGACCATGGAGAAAGGGTAAGGCTGGTTCCACATCTAATCCAGGGGTAGATCTTGGGTGTTCATGACTCTAGGAGAAAGTCTCCCATAAAGCTAATGGATGAGTTGCATCACCAATGGGTCACAATGAGGGTGACAATGCAGGGCTCCCCCCCACCCACCCAGTTCATACAGTAAGTTTGTGAAAATATGATGCTTTATATACCAGCCCCACGCCAGCCTTTCCTGATGCTAAAGGTGGCAGCCAGAAGAGCCTACCTCCCAACATGTCCCAAGAACCAGGAAGATATCAACCAGAGCCCTTCACAGGTAACTGGGTACTGAGGCTGGTGATCCTCTCCATGCTCAGCTTGGAGATCCTGGTATGCCAGCACACAGGAACACAATAAGAAACAGAGGGAGCTGAGCTGAGCTTGAGGTCTACCGGCAGGGGTGGGAGAGCTTCAAGATGGGAAGGCCAGACCCAGCCAAAGAAATAACATTCCAGAGACAAGAGTTAGGAAAAGCTGTCCAATGGGCCACGTACCTTCAGTCTCGGCACTGGGAATTTGGAGGCTGACCATCTCTGAGAATCCAAAACCAGCCTAGTCTCCATAGTGAGGTCCAGACCAGCCAGGGCTACACAGTGAGACCCTGTTAGCATAAGCTAGCAGATGTACCTGACAATTTCTCAAAATCTAGGGTACAATACCTGTGTTTGATTTACTCTTTCCTGTTAATTAAAAGGTGTAGATGCTGGGAAATTGCAAGCTGATTTGTAGATTTTTACCAGGCAAAGATGGATGCAATGTCTGCCCAATGTCTGTCCATTACCAGCCCTGTGGTATCTTCATAAGAGGTCACCACCATGCCATCACTCAGCTCTAGTAGCTCCCTGACCCTCTACTACAACTGCTCCCAGATACTGTAATCGCCATCTCATCTGTCCCCACCTTTAGTAGAATAACCAGTGATGCACAGGCACTCCAGGATTTATACAAGGGTCACTTTTCTTCATATTTGTCTTTTAGAACTTTTGGAAATGACACTCTGATTTAAGTTTCCTTCCAGAAGCAGGGAGGCACTATTACTTTTCCCAAGGAGATGTAAGTGAACAGCACATCCATAAGACAAACCGTCCTGAAACCCAGAAAACACAATAGCACGAAGACATCCAGGAGGTGAAAACAACAGAGAAAGGGACAATTCTAGCAGGGGCAGTGAAGGGACAAAGGACCCTGCTGAGTCAAGGGTGACTCACAAAACTGAGTCCGAACTCCCTCCCATTCCAGATAACACAGGACAGATGCAGAGACAAGAGAGAGGAGAGATGACCAGCTAACAGGAATTTGAGAAGGACACAGCAGGAAAACGAGTTAGAAAATCAAAGAAAACAGGTAGTGCCCTGAGCCAACAAGGACTAGAAGATGGAACTACAAGTTCTAGACACCTCGGAGAAAGTTTCAGTTCTGAAGACAAGGAGGAAAATAAGCAGCTTCTTGGCTAGACAAGGCTATTACCTTCTAAGAAAGGAGAGCAATGTGGTACTGCGCTCCATGCAGCCCCATGTTATCAATTCACATGACACAATGTCACCGTTTCTAAGGGAATAAAATCACAAACCTATAAAAAATCAGACACACTTTGTCCTTCCCACTCCAAGATCAAAGGGATGAGTTTGCACAGCCAATATTAAAAAATGATACTATCCAAAACCTTTTCTTTGAAACTCTACTTAAGGGTATTCTCCAGTCAGCCCAAAGTGGAAACGCACCCGACAAAGGTGATGACCTGGTACCCAAGAAATCATCTGAAGTTTACCTGCCTTCAGGCAAGATCCAAATTCCTAGGGACAAGGGGCTTGGGAGTCTGAACAGCACCATCAGGAAGGAATGCTTAGACACAGAGTGGTGACACAAACTGTCACATTTCAGGACAGAGCCTGAGAACTCAGCACATTCCTGGGCCTCTACATCTCTAGTACTCCCTCTCAGCCATTTGCAGGTGACTCTGCTGCAAATGGCAAAATACTCATGTACAATGCATACATGTGCTCCCACACACACTAACAGGCACACATGCATTCTTGATCACCAGCCTTCTTCTAATTGCAGCCGTGATGGGCCATGGCTAAGCATGGTCAGTGCCCGCTTTTCTTTTATCTTCTATGTGTTACCTCCTCAGGACAGAAAACAAGTCCCTATGTCCCCAGCCAGGTTCCATCAGACTCCTGGGTTAAATTATCTCAGCAAAACCCAGCACCTTATTCAGAGCCCTAGCTCAAATGAGGGCAGACCCCATCACAGCTGAGCTGCTGGACACTGTCCTAGACAGTCAGTCTGGCAGGACTGACCTGAATACAGCCACCCTCACCTAGCCTTCAGGGAAGCACCCACACTCAACAGAGCCTTTTGCATCCCTGCCTGCTGAACAGACTCCAAGGAAGCAGAAAGGAAGCCTGAGTGATGCTCCAAATGGGAAAAGAAAAGAAAACTTAGTTTCTCCTGGTTTCTCTGACTGCAGCATGTGGCTTTTTCCTTTTTTTCACCATGTTTTGTTCTATGAACCAGGCTGATCTTAAATTTCCGGTTTAAGTGATCCTCCCACTAAAGCCATTCATACTGTATTAGAAGCAACCACAATGATGATAATGGTGAAGCAACTGTGAGGATAGTCATATGGTGATGATGGTGGTGATGATGATAGCTGGTAAAGGTGACAGTAATGAATGTGGTGGTGACAATGATGGTGACAACTAGGATGGCAATGATGACTAACAATAATTTTGATGGTGATACCTGTGGAGATGATGGTAATGGTTATGATGATTAGGGCAGTGACAGTGATGATATGGTTATGAGAGTCACGATGATGATGGTTGTGATGGTAATGGTTATGATGATGATGTATTGTTATGATGAAGATGACTATAGTCATAGCGAAAATGATGATGTTGGTGATGATTGTGATAGTAATCTTAGCGGTAGTAATGATGATGCTGATGATGGCAATGGTAATGGTAATAATGGTTATAGTAGTGGTGGTGATGAATGATAGCAGTAACATGGTGATAGTGATGGTGAAGATAGTGACAATGATGATAATGATAAGAATGGAGATGGTTATGACAGTGATGTTCATTTGGATCAGGCGAATGTCTTTACTCTTTTTTTACAGATGGGGAAATGGAGGCTTCACAAGGTTAGGCGACTTTCTCAAAGGCATTCAATTAGTCAACATAAAACAGTCTACACTGCCCATCTAGAACAGTTGCTTACCGTGGCCGAAGGACGTGGCCTGTCCACTGAGAGTACCATTTCCGCTGCCCCCTGGGCTAGAGGCCCTGCATTCTCACACAGCATCACCATCATCTCCCAGAAGCCCCTGGATTAGCTATATGGCAGCTGGCATGCATCAAAAAACAGGTTGTTTACCTACCCTGCCATGACAATGAAGAAATCTAAGCGGTTCCATGTGTCCCCGAGGTAGCATTTCTTGCCAAAAATGCCCAGGGCCACCATCTTAAGCACCATCTCCATG
Source organism: Phodopus roborovskii (assembly GCF_943737965.1). NCBI lineage: Eukaryota > Metazoa > Chordata > Mammalia > Rodentia > Cricetidae > Phodopus > Phodopus roborovskii. Next base: position 4,869,224 of record NW_026126459.1, on the reverse strand, counting down.
GCAAAGAAGATGAAGATGAAGTCATCAAAGACCTGTGGGGAGGAAGAAAAAAGGCAGGGCAGAGTGAACTCTCAGGGTAGAAGTGGAAATCGGAGCCACTGTGAGGTCAAAGGCAGGACAGGAAGAGAACCTCAGAGACCCTGGTCACTCAGCCTCTTCACAGACAAGGGATGAAGTTGCCCAAGGTTACATAGCCCATTCTGTTCATTGCTTTAGCCCAGGTAAGGACAAGGACTAGGGGCTGAGCAGCAGGCTCTCCCTCATTGTCTCTACTAACTGTCAAGCAATAGGACAGACGATGGAACTAAACTCTCCCTCCTGATTCTCACAATGGCACACATTGGGTAGCCCACTTTACAGGGAAGGAAACAAGACTCAAAGAAGCCAAGCAACTCACCCCACGTTACACCACAACTACATGCCAGGATTAAAATGACACTCAGGTCTAGCTCCCAGGGATGGTCCTCAAATATTCTACTTCTGCAAAATGGTGCAGCCCCAGAGCCCTGTTCTATGTTTCTTCACACCCTGCCCAAACCCATGTAGATCAGGGCCCACCTAGGACCTGAGGAGTAAGAACAGGAGAAACGCAAGAAGACACTCCTAAAAGGCATGGGGAGGAGACACTAGGGAGCCAAGGAAGGCTACAGGCAGAGAAGTGTCAGTCACTGCATTTCACTGGTGTGAATGGGGTGTGGGGAAGAACCTCAGCTGGCAAACCAAAGGAAGGTGGAGGGGGCAGTTAGGTAGGAGAGGTGGGGAGCTGCACCAGAGGAGATCCCTGAGGTTAGGACACCCCGGACGGGAGAAGGAAGGAACCACTCAGAGGCTCACCTGTAGGATCTTGCAGCGGTCTGACAGGCACTCCATGTCGTCACATGGCTGGTACATGCCCAGGGTCACACAGTTCAGCAGGATGACCAGCATGCTCACACACTCGAACCATGTACACAGAGTCAAGGATGAACTGGTGGCAGAGAGGCTTAAGGTGCTACACTCCTGAGTGTGACACCCCAAAAACAAACATACATTTCTGCCCTTCCCCCGCCACCCTGTGGACCCCTCAATGACCCAGGTCCAAATTTTCAAAGAAGGTACAGGTGGCCCTGCCCCAACACAGCAGTAAAACTAAGGCCACACCTTGCAAGAAACCAAACCAAAAACCACCAAAGTTCCACTGGAGGATGTTCCTGGTCCCACCCAGGAAGGTCCCCAGCCCCAATAGCTCTGATACCCAAGCCCTTCTCTGACCCCCTTCTCCCATCCCCCAATCCTCCCTGTGCAGAGGTCTCATGGTTCCAGTTCAAGGGCTCTGCTGCATTCCTGAGACCACCTGGACACATTCTCCCAATCTGCCCATCTCCATGGTTGAAGGTCACAGTCTCGCTGAGGCTCCCAGGTCATCCCCACTCAGAGAGTCAGCCCCCCCCCAGGTGCTACCTGGAGCCAGAGAACCTAAGATCAGTTCTATACTCAGGCATTCTAAGTGCCCTTTCCCCCTGCTAACAACCCCTCTTGAGCCACAACTGACTGCATCCATATTTGCCTATCTCAATCTACCTAACCAAAATTCAAAGAGACCTCCCGGCTGTGCCTCTCACAGCCCCCAAGTTGTCGTGATGTAGCTGGGAGAGCTAGAGTCTGCTCATATCGCCCCAAATGGCCTCTCCTCTTTTGCCCAAGCCCTGGGGCCTAAGGAGATCTATACCCAAGAAAGTTCATCACGATAAAATGAAATTGCAGCATGTTAAAATGAAGTTTAAGTCAGACTCAGGGGTGAACTTCCATACTGAGGAGCCTGACTTCCCTTGAAGATGATGACTGACCGGGAAGTGTTTCTCATCTACTAGGAGGGAGCTGAGAGCCCCTACCACCAGCTGTCTGCACACGTATATCCCTGACCTCATCACTTAGCATCTGGGTACAAAGCAGCTAGGCTATATGTTGTCAGAGCAACCAGCAGGGTCAGAGACCAGGGCCTGTATGTGAATTCCAGTCCCAGCTTAGAGTGGCTCTGGGATCTCAAGCAAGCCTCTTCTCATCTCTAAGCTCCTGGGGGCTCCTTACTGAAGTCCAGGAGCACCTCACAGTCCATAGAGGCTGTCCTAACCCCTCTTCTGTAATGGCATCCATGAGCCCTTAAAAACATCAGGGAGGCCAGCACATGTCTTTAATCCCAGCACTCAGGAGGCAGAAGCAAGTGAATCTCTGAGTTTAAGGCTAGCCTGTTCCACAGCAAGTTCCAAGACAGCGAGGCCTACACAGAGAAACCCTGTCTCAGAAAACAAATAAACAAACAAAACACTCAGGGAGATGTTTCCTTCTCTGCTCAGAGCCCTGCTGTGGCTCCCAGCTTCTCCTGGCTTAAGTTCAGAAGCCCTTCCCAAAGCTGTCCAGCAATACCCTACCTCCCTCTCCTTCCCCTGACTGCTTCCCTCCAGTCTGAGGCTTCCTGCTTACTCTGTCTGGTCTCAGGCACATGCCACCTTTGCAAGAACTGTCCCTTCAACTGGGAGACATTTCTCAAGACTCTCAAAGGCTAATCCCACCTCTTCAACCCCAGCAGCCCCTCCCCAGCAGCCCTCCAGCTTGACATCTCTCTTATTGCTAGACCACGAAGATGATACTCATTATCTCTGCCCAGTTCTAGAGCAAAGTTTGGATCGATGGGATTCACACTCTCAGTTCAAACCATAACAGCATATAGATGCTCAACCAAGGCTTGCTGAATGAATACATGATCTTCTCTCAGGGCTCTGGCCACATAGCTCAACCCCAGCTCATAGCACCATAAAGCTATGCCAGCCCACCACAGCCAGATACCCACCACAGTGGACTGGGCCCCTCCTGCCTGCTAAGAGAGCTGACCTAGTTTCCATGGCAACAGCTCCTTCTGATCCCCAGACCCTGCTCACCTTGAAAGCTGCCTTCCCTGGCCTCTATCCTTGTCCTGCTCCTTCCTGTCCCTGGCCTGACTGCAACTCTCCCGCCAAAGCCTGTAATTAATTTCAGTCGCTGCCAGGCCCCCTTTGAGCCCAAGCAGTGCTCTAGCAGCAGCTTCATCATTAATTAACTTTTTTGAAGTTCAAACGTTCTAATTACCAATGAGCATCCCCATTCCCCTTGATCCCCCCACACACACACACACAGCCCACCTCCCTCTCACATCCCGGTTTCTGCTACCTCTGTCCTTCCTGGAGATGCAAAACCAAGTGCACCTGACAGGCCCATTTACAGATGGGGAAACCCAAGGCCTCTTCTGGGTCTCATAGCTGGGATCTATCTACCCCAGGCCTGCTGGGCTCCTTGGCCAGTGTCCCCTCCCAGTCATGTGTTCTGTCCCTGCAATCCTGCCCTGGCTTCCCTGAGCCCACGGCACATCCCTGATCCAGTACCAGCCTCTCCTGGGCCTGCAGCTCTGGTCCCTGCCTCTCTAGTGGGCCCCATGTGATGCCAGGAGCTGAATTCTCGACTCTTTGAGAAGCCCACATAGAAAGGAAGAAATTAAGTGGGATACAATGGGGAACAGATTTAGCCAGGTATAATGGTACATATCTGTAATGCCAGTACTAGGGAGGCTGAGGCAGGTGGTTCAAGGCCAGCTAGGGCTACATCTTAAACCAAAATTAGCAAAAGTTTTGTAGAGCTAGAGATGCCCCTCAGTTGATAATGTTTCATTCGTGTACACAAAGGCCTGGGTTCCATCCCAAGAACCACATAGTCAACTGTGGTAGCACTAGCAATCCCTGTAGTCCCAGCAGTACTCAGGAGGCAAAGGCAGGAGGCTAAAGAGGTGAAGGTCATTCTTGGTTATACTATGAGTCTAAAGCCAGCTTAGTCTCCATGAGGCCTGGTTTTGGTGGGGAGGGGAGATTTACTTATGCTGCAGAAGTAGCACTCTGTGCACAGCTATGCCTTTATTGTCTTGCCCCCAAACTAATTTGTCCCTTCCAGATTAATCTATGCATGTCTATCTCTTTCTTGCTCTAAAGTCTTCCATGGCTCCCCATCACCCCCTTAACCTGACACCCAAAGACTCTTGGATTCAGATCTCAATGAGTTCAATGGCTGAATCTCCTGCTGGCCCCGGGGCACTCAAAGCCTCGTGCTACCTGCAAGCATACCCACTGTATGCCATTACCTTCCCTCTGAGGCAAACCCCTGCCCACCCTTCAAAACCTCACTCATCCAAACCCCCATTCCCTCACTCATCCACCCCCCATTCCAAAAAGCCTCCACCTTTCGCCCTCCCCAGCTGGTGCCTGGCCTTCCACCCACCCAGTCTAGCACATACAATGTGGCAGTCACTATGGCTGCTTCATGCCAGGCCCTTCGGGGACATGGTCTTAACTGTCACACACAGTCCATCAGAGAGAGACAAGGAAATAGGTCTGGAGGGCCAGTGTGTCCCCAAAGTCCCACTGAAGCTCAGGCTCAGCAACTCCGAGTGCCAACTGCTTCCTTTGTAGCTCAGCTGCCTTGAGCTGCAGGGCACAGCGGCCCTGCAGGCAGCAGAGCAAGACTAGCCCCTGGGCCCCTGAGCTCCTGCTGGCCTCAGGCACAAGGGGAAATCCCAGATGAGACTGCAAGGCTCAGAAGTCAGGCCAGGGTGGCACTGCTGCCCACAGCTCCTGACACATTCCCGCTGGCTCAGGATGAAAGGCCCCAAGCCTATCGGATGTATTGGGCCATGCATGCAGTGAGAGTAGGAGCAGAGGAGTCAGAGCCCCCAGCTTGATGGTCTGATCCAATACCTACTTTCCCACCTTTAGTCATATGCACCAAGGAGCTTAGAGCTCGAGCAGGCTGAGCTCTGGGGAAATGGAAAGAAAGATGGAGACCCCAAGAGGGTAGAAAATGAATTTTGGGTAATAGTACAGGTGGGGTTTGAATGTTGCCTCCATAAGAGAATGGAGTGATCAATAGCTCCCCATTGCTTCTCACAGTTAGAAACAAAGTCCTGGACTGGCATCTAAGGATGTGCAAATGGGGATCCTACCACCCTACCTTCTTTGTCTAGGGATTCTCAGTCCTGTTGGGTGACAGCAGAGCACCCCCTTCAATTTGGAGACAGCATGCAGTCCAAGGCCCCAATGCATGAATAGGTAATGGAAACAGACTTGGCCAAGCACACGAGAGCCACAACAGAAACAATACTCATAGCCCCTTGGCCCCTGGGGATCCCTGAGTCACAACAGTCTTACAAACCCACCAGCCCTGAGCTTCCCCACCTTTCCAAGCACTGCCTGCCATCCTAAACAGCCCCAGAGCGGGTGACAAGCCCCCCTGAGGAGCCTGCAGAACAGATCAATGTACATCAGATCAATGCAGTTTCCTTGGTGGCAAAGCTGGCTTTTCAGCAGGCTCAAGAGACAACACTCAAACACCCTTGTCATCGCTAGCAGGAACCTTCCAACACCTCAGCTCCACCAGAAGCCAGACTTTAAGGGAACCCTACAGAAGCCTGGACCCTTACCAACCCTCACCACTCATCCTCAAGGCCCCAAAGAGACTTAATGAGAACATATAGAGTACCTGCTGTATACCAGGTGGTAGTGAACACCTGCTGTTTGCAAACATCTCCTGCGTGACCAAGAGCATTTGCTAATGAACTTTCTAGCCAAACATCAAGCCAGGAGTGCAGGAGTAGGGTTTGTGACCCTGCAGGATGCGTGTGTTTGGGGCCAGCCTGGGCTATATAGAGCCTATCTTAAACAAACCTGGAATGTCAGCATGTGCAGCAAGGAGCCAAGAGGTCCCTCCCAGTGCACAGAGCCAGCAAAGCAGGGGCAGCAGGAGGAGCCTCTCTGATAGCAGAGCTAGGACTTTTCTGGATTTCAGAAGGGAAAAAGATCCCACCATGTGCTCATGGCTTCCTATGGCCTTGAGTAGACGCTGAAGCTTTACAAGCCCTTTGAGTGCCTCACAGCTTATAGCCTTCCAAGGAGCATGTGGTAGAACATATCTGCCACTACTGTAAGAGAATCACTTACAGTTAGAGGATACCCTGGACTACTGTCTCAAAAACAATGGCAGTAAAGGAATTGGACAACCCACAGAAGCCCAAGCTTGAGATCCAGTATCTGTTATCGCTGAAGTCCTTCACACTGGCAGACAGTACTGCTGCTGCTGCCAACTGACAAATAAGGAAAGTGAGGCAGCCAGCATCATGGCATGTAGCACAATAAAACCTGCACTGCTTCTTGCTGCCTGCAGGTCGTATGTTCTCAACCACACCCTGGCCACACCAGGCTCAGCACCTTAGACCTGATGTTGAGTGTTCAGGGGACTCTGTTTTGTTCTTCATGTCTGGCAGCTTCAGGAAAGAAACTCAAGGCTATGTTTGCCACCCCAACCTTAAAAGACCAAGCTGAATCAATATGGAACTCCATAGCCCAGCACCAAGTCCTAAGAAGACCAGAACATGGGCCAGGATGGATAGGCTCAGGACCTCCAGGGACTACACAGTGCAAAGGCCTCATACATACACACACGTACACACACACATACACACACACACACACACACACACACACACACACACACACCTGCCAGGCCCAGGCAGAAGAGTGACCAGGTAGGGGGGCAGTGTCACTTTCCAAGCAGGTCCTCCAGGGCAGCCTCCTCTCAGAAAGTAGCCAGAGGCCTGCATGGTCACCATGACGACGACCACCTTCCTTCCTGCACTGCTGATGACTGCCTTCTATACTTGGGGGTGGGGGCGCTGGAGAGGGGTACTGGGCTAGGCAGGGGTGGCCAAGTTTGTTTTTATTTTTGTCAAATCTGAAATCTGATCCATTTCCCAGGGTTCTGCTCAGTTGTCTAAATATGTCAAGTGGAGGAAGGGGGCTGGGGCCAAGTCCTCCATGACAGGAAGCAGGCACAAAAGGCAGTCTCTCTTTCAAGTCCCCTCAGTCTTATCTCCAGAATACTGAAGAGTTCATGCCCTGGACCTCAAAGACCCGGTCTACACAGCCAGTTCTGCTTCCCTGAAGTATCTATGGAGCGCCTGCTGTATATCTGATATGCATCAGTGTACAGAGGTAAAGAAAGTTAGTTCAGTTCCTAGAGATTCCCAGAGCGTGGTACCATTGTCAAACCATTCCTGATATGTGGCCATACTGTATTTACCACAAAGACAGTGGCTATCATGTTTGAATGCCTTGTAATTAAGGCTATCCAGTCACTCATTCATTCATTTATTCATCTACCCAACTAATCTTTATGGGCAATAGTCATTCTGGAGAGTTGTTTAACAATGTCTACTAAAGTTGAACACAAACTCAGGCTGGGGCTGGGGGAGACAAGCACTGACATCTAGTAGATAGAGACCAGGGATGCTGACAAACACCTACATTACACAGGACAGTCCCTGTCATAAAGACTCAGTGTGCCCAAACTGTCAACAATGTCAAGGCTGAGAAATTTTGTTGGATATTTCTATGGCAGTATACTTACTACACAGCCAGGAAAAACAATGAGCAACCAATATACACAATAACATAGAGGACTCCCTGTTGAGTGATGACACACAGGGAGATCATCTGAGTGCAGGTCTAGGAAGACTAAAATCAGACAGAAGCACTCAGAATAGTAGCAGGGTGGGGAAATCGCCATAGCAGAGTACCAAGTTGTTTCCAAAGACTGGAGATGGTCTCAAACTGAGTGGTGGTCATAGAAGACAAACTGTAGAGGACTGTCTGGACCCTACGAAGTGTGAGCTCACCTGACTGTGTGTTTTACATCACTAAAAAGCAAAAGCAGAAGCTGAGAGGGGGTGGCACACAACTGCAATCCTAGCACTCAGGAAGGCAAGTTTGCAACTCTATCTCAAAAAAAAAAAAAAAAAAAAAAAAAAAAAGGAAGGGAGAGAGAATATAAAACACAAGCCAAAGTGATTAAGGCCACTGGCTGCTGTTCCAGAGGACCTGGGTTCTGTTCCCAGATCCCACACGGAAGGTCACAGTCATCTGCAACTCCAGTCTCAGGGGATCAAATGCCCTTTCCTGGGTTATGTGGACACCAATCACCCATGTGGTGCACAGACATACATGCAGACAAACACCCAGGTATACAAAATAAAACATAAATAAATCTTTAAAGAAAATCTGGTGGTGGGGGTGGGGTAGGGGATGTGGTTCAGACCGAGTGATCGGAGCATACAGGAAGCCCTGGATTCCATTCCCAGCATATATCCCAGTAATCTGAACAGGGTGAAGACCAGAAGGAAACTCATCATTGGCTATGTAGTGAATTTGAGGCCAGACAGAGCTATATAAAATCCTGACTCAAAAATAAATAAATAAAACACACAAGCAACATGCTGGGTATCCACTGGCTCTGGCCTCCAATTAGACTTTCCCAGTAGCCCCTGCACCCCTGCTCAGTGACTTACCTGCGGTCATAGCTAACAAAAGCCTGAGCTAGGATGGGGTCCCATGCAACCCATCTTCTGATATGTGGTTTTAGATCGCTCTGCCTCACCATTCCCCCCACACCCAGGGTGACAGCACAGCAGATATTACTACACTCACTTTTCAGTTATGGAAAAGAAGGTCTAGGGACCATACAACTGGCCCCAAACAGCCCGGCGGCTGAGCTGGGCAGAAAGCTGCTCCAGGAAGTGGACTCAGCTTGCATGTCCCCAGCGACAGGAAGTGGCCTGAAGGACAGACAGCCAAGCTTTGTTGGTTCTGCTTACAAGTCCTAAGTTCCTTAAAATTATGACAAGAGACAAGTCCACCCCTTCTCTCCCTCTTTACTTCTCTCCCTTCCTGTCCCCCACCCCTCTCAGAGTCCCCACCATATGAGAATTAGTGTATTTATCCAGTCTCTGAGTCCCATATGTCCAGTAAGCTATGGTGTCTGGCACAGACACCCAGAGTGGGGGAGGCAACAGTGAGCAGATAAAGGTGCCAGCCTGAGAGAGAACCTAGGGTGGGTGGCCCACAGGAAAGAGGCTCTGCCCAAGAAGACTTGCCAGACATACCACTTGGACACAGGGGAGGAGAGGGTCAGGAAGTCGCCAGGCCACAGCTGTCCAGGGGCAGACCTGGCCTCAGGAGCCCACCTCAAAGAAACAGAACTCCAGAGTTCGCCATGCCCTTTCAGCAGCCAAATGTGAATGCATCTGCTAAGACAACCCGCTAGCACTGTTGACCAGACTGGGCCACCTCACTCTAGCCCCCCTGTGCTCCTCACAGCAGAACATGACCACCCCATCCTGCAAATTTGGGATTTGCAGGTAAAACTCCCATTGCTTGGAGGCACTCGGGAGGCTGGAGAGGGAGCTGTTGTCCAGCTTCCTTTCGTGAAGGCCCTCTCTTCTCCTTTTTCACATCTACTACTCCTTAGTCAGCATCTATTGCTCATTATTCTTGCAACACTCCTCCACTGCGGCCTCCCAGAGTGAAGGACATTTGATCCCTGATACCAGGTACCCAGTAGAGGGCAGCGATGACACTCCAGTAATCTGTCCTTTACCACATCTGCCCCAAACACACCTGTTCATGTTTACCTGTGTGTTCACACTAAAGCACACAGTGTGCTCATGTGCACACATGCTTGCACGTGCATGCACACACGCACACACACACACACACAATATATATATATATATATATATACATATATATATATATATATATCCACAACCACCTCTCCCTCACTCCCAGCCATCAGCACTGGGCTTGGTCAAGCCCTCTTCTTTGAGAGCACGGGTTCTTCATCTTTTTTGTCTTAAACACATAAATAATAGATTTTATTCTTTTATTTATCCATTCATATTGTGTGGCATGGCATATGTATGGAGGTCAGAGGACAACCTATGGAAATCTATTCTCTCCTTCCACCAATGTGGGTCCTAAGAATTGAACTCGGGTTGTCAGGTTTGGCAGCAAGTAACTTCACAGGTTAAACCATCTCACCAGCCTGGAACAATTTTTAGTGTAAATTTTCTAAGAACTTAGGGGTACAAAGGGAGCTTGTAGGGCTAGAGGGATGGCTCAGTAGTTGAGAGTACTGGCTGCTCTCCTAAAGGACGTCAGTTCAATTCCCAGCACCCACATGGCAGTTCACACCTGTCTGTAACTTCAGTTCCAGGGCTCCTGACACCCTCACACTGACATAAATGCAGGCAAAACACCAATACACATAAAAAATTTTAAAAGAAAGGGAGCCTGTTATACTAAAATAGTTATCAAAATATTAAAAATATACACATATATTGTATGACAGGGTCTTACTCAGTAGGTCAAGTTGGCCTCAGACTATTAAGGGTTTTTGTTTTGTTTTCTGTTTTCTTTTTTGTTTCTGGGACAGGACCTCTCTCTATAGCCCTGGCTGTCCTAGAAGTCTCTACATAGACCTGGCTGGCTTTGAGCCTATAGAGACCCATATGCCTCTGTCTCCTCAGTGCTGGGATTAAAAGCACCCAGCCTCTGGTCTCAAACTTGACATCCTCCTGCCTTGGCCTCCCAAGAACTAGGATTACAGGCATGAGCCACCACACCAAGAAAAAGATGGTGTTTGTTTGTTTGTTTGTTTTGTTTTGTTTTTTATAAGTACATGTTTTGTTACCAACAAAATTAGTAGCAAGGTCCAGCCATGGGTCTGAAATTATGTGACAATCTGTCATCATGAAGGGGATGTGCCTGTTAATCCAAAAGCCCTGCAGTGACCCTGGTGTGACAGAAAACACTCATGACTCTTCCCTCAGATGGCAGGAACAGCTACTGCTTTAAGTGGGTTTGTTTTTACCTTTGTTGTTTAGTAAAAAGAAGTGCTAGCCATGTGTGGTGGTGCACACCTTTAATCCCAGCACTCAGAAAGCAGAAGCAGGAGGATTTCTGTGAGTTCAAGACCAGCCTAGTCAACAAAAGCAAGTTCCAGGACAGCCAGGGCTACACAGAGAAACCCTGACTCAAAAAAATAGAAAGGAAGGAAAGAAGGAAGGAAGAAAGAGAGAGAGAGAAAGGAAGGAAGGAAGGAAGGAAGGAAGGAAGGAAGGAAGGAAGGAAGGAAGGAAGGAAGGAAGGAAGCTAAATTTGAGCTACAGGTCCATGAAACTCAACTTGTCCCCAGAAGCTCTCATGAGCCTCAGCTTAAGACACCTGTCCTAGGAACTCCCCAGACCAGAGGAGTCACCCCAAGTCCCAGTCTGGTCCTCACACTTGCTGGACTCTTATCTTCCAACACTGGGTTCCAGATGCCAGCCCTGGGGTCCTTCCTCTCCTCTCCCTGACCTCACTACTGACAGCCTTCCATGGGATGATCAGATTCCAAAGTTGTTCCAAGACTGTCTCACTTGCAGCCAAGCAAGAGCCCCACCTCCAATTTTGCACCCAAGCTCTCTGTCAGTCCCAAATTCATCATACATGAAAAGGGACATATCGCACTCTCCTCGGTCCACAACACATTCCTGTGCATTTCTACTTTGCCACCAACCTTGGAAGTGGCCCACAGCCCCTGGAGCTTCCTTCCACCCTATCGACCTATCCACAGCCCTCCAAAGCCTCCTTCTACTCTAGCAATTTGTCCACCACCCTCCAGAGCCTCATTCCACCCTAGCAACCTGTCCATTTCTGTTTCTCTGTCTCCTCACCACCCCCTCCTCTGCACAAAACTCCCTTGGAGATATGACCATTTCACCACCAGATCATCCTCCCCACCTACTCCTCACACCCCACATCCCTAAGCAGGCAACTTAGAAGTTTCTGAATGGTCCTCTCCTTCAGCCTTGCCTTCTAGGATGCTTCTTCCACATGTAGCCCTGCAGCTCTTCCAAAACCAAAAGTGTGGATGTCCTATACCACACCATCCCCAGCCTCTGCTTCTCAGCCCTGAATACTTGCTTGGCATTCAAGGTCATGTGTCTTCACCACCATCCACTCTCATCACTGTCCATACAATCTCTACTACTTTACCTTTGCCTGTTAAGTGGCACTCCATCAAAAGCCTTAACACATGTGGGTGAAGGCCTGGAGAAGAAGTATGCATCCATGGAATGTGAAGCTTGAACACAAGAATTCTCTAATTAGCAGAAGGGGAGTATACATTTCATATTGAAGCCCCTGAAAAGGCTTCATGGAAATAACAGTGCCCAATGTAGACTTGTCTTGGCACAGAACAGATAACAGAAGGCATTAAAAATGGGGATGGATGGCCAACGAGCATTTGCCAAATATAAACCAACAGTTAAGTGGAGGGGTTGATGCATGTGTGGACAGGAGGGGGGCCCTCATGGAGGACAGGTAAGAGATGGTTAGCAGACAAATAGATGGTGCACAACTGTGAGTGTCTGTGGGTTGATATGGGGGAGCACATGAATGGATGGAGAGATGGAAGACGGACGGATGGATGGATGGATGGATGGATGGGCTTGTGGTTGGATGGGTGGGTGGACCTGTGGTTAGATGAGTAGGTGAATGGATAGATGATGGGTGGGTGAGTGAGTAGAAGGATGGATAGGTGAATCATTGTAGATGTTAGGTGGATGAATGTCAGAGGGGTAGATGGGTAAGCAGATGGATGGATGATAGAGGGTTCGGTAGGTGAATAGGTAGATAAGTGGATGAGTAATAGGTAGGTAAGTGAATGGGTATATGAATCATGATAGATGGGTAGGTAGATGGTTGATAAATGGGTGGGTAGAGGGATGGATGATAGATGAGTAGGTAGATGGATGGATGGATGGATAGATGAGTGACTAATAGACAGATGATGGACTAAATGGGTAGATGTGTGGACAGAAGACAGATGGACAGGTGGGTTCTTGGAAGGTTCTGGACACATGACACTGAAGGTGTTTGCAGTTCCAGCAGTGAATGAGGTCTGGGTGATACAGGAAACCCTTTTCTCAGGACTCAGCTTCATCCCCCTACCTGCACGAGACTCAGTCTCAGGCTCTTCTAGACCTAGATCACCCTGGTCCTGTCCTTCCCCCAGACCTGGGGTTCCCACCTTCAGCCCCAGTGACTTTGGATGCAGACAGTTCTCTGAATGGGCTGTCCGATGCATGGGAAGAGCTTTGCCTCTAGACATTGTCAAATATCCCCTGGGAACAAAATTAGCATGACAGAAACCTCCAGCTCACAATTGCATACTCAGGAAACTGTCACCCAGGGAAAGGATGACTCAGTCCCAAGATCACCATGCTTGTACCCTACAAAGAACAGACCTGAGCCAGGCCTCATCACCACCAGCAGCTGGCAGTGATCAGGGCAGGTCTAGGAATCTCTCCCACTGTAGCTTCATTCCCAGATGGACTTCTGCCCCAGAGGGACACAGTGCCCAAAGAGGCCATGGTGTCTGCCTGGCAGATCATGAGGATGCAGCAACTTGCAGAAAGATTAGCAGAAAGGCATCTGTCTGATTAAAAAGACTAGTGATTCCTCTCTGAGGGAAACAAACATGTCAAAGTCAGCCTGGAGGCCCCAGGCAGAAATAAAAGAAACTAGAATTCAGTCACTTTTAAGTCCCGGCCAGTGCATGTCATGCTCATAGGTGTCTCCCTTGTCACTCTCACCTCCCACACAGTGTCTTTACCCTAGGCCTCCTTCTGTTGGTCATAGTGAGGCTCTGGTGGGCTCCTAAGCTGGGTCACTGTGGTCTCAGGAGTCCTCTTCCCAGCTGTTCCACCAACTCTGCATCAGAAGGGTTGAGACCAGGGGCTCTGTAGACACTTTGAATGACTTGCTTGGTGCCCATGGGACTTCCGTTCAGAGCCAACAAGTTCCAACTCCCATTGGATGAACAACAGATGCAGCCAAACAATGTCACTGCAGGAACCTTTTGGCCAATTGTGGGCTCTGTCTCTCCCTCAGAACCTCTCTACACACTTGCCATGGCGCACACACACACACACACACACACACACACACACACACACACACACACATATAATAAATTAATACTTAAAAAGAAAAGGGGAAAGAAAGTGTGTCTGTGACCCATCTCTGCTGATCACCTGCCATGTCCCCATCTACCAACCAGTGTTACAAGTACAAGTCCCTGCCTGGCCACACCCTGCTCTCCAGTCCCTGCTTCACTGTCCCAAGCCCACAAATCTCTACTATTCCCTTTACAAGAATCACACTCCTTCAACCATTCTGGAAACTCCTATTCATACAGAAAGACCCAGATGAGAAGATCCCTTCCTGCAATTAAGCTTCACCAATGTCTCAGGAATCCATCACAGGCAACCTCACCCCTGCAGTTCTCATCACACAGAACTCTCCAGCATAGAACCTCAGACAGCCCAGAAGTTCCAGGATATCCCTAGCCTGCCCAAGCTCCTCTAATTGGCTGTTGGGACCCTGGTGACCAGTTGGAGCACCGTCTCTGCTCTGTCCTCCAGTTGCATCTTGGGGGATAGTACTTGACTCTGACTTTTATTTCTGAGAAAAACAACTTTCTCCACGCCAGATGGAGGAAACGGACAATTTCCCGGGCATGTGTTGCTTCTCCCAGCAGTGCCTACCACCGTCTGGACTGTCCCATTAGGCCAGGGTTGGAGGGGGAGGGGACAGCTCCCTTCAGGGAGCCCCTCCTACCCAGAGGGAGCTGAGCCAGGCAGCCTGGACAGAGGGTCCACAATGCTGGGCATTAACTAAGCATCCTATTTATGACATATAATATATAATTATAAGGGGTTCCACCTCCTAACATTCAACAGGTTACCTTGGGTGAACACACTCCCTCCTAGGTCTCCATCTCACCCTATGCCCCCTCCACCAGCTAAAGGACATAGAGTTAACACACTCCCTACACACACACACACACACACACACACACACACACACACATCCTCAGAAGGTGCCAAAGCCACAAGAACAGTAGGGACACAACCATGGAGATGAAATGTTGACCCAACATTACTCTAGCATACACACAGGCCCTGCCCTCTGGGGTCTGGGGAAGCTGGGCTGTGTGGGGCTGGTGGGAGTTCATAGCACTGAAGAAAGGGGAGAGAATAGTATAGACAATAGGGAACCAGAAACAGAGGAGAAGCATAAAGAAGGGGGTGTCTTGGCTTTAGGGAAGAACATAGAGTGATGTCAGGGGGCAGGGCAGTCAATCAGAGTGAATTGCAAACACCTCAAGTCCAGGCCATTACACTATGCTGAGCCCATTGCCGAGACCAGGAGACCCCATAGCTGAGTCAGGAAGACAGAGGGAAGGAGCAGGGAGACAGCAGCATCCTCCTCCAGGCAGCAGTGAAAGACAACAAACTCCATGATCAGGAGCCCCAGGCAGACAGGAGAAAGGAGAGCTTGGAAGGGGATAGCATATCTAGATGTGCTGCTGGAAAAACATACTTGAGCACCTGTCTCTGCCCTAGAGGGAGGGGTGGGGGACAAGGCCAGATGTTATGTGAAGTGTGAGGAATAAGGACCAGCAAAAACCCAGCCCCAGACCCTCTGGGTAGAAAAGGTTCAGGTGTGGTGAGGAGTGGCCTTCCCAGCGGCCCAGAGCATCCCCACATACACACTGAGAGATCCAAGAAGCCTTTATTTGGCAGCCTGAAATCCTGTCTGATATAGCAGAAATGAGAGAAATCCAATCCAGAGACTGGACAAGACCAGGTGACTGAGACAGGGGCAGCAGTGATGGGGGTCTTTTGCAATGCTAGCCTGTCCTTCCCTTGCTACCTTACAGTGTCTCAGCATACATCATACATGTACATACACACACAAGCATACATGCACAAATTCACACACATGCACACACTATGATTTCTCTCATCCCCTGGAGTAGCACACTTCCCTCTTGAATCTCTGAACTCCTGAGCCCATCATCATAGACCAGTGCCCAGCCGCCCAGCTGCTGCAGGCCCTGCTAGCTCTACCAGCTACATCAGGATGTGTATGGTGATACTCAGTGCTTGGCAGCTTGCCCATTGCTGGAACTCTCATTCCATCCCGATGTTCCTGACCAGTTTTTACCATGGCTCTGTCAAGCAGAAGCTCAGCAAAGGAAAGACCCCACCCAAGGACACTCAGCATTGAGACAGGTTCAGGTCTCCATTCACTCAGACACCAAGTTGCAGACACCCTGGCATCACTCTGAGTCACTTGCATCCAACACTAGCTCCAAAGACTGCAACATCCCCATCATAATCCTCTCTCTAGATCCCTGGACCATATTCTAGGATCTATCACTTGTCAGCAGGATCCCCAAGTCCTTTTTCTGGTATGTCTCACAGTCCTCTCTCCTAGAACCACAAAATGACCAGTACTTTGGCCTATGAGACACCTGGCACTGAGTGAACACCCTTGGGCTCATCATTCCCACTTATTCCATGAACGGACACTCCTGACCAGCATAAACCTCCAGCACTGTTTTGTTTTGTTTTGCTTTGCTTTGCTTTGTTTTGTTTTTCCAGGCAGGGTTTCTCTGTATTGCTTTGGAGCCTATCCTGGAACTCGCTCTGTGGACCAGGCTGGCCTCGAAATCACAAGAGATACACCTGCTTCTGCCTCCTGAGTGCTGGAATTATAGGTGTGCGCCACTAACGCCCAGCCAACCTCCAGGGCTGTGGTAGGCCTATCCCATTCCTACCCAGACATGGGCCATCTCAGCCAGGGCAAAAACCAGAACCAGTCACCGGCCACTTCCTCAGCCCCAACAGACAGTGGACTGGAGCTCTGCAAAAATGGCAGCAGAGAAGTCAATGGCTGGCTCCCTTCCAAACCGCTGCCTGCCCTAGCATTCTGCAAGCAGAGAGACAGGGTTCCAGAGGGAATGGACTTGTCCAAGGTTACCCAGTGGCTGGTGGTTGCTGCCTGATCCCAAGCAGAAGAGAGGCCTTCTCAGCCAGTTGGCTTCCCCACCATGCTAGCTCCTGCCACTGTTCTGTATTGGCTGTCACTGGTCCAGGAGCACCCAGGATAGGAAAGGGCTGCAGACTCAAAGATATGCCCTGCTGGCCCCAGCCAGGAGGTTCCTGAGTATGCACACCAAGATCCTGGGGAACTTTGACCTTACCTCACTGCCTGAAGCTGCCAAACAAATTTCTGATCCCCAGACAAAGTGTGGAAAACTGGATTCAGGTAGCAGTAGATAAAGCTGGGGGGGGGGGGGTTTGACAGAAATTGAGGGTTCAGGCCAGCTTTGCCACACACTGGCTGTGTAACCTGGCTGGATAAGTAACTTAACCTCTATGAGCCTCACTATCCTCATCTGTAAAATAGGGTTATGAAGGCACCTGTCTCTAAGGATGGCTAGGACAGTCAAAGACAATGCTGCAGGTAGAGCTTTCCAACTAGTCCATGGAGGTGGACATATGCTGGAGGCCTACAAGGAGCCACCTTTAATCCTCCATCACGGCCCCATTACAGAGATGGAAAAAAATGAGTCTCCCAGATGGGCAATGAACATGAGCATATGCAACCACTTACCCCTAAGAGGGGATTTGAACGCCCAGTTGGGGGTGGGAAGGGGGCTTCCAGATTAGACACAGCTGGGGAGGGGGACAGGTGGCAGATGTCATAGCCAGTTAATGTCTGCCCTGACACTGGCTTGACCATGAGCAGCCAGACTCACAGTGATTCATGTTAATAACAGAGATGGAATCAGATTTTCCCTGGGAACAATGTCCTCTGAAGGTATTGTGTTCCATCTAAGGGCCTGTCGCCTGGCATCTTATTGAATCTCCTGCAGGCAAAGTGTTTACTGAGCCGTGCATGCATGCATGAGAACGCATTCACCCCACAAACCTCAACATGGTGGTAACCACGCCAGCCTTTGTGATGTTCCTTTGTGATGCTCCACTGTTGCGTTCCCCTCACTGGCCTTCAGTATGCCCTATGAAGGGACACCACCACCCTCTTCCACCCACAGGAGGACTGAAACTTGGAGGGGCTATGACACAGGCCATGGTTGCCCAGCAATGAGCAGAAGAGCCAGCTCTAGTCTGGCTCTTCTCAGGTAGCCAGCAACTTCCACAAGCCACATTCCTCTCCTCCATGAGTCAAATGGCACATTCTGTGCATTGAAAAGCTGGAGGCCTCCCAGTTACTAGTGAGTGCCCCAAGCCCAGACCAGGCAGGGAGTGGGCTGATGCTTGGGTGAGCGGCATCCCCACCTACAAGGGTCCCCACAGCCAGGTGGCTCACAGTGAGTCAGGCAGTGACTCAGGCCTTGTTTGCTCTGAGCTGCACAAGAAGCTGAGTCAGGAGCACCATGTTCCAAAGAACCCTGGGCCAGGGCCCCAGGAACAAGGGAGGTAAGCTCAGGCTGTATTATCGGGGGCTAACCCCCATGCTGCCCTGCCTGGGACTGGTAATGAGGGGACAGCTCTTGGTTGCCTAACCTGACATTGCAGGCCCTCATCCTTCAGGCTCACTTTTACTGAGGAGTTGAGCCACCATCTGCAAAGACTGTGCAAGCAAAGGGTCATATTTGGTGGTCACAGTAATCTAGAGATGCTCCAGCATCATGAGCCAAAAGTCAGAAATGACCAACACCCTCTAATGTGCCAGACAGTCCAGATCCTCAAATGCCAACAGCCCAAATCCAAGGAGGGCTCCATTAAGGATGAGCATTAGATTAAGTTCTGCCCTGTTCCCCAACACTGGTGAGGGCTATGTTAAATATCACCCCACCCCAATCTCTCCCACAAGAAGAACTAAGTTAAGTACCACATACCCACTAAGGACCAGTTGAAATACTACCCTAACTTCCTCCAACTGAGGAGGACTAGATTAGGCAATTCCTGACAATGCTCCTACTGATTTCCAGAGAGACATTTCCAACGAGAAGAGCAGGTCCTCAGCGCCAGATAGAAGTCCCCTTTCCAACGAAGGCTGTCTCTGAACACTTGAAGCCTATTCTGAGATCCCCAAAGGCCCTGCCACAGGGTCCCCTGTTGATACAGCAGTCTCCTGGCTCCCACCTACCTGTCTACTAGGAGACTTCAGCCTAAGCTCTGTGATCACAGCCCCAAGTCCCAGGTCCCTGAATCCCAGGCACACATCTCAATTACCAAGTTCACACAGCTGGAACATGAACTTTTTGGAGATTATTAATGTGCCCAACTTTCCCCATAACCAGGCCTT
The DNA here is from genome assembly GCF_943737965.1 of Phodopus roborovskii. Classification (NCBI taxonomy): domain Eukaryota; kingdom Metazoa; phylum Chordata; class Mammalia; order Rodentia; family Cricetidae; genus Phodopus; species Phodopus roborovskii. Next base: position 4,850,166 of record NW_026126459.1, on the reverse strand, counting down.
TAATCCTCCCTGTAAGCTCTTAGACTCCACAAAATCTTCCAGACTAACTGTCTCTGAGCCTGGAACCTCTGACCTCACTCTGCTTTGGCACTGCCCCAGCTGTGATCTGAGAACTGAGTCCCCACATCAATACAGCCACTGTTGCCACTGACAGTAAGACTTCAGGGTTGAGGAGACTTTCTCAAGCAAGAGGAAAAAAGACAAGAAGGAGGGAGGGAGGGAGGGAGGGAGGGAGAAAGGGAGGGAGGGGAAGGGAAGGGAAAATGAAAGAGGTAGAAGGAAGATGGAGGGAGTGGAAGTTAGAAGAGGGGAAAGACAGAGGACGTAGGAAGTGGAGGAGGAAAAACAGGAAATTGAAAGAGGAAGAAGGATGGAAGATGAGGAAAGGGAAAGAGTATTGAAGGAAAAAGCAAGATGGAGGAAGAGAAGGGAAGATGGAGAAAGGATGGAGGGGAAGGAAGAGGGCTGAGAATGAACAGTAGAGAAAGGAAGGAGCAGGGAGAAAAGATGAAGGATGGAGGATTGGAAATGGGAGCATAGAAACTGGTGTGGAGGAAGGGACTAAAGAAACGCATTGTAGAGAGTGGAGACTGGATTAAGAAGGAATGGAGATAAAGGAAAAGGGAAAGATGGAGAAGGGTGGCCAGAGGAGGGATGAAGGGTGAGGAGGATAGAAGAAGGAGGAGAAGGAAGAGGACACAGAAGGACAGAGGGTGTAGGGGGAGGGGATGCGGGTGGATAGCTGGAGGATGGAGGGGGAGGGGATGCGGGTGGATAGCTGGAGGATGGAGGGGATGCGGGTGGATAGCTGGAGGATGGAGGGGAGGGGATGCGGGTGGATAGCTGGAGGGTGGAGGGGGGGGGATGCGGGTGGATAGCTGGAGGATGGAGGGGATGCGGGTGGATAGCTGGAGGATGGAGGGGAGGGGATGCGGGTGGATAGCTGGAGGATGGAGGGGATGCAGATGGATAGCTGGAGGATGGAGGGGAGGGGATGCGAGTGGATAACTGGAGGATGGAGGGGAGGGGATGCGGGTGGATAGCTGGAGGATGGAGGGGATGCGGGTGGATAGCTGGAGGATGGAGGGGAGGGGATGCGGGTGGATAGCTGGAGGGTGGAGGGGAGGGGATGCGGGTGGATAGCTGGAGGATGGAGGGGATGCGGGTGGATAGCTGGAGGATGGAGGGGATGCGGGTGGATAGCTGGAGGATGGAGGGGAGGGGATGTGGGTGGATAGCTGGAGGATGGAGGGGATGCGGGTGGATAGCTGGAGGATGGAGGGGAGGGGATGCGGGTGGATAGCTGGAGGATGGAGGGGAGGGGATGCGGGTGGATAGCTGGAGGATGGAGGGGATGCGGGTGGATAGCTGGAGGATGGAGGGAATGCAGGTGGATAGCTGGAGGATGGAGGGGAAGGAATGCGGGTGGATAGCGGGAGGATGGAGGGAATGCAGGTGGATAGCGGGAGGATGGAGGGGATGCGGGTGGATAGCGGGAGGATGGAGGGGATGCGGGTGGATAGCTGGAGGATGGAGGGGATGCGGGTGGATAGCGGGAGGGGATGCGGGTGGGTGACAGGAAGATGCGTGAAGATAGCAGAAGCCACAGCAGAAGGAGAAGCGCAGCTGAACTTTGTCCCTTTGGCTAAATCTCTCTTTTTAAATTTATTTTTATTATTTTTGTATGTGTGCCATATGTCTTCAGGGGCCTGAAAAGGCCAGAGGAGGGCATCTGATCCCTTAGAGCTCGCCTTAATTAGGGTTTCTATTGCTGTGATTAAACACCATGACCAAAAGCAACTTGGGGAAGAAAGGGTTTGTTTGGCTTACACCTCTCAGGTCACATTCCATCACCGAGAGAAGTCAAGATAGAAAGTCAAGGAAAAACCAGGAGACAAGAACTGCAGAAGAGACCACGGAGGATGCTGGTTACTGTCTTGCTCTCTGTGGCTTATTCAGCCTGCTTTCTTATACAGCTCAGTACCACCGGCTCAGGGATAACATCACCTACTTTGGGCTGGACTGGCTCACATCAACTATTAATCAAGAAAATGCCTATCAGGCATAGTGACGCACACTTTTAATCCCAGAACTTGGGAGGCAGAGGCAGCCTGGTCTACAGCCAGGGCTACACAGAGAAATCCTGCCTCCAAAAAACAGAAAAGAAAAGAAAATGCCCGCACAGACTTGTGTGCAGGCAATCTGAATGGAGGTATTTTCTCAGTTGAGTCCCCTCTTCCCAAATGCTAGTTTGTGTCAAAGGTCTAACCAGAAAGAGCTGGAGTTGCAAGTGGTTGTGAGCTGTCCATGGGTCTTCTGCAAGAGAGCACACACTGTTAACTACTGAGCACCTCTCCAGTCACCACATCTTTTTATCCAGCTCCGCCAAAGGCCCCGTCTCTCCCTCCAAAGCCAGCTCCACTGTGTCCTACTCCAAATGGACTCACAGAGCAGAGGAGACAGGGAGGGTGAAGCCAATGGGCAGAGTGACTGGAACCCCTATTTAAGCAACAAGTCAGCAATGTAGATGGTCAGTTGACTTGGGTGATAGCCTGAGTTCCAGTGCTAGGCACTATCCCTGGCTCCCAAAGCTGGAAGGAGACATCTCACCAGCCCCTCCTCTGCAGATGGAGACACTGGGGCTCAAGAAAAGGGTGGCACAGAGTCATACACACTCATCAGACAGGACATTGGCTAACGCCCAGGTAGGGACCTCTGAATGGCATTTGGGAGAGCATGTGCCATGTCAGCCCAGTCAGCCCTGCCAGAGACTGTCAGAGTCACACTCCCAAACCAAGGTCTTCTGCGGGCCAGAGCCATGGTGACCAGCCTACCAAGAGAAGTGCAGGGAGGTCTGGTGACTTATTCAACATCATACAGCATCCAACATGCTTTCCTGTCACCTGCCATGTGAGATAGTCACCTTGTCCACACCTCTGGCATAGACCACACCCACTGGGGGTGGAGAGGTAACTAAGTCTGAAGAGGGGGCTCGGAGAGCCTCTCTTGCTTGCAGCACCGGGACAGGAGCACATCTGGAGGCATCCTTGGGACCAGGAACCTGCTGGTGTTCATCTGTCTATGTTGTGAGTTATTTCTCCCTGAATAAACATCTATTCAGCCTATCTGTTTTTCCCTATCCTTATTAAACATCAATAGCCATGATGGGCCTCTGACTTTGTCTCCCTGGTCCTCTAGCCTTGTCCTCACCAGTCATGTTGGGATCCACACCAAAGGTTTACCTTCCTTGAAAAGCCCAACACAGAGCTGAGCAGTGGGGGTGCACATCTTTAATCCCAGTACATGGTAGGCAGAGACAGGAGGAGCTCTGTGAGTTCAAAACCAACCTGGTCTACAGAGAGTCCCAGGACAACCAGGGCTACATAGAAGGAGAGAAGAAAGGAGGGAGACAGAGAGGCAGGAAGGGAGGAAGGGAGAGAGGCAGGAAGGGAGGAATGGAAAGAGGGAGGGAGGGAGGGAGGGAGGGAGGGAGGGAGGGAGGGAGGGAGGGAGGGAGGGAGCTCTAACCTCCTGCAGTCACTTCTTTGGCCTGGACACTGTCTGCTAACACTTTGCACACCCCTAAGTTTTGTTTTGTTTTTCAAGACAGGGTTTCTCTGTATAACAGGCCTGACTGTACTAGAACTCAGGGTGTAGACCAGGCTGGCTTTAAACTCAGAAAACCACCTGCCTCTCTCTTACCTGAGTGCTGGATATAAAAGGGTCAGAAGTTTAAGGTCATCCTCAGCTGTGCATCTAACCTTGGCTATATGAGATCTTGCCTCAAAAAAAAAAAAAAATCGGCAACTTGGCATGAGGCTGCATGAAGACCCCCAGGTGATCACAGAGGGCTACCTGAGGAGACAACACTGACAATGTGATTTGAAGGGTATGGTAAAAGATTTGGCCAGGTGAAGACGGAAGGAAAACCATTTTAGACAGAGGGAATGAAGCCCAGAAGCATAGATGAACCCAGGGGGAGCAGAGTGTGGAGGATGCTAGGTCAGGATACCAAGGGACTGGTGGACTAGCTTAAGGCATGTCTCTGAATCCTGGGGGAGTAATGTGAACCTGTGAAGGACCATGATTGCTTGCAAACTGGAAACTTTATCCCCCCCATGCAACAGTGACGAGAGGTGATGTTTCAGAAGCAATAAGGACTCATGGTTTCAGTAACCCAAGCAGATTATTACTGAGGGAACTTGTCCAAAAGCTTCAGCTCAACAAGACCCCAGGTCAGCCTCCAACCTTGACATCTCCCCATATGGTTATGTGCCCACTCACCAAGGCCCAAGAGGCTCACTGTAGCCCTCAGTTCTACTGGCCAGAGGACCATGTGGGCAAGGCAGTGGCCAGGAAGCAGCTCTATCCATCCTTCCTTCCCATGCTGGCCCCTGGGCTGGGCACAAACACACCGGCCTCCAAAGGATATGGGTTACATACCATCTTGATGCACCAGTTCCGGGGGCTCGTGGTCTGGCGCAGACAGAAGAAGGCAACAGGTGCCAGGTCTGGGTGTGGGACGTCAGGGTTAGTCCCATCCAGTGGCTCCTCCAGGCCTGGAGGGGATGGAGGGGGACTCTGGGGCCCCGGCTGCTCAGTGATTCCCGGCTCAGGAGCCTGGGCTGCTGAAGATGAAGGTGGCAAGGTGCTGTCAGCCATGTCAGCGTGGATCGGGGAGTCCTAGGGAGCAGAGAAGGACATGGGGGGGTTGGCTTGGCACCCACTCCAAGCCTACCTCCCCCATGGTGGGTGACACAGCTCAGATAGCCTAGCTACAGGTCCTGAAAGCTACCCCTTGCCCTCACTGTAGCCACGTGAATTAGGAGGAGAGAAACAGCCACTGCACAAAAGTCATCATCACTCAGCAAGATGGTCACTGGGCAAACCTAATCAGAGTGGGTTTCCACAAATGACAACTATAGATAGATAGATAGATAGATAGACAGACAGACAGACAGACAGACAGACAGACAGACAGACAGACAGTCAGATAAAACCTCAGAATGTAAATGATGTCTTTCTCGCTTATTTTCATAGTGCTGAGCTACAGTTCTGGTCGGAGGGTATGACTCGATGATAGAGGGTATTCCCAGTACTGTCTAAATAAATAAATAAATAAATAAAGTCTCGGGCTAAGGAAATAGCTCAGTTAGTAGAGTGCTTGCCTAGCATGCACAAGGTTCTAGGTCCAGTCTCCAGCATCACATAAACCAGGCACTGTGGCACACCTATAACCCTAGCACAGGAGAGGTAGAGGCAGAAGGATCAGAAGTGTGCAACCACACAGGTTGTTTCAGGCCAACCTGGTCTAGAGAACCTGTCTCCAAAAGAGTAATAATGAAATAATAAGTTAAAGAGGGAAGGAGAGATGACTGAGCAGTTAAGAATGCATGCTGCTCAAGCTGGTAAAATGGCTCAGCCGTTAAAGGTTAGGCTCACAACCAAAAATATAAGAATGCAAGCTGTTCTTGCAAGAACCCTTGTTGAGTTCCCAACACCTATGTAAGGCTATTCACAACTGTTTATAATTATAGCTTCAAGGAACCTGACGCCCTCTTCTGAGCTCCTTGGGTACCTGCGCTCACATGCACATACCCACACACAGACACACATACATATGTAGTTTTAAAATAATAGAATAAATCTTTCTAAAATAATACATAAAAGACTAGCGTTATCTATCAAATCATCAAAAGTGAAGTAAAATTTTAGGTGAGTGGGGATGTTATTGTGAACACAGGCTTAGCTGCCAAGGCAATGTGTGACAAAGGAGAAGCTGGGTGCTGTGGAATCAGACACTGAAGAGCAAGGAAGGACTAGCAGCAGCTTCCCTGAGGAGATGACATTTGAGACCTCCAGTGAGCTTCTGGACCAGGAATCTCTCTCTCTCTCTCTCTCTCTCTCTCTCTCTCTCTCTCTCTCTCTCTCTCTCTCTCTCTCTCTCACACACACACACACACACACACACACACACACACACACACACACACTAGGATGAGAACCCAGGGATCTACAAGACCAATCTTTCTGCTTTACAGGTAGAGAAACTGAGGCCCAGAACAGATACACAGCTAGGTAAGAGCAGAGCTGGGCCCCAGTCACATGGCTTCCAGGTACATCTTGCCTCTCTGAAATCCTTAGTGTTTTACCAAGGACCTCAATTTGAAGTGTCTTTGACCAGCCAACCACACACTGGCCCTGACTCTGCTCAAGGACAGCTCTACATGCTCGTCTCATTCTGATGCACTCAGCCACCTCCCAGGGCCTATCATAGGGAAACTGAGGCTCAGAAAGAGGGCAGCTTTTATAGACTCAGGGGTAGATGAAAAGTCAAAATTCTAGTTCCAGCCCTCCAGATCCACTTAGGACAAGGGGCAATGGACACTGGCCTGACTGGCCCCCTTGCTAGGAAGGACAGGCACTCCTAGAGCCCAGCACCCTACAACCTCACCCTAGGGGCTGCACATCCCTGAAGGTTTATCCAAACTTGGAAACATGAGGCGCTCAGAAGGTCTGTGTTCCTAGCTGCTGCTGGCAGCTGCAAGGTTATTGTCTGAGCCACCCTGAGCTGATGGATCCAGACACTCCTCTGCTCCCACAAGCAAGGGACAGGAGCTGGTACTTCCTGCCGCTTCACCCGGCTGGTCAGGGCCGCAGTGTTTCTCCTGAGCTCCCAGTTTTGCTCCCAATTCCAGAAAAACAGCACAAGCCTTACATAAGTGCCTTGGCTGGCCGAGCATCAACCACTCAGGTAGAACAGCAACCCTCCCTCGGTGGCTCCAGGTCTCCCCATCACTGGACCAGCTCTGGAACCCACCACTCCCTCCACCAACTATCGCTCTAGCAAAATGGGACCTCTTGGGTCCCTAGGGCAGTGCAGCTCTTGCAGGCCACATTCATGCTACTCCCTTACTGGAGCATATGCCTTGGCCTCCATATCCCTGATTGTCCTGAGTACCTACTGTGTGAGCAGGCTCTACAGCTATACTAGTGAACTTGCATTAGCCCTCATTCAGCCCACACAACAGCATAAGAAAAGGATGCCTATTCAATTCGCTTCTCTTTCTGGCTTTTCAGTACCCCAGTCACCCTCCAATGTAGTGTACAATTTTTGTTTTTATATCCCTGCGATTTCCGGTCTGTCTTCCCAGCCTTCAATAAGGCTGTAACTGAGAGCACAGATTGTTGTCTGTTACATTTACTGCTGCAACTCCAGCCCCTGGAACACTGAGTGCCTGGAACATACTAGATGCTCAATAAATATTTGTTGACTACATAAATAAAAAGTATTGAAAAGTAAATAAACACGGGGGGAATATGGTGGGAGGAGCCACTTAAGAGCAAAACAGAAAGAATCAAAAGGCACTGCCAGCCACGCTCTGCGGAAAGGACACTCCAGGCAGGAGGAACAGCATGTACAAAGACTAGGAGGCTGAACGTGGCTGAATGCATTTAAGGAACAGAGGAAGGAATGAGGCCAGTGTGGCTAATGGAGCAGGGAAGGGAGTGAAACTGGAGAGCCCCAAAGGATGACTCCAAGTGTAACCGAAGTCACTGGGGGGCTTTAGGCCGGGGACTGTTGTGCCCTGAGCTGCATGTCTAACGGTACACCCTCTGGGGGTAGGAGTTATTCAGGAAGGGTCAGAGGTGGAACACAGAGAGCAAAGAGGGGACACGAGAAGGCTCTGGGTCTTGCATTGCCAGTGGCAGCCTCTCTGCATCATGGAAACTCTCCATGTAACCACACAGAGTGGAGAGCTGCTGGGCTTAGAGGCAACACACAGGAACTTACATCTCTTCTCTCCACTCCACCTCCTACCCCATTTGGTTCTCCAGCCCCTGTTTTGCCACACTAAGTTACCATCCTCCATCCTCATACCTCTCCTAGATCACTGCCTCTCCCCCCTCCCTGACAGTACAGCCTCCACCCCCTGGTCCGCTTCCCACACTCACCTAACCCCCATCCTCAACTTGATCCCCTGCTCCTACCCAGCCAGCTTCCCTGCATCTGCCCAGCCTCCACCTTTTGACTTAATTTCAGCACTCATTCATCCAGCCTCCACCTTTTGACTTGATCTCCAGGGTTCATGCAGCCTCCATTCTTTGACTTGGTCCCCAGCACCCACACAGCCTCTACCCTCTAATTTGCTCCCCAGTGACTGCCTCCACATCCCAAAGCACCTCCTTCTTGATGCTCTATTTGTCTTATCCTGACACTCTTTCTCCCACAATCCTTCCAAGTGATGGTGTGGCAACCACAAGGAGAGCATAGCAGAAGCCCACTGTGTCTGGAACCCCATCTCCACTCCTGGTCCCGCTGGCCTCTTGGAGTCTCAACTTCTCTCTACAAAGCTCAGCCTTTCTCTTCCAGTAGGCCCCTATGAAGAAGCAGTGTGCTGTGGATGGAAGGCACAGTGGAAACCATGAAAAAAAAATCTGAGCATGCATGTGACCATATGTACCATGCATAAGGGCTGCTAACCCCATGTTCCCTCTGCCATCACTGTTACCACCACCATCAACATTGTCATCACAATTACCACCAATAGCATCATTACCATCATCATCACCACCATCACCATCAATATTACCACCTTCAACACTATCATCATCAGCACTAACACTACTACCAATGTCACCATCACCATTACCACAGCAGCAGCAGCATCACAACCATCATCATAACCACCATCACTACCATCACCACTGCCACCACCATCACCATCAGGCAATAATCAAAGGCCCTATCAATCCCAGAATTCCATGAATATTTTCTTCTTGGAGGAAAAGATCAGGACCCAGAGGAGTTCAGCAGTGCCCAATGTCACCTAGCTGACACAGGGCAGTGGTGGAAAAGATGAGTCCCAGCTCAAGTCTGCCCACTTCCAAGACCAAAAACCAAACTATTGCAGCAACAACTTAGTAAATTCCTTAAAAACAGGTTCCCCTCCAGGCTGAGTCAGGAGGCAATGGAGACAAAGCTCCTGGTCCAAATAAGACCTTCAGTGTTGGTGGTGCACACCTTTAGTCCCAGCACTCCAGAGGCAGTGCCAGGCAGATCTTTGTGAGTTCGAAGCCAGCCTGGTCTACAGAGTGAGTTCCAGGACAGGTTCCAAAGCAATATAGAGAAACCCTGTCTCAAGAAAAAAAAAAAAAAAAAAAAAAAAAAGACCTTCAGTCTCCCAAAGCAGTAGGAAGCCTATCTTCCAGAGTATTCGTATTCAGTAAGCACCAAGAGAATCCTTGGAGCCCTTATGTCTCCATAGCTCACAGCCTGGACTGGCAGCCAGGTGTGTGTGTGTGTGTGTGTGTGTGTGTGTGTTTTCAGAGGGGTCAGGTAACCTGTTTGTTCTTCAGACAACAACCACAAAGCAGACAATGCCACTGCTCACACAAGTAATAAAATCATTCAAGGAATATGATGAGAGTCCAGAAATCTCAAAGTCAGGATGTCTTGCTCTCATTAGAACCAGAGAGTCAAACAGTACTGTGATGGAATGAAAACCTTCAGTATAGTGTTTTGGGGCACAGAGCTCAGAATTGCAGCCTGTGTTCAAGTCCCAGCTCTGGCACCAGCCCACCTTGACACATGAAAGCTTGAAGGTGCTATGTGCCTATGAAATGAGGAGATGACTGCTCTGAGGCAGAGCTGCTGCTGGGGTAAGCTGGGGTAGCCGCACCAGGCACAGGGCTTGTGCACAGTGAGACCCCATGCTGTTCTCCCATACTCCACAGTGGCATCAGCCACAGATTTCTACAGTCCTGGGAGTCCGGGGTCCTGGAAACAGTGCTTGGTTTCATAGATTTTCTTGGTGTCCAGATCTTCACAAAGGGGGTGGACTCTGAAAACAAACAGAACCTTCAAAATGGCCTAATCCACTACCACACACATAAACAGCACCAAATACACATACGCACTCACAGTCTCATGCTTACTGTTACACTCGGACACACTCCCATGTGGACACATAATACCCACTGGCAATAGGCATTCACACGTATAACACACAGTCACACACAGGACAAATACACAATATTATACACACCACATATCTTCACATACAACCACAGACATGGATAATATGTAACACAGAGATGCATACAAATACCCCATAAAATAGAGATACATACACACAATCACACACATATGTAACACAGATATTCATTATGTATATCACAATATCACAGACACATACAACATACACATATAATCATACCCAGATACACACACACCATATGATCACACAGACCAGTACACCACACATTCACAGACACATGCTCACATACACACACAGAAATCACAGGCACATCAATTGTGGTGGCACATGCCTTTAGTCCCAGCATTCAGAAGGCAGAAGCAGGAAGATCTCTGAGTTCAAAACCAGTCTGGTCTACAGAGTGAGTTCCAGGACAGCCAGGGATATACAGAGAAACCCTGTCTTGAAACACCAACCAAAAAAAAAGAAAAGAAAGGAAGAAAGAAAGAAACAAATAAAGAGAGGAAGAAGTCATAGACACACATGCTCACTTAGTATCTTACACAGATACATAGTCCTCACAAATACAAACCAGGGCAAACCCTGGATTTGGGAGACTACCAAGAAATCTAGTAAGGCCTTGGGAAGACTGCCTCCCAGAATCTTGCAGGCATCATCTCAGAGCCCCTAGAATCCTGTCTGCTTCCTCTTCCGCATGACAGCCCTGCAGATTCATGATGACAGCCTGCCTACCCCTGAGCCTCATCTGCCCCAGGCCTCTTGTCACCAGCTCCCTCAACCATTCCTCAGATGACAATTTCCAGATCACCTGCCTCCCAGAACCCTTCTTGGTCTAACTTGAGCTTACCCGATGTCCTCTGCAGGGACAGGGCTAGATTGACACTGAGGCAGCAGGGTCGCCTGCTTAATGCTGCAGATGAGGCCTTTGTAATACAGACTGGCTTTTTAGGGCCCAAACACAACCCAGATCCCAGCACCTATGCTTCATGGGGTCCACTGACCCCCTCAGGTCTTCTGAATTGTTGTGCAGTTGCTCAATTGGGAAAGGTTTACCTTTGGCCCCCCAAGTTCATGAACTTACAGCAAATTTTCTTTGGTCTGGCTACCTGAGCCTGCCCACATCCTAAACTCCTATTGGCTCCACCACTAAAATCAACACCTAGCCTTCCCAGCTGCACAGCACACTCAGAGAATTGGCTCAGCAGCTCCTCCTGGGACAACTAACAAGTGTCACAGATAGCATTGTTTGTGGGCACTTGCAGCATGCCAGGCACCTAATCACAACCCAGAGATGCAAACATATTTGGTCTCTTCTACAAAGAGGAAACTGAGGCACGGGGAGAGGAATGTTTATTTCCCAAAGTCAAAGGCTACTTAGTGGAAGAGCTGGGAGGCCCAACTATGAATTATGAGCTAAAACATGGGCCAGATGCCCCTGCTGCACTGAAGCGCCTGCTCACCAAACATTGTTGTGTTTGTTTTCAGTGGCCCTTGGCCTTATGATGACTGTCAGCAAGTAAGGCTGTACCTAAATTCCCGGCTTGAGCACATCTCCCAGCAGGTGCCTCTGCTGATTGCTTTGCTCACTTTGAAAAACTTAAGAATTTTGGGTCTTATTTCAACTAACAACTCAGGGTGCAGGTGGTCCCTGATGGGAGTAAGGTGGGTTCCACAAAAAGGAACACTGGACCGGAATCCCAGAGCCCAGGCAGACCCAGCACCCCTTCCCTACATCCTGTCTCATTTCCACCTGTGAAAAACAGGGAGGATGGTGCCTCTGTCCCTCTCAAAGCAGATAACACATGGAGAGAGATTTGGAAAGTACCTTAATGAAAGGAAAACAGCTTCCCCCTCCAAGGCCCCATACTAGGTACTACAGAGACACTTATAAGTCTGGCAAATTCCCTTTAAGGTAGAAGCATTATTCAAATTGCAAAAAGCAGAGCTTGCCACACTGAGTGGCCTGCCCCTCAGAGCCCCCAATCATCACAGACTTGCTTATTGCTGTCGCGGCTAGGATAAAAGCTTGGGTGGGAGCACTCAGGCTTTAACCCAACCCTTCTTGCTCAGTAGGTCAGGGTGCACAGCAGGGAGGTGGAAGAAGAGCCCAAATATCTGTCTCAGGATGCATCCCCAGCCAAGGCCAGCAGAAGGGGACAGCCGGCCAGGGAGGACCCTGGAGGCAAAGGTCTCTTCTGATTCCAACCCTGAAGAGACACTGGCTCCAAGGCCCTTCACTCTCCAGCACACACTTCTCCTCCCTCTCTCCTGTTCAAGAGCCCCAAGTTGCCAGCTCCTACTTAGAGTGTCCAGTGGCCGTGTGTCCAGCACCCCTGGAGTCCACAACCTGATTCTCACTCACAGAGCACAAAAGAATATGGAGACTTGCAGCTATGTCTCCACATTGTCCTCAGCAAGGAAGTTGATGCCCCCTCGAGGCATGGAAGCCCCTAGAAGGCCCATTTAGCCTGTTCCATTCTCACCTCTGGATCCTAGTGACCAAAATGAGACCTGGCACTCAGTAGGTGCTTAATGAATCAGAAATCCAGGTTTATTTTCTTCTCTTCCAGCTGACAGCTTAGAATGGGGGAAACTCACCCTACATCTTTCAGGTTTGAGGACCCACAGGCCTGCAGACCAGGGATCCACAGATGTTCACACAGGAGCAGGCAGGCACCCACACATCTGTGTAGTCAGCAGCTCCAGCCCAGACCTAACACTCTGGAGGACATCAGGTGAAGGGGGGGACACACTATGCAAGGCACACTCTGGGAACACGTGGGAAGAAACTGTTCTCCAGAAAGGAGAGAGGGAGGAAAGAGATGAAGTGGGGGGAAGAGAGAGGGAGGAGGAGGGAGAATGGATGGAGGATCCAAAGCCAAGAGTCAGAAATGGGCCTTGATTTCCCCTCCTCTGGACCTCCACCCCCAACACAGCATTCACTCTTGGCAGACGGTTTTGAGCACCCAAGATGCAGCCCTGGGGAGTCAAGAGCAAGACACACTGGGTGAGAGACAGCACAGATCGGGGAAACCACACAGACCTTGAAAAAGAGCTCTGAGCTGCTGGGGCGGGAGCGCCTGATGGTGGGGGAAGGGTGGGGCCCAGAGTCTGTCCTGGGAGCTGCCCTTGGGGTGTGGGACGATCAGTGGAATTGGGCAGGTAATGGGGGTTATGGTGAAGGGACTGAGGACAAGAAGGTAGCGGTGGCTAGGTTGTGTGCTCGGGGCAGATATCTGAGTTCAGAAGCACTTGGAGGCCTCGGGGAAGTGCTCCCCAGTCTGAGTGGATGACGGGCAGGCCCTCTAGGGCCAGGTCTAGAGCCAGCTCCAGTGAGTGAGTGAGCGGGAGGTTCCTACAGCAAAACCCCACCCACCTGCCCAAGGTCAAGGGGAGTCAACCTGCGGGGATGAAGACTTCCTGGCGCCCTCTGGCGGCCTTAGAAGATACCCTCTCTGACCGAGGCTTGCAGAAGCTACTGGTACAACATACAGAAGTGTAGGTAGGAGTCAGGCAAGGAGGCTACACAGGAACTCAGGTAATGGGGATGGAGAATTTCAGGCAAGGCAAACAAGGGTCTCCAGGCAGGCTTTCAGCCCCTCCCCCAGGCCTATCTGGCTGCCTGAGGAGCCTCCCGCTGGCTGGCACAGTTCTGAGCAATCGGAATGGATCCTGTAGGGCAAAGTATAACGAGGCCCAAGCCTTCGAAGGTATGGAAGATTCTCCAGTTCGGTGTCAGGCCAGTGTGGTGTCCCAGGATATTCTCTCCCTGTCTCTGCATTCACCCCTAGACTGCTGCTCCAAGCTTGGTTGCAGCTCAGCATCTCCCTATCCCATCCTGAATTCTCACCCACTAACACCCTTTGCCTGGCATCACCATTGCTCAGCCCAGGACTTGGGGCTCAAACAGAAAGTTTGTCCTGAGGGGTGGACGAGAGTTTTGAATAAGTACTTGGAGCTGAATGGGGATGTTAATTCAAAAAGTGATTCCAGCTTCCTGAGTTATAAGGACGAGCAGAAGACAGGCCTGAACTCCCAGCGTCAACCCCCCTCCCCTCCATGCTGGCCCCTGGACCCACACCTTTGTCTGTGAGGCATCAGAGTCTCCAGGCAGTGGCAGAGTCTGCAGCGACAAATCCCCCCAGGAAATGAGACGAAGGACTGGCAGACTGCTCAGGCCAGACTGAGCCCTCCAGCCTAGGACACTGTTCACATGCGATTCAGACCCTGTCACACCATGCAGACACAGACAAGCTTGAGCTCAAGCTCAGTGCTCGTGCTTGCTCTCTGTCTCTCCCTCTCCCTCTCTCCCTTTTCCTGGAACACACACACACATACACACACACACACACACACACACACACACACACACACACACAGCCCAAAACAGACTCCAAAGGCCAGAATATATCTCAGGGGTCGTTCCTTGGACCCCTTCTCATACACACGCTCCGATCTTGATGAGAAAGGACACAGCACAGGAGCTGTTGGCTCTAAGATGGGCCTATCCTGAACCCCCCCTCCCCCAGGAACCATGACCTCCCCCAAAAAAGACCTAACTACCTCCCTGCCAAGGCTTCCTGCCCCTTCACCCCACATACACCACCCAACAGACAATTAAATCCCAATCAACACAAATGCTCATTATATAACCATTTCTCTAGCAGCTGAGGACTCCTCTTGGCCCCTGGAGTGCCCGCTCCAACCCGACCTGACTCCATGAAGCGCGACCTGGGTGGGTGCCTGGGGTACTGGCCAAGGAGGGGCCCTCTGCCACAGGCCTGGAGGAAAGTTAAACCCTGCCTGGGGTTCTTGCACTCAATCCTGCCGCGGTTCTCCCTCCCTAGCTAACACTCCCAGCTCAGCCCTGCCGGACACTGGCACCAGCTCTGATCCAGCTGGTCGCAGAGCCGCAGCAGCAAAGGGACCAGGACAGACAGACATACAGCCCGGGCCCCCGCCAGCAGCCAGACTTGTTGAATAAATTTCTGCAGCGCTGGTTCAACTGGCTTTGGGCTTTAGTATTGGCACCAAGAGAACTTTCGTGGCCTTGGAGAGGGGGCCGGTCAAAGTTCCCTGTCCTTCCTCCCAATGCAGGGCCCCCACCCCCAAGCACAAGATGTGGCGCCCACCTGATGGGCAGGCGCGGGCGGAATGGGGGAATCAGCCCCCAGAAATAACAAATAAATAAATAAATGAGTAAATAAATAAATTAATTAATAAAACGCCTCTATAAAGAAAGAGCCCAACGCGCCAAGAAGCCGACCAGGGGGCTGAATCTTTTCTTCTCCGTCCACCGCCACTGCCTCGCCTACCTTGGCATGGACGCGGCCGGGCAGCTGGGTCGTCCCAGGCAGAGATGCGGGGGTGACGCGTGGCCCCGAAGCAGGCGTGGAGAGGGACCCCGCACCTCGCCGGCTCCACGCCTCGGGTTCCGGGATCAGCTGCGCCCCCGGGGCGAAGGGGGCGGCGCGCGCAGGGTGGCGGGCCCGGGGGCGCGGGCCATGGCGGGCGGGTCGCCGCGGCTCCGGGCGGGCGGCGCGGACGAGCGGCGGACTGCGCGGAGTTGGAGCGCGCGGCGGGCGGCGGGCGCGCGGCGCTCCGGGCCGGGGGCGGGGGCGCGGGGCTGCGGCGGGGCAGGTGCGGGGTGTCGGGCGCGGTGAGACGCGGGGTCGGGCCGCCTGGGTCCCCGGCTTCGGCGCCTCTCGCGCCCCCGGCCCGTGCTCGAGGCGCAAGGGGGCTGCGCGCGGCGGGGGCTGCGGAGAAGCCGGAGCGCCGGGAGGTGCGGGGACGTGCGGCGGCGGCGAGACCGAGCCGCGCCGCGTGCGAGGAAATAGCCGTCCTTATACTGACACCAAATGTCTTCGGGGAAAGCTGCAGGCTTGGGGAGCTGGAGGGGGAGGCGTGCGGGCGACAGACTGAGTGACGGCGGCGGCAAGTGAGCCCCTCCGGAGGGGCCCAAGCCCCGGGGAGTGCTTCCACCTCCTGACCAGTTAGGGTCGCTCCCCTGGGAAGGGTCTTGACCCCTTTGGCACTGGACTGCGTCATGCGTAAAAAACGGGAGACCCTATGAATGAGCAGCCCAGGTGCTCCGTGCTTGTTGGCCTTGCCACACTTCAGATTGTCACTGATTTCCAGTTGGGCGGCTTGCTCCACTGCTTAGTGAGGGGTTCACCAGCTTAGCGATGGAACTCAGCCTCAGAGGTCTCCAAAGGTCCCTCAGAGACACAAGTTCCCACCAAGCTTCATATTTCGGCCCCTCTTCTTCCTGTCCTTCAAGATTGATTCAAAGACCACCAGCAGTGTTGCATGTATGTAATCCCAGCAGAGGCTGGTGGTGGTGACACATGCCTTTAATTCCAGCACTGGGGAGGCAAAGGCAGGTGGATCTCTGTGAGTTCAAGGCCAGCCTAGTCTATAGAACGAGTTCTAGGACAGGCTCCAAAGTTACACAGAGAAACCATGTCTGAAAAAAAAAAAAAAAGACTACCTCCGTTTAGACTTCCCAATGACCTCCACATCCCTCCCCTCCCACAGGAGTGGGGCAGACACAGCCCTCAGCCTTATCATTCTCTGATTCTCTGGGCAGCCTGAGAGGCCAGCCTTGTCCATGAAATGGACACCCAACTTTCTTGTTTTGCATCACCTGCTTCCCAATCCCTCTTAGCAAGTGGCCCCACCTCTCGGCCCCACGGGTTATGGACTATTATTGTTTATTATATATATACATATACATATTATATATACATATATACATCTTAAAGGCATCAAGATCCTGATGAATGCTTGTTTTCTTGACACTGTGGCAGGACACCTCATTTTACTGCCAAGAAAACTGATGCCAAAAATAAATATGAAGCCAGAGGTCCACTCATCTGGAAGCAGTCACCCCCGTGGGTACTCTCCAATCCATACCCACTGTTGACTTGTCTTAGTTAGCTTTCTACTGCTATGATGAAATGCTAACCAACATCAACTTGGGGAGGAAAGTGTTGATTTGGTTTATACATCCATCATGAAGGGAAGGCAGAAACCCGGCAGCAGGAGCTGAAGCAGAGGCCATGGAGGAATGCTGCTTACTGGCTTGTTCCTGGCTGCTTGCTTTGCTTGCTTGCTTATACAACTCAGGACCACCTGCTCCAGGAGTAGTACCACAGTAGGAAATCGTTAATCAAGGCAGTACCCCATAGATAAGTCCAAAGGCCAAATAAAGAGACAGTTTTTCAGTTGGGCTTCCCTCTTCCCACAAACTCTAGTTTGTGTCAAGTTGAAAAAATAAAAAAATAAAATAAAAAAAAAACCCAGTTCCTCATCATCGCCCCATGCAGGATGGGCCACCCTGCTCAGCCCTTCTAACTTCCATGGAGAGTGTGTGCCAGGGTCTCTTCATGAGGCTTAGGCTCCAGGATAGATTCAGTGACTGTCCTGGGGACCAGTTGTTTTGGCAGAGGGGCCTGACTGTGGATGTGAGAGATTTCCTAAAAAGACTCTAATGGAAGGTCCGGTAAATGCACACAAAGCTAAGAGATACCCTGCAGCATGAACTCACCCATCCAGACAGTAGCCCGAGTTGGGTAAGAAGACTTCAGATCATCATGGATTCCCATGGTGGATTACCAAAGGTGGCTATGCAAGACTGAGTCAGGGGAGAGATGGGTGGAGCAGTGGCAAGGGAAAGACACTGAGGCTGGAGTAGGCAGTAAGGGCAAGCATGCCTAGCCCTGGCCAACAGGATGCACAGCTGAAAACACCAAGGCATGGAGAATGAAAACCTTCAGGGTAGGAAGAAAATCCAGCCATTCTCTCCTGACAACACTGTTGTAACATTCCGAAGGTCCCATGGGACTTTGAGAACTCACCAGGTAGTAAGCTTGCAGGTCTAGGCCCTTGGTACAAGCTTCTAAAGGGCTATCCAGCCCTAGATTGTGCTCCCCAGGGTAATGTACACCTTACTTCCTTCCAGACAACTCCTTTGTTTCTCCAGGCACTGCTGATCCTCAATCCACCCAGCCTATCCTACCCCACCCCCAGGACAGTGAGTGGATCCCAGAGACATGGAGGAGTCAAATAGAGACCAGGATGGATGTAGGAGAGAGAGGAGCCATCGACCTACTACAGGCTAGGAGTGCAGTTCCTGTCTCCACAAGAAGCAAGGCTGGGGCGGTGCCTCTCAGAGGCCTCGCTGGCTGTGGGAGCTTCATTTATTCATTATTGCTATTTATATTGTGCCTGGTATTTGCAGAAAGCTGCATCAGCCGCACACACTCATTAGGCCCCACCATGCTCTGGGAACTGAGCCTGCCAAGTCCTGCCAGGAGGTGGGTGAAGTAAATGGCGGCCTGGGGTCCCCAACATATCCACCTGGCAGCCTGCAGGCTCCCCATTGCTTTTGCACAAGCTGCCTCCCAAAGACAAAGCCTGGCTTGCTCAGTACTCTAGTGACACTGGACAGAGCACACACACACACACACACACAGAGTCACCCTATGAGAACTTTCTCACAATTGCAGGAGCCAGACCGTCATCTATTGCTGGGACTGAAGGAAGCTGGGAAGAATTCTGAGCCTAGGATATAAATTAGGTCCTTTCTGGATTTAAAGATCATAAGGGCATGGAAATAGATATTTCGATACCCTCACAATCATGCTGATTTGTCTCTCAGATACTCACAGACCATTTAATCTATCTGCGCCTGACTCTGATGGGAGCCCCTGGCAAGCACTAACACTTTTAATCCTTGCCACAATCTTGTAAAATCCTTGCTTCTATTTTACAGGTGAAGGTCAATTGGCACAGAAAGGTGAAGTGACATGTTGGAGGTTAACTAAATGGTAGAGCTGGGACTCAAATTTGGAGCATCTGTTAACTGGAATTCTAAATTCAAAGCACTCAAAAGCAGACCAGCAAGATGTCTCAGCAGGATAAGGCACTGAATGCCAATTCTGACAACCTGAGTTTGATCCCCAGGACACATATGGGAAGGAAAACCAATTCTCAGTTGTCCTGTGACCTCTACGCACATACTGTGGCACACACATACATTAAATAGACAAATAAAAACATAACAACATTTATATAAATTCAAAAACTCCCATAATCAAGCTTTCTAGGACTCCAAACCAAGAGTGGCTTTGGCAGCTAAAGAAGGGAGATTCCTGACCCAAGGGGTATAGGTGTGAAGAGGAGTGCCCTTATCAGCATTGCTTAGTCCCCATCCCCCTCCCAGTTACCCTCCAAGCAGAGATGTACCCTGACACCTATGAGCTTGGTCCAGACAGGAGCTCTGGGGCTCACTAGCAAGACCCTGAAAGCAGAGCATTACAGGAGGCAGATAGGAAGAAAATCACAGTGGGAACTGAACTTCAACCTTCCCAATGCTCCTACTGGGTTCTGGGTCTAAGCCAGGATGGAGGACATCCTGGAAACGCTGACTACAGGAAACAAGGAGGAGGTTTGGAGCTAAACACTAAGGGAGGGAGGGAGGGAGGGAAGGACTAGCTTTCCATATGAGATGGACAGGGTGAACTGACATCTCATTGGGCCCAGAGAGGCCCTTGAGGCCTCACACTCCACTGTTTAGGGTAGAGGAGTAAATGAAGAGAAGGGAAAGAAGAAATTATAAAATAGAGGGGGAGGTGCCCAAAAAGAACCCCAAAGGGGCCCTGGACTTCAAGGCTCCAGATGACACTTGAGACCATTTATGTAGCTATAGTGTTGTCTCTTCCCACAAGGTCTCAAGAAGATCAGAGAGACACACAAGTATCTGTCTAGTGCGGATTTCTATGAGTCCCTTCCAAACTAATATAGCCAAGAACAACTCTAGGCGGGTCAGTCAGTGCACCCCACCTCTAAATCGGCCAGCCAGCAGAAGCAAAGAGCCAAAGGCAGGGCCCAGAGAGGTTGAGATGTAGTTGGCTCACTGGCGAAGGAGTAGGGATACCTCCTCTGCTCTGGAAGGTATCCACGTGCTTCATTAGTCCACTTAACCTCTCTCTCACAGCCCAGGGTGATGTGGTTGGGAACCTCCACATATGATTGAGAGAGCCTGAGCCCATCAAAATTAAATTAATTGTCCAGGGTCATATGGCTAATGAGCAGCAAAAACTTAATTCTATGCCAGGTTGAACAAGGATGAGCATGTGCAGGCATGGGGAGGGAGTGGTCCTTCTCCTACTTCGTCAGGATGCAAGAAGGAAGGGACAGAGGGCAAGGGGGGGGGGGTCCTGTAAAGGACCTTCGGTCCTGCCAGGTGGGAAACACCTGACATTCAGCCAAACATGACAGTTGTTGGCCTAGAAGCTTGCTGGATAAGGCCTGAAACATCAGTTGGGACACATCTGAAAGGGCTACCTGGCACCCAGCACTGCCTCTGGCAAGGGGGAGAAGAGTGGCAAGGACCTACACCCAGTCAAAAACTCCAGTACTCCCCCAAAACTGCACTTGACAGTTGACAGACTGTTTTCTTTTTGCCTCACACGATCCTAGGCTCCAGCATACAGTAGGCACTCAATATTTGCTGGGTGCTTCTCTTCTATTCTCTTTTAAAGACAGTTTCAAGTAACTCAGGAGACCTCAAACTTACTTTGTAACTGCAAATGACCTTGAACTTAAGGTCCTCCTACCTCAGCCAGCAAAGAGCTGGGATGACAGGCATGGAGACCATGTGGGGTTTCTGCAGTACTGAGGGATTGAACTCAGAGTTTTATGTGCCTAGGCAAATGCTCAGTTCACTGAGCCACATTCCCCAGCCTCTGTTTGCCTTTCTTGAACACAGCCTTGTAGAAGACATTTCCAGACTTATTTACTGATGGAGAAATGGAGATGGAAGGCTGGTAAGACGGCTCAGCTGATTCCTGAGTTCAATTCCTGGAAGCCACATAGTGGGAAGAGAGAACTAGCTCCCACAAGTGGAGGGGGTCACAGCAGACAGAGTGACATCTTGGCCTGGATGGGCTCATTTGAGTAAAGGAAGGTCATCCCCAGTAAGGTAACAGCAGGAGCAAAGTCCTGAAGAGTCAACGACACCATAAGAGAGGAGAGCAGAAAAGGGGCAGGATTGAAGCTTTGGGCTTGCCATCATCTGCTGAGATCACCATGGGAAGACAGAGCAATCCCCATTTTTTTTTCTACCCCTTCATCTGTCTCCTTAGCTCCATCTTTGCCTGCCTTTCTCTCCCTGTCCTGGGACTGCATGTGTAAGTCACACACACAAACGTGCGCGTGGCTCCTCTCTGTTTTCTCTATGGCTCCTGCTGCTTAAAGACAGAATAATAGAACTGGCAACTCTCTCTTTTATCCTGGATGGACAAAGGCTGGCTCCAGTAATCAGACGCCAGGAAGCTGTCTCCAACACCACCATCAAGGAGAGACAGTGCAGCACTGGGTAGGAGTGTGGGTAGGAGCAGGCCCTGGGCTGGCCATTGTCATGGTCTCCAAAATATCAGCCCCAACCCGAGTCCTGAAACTTCTCCCTGACCCTGCACCCCTGCTGGCCAGCTCTGCTGGGCACTGTGGGCACTGTAGGCATGTGGCTTCTCTCAGAAATGGGGGAGGAGGGTCTCTCATCAAAGACGCTTTGTCTTAAGGTTTCAATCTTTTCTATCTTATGTGTACGACTTTGCTTGAATGTACATCTGTGCACCATGTACATGTAGCGCCCACAGAGGCCACAGCAGAGGTCAGAAGAAGGTGTTGGATCCCTCCAGGACAGACAACTGTGAACTGCCATGTGGGTGCTGGAAATTGAACCCATGTCCTCTTGAAGAGCAGCAAGTGCTCTTAACTGCTGAGCCATCTCTCCAGCTCTGATCTCTTGGTAGACAGTAAAGGCCACACTTAAGACTTCCCTTGGCCCTGCTCTGACACAGCCTCAACCAAGCTCTGACCACCAGAGTCTTCCTGGCTCCAGACCCCCACTCTGTCTTGCTGGTCTGCCTCTACCATAATGTTCATACCAGAGCTCAGCCTAGAGTCACCACTTAGAAGAATGAATGAATGAATAAGCAATGATCACAGCAAGGACGGAGTGATGGGTTGATGGGAGATGTCATTCGGGACCAGACCAGCGGTGGGAGGAAAAAACAGTACTCCTTACAATGGGTCTTCATGGAACTAAGCAGGTTTTTATCAGGGGAACTTATACCTTAATGAGTGAGTTAGGAAAAAAAAAGAGGAAAATAGATTAGGGAGTTAGAAACTATAGATGATAAACATCTAATGAATCAGAGGGTGACCAGCCTAAAGGGGAAAACAAAGCAAGAGGACACACAGGGAATGAAGACAGGGTTGTCCCCTTGTGATGTTTTTACCACTGAGGATTCAGGTCGAGCCTCCTGCATGCTAAGCATGTACTCCAACACTGAGCCACACCCCCAGGCTCTTGAGCACTTGTTATCAAGGGCCCCCTACCACAGACAACACTGACCAACTGAGGTATTGGTCCATCCTCCATTCTGAAGCAGAGACTAGGGCTCAAGCTAGCCAGACTTGTCTCACCAACTCCCCATCCACACCCACACCTTCCCTGAGACCTTTCCAGGAATCATAGAGCCACACACAGACATGAGGAGACTGAAGGAAGCCATGCACACCCAAGGGGTGATCTGGGTGGCATCCTACAGAGCAGTTTGCAAGATGTGTTTTGCAAACTCAAGTGACCATCCTCATTCTCAAGTTAGGAAGGTGATCCCTGCTGGAAGGGAAACTGGTTGCTGACTCTGTCTGAAAAGCAGTGTCAATTCTATGTAAGCAGTGGGGAATCAACATGGACCATCCCACACTGAGGCCTCACACCTGATCCAGGTGGCCAGCATGTTCTCACTGCCACCCAGTTACCCATACATGCCCAGGCTAAAGAGGGACTATCACATGGCCCGGACAGATGCAAAGCAAGGAAAAGGCAAAACAAAAACAAAAACAAAAACCTTGACCAATTCACCCAGCAGGAAGGGTAAAGGTATGAAAGCAAGGTCTAAAAGCCAAGTCTATGTCCAGGCCCATATGACCTGGAACCTACCTGTGCCCTGACCCTCTAGAGAAAATTTTGAGCTTGTCCAGTGCTTGACCCAGAACATTCACTTCTAGAACATAGAGCCATACTTCCCAAAGGAGAAGATATGCAAATACCAACAGTCTTTATACTCCTGTCTGTGCATACACGCAGAGATACAAACACAAGTTCACACAAACTGTCACACGTATACCCAAACAGATATGTTCCAATTAAATGCACTTTTGGTGAGACACAAATTCACACAGACACATTCACATGCCTCTCAAGTACACACAGACACATGCATGTTATTATTAAGCTTACATTCACACAGACACAAGCACAAATGTACCCTTCCCCAGCTGCGCTCACGAAGGGAGAATTGTCCACAGTGAGAGGCAGAGGAAAAGGAGGCAGAGAGAAGGAAGTTGGGGAAAACTGAGGAAAGGATGGGGAGGGTTAGAGGCCTGACTGGTGGGGGGGGGGAAGCAAGTTCAGCAGAACAGAGAGGAGAGATTATGGTAGAAGGATGGGAGAGGAAAGAGGGAACGATAAGGCAATAGGAGTCAGCTGGGAGGAGGGAGAGGAGGGAGCTGGAGGGCTCTGTGATTGGAGCCTAACTTTAGCTGCAGAGCAGGGATGACTCACACTTGGGGAGAGCGCTGAGCCGGCTTCAGTTTTCTGTTTATATACCTTCACGAGCTAAATATACAGGCTGAGGGGTTCTTCTGTTCTGGTCCAGCAGTTCCTCCCCTGCCCTCACCCCCTCCCTCCAACACACACACACACACACACACACACACAGCCCCTGCCTCGTGAGGCCACTAACCACATCCCCTCACCCATAGCTCTCCCCTACAGCTGGTAGGAGCTGACCGTGGGGTTTGGCTTCACACTCAGAAATAAACATGGTGCAAACTGCCTCTTTCTAAAGCCAGAAGGTTGGGTGGGAGGATGTAATGCTTGCCCAAGGCCATTCAGCATGAAGTAGATGCTCCATGTCAAAGTCTTCAAGCCTGCCAGACCACAATCTCTCTACAGGAGAAGGGGCAAGGGCCTGGGAAAGTGACTGTTCCCAAGAGCAGGTAGGTGGAGGCTGCACAAGCAGGCACAAGGAATCAATTGGAGTTGGAGATCGGTGATCAGGGATTTTGAAAACATTCCATTCAAAATGCCCACCTTGGGCTCCGAAGTAGCTCCCCCAGAATTATCAGACCCAGGTCTAGTTCCCTGCACCCTGGTTTCCAGGGTGAATTTTCAAGGCCCTCTGCCTGGAACCAGAGAGGCTGCCTATGTGTTGCTGTCCGTGGTGCTGACCCTGCATTGCTCTTGAAGCCTTGAGTGGTGGTCACTTCTGCAATCTTGGACTCAGGGAGAAGACTGTAGTCACAGGAAAGCAAAGAAGTGACAAAGGACAAGAAATGTAAGGAAGCCATAGACTTCCAAGGAGTGGGCTGACAGATGGGACAAGCTGAGACAGATGAGAGTCTGTGTGCCCAGATCCATGAAACTGCTGACACACACAAATGGATGGAGGCTGGAGGGCAGGGTTGGGCAGGCTTGAAGTAACACCCTCAGCCTCAGAGTTGAACAGAAGTGCTTCTAGTACCTGTGTTCTTGTTACCCTCCTCGATAAAAAGCTTGTAAGTTTTCACACTGTCACAGAACAAACAGAACCGTGACTTCCGTTTCCCAGGTGCGCTGTTGTTTCATGTACCCTTGACAGCTCCATGGCATAGCTGACAGGTTCCAAAATTTTATTTTTCTCTGGGAAGTAGAGAAGTGTTAGCCCCTCCCTTTCCATCACAAGCTGCACTCTGGGCCTCGCTCCCTGACCCACACCTGCCCCCCAGTGGCTCCTGCCTCCAGGCCTCTGCATATGTCATTCCCCACAGCATAGGCATCTTCGTTCTCTTTCTTCTTCAAGGCCCAGCTGCTTGAAAGAGGAAAGGCCATAGTCACCTCAGAGCCCCCACAGTTGGCACCAAGATGACCTGGCTTACTCCATTGCTTTCTTTTCCAGGCCTAACTGAGTGTACCCAGCAGGTTCTCAAGTGAGAAAGGCATTGCAAGTGGACCTGGGGGAACTCTATGTATTTAACTAGCAATTTAGGAATTTCTTTTTTTGAGACAGTGTCTCATGTCTCCTAAGCTAGCCTAGAACTCTCTGTGGAGCCAAAGATGCTGTTAGGTTCCTGATCTTCCTGCCTCTATATTACAGATATGTGCCACCATGCCTGTGCTGGTGATCCAATACAGGGCTTCATACATACTAAGCAAGCACCCTGCCAACTAGGCGCACTATATTCATAGCCCAGAAATGTATTGCTTTAAGCCACCTTAAGAAAAATACAAGCCGGGTGGTGGCGGCACATACCTTTAATCCCAGCAGAGACAGGCAGATTTCCATGAGTATGAGGACAAGACTAGTCTACAGAGCAAGTTCCAGGACAGGCTCCAAAGCTACAGAGAAACCCTGTCTCTGGGGGAGGGGGAGGAAAAAGGAAGAAAAATACAATAGGCTCCCCCCGCGTTTTGTCCCATTTTACAGATGAGAACACTGAAACCAAGCAATGGAGAGCTTTGTGCAAGGTCCTCTGTAGAGTGAGTAGGACCTAGTAGGCACCATAAGGCTACCCACAAATGCAGGGAGATCTTTTGAAGAATGAAAAGGAGGAGGAAGAGAAAGAAGAGGAAGAGGCATTAGAAAGGGGTGTGCAACATTCACACCCAGGCCCTTGGGCCAGGTCTGACCAACCCACACACCCAGAAGAGAACCTTTAGGCTCAGCAGGAAAATGGTTCCATCTTTTTTCTTCCACCACCCCACCTGACACAGGATCCTTGCCTCCAAATAATGAACGATTCCTAATTTAATTACATCTTTAATTCATCTGGGTCTCCAAGGAGCTGCAAGCTGCAGTCTGAGGAGTCGCTCAATAGTTCCCAAGAGGGAGGGAGGGTTTCTTCCTCTGTTGGAGGGGGAGGGTGGAGGAGGGTATTGATTCTTCCTCTGTGTATCCCCTGTCCTGCAAGGTGCTGGAGAGAGCCAGGGAGGTAAGAGGCAGCAGTTTTGGAAGGCTTAGCATCTGCTGGGATTGCCTGACCTGTCCTGCCAGGTGCCAGCCGCACCCGCACCCCCGCTGTCAGTCACTGGGCGCTTCCCTCAACCTACTACCACCTACTTCTTATTTACTTGTTTGTTCGTTTGTCTTTTGGTTTGTTTTTGTTTTTCAAGGCAGGGTTTCTCTGTGTAGCTTTGGAACCTGTCCTGGAACTGACTTTGTACACCAGGTTGGCCTTGAACTCACAAAGATCCACCTACCTCTGCTTCCTGAGTACTGGGATTAAAGGTTTGCACCACCATACCAGGCTTTGTTTCATTTTTTGAAAACAGGGCCTCACGTAGCCTAGACTGGCCTTGAACTCTGTGCCCAAGAATAACCTTGAAATTTTAATCTTCATGCCTCCACCTCTGCCGCGCTAAGATTACACATGCGTACCATCACACCCAGGCTATGTGGCCCAAGGATATGACCCAGAACCTCCTGAATGCTAGACAAGTTCTACCAACTGAACTATCAGCTTTTACAAAAGCCCTTACCATCAGCTTTTACAAACAAGGAATCTGAGGCTCAGAGGAAGGACTTGTCTAAGATCACGGGACATGAAAGAGGGAGACCTGGATTTTCCAAATTCTTACCCATGGCTAGAAGCCCCTGAGTACAGGGTCCACCTCAGTGGGGGAGCGTCTGACGACCATGGCGTCTCTGGCAAGGAGTCCAGGACATGTCCAGTCAAAGGACCAGCACCAACAGGGTCTAGGAGGGTTTGCATATATGCAAATTTCACATAACAGAGATCAATGATGAGGGTAGTGATGGTACTAGGTAATGTCTGGGCTTCTAGAATGAATGTTCCAGGGCTTTTTAAAGCACTTTTCACATATGAGCTCATGTCATCCTCATAGCACCCTGCAAGGTGGGTGCTAGTTCTCCCTGCCCACCTTGAAGATGAGGGGCCAAAAGCCCAACAAAGCAAGCCACTTGCTGAAAGGTCTGCCAACCAGAAACAATAGGTCCCCAGAACCCTGCAAAGGGGTGAGGACAACCCAGTTCTAAAGAAGGGAACCTGGACCAGGCATGGTAGCACAAGTCTTTAATCCTAGCACTTGGGAGGCAGAAGTACATACATCTCTGAATTTGAGGCCAGCCTGGTCTACAGAGCAAGTTCCAGGAGAGTCGGGAATAGAGGGATGTCTCTGTGGGTAAGAGCACTAGTTCTTTCAGAGGACCTGGTTTCAATTCCCAACACCAACATGGCAGCTAACAACTCCTGTGACTCCAATTCCATGGGATCCAACACTCTCACACAGACATACACACAGGCAAAACACCAATGCACACAGAAAATAAATAAATAAATAAATAAATAAATAAATAAATAAATAAATAAATAATTTAGAAAGAAAAAGCCAAGAAGGAGGATGATAGGACCTGGCTTGGGAAGCAAGGCACCCCTCAGGGACACAGATGTAGCTGAGCTTGTACTCACACCAGTGTGACTCATGCCTTAACCTCTCCTCTGCATGGAACAGGTACAGTACACCATCTCCACATTGCCAGATTTCCAGACACAGTATCCCAGAATCCAATGAGATATCAGAGAAAGACACAATGCATGGGAATGGCCAGAGTCTGGGTTAGGAATGTCCCCCTAAAGACTGTTCCCAGTGTGGCACTTTTGAGAGGTGACAGGTCTTTCAGAGATGGAATCTAGTAGGAAGTTGTCTATTTGAAGGAGTTCATGGCACTTGCTCGACCATTATTCCCTGTCTGTCTCTTTCACCCAGCCATGAAGTATGTGGTTTTGCTCCATCATATACTCCTGTTATGATGTACTGCCACCACAGAGCCCCTGATCATGGATCAAAGCCTCTAAACTATGAGATAAATGAAACCTTTCTTCTTAAGTTATCATCTTGAGTATTTGTTATAGTAACAGAAAGCTGACTCTGACAGCACAGAAGACCAAAGAGCTCCCTTCTTAAGAGACTACTCATTTAATCGTTGCAGCTACCTCCAAGGCCTGTATCCAGAGAAGAGGATTGGAGCCAGCAGCCAGACACATGACAGTAGAAGAGGTCACTTGTCAGAGAGTAAGGGAGGGGTGGGGTGGAGCAGAAAACACTCTTGGAACCAAAGCAGTGCCACATTCTGCATGCCTCAGGACCAGTGAGTCCTGTCAGGCTATGGAGCCTCAGGCTCATGGGAGTGTCACCCAGGACAGGAGAGGGGCTAGCAGAGGGCCATCAACTGGACAGACAGAAGGTGCCTGCAGGCTCCTATTCCCCAGGTGAGTCTCCCGACACTGAGGAGACAAAGGCAGGTGGATCTCTGAGTTTGAGGCCAGCCTGATCTCTGATCTACAGAGCAAGTTCCAGGATAGACAGGGCTATCAAATTTAAAAAAAAAAAAAAATAAACAAAAAATGTGAAGATGGGGGACTCCAAAGGTAGCACAAAAGGTTAAACATACAGGCCTGACAACACAGCTGAGGGGTGGGAGGCGGCAGGCAGGGTAGAGAACAGACCCACTCCTGACTTAGTAAGATGGAAGAGAGGAGGCAGAAATGGGTGTGCACAACTAGTCCCACTGTAGGGACACAGGAAGACACATCCATGGGGACAGATCACTGGGGGTCAGTGAGAGGTCTGAACTGACCTGAAACCATACGACCTCAGATTCCATGGACTCCACAGCCTCTTGGGGCCCATTTTCCAGGAACGGGGTTAGATGGAGATGTTCAACTACCAGCTCCTGCTGACATCCAGTCAGCATGAGAGTGACCACCTCAAAGTTCCCTCCTGGACTGAGGCTACCAATATACCCAGCTTCAGACCAAACACCTCTCAAAAACAGCACTGAGGGCTGAAGGAGAACAGCTGTATTAAGGTCATCTCCCATAACAAATCACAGCCACACAGTTAAGGCACACTCCCATCTCCCAGTCTGTTCCCCCTGCCCATCTGCCCCTGAGTCTATACCCTAGTTCCTCCCTGGGAGTTGCTATCTTTGTCCACACTGCCCCCTGACCTTCTCAGCCAGCATTTCAAAATGGGACATAATAGGTGTTCAGCATATTTTTTGTAAGCTAAATTCAATCAGCAATGGTGATGGGCACACAGTAGGGCATTGACCAGACACCATTTGGTGAAGAACAACGTATGCAGGAGCCCTGAGGCTCTGCTGTCCTCATGGGGCAGGCAGAACAAGAACACAGGGAAGAAGGGTGGAGTCGATATACAAGGTCTGCACAAAACATCTCTCTCTCTCCCTCTCTCTCTTTCTCTCCCATAATTGCTAGTTTATAATTCATATGCTCAGCTATTTCTAAAGAGGACTTCTTTAAAAGTTAAAATAAAAGGTCAGGAATTGTTTAAGGACCAGGAATGAGCTGGAGGCACTGGGAAATTGAAGGGAATGTATTTCAGGCTGAGTAACAGAGTGGTGTTATACAATCAAGTAATAAGTTACAGTTGTGACAGTGGATAACAGTTCCTAGCTGAGCTTTACAATAGCGGGGGTTGGGGGCTTCTCACCCCCTTCTGCTGATTTTACTAGCTCTCTTCCCTTTCTAAACTTCCTTCTTTTTACTCTTCCTTGGTTTTTCGTTCTATGGTAGATGACTCCCTTTTTTATATCTACGCACCCCTTTGCAAGGGAGGAATATCGTCAAGTTAAATGTCTACAGGATGAGTGCAAATGGGGTTTTGGTCTGAAGAAAGCATTGATGGTCACTCCCACACCACCTCTGGAGTCCCAGGATAGACCACAGCTTCCTGGGTACCATTTCCATGATGGCTCAGCAAGAAGCCAAAGTTCAAGACACTCTGCAAGGCAGGCCTATTTATTCCCAAGTCACAAGTGGGGGAAGTGAGGCAAAGAAGGGAAGGTGGTTTGTGCAGGGCTGCCCATGTCCATATCCCTGGATACCTATCTTAGGGCAGGAGACCAGAAGCCTCGGGTAATGAGCAGGGAGGGGAGGTACTTCCAGGCAGGTCCCAGTTTGTCCTAAAAGGATGTGAAGATGGAAGATGGAGACCAGTCTCCTCTCCCCTAGTTGCTATGACAACAAGGCCTCCATTCCTGGCATTATAGGGTATTTGCATTTTAATAGAGATGTAATTAGAAGGAAAGGCTGGGGCTGGAAGAGCCTAGGTACTCCCCACCCCCTGTGGGATCCAGACTTCCCCAGCCAGAACCCACTGAGGACCAGAATCAACTTATTCTCAAATTGCTACTCTCCAAATCTTTAGTGACCCACAGATCATGTGGACCCTACTTGGGCTGGGGAGGGGGAGGGGTCAGGACATCCCCACTGCTCAGGTGAGAGCACTGAGGCACACAGTAGAGGACAGACTGACCCGGGACCCCACAGTGAGATCACATGCCAGATTCCAGACTCCACCCACTCTGCCTATAGCATCTGAGTGTTCTGTGACCTCTCACAAGCCATGGGGTCTAGCAGGAGTAGGAACCTGCCCATTTCCCCCCAGGAACACTAAGACCCAGGAAAAGAAAACACCCACTGAAGTCACAGAGCAACTTGGTGGCAGAGCCTGGCTTTCAGAGGCCCACCTGTGACCCTACTTGGGTCACTGTCCAATCTCAGATCGCCAAAGAAACTTTGCAAGAACATCTTCCAGCCTCCCCCCAAATTGAAAGATGTTGAAACGGAATCATGGAACTGCGTATGGTGGCATACACCTATAAATCTGGAACTCAGGGATGAGGCAGGAGGATTGCCATGAGTTGGAGACTAATCTAAGTTATATAGTAAGACTCTGTCTCAAAAATAAAATAAAGCAAGAGGGAGGGAGGAGGAGGGTGGAGGAAGGAGCGGTAATTGTGGCCACATGTATCACCCCTGACCTGCCCAGACCTTGACTGGGGTGGCTGACTAGGGTCCTATTGCAGGTGGTGAGTGCCACTTGAAACACAGCTAGGCCTACAGTCATGTACAGCCCTTCATTTGTTGAGCTTGTAACAGTTTCTTTTTTACATTTATTTTAGTGTGTATCCACGTGTATGTGCATGTGAATGCAATGCCCATAAAGACTGATAAAGTATCAGAAGGGGATCAGATCCCCTAAAGTTGATGCTAACACGTTGTGAGCTGTCTTGCCTAAAGCTAGTATTAAAGGCCTGATGTGGATCCTGGGAACTGAATTCAGGTCCTCTAGAAGAGCAGAAGATGCTCTTAACTGCTGAGCCATCTCCCATCCCTGTAACAGCGATCCTAACAGAGTATGAAGATGGATGCCCTGTGGGGACAAAGATTGGGCTCCACCAATGGACTGGGTTTAAGGAGACTATTACAGAACAAAACCGGGGAGAGGTAGGCTCAGTCTCCAGAAAGCCCAAGATTCCTCCTCCCTCCTCTGTCCTGCCTGAGCCCAGATAGTAGGGGCAGAAGCAAGGGTGGAAAGGCTGGAGTTTGGAGCCCCCAGCAGCCCCGGAGAAGGTGAGGACATTGCTCAAAAGCCAGTTCTCAGAGGAGGCCGGAGAAAAAGTTGGCTTGTATGTGAGCTGAATCCCTATGGTAGCCCCACACTCTGGAAACCCAGTCTCCCTTTAATCCAGTCCCCTACCACAGGTCAGATCCCTGAGGAGGCATGATGGCTGTGACAGCATGGGCTGTGAAATATCTTCCAAGAAGGAGGAAAGTCCCAAATGGAGAGTGGAGGGTCTCAGAAGCAGGCAGGGCCAGACTCCCAGCAGTGCTTAGTTGCACACACAGGTTTCCATCTAATCATTGGCCTCATTGCACCAACAAGCCATGTGAGGATCTGAGAGAGAGTCAGGAGGTGGCAAGGAGAAAACAGGAGACCGGGGCATTTGCAGCCAGTGGAAAAGGCAGCTGGAAATTTCATTTGGTTTTCAATTTTAAGGTGGAGAGAGGCCAGGGGCTGAGGGACTGGCAGTTGGAGCCAGAAAAGGAAAGAGATAGAAAAGGGAGACCCGAAGGACATAATCAGAGACACAAAGTCAGAGACAACAGAGATTCTGAGAGACAGGGTCAGAGACAGAGGGTCAGGGACAGCAAGCAGAGACCTCAAGGAGGAAAGTCATAGACATAAAGAGACAGAGTCAGGAAGAGTGAGCAAAGGTGGGAAAGGGTACAGTCAGGAGGGGAAGTGAAAACACGGACATGGAAAGATGTCTGAGGGGAGTGGCAGCAGCACACTGGCCCTCAGAAAACATGAAACCTGTGTGTGTGTGTGTGTGTGTGTGTGTGTGTGTCTCATTCTCTCTCTGTTGCTCTCATTACATGGACATATCAGCATTCAGGGGCAGAGGCCAGAGGAGGATGTTGAATGTCCTCACTGAACCTGGAGCTAGACAGGCACCTGAAGACCCCTGTGACCCTCCTGTCTCTGCCCCTCACAGCACCAGGGTTATGGGTGTGCGTGCTCACACCTGCCTTCTTAGATGAAAGCTATAGAGATTAACTCGGCTCCTTATACTCACCCAGTGAGCACTCTGAGCTATAATCTTCCCAGCCCCGATAATTTTTAAAAATAATAATTTTTTTAAAAATCTAAACAAAGGCAGTGGTTACACACACCTCTTTAATCCCAGCACTCAGGAGGCAGAGACAAACAGATCTCTAAGTTCAAAGTCAGTCTGGTCTACATAGCAAATTCCAGAACAGTCAGGGCTACAGAGAAATGCTATCTCAAAAACAATTTTTTTTTAAAATTAGGGACATGGTGGCTCATGCCTGTAATCCCAGCACTCAGGAGGCAGAGACAGGAGGATCAGAAGTTCAAGGTCATCCTCAGTTATGCATCAGTTTGAGGTCACCCTGAGCTATATAAGATTCTCTCTCAAAAAAAAAAAAATAACCTAAAACACAGTTAAAGACTTTGTACACACACATCTACACATGCACGCACGCACGTGCACACTAGTGCATGACTGCGCTGGCACATACTTGTTCCTGCTCACACATCCATGCAACCTGTTCACATTCACTCATGCTCTGGATTTGTAGCACTGGCCTCTAGCTCTGGCACTGTAGGAAATGCTGTGTGGCTTTCTAGAAAATTCTTCCCTCGGAGGGAAACCAAGGCAAAGCTAATCCCAAAGGAGGACCAGAGGAGTCAGAGATGGTGTTCTAAAGTAGCCAGGACTAGAGGATGGCTGATTATACTGTTTCCTTTATACAGCTACACCCCTTCTCCCCCTTAAGCACATTCCCAGCAGGGACCCAGGAAACAAACCCAGGACCCAGGGGGACCCATGGATAGAAGGACCCTGTCAGCAGCGACCCAGTGCAAAGACTGACTTCCCAAGGCTACACAGCCAGGACAGGAATGAACCAGAGGCCTCAAGACTGAACCCACCAACTCCCACGGAGCCCAGCAGGAGGCAGCTGCCCTTCCTGAACCCAATCTTTCTTTCTTTCTTTTTTAACATATTTATTTCTACTTTACATACATTGCTGTTTTGCCATGGGTACCAGAAAACTGGAGTTATAGACAATTGTGAACTGCCATATGGGTGCTGGGAATTGAGCCCAGGTCCTCTGGAAGAGCAGCCAGTTCTCTTAACCACTGAGCCATCTCTCCAGCCCCCTCGCCCCCAAACCTAATCTTTAAAGGCTCAGGGGAAATGTAGTAGGAGACAAACACCCATGGGTGTCTCTGCCCACAACAGCTGCCCTGTCCATCTGTTCATTCCAGACTGGGAGGATAGAGAAGGCCAGCACAGGTTATGTCTACAATGTTGCTCCCAACAGTTCCAGGCAGTACTCAGTCTCCTTGAAGGTGCACCATTCATTGATCATAGGTGACTACCATATAAGGAAGCTGCTTCTATGTCCTTTTAAACAGATGAAGAAAACAAGATGCTTTTTGCTATGGATTTACCTAGTCACACAGCCCTCTGCAGTCCCTCAGCAGTTGACACCCAATAACTCTTGCACACATTTCTAGAAAGAGACCTAGCCTCTACCCTGGGCAGCCCAGCTTGTTGGCTCTGCCTCAGCTTCCCCATCTAGACAAGACTGGAGAAGATCACCTTGCTATAGCTGGGTCCGCTGCACCACAGGGAGAGACCTCACACATCCATCCACACTAAGATCCCCCCCACCCCTGGCAGTGAAGCAAGTAGACCAAGTGAAGCAAGCTGTCCTGCAGCACCACCTAATGGTCACATACTCAAAATGTGGGCAGCCACACTGGATGCCTCTCCCCTGAGACAGTTCCTACCACAATGAATAGAATTAATGCATGTGAAACACAACAGGAACTTGACCCTTGCTAGTGTTTGTTATAAAGAGTGTCTCCCTTCTGGGTTAGTTAGTAGAGTTTGGATGATGAGTGCTGTCCAGGGACAATCAGCGGATTTTTTGTAGCCCACATTCTACAGCATCAGGAGTGCAAAACCCTTAGTACACATTGGTCCAGTGAGTTCAGATGGCCCTTTTCACTCACCATTTACCAACTGGCTGTTGCTACATGGCTCCCACATGCCAGGTGCTGGTTAGGAGCCTCTGAGAGAGAAATAAACCAGGCAGGGTTTCTCCCAGCTGCAAAAAGAGCCTTTTCTGGGTTTGGAGGTAGAAAGCCTGTCAGGAACGCAAGAGGCCCTGCATATGATCACCAACACAAACAAACAAATTGAAACGGTGAAGAAGAGTCTCAAACTTTTTGTTTAAGCAGCCCTTTTAATTCTTTAAAGTCAGGGCAGGAGAAATGGCCCAGGGGTTAAGAGCACTGGCTGCTCTTCCAATGGACTTGGGTACTGTTCCCAGCACCTAAACTATGCCTCACAGAAGTCTATAACTCCAGTTCCAGGGGATCTGATGCTCACTTCTGGCTTCCACAGGCACAAGGAACATCTATGGTGAACAAGATACCTGCACACAGGCAAAACATCCATACATATTTTTTAAAAATTAAAAACAAAAGCTCAGTACCCCAAGAACATCCATGTGTAATATTTACCTATGTGTGCTTTATTAAAATGTGACCTTTTTTTCAATACTAGGGATTAAATTCAAACATTCTACCACCAAGCTATTAACACATCTTAGCTCTTCAGCAGCCAAAGCTGGCCTAGAACGGTATGTAGCTATGTAAGCGGACCTGAAACTTGTCATTCTCCTGCCTCAGCCTCCCGAGTGCTGGTATTATAAGTGTTGTACCATTATGCCCAGCAGTATTCACTGATTCACTCACTTAATAACCAATTCATTGCTTGGCAACATAAACAGCATTTTGCAGTAAATGTGTTTTTTAAAACAAAGCATGTTATTTGGAAAGCACATTACTTCTTATCTACTTAGTTTTTTGAGACAGGGTCTTGTATGCAATCCCGGTTGGCCTGGAACTCACAATACTCCCAGTTAAGTTTCCCAAGTATTAAGATTACAAGTGGGAGCTAAGGAGATGGCTCAGCAGTTAAATGGACTGGCTGTTCTTCCAGAGGACCCAGGTTTAATTCCCAGCACCCACATGACAGCTAACAACAGTCTGTAACTCCAAGATCTGACACCCTCACACAGACATACAAGCAGGCAAAACACCAATAAACATAAAATAAAAATAAATTAGTTTTTAAAAGATTACAAGTGTGTGACACCTCGCTTCACTAGCAAATGTCTTTAATGTGACTGACTTAGTGGAGACCAGCTAGATTCTCACAGTGCACAGGATTTCTGTGTTGCTTTGAAGTTCATGAAAAACTGTCTAAGCTTGGCAAAGTGGCTTATGTTATAATTCCGGCCCTTGGAAGGCAGAGAGACGAAAATCATGAGTTCAAAATTATCCTCAGCTACACAGTGAATTCAAGGCCACCATAGTCTTACAGTTCCTTTTGTAGAAACTGTTAACTTTTCAATACTTGGCCCGGAACAAAATTGACCAGTGAGACTGGAAGCCGAGGCTGTCAAAGAAGGCATAGCCTCATTCACAAAAGGTCTCTTGGGTAGGAATTAGACAACAAATGTAGCTTCTGTGCTTTGGACACACCTCCAGTTCCTCGGAGGTTAGAAAAACCCATTTCAGGCGGCGCCCTAAAGGGGTACTTCCGCCCGCTGCGGAACCTTGGGTTCTGGCTCCGGTTTCCGCCTAAGAGCGAACACTGCCAGAGCGGAAATGAGGCTTGGCGTGTGGGCGGGGCTCGGCAGCATGTCGGCTGCGTTGCTGCGGCGCGGCCTGGAGCTTCTGGCAGCATCAGAGGGTGAGGATGGCTGGCCCTGGGACGTTGCGCTGTGCAGGAGGCCCCGAGGAAAGTGACTGGGAGGGTGGGAACGGGGTAGTGGACGCCCTTCGACTCGGTCCTTCGCTGCCTTTCCCTACAGCCCCTCGTGCCGCCCGCGGCCAGGCCAAAGCAAGCGGAGCTCCGGTGACGCGGACCCGGAGGGCGAGGGCAAAGGCAAAGGCCTCCCAGGGCCTGAAACTACGGAACTCAGCGAAGGGAAAGGTGCCTAAGTCCGCCCTAGGTGAGTGGGGGAAGAGTCTGCGAGTGCTTCGCAGGGTTAGGGAGCAGCGCCTTCGTGGCGGAGCTCCAAACATTATCCGAGACTCAACAAGGAAAGGGCAAGACTGGAAATGATGGAAGGCTGGGCTCTCAGCTGCGAGTCTTTCCTCTTATCTGCTCTGTAGTTAACAGAATGAGAGAAAGAGTGAAAGCCGGGAGTGGTAACACACCTGTTCTCCCAGCACTTTGGAGGCGGAGGTAGGAGGACCAGAAAGAAGTTCAGTGTCGTCATACCTGGCTGCGGGGTTGAGCTCAAGGCAAGACCTGCCCGTGAAGGTGAATGAAACGCAAGATCCAGGTGCTTATGAACTATATAGTCTTAGTGAGAAGAGAAGCATCAGAAAGTCTCAAAACTAGCATGTAAGTTTTTGCTGAGTGTGTGAGGCTTGTGAAATAAAAGGCTCTACAATGCTCCAAGGGAGAGTCAAAGTAATAAGCCAAATTAAGGCTGAGCACATGAGGAAATGCGAGAGCTGCCAGGTGAAAAAAGAAGGGGGTGGTTCATTATCCAGAAAGGCTTGAGAATTTGCAAGAAAGAAGGCTAACAGGTAAAGGTGTCATGAACAAGAGTCAAGATGGAGTACGCACCAGGGCAAGTGGACTGGCTCAGTGGTTAAGAGTACTTGCTCTTGCAGAGGACCTGGGTTGAGTTCCCAGCAACCCACGTGGTGACTCACATCCACCTGTAACTCCAGGAAATTAGATGTCCTCTTGTAGCTCCGTAGGCACCTTCTCACTTGGGGTACACATGAACACATAAATTCTCTCTTTTTAAGAAATGGCATGTTAACCCAACAGTTTACTTCTCTGGGTGCCAGATGCCCTCCAAAACCCTGAAAAAGTGTTAACTTGACACGCACAGCGACCCTGTGAGGTTAGCAGTTGTGTCACCCGTTTTACAGATACAGAAACAGGCACCTGCCTAGGTGGCACAAGTGGGAACAGGCTGTGTGTCCCCATGGTCTGGCTCTGACCAGGCTCTCTTCCTCCATCACAACAGAGATAACAGGAAGTGAGTTGATGGGCCTTACAAAGTAACTATCTGCAAAGCAGAAACCTTGTTTCTAATAGAACATCTTAGGGTGTGTGGCACAGTAAGGCCTATGGACTTCAGGAGAAGGGGGCATGCAATGGTGAGCTGCTTTCTTGTCTTTGAGTCCTTGGGCCCTGCTGAATAAAAGGTGTTAAGGTACTCGGGTTTTACTCTTTGTTTCTCCCACTTTGGGTTTTGTTGTTGTCTGCTTGTTTGTTTTATTTTGTTTTGGGCATGGTTTGTTTTGACAAGATCTCACTCTGTGGTTCAGACTGGCCTGGAACTCAAAGCAATCTCCTGCGTCAGCAAATTAAATGTTGGGATCACAGGCATGCACCACCACACCCAGCCTTTAAGAATATGTAAAAAAAAAAAAAAAAAAAAGATGAAGTTCAAGAGGAAACACCATGAGCAAAGGTGGAGCTAGAATGCATGTTTGGACACCAGTGGTTTGCAGAGCTCCCGTGTGGAGGTGCCTCACTGCCCAGTTATTGGGATTCCCTTCACTCCTGTCCTAAGTGGGAGCTCCTCAATCAAGACACAGGACTAACCTCCCACCACTGACTCCTGATTTTCTGTGGTGACCAGACCACTGGCTTGTTCATAATGGGTGGGTAAAAATAGCAGGATAAGAGCCCAGTGGTGGTGGCACATGCCTTTAATCCCAGTGTTCTGGGGTCAGAAACAGGTAGATCTCTTGTTAAAGGCCAACCTGGTCTACATAGTCCCTCCCTATTTCAAAACATAAGGCAGGCAATGCTCGCTTCAGCAGCACGTGTACAGAGATTAGCATGGTGGCTCCTGCGCAAGGATGACACACAAATTTGTGAAGCATTCCATTCTTAAAAAGGAAAGGACAGAAAAGCAGCCAGTCTAGAGATAGCTTAAACCAAGGTGGCAGCCACTGAGCTATCTCAGCCTGAATGGTACAGAAGCTCGTGGCTAGTCCCTGCCTCTCACATGCTCACCTCTCCCAGTGATCTTTTTGGTTTTCTATGACAGTGTCTCTGTGTAGCTTTAGAGCCTATCCTGGAACTCACTCGTAGACCAGGCTGGCCTGGAACTCAGAGATCTGCCTATCTCTGCCTCCCAAGCACTGAGACTAAAGGGGTGCATAGCCACAGCCACCCCCTCCCCCATGCCATCCATCCACCCCCATATACTCTTGAGCGTGTTTGCACACATACACACTCTGCTCTTTCAGTGATCTTAATCTCAGCAGCAGCCAAGGTAACCATCATGAGCCAAGCCTCACTTCCGCTCAGGGTCCTGAAGTACATCATTCTGGTTTCAGTGTCTTCATTTTCCTTCCTTCTTTTCTTTCCTTCCTTCCTTCCTTCTTTGCTTCCTTTTTTTCCCTCTCTCCCAAGACAGATTTTCTCTGTACATCAGCCCTGGCTGTCCTGGAACTTGCTTTGTAGACCAGACTGGCCTTAAACTCAGAGATCCACCCAACTCTACCTCCCAAGTGCTGGGATTGGTGTGCTCCACCACCACCCATCTTACACTTCAGGGATTTAGCACTGTTTTCCATCTGTCCCCATATGCCCTTTCTTTAGATGAGTGGTCCTCAACCTGTCAATCGGAATTCCTGGGGGTCAAATTACCCTTTTACAGGGGTCACCTAAGACCAACAGAAAACACAGATATTTACATTACAGTTCATAAAAGTAGCAAAATCACAGTTATGAAGTAGCAACTAAAATAATTTTATGATTGGGGTCATCACAACCTGAAGAACTGTATTAAAGGGTTGCAGCATTAGGTAGCTTGAAAATGCTCCTCTAGATGTTTGACAACTCTTGACTGTCCAGTCTTTTCAGTGAGGCCGTCCTAGGACTTTGTTCACATTGCAACCCTCCACTTCTGGCACTCACCTATTCTGTTCCTGCTCAGTTTTTCTTTGTATGGTGGATAACCCTGGCTAGACTGCATTCAGGAGAACACAGCAGAAGAATCTCTGAAATTGAGGCCAATCTGGTCTGCAGAGTATGCAGAGTGAGACTGCCCACCCCCAAGGAAAAAAATAGATAACCCTCTAAAATGCTCATTATCATACTTCTCACCTGTAGAAATGAGACCAGGAGTCTTGTGTGTGTCCTGCTTCTTACAACACTTACACAGTTGAGCTCAGGGCATACCTATTTTTATTGTTTTATTTTATTGTTGGTGATGGGCTTTTCTTATGTTGTTTTTAAACAGTCTTGTTACATGATGCTTTCTGGTCTGGTACTTACCATGCAGCTGGGAGCAGGCTTTCTGTCTCAGCCTCCCAAGTACTAGACTCACAGGTGTGTGTATACCAACATGCCTGGCTTAAGACATAGCTGTTGCGTAATTGAGTTATGACTAACAGAAAACCATCCAATAGGCAGGGACTTTCAGCAGACCAAGTAGTTTGGCTGAAAAGAGCCCAGACTATTGAAGTAATCTAGGAAAGGTATGGTGGGGCCTTTGACAGGAGGAGCGACCCAGAAGCCTTCTATAGTACGATGAGTCTGAAATGACATGCCCTGCCTATCACCCACAGCTGAGTACCAGAAACGACAGTGTCAAGACCACCTCAAAGCAAATCTGAAGTTTATGACCAGCGTGAGAAGCACCGTGCCAGAGTCTGTGACCCAGCAGGTTTGTCTGGGGGTGCAAGCTATAGGAAGGGACATGGGGTGACAGCTGAGGCTGTTTTTGAGGATCTGTGTGAATCTGTCTCAGCTCTGAATACAGTGTGGAGCTGGTCCAGCCCTACCCTGAGCTATATGATCTGAAGGGTTTCCACCTATGCTTCCAAAAATGGGAGTTCTGTACCCTCACTCCAGAACCTTTCCAGATTCTGCAGCAGAACCAAGGCCGCAAAGCTTGTGATCGGGTAGTGGCCAAGACGAAGAAGAAGAAGGCTGAGGGCACTGTGTTCACTGAAGAAGACTTCCAGAAATTCCAGAGGGAATATTTTGGCAGCTAGGCTTCCTGGAGGAATAGTGGGGACACAAGGGACTAACCTCCCTTGATTGCCATACCTCCGCTGTCTCTGTGCCATGGGTGACCAGCATGTGACAGTGCAATCTAGCCTGGCTCAGGAAGCCTCTAGAGCTGGTATTCCAGGGACACTGGAATAGAACTACAAGCCCTGGGGCAAATTTGCCCTCAAATTGAAATAGACTTGTGTTGATTTGGTTGGAGCCATCCATGCCCTGTCAGAAAAAATTCTGACCTGTGACCTTTGACCAGGACAAGACCCTAGGGCTCTTTGCTGTGAAACGGCCAGGTACGTGGCCCTCTCAAGAACTATATGTCAGCTGTTGGGTTCAAGTAAATGTGGATCTGAGCAAATGTGTGTTCATTTCAAATTGTGTGTGTGCGTGTGCGATGTTGATGTGACTTACATCTCCCATCTTAACGTGGATGCAGGTGCTCCATGTCTGGTCCCCCAGTTTAGACCCCATAGGAGCCATAGGAAGCCTTCAACCAGCAATGCCCTCCTCTCTGGGCATGGCTACTAGCTGCTAGTGTTGCGGCTTCATGAGATTGAATCTGTCTAAAAGAGAAACAGAGCACTGT
Organism: Phodopus roborovskii; assembly: GCF_943737965.1. Classification (NCBI taxonomy): domain Eukaryota; kingdom Metazoa; phylum Chordata; class Mammalia; order Rodentia; family Cricetidae; genus Phodopus; species Phodopus roborovskii. The sequence continues at coordinate 4,809,034 of NW_026126459.1, read as the reverse complement.
AGGTCTAGGAGTGTAGAGTGGAGCTGCCTCAGCCCTCCTGTAGCTTGGGGTCTGCTATGATACCAGTAGAGAGCGAAAAGCCAGCTAGGTACTTATGGTGCATGGGATAGGGGCATAAGTCAGGGTTTCAGGAGTCATCCTAAGCAAACACTGACATTTAAGTCTGTACCCCAGCCAAGGACAGCAGTGAAAGCCATGGTTGTGCCACCTCATGGCAAACTGTACCCTTTCTAGGAAACGCAGTGCCAGACATAGGTGGCAAAGGTCACATGGAATAACACTATGGAAAGAAGGGCACAAACAGCTACTCTCCAGTGGAGAAGAGATGACCTGTCACTGAAACCAGGACACCCTCTAATGGAGCTAGATGGAACCCTAAGGAGAAAACTGATGTCCTTCAAACCACCATCTTCTCCCCAGAGCCTGTCTTTGCATTTTCAGCCCAAGGGTTCATCAAGTCATGGGACTCCTGAACCCGGGCACATCCCAGAGCTTCTAGTAGCAGAAGGGTATTGATGAGCCCCTGTAAGACAGTGGTTGGACTTTGTCCTCAGTAAGAGAACAGGGTCTACTTCCCCCCACTATAGGCATCTCTCCTTTGCCTTTAAACAGTGTTGCATCTTAGCTTGGGGACACAGAACTACCTATAGCAAGTAAAGAGTGGACTCTGCCTGATGGGAAGCATGGCCATTCATCCAGGTCAGAGCAAGCAGGAACAGGAGGGAGGGTGGGTGCTGTGACTATAAGCTAGTGATTGGGAACTCTGGGCCCTCTAAGTGGGCTGTTCAAAGGGAGATGGCTGCTGGTTTTCAAACCCTCCACCCTTTCTTCCAGCTTGCTGGGTTTTACAAATCCAGGTGGCCTTGGGGACTCATTTCCTCCACCTTAAATCAGCCACTTACCAACAATTCAGTACTTACTCTTGTAGAGGGCTCTAAAGCCCCTTCCTGGGGTGCACACACTTTGGTCACATGGTCAAGGATGCCAACAGAGATCCTGTACCTTTCTTGGTATTAAGTCCTTGACCTGCTGCTAAGAATGGAGTTGTAACCATTATCTTTAGCCCTACCAACCAGTGTCCCAATAAGAGGATACCAGTTGTTACATTCAAACCAAAGGAGCCTACTCCAGCTAAGGCTGCAAAGGCTACCAGGAACATTTGGGCCAGTTTAAGTTTGCTGATCTAGTCTACTCTCATCCCTCATGCTTCCTGTGACTCCTGCTGTGGCCTCGGCCATTCACACTGCTGGATAGATCAGGACTGCTATGCACTGATTTTAGGGATTCACAGGGTCAGCCACCAAGACACTAGTCAGAGTGGTCTGACTTGGTTGGGGAGACCTGAGTCCCAGGCCCAACTGGAGCTGATCAGGTTCAGGATAGGTGGGCTGGGGTGCTCTCCCTTTTCATAGTTTCCCCATTCTTAAAGGCCTAGTCAGGAGAGCCAGCAGTCTGCACTGGGGAGATTTCCTCAGCCTCAGCTGGCCTGTCTTTGAAGTCCCCTTTGAGCATTTACTCGACATCCACTATGGCCTGGGGAGGTGCTCAGCACTTGGATCTCACTGCAGACTTACTCTTCCTGGGCTTTTCTTTCTCTAAACCCTACATTCACCACCACACTGGCCAAGATAGTCCAGCTTCTGCCAGCATAAAAAGGGTAAGCCAAAAGGCCTGCCTGCTGCTCCTGCTTCCTTCATCCAAAAGCAAGATACCAAGTAACTGAAAATCAAATAACCAGGACATTTGTGACATCTGTTTAAATAACAGTATAGAATTTAGAATTTATCAGTACAAATACACATGGCCAAGTTCATACCACTCTGAAAAATCTCATGTAGCTGTTGAGTTTAGCTGTTCAGATGGGAGTGGGGAATCGGGGTGGATCTTTAAAGAAGCCTAACATAATGGCCATGGAACAGAAATACAGGGAAAGACTCAAGGTCACAGCTCAAAATAAAAACAAAGCCAGTGTTTTTTATAGCTTTCTCCACTCTTGGCCAAAGACTACATGTGGGTGGGCCCTTAGTGTGAGGCTGGGAGGCCCATGTTTAGGAATTCCAGCTCTCAGCCTAGATCATATCCAAAGGACTACATTCCAACAGCTAGAACTCAGGTGAACCTGTTGGCACTGGGAAGGCTGGTTAGGGAAACCACTAACCCTGAAGGCCTTAATCTGCTTTACAGGTGGATTTACTACCCTGGAGTGCAGGGCATCCCATCTCAGCTTCCTGCCAATTCTTCCCTTCACCACCACCCCAGCAACAGGGTATCTAGGTGTAGTTTTGCTGTCCTCAGATCCACCTGCCTCTGCTTTCCAAGTGCTGGGTTAATTCTTATGTGCAAATTTCCTACCCTGTAGACAGTGTCCACCCATTGCTTAATCACACCAGCCCCTTGACATTACCCAGCTGAACTGCTTCTCAGTCTAGCCCTCAGTAATTGGCTTTTCTGCCCTCAACAGGGCAGAAATCTAATCGGCTTGTGTGCTTAAGTACATACACCACGTTATCGGGTGCCTACATGGCAGGTGTCTGGCACAAAGCCAATTATGAACAGATGGAGTTCAGGTGGTTTCCCTCAGAATAGCTAGCAGGCATTATACCTTTCCTCATTACCTAAACAGCTCAGTCAGCTACACACCTGCCACTCAACAGAAGTCAGAAACACCACAGCAAACCTGCATTGGTACTTCACTACAAAATAATTTATTACAGCAAACACAGCTTCATCACAAGACTATGTACAATCACAAAGCACTACCCTAACTAGGGAACTCTCTTCTTCCCCCTTGCCTTACGGACCTCCTCTATCAAATCTTTTAGATACTGGATCTCTTTGGCAAGAGAATCTGCCTTCTCTTTAAGAGCTTCATTCTTCTTCTCTAGCTCTTTACACTCGCCTGTGAGTGCTTCCTGCTCAGCCCGCTTCTTCTGGCGGTATCTAGTGGCTGCTGTCTTGTTTTGCTCCATTTTTTTTAGCTTCTTATCTAACTTTTCAAATTTTACTTTAGCTGTTAAAGTAACCCCAGGGGGGTCATAAGGTTTGGGTCTTGGTGACCCACAGGGAACACCTGGAGAGGGCAGACTGCTTGGTGATCCCCTGGAGGTGGAGGGGCTATGCTGGGGAGAACCCAGGTAGGACTCAGGGCTCATACAGATGCCACTGTCATTATCTGAGGGGGTGTCTTCATCCTTTACACACTGAGGAATTAGAGTAATATAAGCAGCAGAGTCAGGCTTCCTATCTCCTTCAGAGATATCAACTTCACTGCCTAGCTCTAAACTGAAGGAATGATCTGGAGTGGAAGACAGGACCCCTGGGGAACAGGGAAAAGGTTGCAAGAATGCAAAAGGGGCAACCTGGTCGATTTTTGTTGTACTTTCTGGGAGATGGCCAATTGGGTTCACTGTCATGGGCTCCTTGTTAGTCTCTTGGACTAGAGGGGCAAAAAGATCACATGTGTCATCCAACGTGGCCAAAAGCTCATCTGGCATGGTATCCAGGTCATCCATTCGAAACAGAGCATCAAAGTCAAACTCTTTAAGATCCATTTTCTCCAACATCCAATCTGTCCCGGAGAATGCATCCTCTGCAAAAAAAAAAAAAAAAAAAAAAAAATGAAATCAAGAGTGAATGGCTCTTAACACCAGACCCACATTAAAAGAGCATCCTGGAACAAGTGGCCTACTCACCCTTGCCGGTGTCTGAGGCACTGACCAACCCATCCACAGCCAGCCATTCGGAGGAGCCTGCCTTAGCCTTGTCGCTGGAGAACCCATGAGGTTTGAAGTGCTTGGCCACCTCCAGGTAGTCATCTAAGAGACCTAGGCTTTCTTCAGCCCCCAAACCCGACTGGTCGAAGGGGGACATCAAGTCCCCCGCCAACACTTCGCTGTTCAGGAAGCTCATCTCGGTCATGTTGTAAGGTTTTGCTGGAATCGAGTAATGTGCTTAAATCGAAGGTGTCTTTGTCCGTTACAGCAACGCTGCTGCTGGATTCCGTGAAGAGCCTGCATAAGAATCCAAATGCAAGTCTCATCATCTTCCTATCTAAAATGTAGGATGGCCAAATCCCAGAAGCCTGTGAATGAGGAGCACGTGGACCCAAGGCCATTGTGTAAGCCTCCCCAGCCACCGGCTCAGGTTGCACAAGATGGAGGCTCAGCCTTGCTTCACCGGCCACCCAGAGGAAGCAGCTTGGCGTCGCCTCCTAATACGGCCATGACCGTCGTACCCCGCCCCTGTGACTCACACGCCCGCCCCGCCGCCATCTTGGCCGCGCCACGTTCGCAGTTTTGTCACCGGAACGCTGGCGAGCTCGCAGTTGTTGAGCTACCAGACTACCAAAGGGAAGCAGTAGCGTTGAAGGCAGTGCTTCTCCACTCCACCCTAGCCCTCGCCTGCGAGGGCCGGCGTCGGGGCCACGCAAACAAGGCCGACGCGTCCGGTCGCTCGTAAAGCCGCGTATGGTCAACGCGGCACGGCCGCACCCAGCCCCAGCAAAGCACACGCCCTGCGCAACAGGCCCAGTACTCACGCCATGGCTTAAGCCGGTGGGGGCTGCCGCTGCAGAGCCTGGTGCTGCTGCCGCCGCTGCAAAGGCCAACGCTGCCGCAGGCACTACTGCCTTTAATACGCCATGGTGGCCGCAAACCCTGCGGGAGGGGAAGACAGAGGCAACAGCATACAGGTCCTTATCTATTGGAAAGCAAGCAGAAATGGCGGCGGCACGCCCTGCACACGCCTCTTATATGCTGTGCTAGAGACGCAGCACCCCGCGCATCCTCCCGCCGTGATCACGTGACCCTGCCGCGGTCCCACCCATCTGCGTCCCATCGACGTCCTGGCCCTCCCCAACCTTTCTCCACTACTCGGAGAGTAGCTGTGAAGTTAAGAGATTATTTTGAAGGCCCCAGGAAAGGAGAAATGTACACTGCTTTACAGGTTTACGGTTAACCAAAGTCACGTGTCGCCGCGGAGGGATCTCTCCACGCCGAACTTCCGGTGTTAGCTCACTGGGCGGGGAGAAGCATTTCGCCAAAACTATTGTGGTCAAAGCCTAAACTGCCTGATTATCACGCGAGACGCCGATGGAGCCCGCGTCGAGCTGATTGGCCCAAGCGTGGCGAGTCATGTAAACCTCAAGTCCCTATTGGCTCCGAACGTGAGTCTATAGGCGCTCTAGGGTCTGTCTGTGCGGGAAGGGTGGAGTCACCACAGGTTCTTGCGGCCGAGCTGTCAACCTTCCGGTTCTTGCCAGGGGCGACCCTGCTATCGTGTTTGTCTGTCTTATGCATCACTCCTGCACGCAGCAAACAGTTCCCCAGACTTGACCCTTGCTCTGGAAGCCCTCCTTCCCTGTAGTGTTCTCAGGACCGAAAGGGCAGGTTTCCAACCTGTAGAGGCCCTTCGGAATTACCTGGTCCGAGCCTTCAGCCTCCTGATAAATCCAGGGACCGCCCTTTGAGGGAGGGACAGATCAGGGGCACAAGTTGGACCCTCATTGGGAGGATATTCCGGTTCCTCTAGCCCTACATCTTTCCTCTGAACTCTGTACTGGGAAAAAATGCCTAACCTCAGTTCTAGGCTAAACATTTCCGTTCTGACATCATAGGGGTGCGTGGTGCTGGTTTATATAGCCAGTTGCCTTAAGATCATGTTTTGTTCAACTGACTCGCAAGCCCCAGGGTAGTTCTGAATAACTCCTAAGTCTAATTTTCAGGCATAACCTTTCCAAGAAGTCATCCAGATGTGTGAGCAGCCGCCTGACACGTGATAAGTTATGAAGCCAACCCTCCATAAAGGTGCTGTTTTGTGAGTGCTGAGAGTCCCTCTTCCACACTCCAGCCCCTTGAGTTCCACTTCTGTTGAAGTGACTCATACGATTAGCTCTTCTACTAGGGCTAGCTCAGTCATTTGGGGGCATTTAGCTAAAGTGACATCCACTGAGCCAGTTTGAAGTTGTCTCTAGTACTAAGAAAGAAGTAAAGCAACTGGCACAGGGCCTACCACTTAACTGCTCGATAATTACTTGCAAGCACACAATCTTAGCACTCAAAAGGCCTCCAGGGTACGATAATTCAAGGTCATCCTTGACTACATCATGGTTGAGGCCAACCTGAGATACTTGAGGGGGGGAGAGGGGTAAGTCATTTTGATTGCTATTATTATTAAAACTCAGAACTCTGACCCTGACCTAATTCCCAAGTCCCTACTCCATGATTCATCCTGCTTCCTCAGAGGATGTTTTACTATTGACTGAGACAAAGCCAACCATAAACAACCAGAATTCAGAGCTGGAGAGGTGGCTCCAGCTAAGAGCAGCTAGCTGCTCTTCCAGAGGACCCAGGTTCAGACCCAACACCACATGGTGGCTCACAAACATCCCCAACTCCATTTTCAGGGAATCTGAAGCCCTTTTCTGACCTCTCTAGTCACTAGGCACATGCATGTGCTACACTTGCATACATTCAGGCAAGGCACCCATACACACAAAATAAAATTCTTTTAAAAATTAGAAGAAAAAAGAATTTTAACTCATTAAAAAGCCAGATGGTGGTGGTGCCCCATCTTTAATCCCAGCACTCAGGGAGCAGAGGCAGAGGGAGTTTCAGGACAGCCAAGGCTATAAAGTAAAACACTGTCTCAATAAACAAAATAAAAAATATAACGAGAATGCACAAGCCCTACATAATGGGGTGTTTCTTATCCCCAAAGAAATCTCCAGTGCATATGTAGACATGCAAAAATTGTGTTTTCCTTACATAAAAAGGCACCAAAAGGGTTAACTATGTCTTCCTTTGCTCTAGGAAGGCTCCTGACAAAGTCATGCAAAAGGTTAAGAAACACTAACCCTGATTTGACACTATAGAGGTCACAGGAAAATGTCTGGTGGCTTCTTTTCCCCCATTCTACTACAGAGATGTAATGCAAATGCTTTAAACTGAAAACAGACCTTCACCCATGTAAAGAAAATACTTCATACCACATACACACATCAGTTGTTGGAAAGGAGATTTTTATTTTCTTCTTCCCATGCTGCAGAAGATGCTGTTTTTCCCAGTTGAGTTTCCTCCTTCAAGGAGAAAAAGGAATAAAGTTCTCTGGGCCTCAAAGCTAAGCTGATCCTATATGGACCCAGCCAAGACAAGACACAAAGGTTGGTGACTGATTCCATTCTACCAGCTTAACACACTGGCCACCCTGGAAGGGCAGGGAAGAAGGCAAGTTGTGGACTTGGCCTCAGAGACCAAGAGTTTAAAGACTAGAAGATGATCAAAGTAAAACTTAACACCCATCTCACCCCCAAGTCTGTAGTAAAATACTGAACCTACAATCCTGGTATTTTGGCCATTTGTAAGTCTAAGAGGCTTACAACCTCCCAGCCTGGTGAAAGGGTCAACTCTAGTCCCCATTGCTTCATCATTTACCTTAACCTTGAGCTTTAAGTAAAACAAGCTAGAATTATAGCAGATCCTCTCAGTCCTATCAAGTTGTAATCCTAAGGAAGTATACCTTGGCAGAAGGCTCTGAACACATGGAGCACCCCTGCTCTCAGGGCCCTTGTTCCTGAAGCTGTTTCACCTTAACCACCTGAGCTCTTTGGAGGATTGCAGTGGACTAAAATCATCCAGGGCCACACTGGAGGAGATAATGGGTCTCCAACAGTTTTTCCATCTTTATTTTTTAAAAAAAGTCTCAATTGTTAATATGAAGAAAAATACTGCTATCCTGAATTCTGTTTTTGAGAAAGGGCAACAAAGAACCAAAATAAACCTGGGACTTGCTTGGTATTAGGGTAATGAGTACAGTTTTAGGTATGAAGTTGAGTATGTAGTTTGGGAGCTACTCAAGAGAAAAGCAGAGCAGTGGCACAGCCACTGGCTTTTTCAACAAGTGTTAGAGAGGAGGGACAGATTATTTTCTTCCATCCAAGCATCCCAGAGCATTTGGCCACCTCTCAGCAAAGAGGAAGGCCTACCCAGCTAATCAACAAACCCACAGGACAGAACTGTTCCCACTTCTCCTTGTTCTAAGGACTTCTGAGAGGCTCCTGCTTGTAAGATGGTCAAGTGAAGATTTTGATTTTTGCAAAGCACAGTCCATAGTCAAAGCTGCTCCTAAAGACAGGAGATAAATTCATTCTTTTTCCTAAATTCATAATGATATATGGCTGTGATTACTTGGGACATTTAAAAACTGGAGCATCTTCAAGTTTTAGTGTTTCATTTTGCACTCTCTCCAGTATCTTAAATGGAATCAGTTCAGAGATGAGTTTGGAAAAGTCTTATAATACTTATGACAGGAAATCCAAATCTATCTAAACAAAATCTGGTTTTGCAGCAGGCTACCAACCACCTCCCCCAACAGACACCAGCTAGAACCTTGAACCCCTCAAGACATCCCTTCTATATCTACTCAGTCCAACCTAGACAACACATGTCTTCACCTCCCATCTCATCATTATAAACAGCCAGGAGGTCATGTTTCAGTTAAGGTTCTTGGCTTTATCTCTTTCAAGTTTCTCATACTATCTTACACAAATCAAAAAGAAATTCCTGAAGGAGTCTTTACATATATATGAGAGAAGAGCAAAAAGGCAGAAAAATAGCCTGGTTCAACCACTTAACCTATGGGAGGAGGAGGGGTTAAAAAAAAAAAAAAGGCAGGTATCTATTGCTACCCTAATTTCAAGTGGGTTGCTTCAGGGTCAGTGCTATTTATAATCACTTCATGTCACCCTCATTAAGAAGGGCCAACACAGCTGCAGAATGTGTCACCAGAATCACACTGATGGAGAGGTAGCAAGAGTAGAGAAAACAGAAAGACTTGATGGAAGAACAAAATGCTAGATGAACAAATCAGAACCAGAGTTACAGGTTTTGAACCAGGCTGACTCTTGTCATGAACAGAAGAAAAAGACACACTGACATGACATACTAAACACCTCCCTTCCCCAACGCAGAGGATACAATTACATAGCCATAAATATCAGTCTTAGCAGCAATGTGGGAAGCCCCAACTCTTTCCTGTGTGTCTTATCTATGTATTCTCTTCTTAAGTAGCACCAATCTCCCCAGGAGACAGGCAAGAGACAAGGGTTGACATGTTCACGTCCCCTCTGGCCTGTGAAGGTACCTATACTGCTCAGCAAACACTCTCAGGTCATTGAAGACAGGGTTAGGTAGGAGGTATTGGCCCTGGGTGTATTCTTGCTCTAAGGCAACATTTAAGAAAGGTAGAGCCTGTCAAGAAGAAAACATGGTCACCGGGTTTTACTGGCACTTAGCCACCTAGTATCTTCCCTTGACCTCTACTGCTAAAGCAAGGCCTTCTTCTGTTGGCAATAAAGGAAAGCAGCATCCTTGGAGGTGCTACCTGTGAAGCCCTCAAGCCTTCCCTGTCAGTGACTTTAGTAACGACAGACAGAAATAGACAGTGGGAACACAGAACCCCCTCCCCCTGTGCTCTCACTGACAGCCATAAAGAAGCGCAATGTGCAATAAAATAACTGCACCAGCTACTCTTATATGGGTCAGTGCACCAGCCCCAGGTGAAAAAGTCTTAGCACAGGAATTGCAAGGAGGAGGAGAGGGGAGGGAAAGGGAGCTTGCTTTCCAGGAACCAGAGTCAAAGGCTGATTTGCCAAGGCAGAGACTCTTTGCCAACCTCCCCCCAGGAATCTAAATACTGTCTCATCACTCGGCAGAACGCTGCTTGAAAACATGTAATCAGTTCTTCTGTGACAGACCACAGGCGACATCTTCATTAGGCAAATGTGCTCCAGGGGCTCCAGGTGTGACCAAGAAAGGGAAAGACAGAGAAGATAGAGAATAAGAGGCCAAAGGGCAGAACAGTGCAGAGCAGACAGAAGAGCAAGAAATTTTGGGCAAAAAAACATAACACCCAACAGTTTGAGGCCAACACTCCACCTTCTCTCTGTTCGTTCCAGAAAAACCAGCTTAGAGCAAGGCAGCAATAGGGAGCACAGTATTTGGTAACAAAAATAGGGATGGGTAGGAAAACCAAAGGGATGTCATTCTAATCAGCACGAAGTGAACAATGACCAGCAAACAGGAGGCACCTAGGGACCCTGTGAGGGACTAACCATGTAGCCAAGTGTTTCTAACGGAGACTCTGGGTCTGATCACCCGACGCCCACTCCGGCCTTCACCTGCCCTACGTCTGCAGCAGCACCTCCGGCTCAGACAACGAGGAGTAGAGAGTATATCCCAATTCGTCTATTTCTTGAGGAGTGAGCTCTGCAAATAGGTTCACCTTGGGGTTTAGGGCACTGGGCAAGACTCCAGCCTCCAAGTAGCTGATGAGTCCCCTCAGGGCTTGCAGGAAGCGGTCAGCCAGCATGTCTGGAGACCAGTCAGCCTCCTCCTGGGCCAAGTGGAGTATGACATTGGTTAGCTGACTGGCAGTGAGGTGGCCCAGAGCTGGAGTGGACTTGCATATGGCCTTGAGGATTTTGAGGCACAGAGATCGGCACCCCGAGTCAGCCTGGTCCAAAGCCCGTAAGCGTGCCGTCTCAGCAGGACGCAAGCTCAGCCGCCACATGTTGTCATACTGAGCTAATCGGTGTGGTCTGGCCACCAAGACAGTGTCACCAAGAGTCACTGATGGCAGGAAGTCAATGACAAGATGTTTGTCCCTCTCATACTGCACTTCTAGTGTCAGGGCCTCTGGGGGTGGTGCTGGTCTGATCACATAGTCCAAGAGGGACCCTATGGCTGGCCAGTTGATAGAGCCTGCCACTACCTTCTCAAATGTGTCTGCCACTGTCTTTGGGGAGAGGTAGCCACCTACAACACAGCGGTCCCAATAACTGCTACCACGAGGAAAGTACTCTGGGTTCTCACGACGGACCAGAAAGAATCCAGGGACATTCATGATGGTGTCCTCGCCAGGTATGCACGACCACAGGTTCTGCTCCAGCACAAGGGGGACAATGAGTTGGATGTGGTCAGCTGTCACCACCTGCCAGAACAGAATTAAAAAGGGTTGGTTTTGTTTTCAATTTTTTATTACAGTTGTTTGTATGTACAAGTGCACACATGATGTATCATGGCATGAGGAGGTCAGAGATAACTCATAGGAGTCAGTTCTCTCCTTCCACCATGTAGGATTCAGGGACTGAACTCAGGTCGTCAGGTTTGGTGGCAAGCATCTTTATCTGCTGAGTCATCTCAGTGACCCAACAATTTAAAAAGGTTTTAAATATATGCTACCTACAACATAGGTCCTAACATCTTGCACTTGCCAACAGTAATAGAAACCAATGATTCAATTAGCACATGGGACAAGAATACAATAAAAGATAAGGTTTCTTCTCAGCTACCATGCCTTGGGCTTTTATTTACTTACTTATTATTTTGAGGTGGGGTATCATATAACCCAGGCTGGCCTCAAACTACTAACCTTCTGATCTTTATGCCTCTTAAGTGCTGAAATGACAGGTCTGTGTCCCTATGCCTATTTTATGCAATGAACCCAGGGCATAATACAACTAGGCTATATCAACTGAGTCACATTCCCAACCCCTACAGCTTCATAAAAAGTATTAAGTATAACCTAAAAAAGTGAGAAAGGATGGAGCAAAGAAATAGATATTGCTGTGGAACAGCATTTACAAGCAAGGGACTTTCCAGTTGAGCCTCAGACACAAAGACTTTCTTTTCTTTTTGTTATAAAGATTTATTTATTATATATGCAGTGTTCTGCCTGCATGTATGCCTGCAGGGTACCAGATCTCATTACAGATGGTTGTGAGCCATCATGTGGTTGCAGGGAATTGAACACAGGATCTGTGGAAGAGCAGTCTGTGCTCTTAACCACTGAGCCATCTGTCCAGCCCCACCACAATGACTTTCTTGAACAACCATAATACTGAGAAGTGTCTTCTGTGCCCAGCCCCACCCTTCATAAGGACTGTGTTACCTGCAGATCATCATAGAGGCTGCCACTCAAGTACATGTCCCGAAGTGGCATATCAGGCAGCTTGGCCCGCAGGAAGCTCCGGAGTTCTGCACATATGTCCACTGCAGCTTGCTTGGCCCGAGCCTGCTCTCCAGCAGGGATGGCTGCCCGGTTCCGGTAGTAAGAAAGAAGTTTCTCCTGCAGGGACATGCGGAGTCGTGATTTCTTCAAGTCTACCTGGCCCCTCCTGGCCAATGGTTTGGGCCGGGGTTGGCAGAATGTATCTGCCAAGGCAAGAGAGAGAGGCATGTGAGCTCTGCCCAAGCTTGCTTAGTCCACAGAAGTCCTAGTCCCAGGAAGGAAAAGGACTTGGCACAAAGGGCAAGTTGAATGACATTCCGTGCCGAGAAGTGTCTCCCTCCCCACAGTAACTCTAAGTCCAGAAACAACCCAGAAAGTCCAAGGAGTTTCTCACCTGTGTCAAAGGCAGATGAGTCTGTGGGAAGAGTCTGCAAAGACCGGCTCAGGCCTGTCTTCATGTCCTTGTTCAACAGTCGAGGGGAGCCCATCCAGTTTGGCTCTTCCCAGCTCCTCTTCCCAGAATGGCTCAGGCGGGTGGGGCTGGTAGGGGCACTGATTGCCCGATCATACATCTGCAATACCAGAAAGGACCCAAGACATATACTAGCCCTCCTCCTTCTGTCTCTTTCCTGACACTCCTCACCCCCCCAAACTCTCTGCCCTATTAAGTTCAACAAGTTTTTTGTTGTTTTAGCTGATGGTGGTACTAAGGATGGAACCCAGGTCCTTGTGCATGCTGGATAAACACTCTACCAGTGAATTATATCCCCAGACAATTTTTCCCCACTTCACTACAATTCAATTTTACTTAAATCAGGATTGTCTAACAAAATTACTGTTAGCCATTATGATCTGAATTCTGGTGTATGTATTAAATTATGGTATACATGCCAGGTGGTGGTGGTGCTCACCTTTAATTCCAGCAGTTGGGAGGCAGAGGCAGGCAGATCTCTGAGTTCAAAGCCAGCCTGTTCTACAGAGTGAATAGAGGACAGCCAAGGCTACCCTACACAGAGAAACCATCTCAAAAACAAAACAAATAAATAAATAATAAACAGACCACCTTTTTTTTCCCTAAAATAGGATTTCCTTGTTCAGGGTCAAACCACCATTTGTTATTCAATCCTGGCCATTCAATACCACGAATGGTACAATCCAAAGACAGGCATCCCACTTTCTCCTCAGCCAAAGCGTTTTTAAAAATAATTTTGTTTTAATCTAAACTATGGAATATTCTGATCCATGCAGAAAAGCTCAGGAAATATTAAATGCTACAAGATCCACAATGTTAAAACCCACAAAAAACTGTTAGTATGTATTGTATTTCTTTCTGGAGATATTTACACCATCAAGATTAGACAATCCTTTCCTAGATCTGACATATTTATATTGTACAGCATGTGTACATTGTACAGGATTATTTTCAGGAGTCAATTCTTTCCTTCTACCATGTGGGTCCCCAAGATCAAACTCTGGTTTTCTGGCTTAGAGCAAGCACCTTTACCTAGAGAGGCTAGACTCTACAGACTCTTGAAACCATGTTTTCCCTTTTTAATCATTTCTTCCAATCACCAAAGATGTTTTAGTATTTTCTGACTATACAACATTTTCCTTAAGCATAGTCCACGTGAAAGGGCTGGGAATGTCGTTCAGCAGCAGAGTGCTTACCTAACACTGGTTTATTCAGTCCACAAGTAGTTACCAGCTGTTCCTCAGTATCACCAGAGGTTTAGTCCCAGGACACTCCAAGCATACCAAAATCCTTAGATGTCTCAGGTCCCTACATGATATGGAACTGTAGCTAAGTATAGTGATCCATGCCTAAACTCTCAGTGGTTGGGAGGCAAAAGCAGGAAGCTTTGAAGTTCAAGACTCCATAGTGAGTTCCCAGATAGGCAGGCTATCTATAGTATGAGACCTTATCTCAAAACAAACAATAGGGATTGGGGGCAGGGGACACATAAACAGACGGACCCAGTGGGTAAAGGCACTTGCTCCCCAATAATGCAAGGTAGACGGTAAAAACCCACTCCACAAAGTTGCCCTGTGATCTCCACTATACACCTGCATACAAGTATTACAAACCAATAAAATATTTTTTAAAAAGTCATTGTACTTGCATATAACCTATGCACAGCTTTATATGTACTTTACATTTTGTTATTTATATTATCTAATACAATGTAAATAGTATATAATTATCCTAATTGCTTAAAGAATGACCTAAAAAAATTCTGCACCTATTCAATGTAAATACAATTTTTTTGTTTGTTTTTCAAGGAAGAGTTTCTCTGTGTAGCCCTGGCTGTCCTGGAACTCAGAGACCAGCCTTACTCTGCCTCCTGAGCACTGGGATTAAAGATGTGCACCACCACACATAGACATGCAAATGCAATTTTTTAAAAACATATACCATCGGGGGGGGGGGGGTTTGGTTTGTATTTTTTGTTTTTATTTTGTTTTATTTTGTTTCAAGATTTATTAATGGGCTGGAGAGATGGCTCAGAGGTGAGGAGCACTGACTGCTTTTCTGAGCCATCTCTGCAGCCTGCAAATGCAATTTTTAAAATAGTATTTTCAATCTGGTTGGCTGAAGCTTGATATGGACTCACAAACTAAAAGGGCTGTGTGTATGTAAGAGAACACACTAAGCACTGTTCTAAGTTTCTAGGTGTGTCCAGTCTACCCAGATGGTGAAGTTCAACACAAAGTATGCAGACAGAGATAAATGTTTTAAGAGTAAGAAAAGAAAACAAAGTATATGTGTGGTTAGTATTTTAAATCAGGTCATCGGGGAAGGAAGGGTAGTTGGGTTAGTTGCTGTGTTTTACTTGCTGGTATACATTTCTTTCCATCTCCAGTGAACTCTTTATGGCTGAAGCCTAGAAGCAGACTGCCAGATGAGCAAGTTATCCTCCTATTAAAGTATCAGAGTCTCCCTCACAAGAGCCCCACTTTGTAGAGACAACTCACCACCTGCCATCCTGTGACCAGGCTGCATAAACTTACCCGCTTAACCGCCAGGGTGGCAATGCCCAACATGGCTGCTCCACCCACACCCAGCACCAGCCGGGCATTGGAGAGTACAAAATCAATGGCAGTGCCAATGCCATTGTCATCCTTCTTGCCTTTGCGCTCACCAGCACCTGCCATTGCTCACCTGAGAATGAAGACAACACAGCCATCACCAACTAGGACCATTCCTTTCTATACCTCTGCACCACAATCAAGGTTATTGCATGCAAAGTCTAGGACTGCATACTCTAGAGTCCAAAGGGGAGGTACCATGTCCCATGACTCACCTGGATACATAGGGAAAAAAATGCTAGTGTATGCTGTAGAAAAATCTTTCAGCAGACCTGAGTCTATAACAAACATTAAGTTCACTACCAACCCTATTTTTGTACTAAAGTATCCCACCATACAATATAAGCCTCCCTACTCCTTTACAATGTGGTGTTGATAGGAAGATAGGGTCTTCCCTCTAGCCACTGCTTTGGAATGTTAGGATTAAGAAACAGGCAGGCATGGTGACACAAGTTTATAACCCCAGCACAACAGAAGACACATTGAAAAAAAAAAGTCTCACTATCAGATACAAAACTACTCTTTCCCTCACTGTACTCACACTGTGGCTTTTTCTTTTTCTTTCTATTAAAGCTGCAGGTTCAGGGATATAATGAGAAATTATCTGGTCAATTGAAATATATTCCTACTTCCAATGCACAGAGCAAGCAAGCCAAACAAGGGTTAAACAAGTCAAGTATGTCCATGCGGGATCAAGTAAGACAGCTCTTCACCACTCTTCCAGCTGTCTCTGTAAAAGAGACGGGTATCAGAAACCCAGTGGAGGCAGAGGATTCTGATCAGGAAAGACAGGACACTCACATTTCCACAAACTTACAATGACCTCTGTTCTAAGAAAAACCTTTACAAGAGATTTATAAGGCCCAGTGGTGGCGCACACCTTTAATCCCAGTTCTTAGGGGAAGAGATCTCTGAGTTGGAGGCCAGTCTGGTCTACACAGAAAAACCCTGTCTCAAAAAAGAAAAAACAGATGGAACCGGCCGGTGGCACACGCCTTTAAACCCAGCACTCGGGAGGCAGAGGCAGGCGGATCTCTGCGATTCAAGGCCAGCCTGGTCTACAGAGAGTTCCATGACCGATGGGCTCCAAAACAATACAGGGAAACCCTGTCTCAAAAAAAAAGAAAAGGAAAAACAGATGGATAGATGGATGACAGATAGACAGACAGATAGATAGGATAGACAGATGACAGATAGTACAGACAGACAGACAGACAACTAGATTTATGACAGGGAGAAGCACTAGATGCAGAACCCTCTAACCATTCTTTAAATGAACAGCAGGACCAGAGGGTAACTCTTCCTTCCAAGTTGAAGCCTGTCAGTCCTTGGCCCTGCTGATGACTGAAGGATCAAGGTGGGAACAGAGTAACAGTACAACATGGGTTTAGGGTCAGAAATTCTGAGGGCTGAGTACCTGCGTTGGACCTGAGCTAACTGCTCAGCTATAAACGGAGGATAACGATCACTTCATGGCCCAAATCACAGGGCTGTATGTAGTGAGGAAGAACATTGGTTGTAACACTGAATGCAAGTACTTCATCCACTACAAACCTCACTGTCATTATGTCAAGATTTCCATCCACCAGACAGAAGGACCGCAATAGACTGTCCAATTACACTGCATGTCTTAAGACAAAGCTCAAACAGCCTCAAAAACACACTGAAACTCTCCTGTGCCTGAGATCAGAATTGGTAAGCAGAGCAGGCTTGCTGAAGGCTTCCCTGATAATCTAGTTCAATACTCTTCATCCCTACCCTAGGACTTTGTGGTATCATAGACTTTTGATGACCTGGAAGAGAACATTCACAAGCTCCAACAGAGAGACAGGTCCTTATTCCAAACCTCCCTTATTCAGGTTACTCTCCCTCCAGCATCTACCAACTCTGCTGCCTTCTACCTCCAGAAGATATGAGCAAGACATCAAGGAAGATCACTATGTCTAACAGTCCAGTTTCAGATTAGCCAGATAAAGTTCTGGAAACCTCCTGTATAATACAACTGATCTGCGCACTTAAACCACCTAAGATGTCTGGGATTTTTTTTGTTTTGTTTTTAAAGACTTATTTATTTAATGTGCATTGGGGATTTGCCTGCAAGTATGTGAAGGGAGATGTCATTGTGTAAATATGTTTCTGTTATTGGTTAATGAATAAAACAATGTTGGCCTATAGGAAAGTAAGATAGGTGGGACTAGGAGAGGTGGAGGATTCTGGGTAACATTGTGGGGTCTTGATGTGATCTCAGGAAGAGGACTTGAGACTAGCGTTCTCAGTAAAATAAGACCATGTAGAAATACATATATTAGTGATTATGGGTTAATATATAAGACAGAGCTAGCCAATAAGAAAAGCTAGTAACCAGCCAACAGCTTTATAACTAATAGTCTCTGTGTGTTATTTTGGGACTTGGTTCTGGGACCAGGCTGGCAGGAAAGTACACATAACATGTACGTCTGTATGAGTTCACCTGGAAGGGAAGTTAAAGACAGTTGTGAACTGCCATGTGGGTAATGAGAATTGAACTCAGGTCCTTTGGAGGAGCACCCAATACTCTTAACTGCTAAGCCATGTCTCCAGCCCCTAAGATGGCTTAAAAAAAGAAAGAAAAGAAAGAAAACACAGACCTGGCAGAAGGCTGGGAAGAATAACATTCTGTGAACACTTCAAGCAAGTTTTAAACTATTTCTTACAGGGTATCAACCATGAGTTCCTCCCTAGAGCCATGTCACCCAAACTGGCCTCAAACTCCCTATGCAGCCAACAATGGCCTTGAACTCCTAATCCTCCTGCCTTCTTTAAGTGCTGTGATCACAGGCATGTGTGCTCATACCTAGCTCTTATCTCTAAAGATGAAGAAACTGAAGTACATGTTCAGTAACTAGCCCAGAGTTACTTACTCATTAGCAAAGTTTGCAGCCAGAGTTTGAATCCAGAGCTTACGCTGCTAGGAGAACCAATCCATGAATCCCAAGCAGCCTGTGCCATTGCCTCACAGCTCATCTCTAAGCACTAGACAGCCTGTGCCATTGCCTCACAGCTCATCTCTAAGCACTAGACAGCCTGTGCCATTGCCTCACAGCTCATCTCTAAGCACTAGACTTGTAACCACTATAGCTTCATGGGAGCACATGACACATTCACTGCTACAAGAATGTAATGTCTGACACAGTAAGTGTCTACTGTAATCGATGAACTAACCCTAGGGCATTTGAGAGTTTTGTTTGGACATTTCTTCCAGACAAAGGCAGTTTTTTAGCCCATGCTGAAAAATTTACTACCTGTCCCAGGCTTTTCCAGACATAATCTGTTGTCTAGCCCAAGCTGACCTGGCTAACTATGAACTTGTGGTCCTCTGGCTTCAACTTCCTGAGTACCAGGTTTGCAAGTCTGACCAAATTCATTGCCTCTAATGTCTCTCACTCAATTATTTTCCTCACTACCCTGGCACATTCCAAGACACAAATGTTCCCACCATTCCCTTCTTAGAAAGCTGGGACAGTACCCCAGTCAGCTACTGGCTCCATAACAGGAAAATTACTGTCCTTCCATCCCTGGCCCAACTTCAACTCCAATCACACTCCCTATACCATTCTAACAGACTTGTTTCCCAGCTACAAAGTACAGTTCCCACGTTCAGGCACTTGTTTATTCTCTTCCCACTGCACCAAGTGTCTGCTTCCCATTTGGGGCAGACCTCAAAAGTCTCTTCTGTAACCAACACAATTTTCATTCCTGTCTCCTAGTTTTTTGTTTTGTTTTGTTTTGTTTCTTGAAACAGGGTTTCTCTGTGTAACAACAGCTCTGGCTGACCTTGAACTCAGAGACCCAAATGACTCTGCCTCCCCAGTGCTGAGTCTAAAGGTGTATACCACTCACTACTACCTGGCTTCCAAAGCTTTTTATACAGTACCTAGTACGGATTTCCCACTGAATTCCTCCTTATATTGGTTTGTTGTTATTGTTAAGATTTATTTTATGTATGTGTATTTGCTTTGCAATATAATGTCTCTGGCCCATGTATATGCCTGGTGCCTATGGAGGTCAGAAGAGGTCATTGGATCCTTTGGAACTAGAGTTATGGATGGTTATTAGCCATCTTCTGGGTGCTGGGAATCAAATCTAGATCTTCTGCAAAAACAACAAGTGCTCATAACCACTGAACCATGTCTCCAGCCCTAGTCTTAATGGACCCTATCTTTCTTCTCTATCCCCAGAGCCTAGGTATATAAAGGGAACTCTAAAAGGTTCCTGAATTAAACATGGCTATTATGCTGCAGTGGGACTTCCTAATGTCAATGTCTCCAAGAATAAATAGGGCAAGTGAGATGACTCAATGGATAAACACATTTGCTGACAAGCCTGAAGACCAGCATTTAATACCCAAGAAAGACCCCCAAAATAGAGAGAACCAACTCTCCTAAGTCTCATGACCTCCACACACATACTATGGCACATGACCTCCACACACATACTATGGCACATGTTCCCATACTCATTCATAATAAACAAATCTAACTTTAAATTTAAGAAAATAAAGGGCTAACATTCCATCAGCCAAGTACCATTTTTCAATGCTGTGTGTACACTGTCTAGGTCAATTCTCACCAAACCTAAAGAGATTAAGTACTATTACTTCCATTTCAAATGATGAAATGAAGGCCTGGGAAGGCTCAGATACTTGTCTTGTATCCCACAGATACTAGTTAGCGTATCAGGATTTGAAAGCAGACACTGCATATCATGATTGCTACACCAGTTATGCAGTAATGATAAATGTCTGTTTCAAGAATACAATACAATACAATATAAAATGAGTAGACAAGATGGCTTGGAACTGAACGCTAATGACTTCAACCACTATCTTGTCTAATATTCTCATATACAAAAAAAGTTCATGAAATAAAATGAAGCCAGTTCTGTTTTGGTGTGTAGCTTGTAACCCAAGGCCCATGTTTCTCAATAATAGGACCCACTTCTATTGACATGTCTATTTTATCTAGTGAGTTTTAGAGAGTAAAGACACACTTTGATGATAAAGGTCGGCCCTTTCCTAGCTTCTTGCATCAGAAAAAAAGAGAAACCCCCAGGAAGAAGGGTCTACCTACCTGAGGCTTCCTAATGCATCTGTGAGGTGGGGTAGGGGAGCCACAACTGTCTACTGAAGGCACCTTTGTCCTCTTCTTGGAATTAGTGTAGAAAGAAAAAAGGAGGATCCTAAATAAGTCCTCCAAGTTTGCTATGGAGGAAGGCCAGGCCCTTCTCCAGTTGCTTCTCCCGAGCCTGTAAATCCTCAAGTTTCTGATTTTTCCTGAATTCTCGGCGGATGGAAGCAAAGTAGAAGTCTCGATCAGTGTAGCGAAGCTCTCGGCCTTGGCGCAGCAGAGCCCGGTATAGACTCAGAACCGCCTCTCGACTCCACGTGGCCATGGGGGACTGACAAGTACTAAGTGTAACACTCTAAACAAAAGAGAAAACACAGAAGCACTGTGTGGGTCAGGGGTTCTTAATGCCAGATTGAGTGACTTCCAAGGACTTCATGGTAGAGATAGGATCAGACTCCTCCTACCTCTTAACAGCCCCTCCTGGGAAAGCTCAGCTATGGCTCACCAGGGCTGAAGAAGTAGGCTGCCTGAGACCTGGATGTGCCATCCCATCACCATAGCACTTAGTAAAAAGTACATAACCCCACCGAGTATCAGCTTCCTCATCATGAGAATACCTACTATATAAGGTTATTCTGAGAAGTGCTCCTGCAAAGCCCCTGCAATGGAACTCTTCCAGAAGGTATGGCCTAGAGTGGTTAAAGACAAGGACTCAGCCATATCTGCATCCTGACATTACCTGAAAGGCTTTCTTCATTGTTGTTGTTTTAATTAATTAATTTTTTTACTTATATGTATGGTATTTGCTTGAATGCTTGTCTGCACACCACTGTATACCTGATGCCTTCAGAATCTAACTGTTGTCAGATCCCCTGACACTGGAGTTATAGGTAGTTGTGAGCCAACATGCAGGTGCTGAGAATTGAAATCGGGTTCTCTGGAAAAGTAGCCAGTGCTCTTAACCACAGAACCATCCCTCCACCCCTTTGAGGTTTTTTGTTTTGATTTTGTTTTTGTTAGCTTGGGTTTTTGTTTGTTTTTTGTGACAGGGTCCCTCTACAGAGCTCTGGCTGTCCTGGAACTCACTATGGAGACTAAGCTGGCCTTGAACTGAGATCCACCTGCCTCTGCCCCATGAGAGCTGAAATTAAAGGTGTTCGACGGGTAACTTACAACGTTCCCAGAAGAAAGTAATTTTCCCACCTGCCACAACAATCCAGACCCTAACTCTCTGGAATGAGGGAGCCTTACATGTGTGCAGCACTTCCGGTGTTCGCCAAACTTTCCCAGCCAGGGCCCAATGCACACCGGGCTCATAACTATGCTGGAATGGAAGGAGGAATCCTCCCGAAACCCCTACGTGGGAGAAACGATCGTTCTATGAACTTAAATGTGTTTTTGAGGAGTGAAGAAAGTATTTGGCTAGAAAAGAAAAATGATCTGGACTTTGGGCCCCGAGACAGAAGCAATAGCCTCCGATTCTAACTTCCTGCGCGAAACTGGGCAAGCTACCATCACTTTTTTCCCTTAACTGCAGAGCAGCTCCCCTCGGCCCTAAGGGTCTCTGGTGATGCAAGAGATGCAGAAAAACAACAGAGGGCTGGAAGGAGAGCGTCACGCAGGGGCTGGAACAAGATCGCTGAGTGACCGACTATAGGCCCGGCCGGGGTACAATTCCCGGAGGGCGGGGACGGGGACACGGGGCCAGGCAGGCTTGATGAACCCGGTCTGGGGCGGGGCGAGGGTTGGAGGCTCCGGAGGCAGCCGGTAGCCCCGGCCGGCCCGAGCGCAAGAGGGCGATCCCCGGCCGCCCTGATTCGCTCCCTCACTCACCCGCGGGCCACGCGCTACCTCTCCTCAGGAGTCTCCACTGGCCCAGTACCTCTCTCGGGGTCACCCATCAACATGGCCCCTTTACTTCCGGGGCACGACCTCGCTCACGGGGTCGACAGAGCCGAGGTAGTAAGCACGGAGGCGGGCGGAGGCGGAAGAACTTCCGGTCGGCCCCTCCGCAGCCTCCCTCCGGAGGCGGAACCGGGGACTTAGTCGGGCCCTGACCATCTCGGGGCTCCACCCATAGACGCAGCCCCGCCTCCTTGAGTGACGTCACCTAACCCCTGTAGGCCCCGCCTCCTAAAGCGTCGCTGTGCAGTCTGTATAGGCTCCGGGCTGGGTAGGCGTGGGCCGAGGAAGGGAGCTGCGAGTCCTTGCCCTCCATCTGCTGCCATCCTCTAGCCTGCTAGGGACTCTGACTAGATGTTGATGTGGAGTTCTGGAGTTTAGGAATCTGCCCCCGCCCCAGCTTGACTGGTGAGATGACAGTTCAGCAATTACCAAACTCAAACTGGATCAACACCCAGAGATGCCTTCATGAAACACCTGTGTTCCAGACACTGGACTGAATACTTCACACTGCATTTTGTCCGACCCAGCCTCACTGTTTGTTAGGCATCATTATTCCAGTTTTACAGATGAGGAAATCGTCGGTACTGAGGGCTGAGCCATACAGAGGCTCAGGGCAGATCCCAAATTCAGTGTACCTCCAAAATAAGTGTCTTTTCGTTGTAGGCTGCCCTACTTTGCCTTTTAAAGAAATAATTTTGTGACCCAGATAAATCTAATTGGTGGCATTTCTAGCTGGAAGACCAGGTAACATTCATAGCCACCAAATGACTCATTAGTCGAATAGTTTTCTAATAGCAAAGTACAAGGAGACACTTTGCAGAGAGACCCTAGGACTACCCAGACACACATTGAGTCTTCTTGGATGTTAGGGTCTTCTTCTCTAGGTTCACCCGCCTTCCCACACCTGCCCACCCCTCATCTACTCTCCCAATGGGATGGGGATAGGCATTAAAGTGTCATGCAGCATCCACATGTATCTATGGCATTTTGTAGGCCAGAGACCCACAGCAAAGACACTGAGGCAAACCTCAGAGTTCTGGGTTTCACAGAACATGGGACATAGTACAGGGTTGACAAAATCATTAATTTACATTATAAAGAGGGTAATCAGTTTTTATAGGGATTGTGGCTCCAGAGGAACAGTCATTTACCCAAGGTGGTGGCATTTCACTGTAAAATGAGTGAATGGACATGTTCCAGAATGTACATGTCCTGGGCCAGTGTAATGAAGTCTGTCAGACTTGGAAGGGGCCTTTGGACTGGTGGCAATGAGTTAAGTCTCTTGAGCCTTATTTTACTCATCTATGAATTCTAGAAGGTGAGACAAGTACAACCTCTGAATGAAGTAACCCAGACTGGAAAATAGAAACATGGTATGTCCTCACTCATAAGTGGATATTAGCTATAAAATAAAGGACAACTGTGCTAAAATCCACAGATCAAGAGAGCCTAGGTAACAGAGGTCTTTGGGGGGGGGGGGGACACCCGGGTCTCCCTGGGAAGGGAAAATAGAAGGCAGTTTGTGAGTGGACTGAAGGCAGGTGGGTGATGGGAGATGCCATTATGTATATATGTTTCTCATACTGGTTAATAATAAAGCACTGTTGGCCAATAAGAAAGGAAGATAGGAGGGACTAGGAGACAAGGAGGAAATAGGAAGGAGGACGGAGGAGTCAAGATGGAGAGTCTGAAGAAAGCAGTATGCCGCCGGCTCCCTGGTAAGAGAAATACATAGATCAGCAGAAATGGGTTAATAACTAAGGCAGAGCTAGCCAATAAGAAACTAGTAACTGGCCAACAGGATTATATCAAATACAGAGTCTCTGTGTATTATTTGGGGCTGGCGGCGCAGCTGCCGGACAAGACCGGGCGGCGGCAGGCAGAAAAACCCGTACTTGTTACAAATGGCGCCCAACGTGGTTAATAAGAACTTCCACTTAAAATTTAACAAAAGCTTAAAAAAGGGTTGTAGAAACAAAAGAACAGAAATAAGCAAGGTTTCTTGGTAACAGCATTTTTCTCGGTTGGACTCTGACTTGCTAGAGACAAGCAGATATTCGCGCGGCTCCTTTAAGGGAAGGTTCCTGACTCAGCATAAACGGCAAAAAACTGCACAGCTTTTAAATAACTCTGCTAACAGTTTATTGGTGTGTATGAGAGATGGCGATGGCAGTGACCACATCTCCAAGCCGGCAGCATGCTTTCTGGGTGGCAGCGCAGACCAAGGCGGTGAGCACAGCTTTCCATGCTGGCGGTAAAATACCCGCCACCATCTTTGGTAAACCGCGGCTGACACAGCTATGACTTTCATTTTAGCAATGTTGTTGTTTACCAGATAAAAGACTTGTGGCCAGAAAAAGATAAAGATTTACAGTAGAGACAGATTCACATTAAGAAAAGGTGCTAAAAGTTTACAGTGTGTTTAAAAAAAAAAAATACATAGGCCTGAAAAAAAAAAAACATGGTTTTAAAAAGACAGAGGGAACAGCTGGGTGTTGTAACACACGCCTTTAATCCCAGCACTCAGGAGACAGAGGCAAGCAGATCTCTGTGATTTGCAAAGTAAACCTGGTATGCAGAGTAAATTCCAGGACAGATAAGAGTTACACAGTGAAACCCTATGTCAAAAAATAAAAAAAAAAATAAAAGTAAAATAAACAGAGTAATAAAGGCACGTAAAGATGAAAAGCTCAGAGAGAATCTGGTTATTGTATGCTATTGTGTTGTCTCTACATTGTTTGACTGCTGAGAAAATAACAACTGATAAAGGAAATGCTGCTGGATTAATTAAATTTATATATTTTAAAAATGCTTTGACTCCAACATTTAAGTTTAAGGACAAGTTACTGGGGAAAAGGATTTCTATTTTTGTTTCCACAGAAAATAAAAAGCTGTGGATTCCTTCCAGATTTGTGTGGTTTGATCAAGCCAGACCCCCTGAAACAGAGGACCAGGTGATCCTACATTCAAAATAGCTGAACAAAGCAGCCTTGCAGACTACAGCCAAGATTTCTACATCTTCTCAGGATCCCCCATGACAGTGCCCCCTATCAGCAGGAAGTAGTTTGGAAAGAACGACGCCCAAATTCCCAAATATTTATAAATGTTTGTTTTCATTTAAATGGACTTGGGTATAAATGGTTAATAATCACAGCCAGTTCTTTTTAAAGATAAAAAGGGAATTATGGTATAGATATGAATACTTTGTTTTGGAATAGATTTTCATTTATTGATACAATTTAAGGTCAATAAGGTGATATGTATATTTCTCCTCTTGTTTAGGTATTGTGTTTATTGAGCTCAGTTAGAAATGTAATGTATAATGTAGTATAGATTATAGATAGTTACCTATGATAGTTAGAACTTATAGTTAAGTTAGTTAGTATTTCTAGATATACAGACATATATTTGAGATGGATAGGCATTCTTCAAACCTTTCAAAGACCTACAGAATATGGCATCTAAAATGGTTTAGGGTTTTTCTTGACAATGAGACATAATTGTTCCTGGCAACACCACCTGCGTCAGAAAGAAAGATGAAGATGGACATTGAAGAAACTCATTATGGAGTTTATTTCCAATATGGCAAGACTAGCCATTTGGACAAGATACTCCTCTTGTCTGGACTGTTTGACTTTGTGATGTATAAACTGGACATGCAGGACCCACAGGAAAGTGACTTCTGATTCAAGATGGACATTGCTAACAGAGATCCTGCTTCATGGAAGAGTCTGCGAGACAGCATGCAGGACACAGACAAAAGTGACTGACAAACTGCCAATACAAGAAGACAGTTTAAAGTTTCCTGCGTTGCTAAAGAGTCTGCTAGACACACTATGGCCTATGGGCTAAAGATGGAAGATTAAAAAAGAACTTTGGGTGACTAGGCAGTGAGTTGTCTCTGTCATTTCTAGAGTTTATATACTATCCTTCTGTGGTCTTTGAAGGAGTTGAAGACAGATAGTAATGGTTATAGTTTTCATTAGTTAGGATTAAAGATAAGTTACTTAGACTTTAGACACACAAAGATAAAATAGATGATGAAATATTTTCTTCAAATCTTGCTATATGTTAATGGACTAAATATTGTTAGCTGTGATTCTTATTTGATAACTGATGTGTTATATATTTTGCTATGTTAAGGTTAAAACACTTCTTTTTATTTAAACAGAAAAGAGGAGATGATGGGAGATGCCATTATGTATATATGTTTCTCATACTGGTTAATAATAAAGCACTGTTGGCCAATAAGAAAGGAAGATAGGAGGGACTAGGAGACAAGGAGGAAATAGGAAGGAGGACGGAGGAGTCAAGATGGAGAGTCTGAAGAAAGCAGTATGCCGCCGGCTCCCTGGTAAGAGAAATACATAGATCAGCAGAAATGGGTTAATAACTAAGGCAGAGCTAGCCAATAAGAAACTAGTAACTGGCCAACAGGATTATATCAAATACAGAGTCTCTGTGTATTATTTGGGGCTGGCGGCGCAGCTGCCGGACAAGACCGGGCGGCGGCAGGCAGAAAAACCCGTACACTACTTACAGGTGGGAATGAGGACATGAATGATCAGGTTAGGAGGACACAGAGGGGGGAGTGCTGGGGGGGGGGCTGGTACAGGGGAATCTCCCAGGACTCTGTGGGGAGGACCCAGCTTGAACTCCTAGCAATAGTGGATAAGTACCCTGAACTGGCCATCTCCTGATTGTCATCAGAGAAACATCATCCAGCAACTTATGGAGGCAGATTCAGAGACCTACAGCCAAACATTAGGTGGAGTTTTCCTGCAGAGAAGGAAGGGGAGGAGGAGAAAGGGTAGGAGTCATAGGCGTCAAGGACACAACAGGAAGGCTCACACAGTCAACTAACCTGGGCTCACAGGGGCTCACAGAGACTGAACTGGCAACCAGGGAACCTGCATGGTACTGACCTAGGCACTCTACATATGTTACAGTTGTGTATCTTGGTCCTCTTATGGGATTCCTAACAGTGGGAACAGGGGCCGTCTCCAACTCTTACTAGCTTCTCAGTCTCCAACTCTTACTACTTCTCATACTGGGTTGCCTTGCCCAGCCTTAACACAAGGGGAGGTGCTTAGTCTTACTGAAACTTGATATGCAATATTTTATTGATACTCACAGGAGACCTGCGCTTTCCTGGATGGGAAATAGAAGAGGAGGGGATTGAGGGGCGGGAGGGGGGAATGAGAGAGAGAGGGAGTGAGGGAAGGATGGTGGGGGAGCTGCAGCCAGGATGTAAAATAAATAGGTGACTGAAAAAAGAAAATTAAAAAAAATAAAGTACAACCTCAAGAGCCAGGGGTGCGTGTAGCTCATCAATCAAGCAGTTCCCCAGGATGCCCATGGCCCAGGGTCCACTCTCCCCAAACCAGCCTGAGCTACATCAGACCCTGTCTCAAACCAATAAAACACATCATCATAACTTGAAACTGACTCACGCCAACTAAAGGAGAGGTGAGCAGGTCAATGGGGACTATCTGCAAGGAGGGTTACACCTGTGACTGAGGGGGTTCCAGTGCTAGGTGAAGGTACAGTGCTGGCATGAGCCTTGCATGACCTTGCTAGACCATAGCCCCAATCTTGGTTCTGGTCCTGGTCCTAACAACAGTGAGAAGTTCCTACCATGACCAGACTTGTGTCTGGAAAAGACCAGCCTTGGCTGCTTTGTGAGGACTGGATAGGTGGGCTGAGACCTGAAGGAGCTCAGTCCCTAGGACTTGAGTGACAATAGCACACTTTACCTGGGATTGGCACTCAGATGCACCAGTTTGTCTAGTCATCAACACAGATCTGCAAGCAGAACCCTCATCACCCCTAAAGACATCCAGGAAATAGGACCTTTAAATTTATGTAAGGCAATGTCTTGTTATGTAGCCTCCTATGTATATGTGCATGTTGGGGTGGGAAGGGGTTGTGTTCAGTTGCAAATGCACACATGTATAGAGAAGAAGCCAGAGGTCAATGTCAGATGTCTTCTTCAATTGTTCTCTGTTTTAGGAAACGGTTCCTCACTAAATCTGAAGCTTAGCTATTCCTCTTGATTGGCTGCCAGCAAGCCCCCCAAGTCCTTCTTTCTGCCTCCCCAGCACTGATTATAAGAGTGCTCCAGTGTCCTGGGCTCTTACATGGGTACTGGGGATCCAAAGGCAGGTCTTCCATGTGTCAAACACTTTACCAATTAAACCATCTCCCCAGCTCCAGCCTCAAACTCCTGCTCTTCCTGTCTCAGCCTCCCCAGTGCTGGGAGTACAATGCTGGCATTAAGGAGCTCTGAACAGTAGGAGTGAGATCCAAACTCAAGTCTGGAGCTCTGAACTATCCACAGGTCAGATGAAGTCACTCAGGACAGGGAAGGACAAGGAGTGACTGAATTAACACTGAAGAGACAAACTGAGAACGGACAATCAGAAGACTGGATATCAAAAGCTGGAGGAGATAGGGAGGTGTAGTCACAAAGGGAGGCATGGTCTCCAAGGGAGGGGTGGATATGGTCACAAAGGCAAGTGTCCCTGGGAGCTGGATATTGTCCTCCTCCCCACTTACAAGCTGTCTGTAGCTAGCTGATTAAGAGAGAAATGGGGTGGAAGCCTGGAGGCTGCAGAATGAATAGGAAGTCCACGGGGATTTGGAGATTTTGTTGGGAAGTGAAAGGACAGGGTGAAAGGACAGATAGAGGGAGACAAGAGCCAACTGCTGTGCCGTGCCCAGCTGACTTTTGCTTGGGATTGGTGGCCCTTGTTCTAGCCTGCTGCAGGGAGGGCACAGGAGCCCCTGGGAAGGAAGTTTGAATAAGCTAGAATGAGGGGGAACTTCTGTGGCACATTGGGGACAGGGGAGAGTGAAAGAGCAACCAGGTCCCCTTCCTGGAAGAGCAGCCCTGCTCCCATGGGGGACAGAAGTCTGTGGTTTAAGCGTCACACCCCTTTACAGTGCCCAGTAGGTTGTCTTATGAAACTGAGCTCCTTGGGAAATGCCTGTTGACCTGAAACAGTGAGAAATTGGGAAATATGAGTGAATGACAAGACAGACCATTCGGTCCAGCCTGCTGCCCCACCCCTCTCAGATGACCCAGGCAGGTGGAGCAATGGAGGAAATGGCTTTAACCAAAGTAGTGGTGCTCGGGAGAGCAAGTCATCACTGTCACAGAGAGAGCCATCTGCTTGCTGTCATTAGAGGGCATCAACTATGTAGTCTCTAGATACAGTGTCCACTAATAGGAGAGAGAAACCTCTGCTGCCTACACTGTGCCCAGCCTTGTTAGGACAAGCAGATGGAAGATAAACTGTGCTTGCAGCAATGGAGGAGCTGGTGTGGGCACAGCTGCAGGTTCTGGACCCAGACCCCATCCCCCCCACCCCAGGTCCTACCTGTGCAACCCCAGTGAGATTCAGGGCCAAAGAGAGGATTGAAAGGCTGTACAGTGCAGGGACCACACTAGTTGCTGCATGAATGACAGATGGTTCCCTTATCCCTTCTCCATCCCCTCTGTCTCCACTGTAGTCCTGAGAGGACCAGGTACTAGTATATATATTTTATAGACAACCTTACTGTGTTGCCTCCTCAGAGGGCAAACTGGACACCTGTCTTAGTTGATATTTATTATTGTAAAGAGACACCATGACCAAAAAGCAAGTTGGAGAAGAAATGGTTTATTTGGCTTACACTTCTAGTCCATCACTGGAGGAAGTCAGGACAGGAACTCAAGCAGAGCTGAAACCTAGAGGCAGGAGCTGATGCAGAGGCCATAGAGATAATGCTGCTTACTGGATTGCTTCCCCTGGCTTGCTCAGCCTGCTTTCTTATAGAACCCAGGACCACCAGCCCAGGGATGGCAACACCCCCCATGGGCTGAGCCCTCCCCCCTTTGAACACTAATTGAGAAAATGCCTTTCAGCTAGATCTCATAGAGGCATTTCTTCAACCAAGGCTGCTTCATCTCTGATGATGCTAGTTTGTGTCAAGTTGACACAAAATCATCCAGTAGAACACCTATATGCTGGGATGCTCCAAGACTGCTGCTGGTAATCAGGCAGATTAGTTAGACACAGAGTAATAACCGAGGCAGTGTCCCAGGTTCATTAAAATCACTACAGCAGTGCTTCCTAACGCTGCAACCCTTTAATGCAATTCCTCACGTTCTGGTGACACCAACCATAAGACTATTTCATTGCTACTTCATAATTGTAATTTTGCCACTGTTATGAATCATACTGTAAATATCTAATATGCAGAATATCTGATATTTGACCTCCAAAGAGGTCACCCCTCAGGTTGAGAAGCACTGTATTAGAGGGTCTGGTACCTTGGGCTCCCTACACCTTTGACTCCTGGCTCACTGGAAACATCTTGTCTCCTCAGGCCCTCAGGGGATGCTCACTCTTTTTTTTTTTCCTTTTTCCCTCAAGACATGGTGTCTCTATGTAGCCCTGACTGTCCTAGAACTCACTATGTACAGACCAGGGTAGCCTTGAACTAGGAAATTCACTGCCTCTGCCTCCTGAGTGCTAGGATCAAAGGCATTTGCCACCATTCCCCAACTGATGCTTACTCTTTAATGTAGCCCATGGAACTCTTATAATCCAAGACTTCTCCCTGAAAGAGTGATGGCCACCAGTGTCTGTCACAAAGTACTGGATCCTCTCTTAAGGACTGGCAGAACTACTGTCAAGTGTAGAGATACACGCATGCAATCCCAGCATTCAGGAAGCTGAGGCAGGAGGATGGCAGGTTCAAGGCCAACCTAGGTTTCATAGATCTTACCTGAAGAAAGAGAGAGAGAGAGAGAAAGCAAGAAAGGAAGGAGGGAGGGAGGGAGAGAGGAAGGGAGGAAAGAAGGAAGAAAGAGAAAGAGAAGGGAGGGAAGGAAGGAAGGAAGGAAGGAAGGAAGGAAGGAAGGAAGGAAGAGGTTCCTGGGTTCAGTCCCATACAGCAATACTAACACAATACTAATACTGTTACTTCACAATATTTTAAAGTCAATCAGCTGCTACTTTTGACAAACCCAAGCTATTCACAGATTAGCTTTCTTCCGGTTTAAATTTTTCAGTGCCAGGTTTGGTGGCATATACCTATAAACCCAGCACCCAGGAGGCAGAAGTGTACATTTTAGGCTAGTCTATGCACTGAATTACAAGCTAGTCAGAACTACATGTAAGACAAGAAAATTAAAAGGTGGCTAGTGCCTTTAGTCCAAGTACTCCTGAGGCAGAGGCAGACAGATCTTGAAGTTCAAAACCAGCCTGGTCTATAGAGCAAGTTCCAGGACAGCCACAGCTACACAGAGAAACCTTGTCTTGAAAAAACAAACAACAACAAAAACAATGAGATCATTACATACCCCTGACAGAAGCAAATCAGAGAAAAGCAAAAACTTTTCTCCTATATCTTGAGAATATGGTGCAAAATTCAACTTTGCTGATTGTTGTACTTCCAAAGTCACACACTGGCAGAACTGCCAAAGTTCATGACCAGAGAACTTTAGGCTTCTTGGGTTGGGTTTGTCACAGGGACCCTCCCGAACCAGCTGCCATAGCATGGCTTCTTTATAGCTTTCTATCCCTCTCCTCCTCTGATGGCCTCAGTTCTCTGCCCCCCAACGTGGCTCCATTTCGCAGTCAGTGTCCCTCTGCCTGCCTTGAAGTCAGTAGTTCATCTCAATCTAAGAGGGCAGCCTGGCAGGCATCACCATGGGATAGCAGGGATTCCCTGAGGCTGTACCAATGACTTTGGCTTGGCACCGTAGTGAAGGAAAACATCGGCTACTTTAAGGAGGAGAGTCTGTGTGGTAGAGTGGAGACGCAGAGTCACTGAGTATGTTGTTCATGTTACATATTACACAAGGACTTCACACCCAAGGGACCCCTTTTACAACTTTGACCATGTGGTCTTGTGCCACACCAACTCTGGTGGAGTGTGTGTGACATAGTGAAAACCATGTTTTTGGAAGGCATGTGTTCCACGGAACTTAGTCTCCCGGAGGTCCTTGGCAGCCCCTATTCTTTGTTCCAGTGCACTGGTCAAATTCTGTGGATTTGGGTCCTGTACCTTATCTTTCTTGATTTTTTTAAAATTTATTTTATATAACAAAGTCCATTTAAATGAAAACAAACATTTATAGACAATATTTGGGAATTTGGGCGTTGTTCTTTCCAAACTACTTCCTGCTGGTAAGGAGCACTGTCATGGGGGATTCGAAGAAGATTCAGAAATCCTGGCTGTAGTCTGTAAATCTTTCTTGATTTTTATGGCTTTAATTAATCCAACAGGTCCTGGCCAAGTCTTGGTAGATAGTGGATAGTGAACAGATAAGTTTAGAGACTAGTAGGGAAAAGACCCAGGGAATTCACCAGGAGCTAGGAAGAAGAATCTAGGAATTCCTACTACTGTGATTTATGGTAGAAGGCATTACCTACTCAGAGGATGATGGTGGGCGCCTCCAGTAAACAGGGAAACTCCACAAAGACTCAGGAATACAACCTCTCCTATGCCATATACAGGAGTATATAATGATCAGGGAAATAGATGGGTAAATATAAAGAGAAAGTGTATTACACACTTAACTTTATGGAGAGATTAGCTAAAGCAAGGCCTCCTTGGTGCTTATTGACAAAAAGGGGCCAAATAGTTTAACAAGGCAATTGCAAAAATTATGTTCACCTCCCCCAAAAGTTGGATAAAGGGGACTAAAAAAAAAAAAAAAAAAAAAAAAAAAAAAAAAAACAGCCAAATTGGCCTGATTGGCCATAAATATATTAAGCTTTGCAAACTTCTGTATTTTTACATAGGAGTCAGCGCAGCAGAATTCTAAGAATAAAATTGACCTCAGGTCTGAGACTCTTAACCACTGTCTGGAGGCCAGATGGTACTCAGAGGGTACTTCCTGTTCTGTTCTTTTAGTTTCAAGATAAGTTGTCAACATGTAACCACTCATCAGTTGTGACTATGTATAACCTGTCATGGGGTCAAATCTTAGTTCCTAAATCATGGTATATATCTGATGCTCTCACTGAAGTAAACTTGCAGCAGATGCAGATTCCAACCGCATCTCTTTGCGTTGTGTCTGTCTGTCACTAGCCAAATCCTTACTGACCTGATTACTGGAGCCCTCATTCTCCCACGGAGGAGACACCCAACTGGGTCAGTCTGTGGCAGTCTTGTGTATTTGTTAGGGTATTTGTTTAGCAGAAGGGGGTTTGCTATTCTAAGGACAGCACTGTGCCAACATTCCAATAGACAGAAATCAAATGTTTGGAGGAGATAGCCTTTCCTAATATGCACAGAAGCTCTTGTGAACTGGTGGCTGCCCTGTGTGTCAGTCAAGACTAGAAGACAAGACTAGGCATAGAGGCACCCACCTACACTCCCAATATGTGGGGACAGGAGCGAGAGGATCACTGTGAGACTGGCATAGGCTAGAGCTAGAAAGACTCGACCTAAAATAAATAAACAAATGGAAGTGAGAAAGGGACAGGAAGGCTGAGAAGGGACAGGGGAAAGGACATGGACTGAAGGGATTTGATCCTTTAATTGAGGTGCAGTTTACTGCAGAGAATGGAAAAGATATGGGGATCCCAGAATGTAAAGCAGATGTAATCAACTGTGAGGTTTGCACATGCTCTCTGTCCTTTCCTTATGTCTTAGTTGCATTTCTGGTGATGTGATAAAATGTTTATAAAAAACAACCCAGAGGGTAAAGGGGTTATTCCCTCTCACAATTCCAGGTTACATTCCACTGTTGCAGGAAAATCAAGACAAGCACTTGAAGTAGCTAGTTAACATCCACAGACAAGAGCACCAGCCTGGCTACATGTGACTTTGTCTCAAAACTGAATCTCTCTCTTTCTCTCTTCAGTCTCCTCTCCTTCCCTCCCTCCCTCCCTTCCTCCTTCTCTACCACTCTCTCCCTCCCTCTCTCCATCCCTCGTGTACATGTGGTTAAAGAACAACTTGCAAGAGTCAGTTCTTTCCATCCAGCATTTGGGTACCAGGGATGAACCTCAGGCTGTCCAGCTTGGCAGCAAGTGTGTTTACTCACTGAACGATCTCACTGGCTATACATTTGTATGAACTGCTTCAAGTCCTTCTGGTACGAGGAGGAAAGGAGGGAGAAGCTGGCAGAAGCAGGTATGCGCCTGAGGCCTCAGTCCCCACTAGGAGGCAGTGCAGCACATGGAAAAGGACGGAATGTTAGTGTGTGCCCGCTGGGAAAATGGAGGAACCTGTTCCATCCCACTCGCCCAGGCTCCCTCAGGGATAAACTAGCTCATCTGTCGAAGCACCTGGAAGACCACCTCCCCTTTCTGGTTTGGCTTTTGGTTTTGTTTTATTTTGTTTTTGTTTTTATTTTTGAGACAGGGTCTTTCTATGTAGCCTTGTTGGGCCTAGAGATTTACCTGTCTCTGCCTTCTGGGTGCTGGGATTAATGGCAGATACCACCACACCCTGCTGTTTCTTTTGTTTTGAGACAGTGACACACTCTGTAGCCAGGCTCCCCTTGAACTGGCCCCTCCTGCCTCAGCCTCCTCCTGCCTATATTGTTGATTCCCTTTAGTGCAGTAGTTTTCACCCTTCCTAATGTTGTGATTCTTTAATACAGGTCCTCATGTTGTGGTGACCCCAAACCATGAAATTATTTTTGTTGCTGTAATTTTGCTACTATTATGGATCATAATGTAAATATCTATGTTTTCCAAGGTCTTAGCCCATCCCTCCCACCCCTGCCAAAGGGTCACAACCCACAGTTGAGAACCATTTCCTTAAGGCTTAACACTCTACCCAGCTCTAAACCAGACAGGTTATTTTGCAATGTTTAGAGACAGAGCTGGTTGTCATGCTGGGAGGTCAGGGGACTGTCTTGCACTGGCATCCAGCAGTCAAAGGCTAGGACACTGCTAATAACTTGCCACCTGTGTGACAGCTCCATGACAAAGATTGAGCTTGATCCATAATAACAGCAGTGCCAAGGTCGAGAACCCAGGCTCTGCAGGCTGAGTTTAACTTGCTGAGGATGATCTTGGATCCCTGTTCCTTCAGCTTCCATCTCCTGAGGGCTGGGATTACATGAATGCACCCTCATACCTGTTACATGCTTCGCTGGGGTATCAAGCCCAAGGCTTCCTGCTTGCTAGGTAAGCCCTCTGCAGACTGTGCCTTAGCTCCAGCTCCATTTTCCTTTCCTGCCTCCCTCCTTCCTCCCCTCCTTCTCTCCCTCCCTCCCTTCTTTTTGAGACAGAATCTCATTAAGTAGCCCAAGCTGGCATTAAGCAAGAGATTATTCTCCTGCTTCAGACTCTCCAAGGCTGAGATTCCAAGTGTGTGCCACCATGACCAGCTTTCAGGGCTGGTCTTTCAGTTAACAGCCAGAACTAAACACAGGCATGAGTTGAAAAAAAAAAAAAAAAAAAAAGACACAAGGAGGTTAAATGGAACTCATGGATGTCAGATCAAAAGGACACACTGCCTTGAGGTAAGGGTAGTATGCCCAACTGTAATGGGGTGAGAACTTTCTAAGGGAGGTGCCACACACACAAGGGATCCCATAACTTTTTGAGACTGTCACAGAGTCTGGTGCCTACTACATCAACCCACTTAGGAGCTGGTCTCCACTGATCAAGCCTAGGGGCCCTTTCTTCTGCTCTAACCTGCCAACTGATGTTGAGTCTAAAGATCCATTCATAGAGATGCCTTAGTCAGAGTACTATTGCATTGATGAAATATTATGACCAACAGTTGGGGAAGCAAGGGTTTATTTGGCTTACATTTCCGTATCTCATAGTCCATCCTTGAGAACAGTTGGGACAGGAACTCAAACAGGACAGGAACCTGGAGACAGAAGCTGATGCAGAGGCTGTGGCTGTGAAGGGTTGCTATTTACTGGCTTGCTCCTCCTGATTTGTTCCACTGCTTTTTTTTTTTTTTTTTTTTTTTTTTTTACTGTGATTTTATTGTCTTCATAACAAGATCAGCTTTGAACTGGATCACTTGGCCCTTTCTCTTATTGCCTCCCAGTTCAAAATGCTTGCATCTCTCAATAGCCAGCATCAGCTTAGATCTGCAGTTCGACTCAACACACTCAAGCTACCACCTCCTACCTTCTGAATGCTGGGATTAAAAGTGTGCGCCTGGCTCCTATGGCTTGTGCTGACTTTGCTTTCTGAATCCTCAGGCAAGCTTTAACAAATTATAACTATCACTACATGTAGCTCTGGTTGTTTCAGAACTTGATGTATGGGCCAAACTTGCTTGAATTCACAGATATTTGTCTTCTCCCTCTGAGCCCTAGGATTAAGGATGTGTACCATGCCTGGGTTTTCCTCTTTTCTTTACCTATGGATTTCTGTTTGCTTGCTTTTACCTTTTTTTTTTTTTTTTTTAAGGCAGGTTACAGGAAGTCCAAACTAGCCTCAAACTCCTGGGTTGTCAAATCATACCTGTCACAGGCACATGAGAGCCAAGGGTACCCCAGGACACCGTCCAGATCTCTAGCTGATGCCACTGGATAGATGAGGGGTCAGGAGCAGGAAAGTAATCTCAAAGGGAGGCTAAGTTCCACATTGGCCCTGTGGCATCTGAGGAGACCTTGTCGCCTTGGGACCCTTCCAACAGGCAGCTGGACAGTGACCTAGTGCTAGGCAGATGGACACCCTGGAGAGGTGCAACCAGGCACCTCCACTGGCAGAGCAGACTGATCTCTGAGGAGAAAAGTAGGCCAGGAAGACAGTGAGGAAGAGGGAAGAGGCAGAGGAGATGAGACAGATGAGTCAGGGAGGTTAAGGGAAGAAGCTGCAGGGAGAGACGCATGACCCATGTGTCATGGATCCCACATCAAAGGGGAGGAGGAGTGGGTAGAGAGGGTCAGGGTGTTTACAAACTCCCAGCAAGCTCAGACTGCTGGCATCTCTACACACCACCCACCATGGCTGGAGGGTTGCAATACAAAAACCTCATTTGTCAGTTGAGGGTCCAGGAGGGGTGTTTGAGAAGGGCTAGTGGGTGCTGAGAGGCTGGACGAGGGCAGCTGAGGTGCCGAGGGTGACTTTTGTCCCAATTTCTTTCAAGAAACTATCCTTTCTCTTCCGTGGCTGGTATAAACTGAACGCTGACTGACCTAAGCATCTAAAGTGATCTGAAATTCCACCCAAACCTCCCAGATCTGTTTGAGGATGTTCATCATACTTAATGGAAGCCAGTGAGGTCCAGGCTCAAGGGTTTGTTTATTCCTTTTTATTTTTGTTTTGTTTTGTTTTTCCAAGACAGGGTTTCTCAGCATAGCCCTGGAACTTGCTCTGTAGACCAGGCTGGTCTCCAACTCAGAAACCCACTTTCCTCTGTCTCCCAAGTGCTGGGATTAAAGGCGTGCGCCACTACTCTATATTTTTTAATTTAAAAATTTTAGGACTTTTTTTTGTTGTTTTTAAAAATAATCTTATGTGTAAGTGTTTTGCCTGCATATAAGTAAGGACACTGCACACTTATACTAGTACACATAAAGGCCAAAAGAGAGCACTAGGTCCCCTGAAACTGGAGTTTATGAACAGTTGTGGTAATATACGGGTGCCAGGTATCAAACGCAGGACCTCAGGAAAAGCAGCCAGTGCTCTTCACCCATGAGCTATCTCTCCAGCCCCTGACTTGTTTATTTTTATTAGGATCTAATGATGTAGACTTGGCTAGTCTAGAGCTCAGTATGTAGACAGGGACAGCCTCAAACTTGTGACAGTTTTCCTACCTCTGCCTCCCAAATGCTGGGATTATTGGAATGCACCACCAGTCCTAGCTCAAGCCCAAAGCTGTGTTCGTGTGCCCATGTGTACACACAAGTAAATTGGTTCACATCTGTGTATGCAAGCTAAGGTTGACACCCAGTGTCTTCCTCCGTCAATATCCACCTTACATTTGAGACAGGGTCTCTCACTGAACCTGGCTGGACCTCACCAATGAGCCAGCAAGTTCCAGGGACCTTCCTGACTCTGTCTCCCCAGTGCTGGGATTAGAGATATATGCTACTGTGCCCATTTTTATTTTTTTAATGTGGATCTGATCTTGGGTTCCATCCCTGTGTTTCAAGCATTTTACCAACTAAACCATCTCCCAACTTGCCAGGCTCTAAAGGAAAGGCCTGTTTCTTCTGTGCTGACTCTGGAGAGAAGGTGAAGATTGGATGTGCTTGTCCCATCTCTGAAGCCTGAGGACCAACCCTGCAGACACCCAGAAGACAGGAAGTAGAGTTCAGTGAGGTAGAGAGCCAGAGGACACTGTGACAATGACCCTGTATCTCAAACGGCATGGATGCAAACATCAACAAGCCAGCAAATTCCTTTGCTGCCTTTGTAGTTTGGTTTGGCTTTTCTTCCATTCGTTAAAAACAAAGTGTATCCATCGCTTACAAGTCTAATTGAACTTAGACCAATTAAAATACCTCAAAGCTCAGTGGCTTAAAGTGATCAAGCTCAGGAGGCTCGATTGGGTACAGCTTGGGCTTGCCCGTGCAGTCTTGTTTTTTGCTTGTTTTGGTTTTGTTTTGTGTTGTTGATGGGGAGGATTGGCATGATTTACTTTGTATACCAGGCTAGCATCATGCTCAAAGCTATGCACTAGCTTTGGCCTCTCAAGTGCTGAAATTAAAGGTGTGTGCTGCCACAGCCAGCCCCTACATTTTATAATTGAAAGGAATCAATTCCTTAATATAAATGAATCTCTTGGAATTTATCAAAGTAACTGACACTAAAGATTCTGGTGAGAGGGCCAGACACAGACAGGACCTTTTACCAACTTGTGCTTTGATTATACATTTGTAGTAGCAGGGAGAGGCTCCTGGAGAGCTCTGGGGATGACAGGCTTTCAAGGTCTCAGGTTTCTGCTGCTTTGAACTCAGACCTGGCTAAAAGTGGCTTATTTTGTTGTTTGTTTGTTTGTTTAGTTGGTTGGTTTTTCAAGGCAGGGTTTCTCCGTGTAGCTTTGGAGCCTGTCCTGAAACTCACAAGAGATCTGCAAGCCTCTGCCTCCCAAGTGCTGGGATTAAAGGCATGCATCATCACTGTCAAGCTTGCTGTTTAAGATTTTTTTTTATCCTGGTATGGTGGTGGACATCTTTGATTCTAGCACTTGGGAGACAGAGGCAGGTGGATCTCTGTGAGTTGAAGGCCAACCTATTCTACAAAGAGATCCAGGACAGCCTGGACTAAAAAGTAAGATCCTGTCTCAAAACAAAACAAAAATCTTACTTTTCTTTATGTGTGTGTGGGGGTGTGCTTCTGTATATCTACAGACCAGAAGTGGGTATGAGATCCCCTGGAGCTGGATTTGCAAGTGTTTGTGAGGTGCCTGATATGGGTACTGGAACCAAACCCTGGTTCATTATCACAAACAGAAGGAGTCCTTAATCCCTGAGCTATCTCTCCAGCCCCAGAATTTATTATTTTTATGCTTAATTATGTATATGTGTGTCTGTGTAGGGGTTTATGCACATGCATGAATACCTTAGGAAGCCAGTAGCCTTGGATCCCACAGAGCTGGTCACAATCACTGGATGTGGATGCTGGGAACCAAACTTGGGTCCCCCGAAAGAACAATACTTGTTTATAAATAAGCCACCTCTCAGTTCCTTGACAGGGGTGGTTTTTGTTGTTGTTCATTTGTTTTTTTTTTTTTCCAAGACAGTTTCTCTGTAGCTTTGGAGCCTATCTTGACTAGCTCTGTGGACCAGGCTGGCCTCAAACTCAAAGATATCTGCCTGCCTCTGCCTCCCAAGCGCTGGTTTTAAAGGCATGCACTACTGCTACCCTGGTTGATAGTGGGGTTTTAATTGTAAATCTGACAGTTGTTACCAATGTGGCT
The DNA here is from genome assembly GCF_943737965.1 of Phodopus roborovskii. Lineage (NCBI taxonomy): Eukaryota > Metazoa > Chordata > Mammalia > Rodentia > Cricetidae > Phodopus > Phodopus roborovskii. The sequence goes on along the minus strand of NW_026126459.1, from coordinate 4,769,081 downwards.
CTCAGCTGTCCCCTTTGGATGAAGGTTTACAGATATCATTTCTCTTTCTGCACTAAAGCACTGTATGCCTCATGTTTAGAACAATCAAAGAACACCCTATCCTCTCCTTTGACTCTTCCGGTCTTCCTCCTCAACCTACTGATGTGGTCAGCCTCTGACCACAGGTGAACTTGAATTTGCCATGGCCTCACTGATGTCTGAGGCACAGATGGGATGTCTATGCTTCACGTTACACTTTCATCAAATAAGCACAATGGAGCTCATTTTTCAGTCTAGAATTTGGCTGAAAATGTTTACTTATTTAAGAAATTAATGCCTGCAAATATATGTACTATTTGTAAATATTGATGATACAAGCTAGGATTGTAAAACTTAAAGGCGAGTGGATTGCTGTCGCCCTCTTCTGGTCAGACTAGGGTGTCTTCATCTTCATTTATTGGATTCTACAAAATTCACTTTCCACCCTACCCCAGGCACCTACAAAGCTCCTTTTGGACATTTGGGAGTGTGGGCCAGAGGCCACACTCTGGTCAGTTCTGGTCTCAGATAACACCACCAGCATTGCTGTCATTCTCTGGCTTCTGGAACTTTAGTCTGATGTGGCGTTTACACAGTTGCCCCACAAAGGACTTAAGGGTCTGATCCACCATCTCTGAGACTTTCCTTAGGACCTAGCTAGGGACAAGAAGCTTTGTGCTCCAAGGCCACAGGAACTGTTGTAGCACCCAAAAACAGAGATGGCTATCCCCCAGGTCCAGAACTTAAGCATCCATGTGATCATGGCTGAGGCATTTAGAACCCGATAGACAACGGGAGTGAGGGGTACCCAAAAGTACTGATGCTCCAAGCAGAACTGTGGGAGTAACCACCAATGCCCTTACCCAGGTCCTGATAGGATCCTCCTGACCCCAGAAGAAGGTGCCCCAGTTTTAGAATACAAGCTTCCTTCTTCCTCCCACTGAACAGAGGGCTAGTATCCATAATTCCATACACAGGTAGGACACACAAGCCTAAGTTAGGGATGACCACATCTCTAAGTGTAGGAACTGGATAGTTTCCTTATCCCCACATATCCAGTCCTTGTGAGAGCCTCATGCCCCACAGGTTCTGACTTGACATCAAGACCAGAGCTGTCTGCTCACACCCATCTCTGTCCTGGAGTACCCACAAACTGGCCATACACACATTACCCTCCAGACTTCGCAGCTGTTTTTATTATTAATATTATCTTCTCCTTTAAGCATCCCTTTAAGGGTGAAATGAAATTCAACCATTTACAGAGAAAATGATTTCAAAATGTACATATTGATTTTCCTTTACAAAAAAAATATTATTATTATTATTATTATTGGTGCCCTTAAATTACACATTTCCCAGGGCCCTACCTTCTGCTTGGATGAGTCCTGTCTTCTCATCCTGAATCTCACCTTTGCCTCCAAAGCTTCATCATACCTGCCCCTATAACTACTGTGACCTCTGGGTGAACAAAGTCAGCAGGATGCCTGGAATGAACAGGCCTCCTTGGGTCTAGAGGCCACAGGCCTGTAGTTCCTGGAGAATGTGCCCACATTTAACTCAGTTTCCCTTCATATTGGGGGTATGATCCTGGGTCCCATGCCCCTAAAATTCCCAGTGTATGCTGTGGTTAGATGTGAAAGGCTTTAGCCCTCACCTCTTACAGGTAGTCTCTCTCAGCCCATGACCAGGCCTCTTCCTGCCTGGTTGAAACTGTTGTATTATTTTCCCCCTACTGGTCTGAGAGAGGCCAGCCCAGCAGATCTGTGCTTTCCCAGTGTCACTGAACTGGTCACCTGTGGGCAGGAGCCCTGAAAATACCTGAAATGGGGGTGTCTACGAATCAGCTGAAGTTACTGGAGCTGTGGAGTGAAGTTTCCATTTGAGGGGGAGGCATCACACAGGGACACCCATGGGTATCTCAGAAGAGTGCCCTGGCACAGATGGACCCCTAAGTCTGGGACACCCTGACTTCTGGGGCTATCTCTCAGTCTCAAGAGGAACCAAGGAGGAAAGCTCTTTGAAGAGGAGATATCTTGCATGGGGGTGTCCCTCAATGGGAGGAAAGGAGCCATGGAGCCCCTCTGCCTGCTTCCTGCCTGCTTCCTGCCTGCTTCCTGCCTGCTCGCCAGAGCTGCCCCCACACCATGCCCACTGCCTTATAACTTGCTCCAGACGGAGCTGCCTTGAAGGAAAGCCTCTCAGGAAGCCTCCAGTGAGACTATCCAGAAGGTGCTAGGGTATCAGTGAGAAGATGTGGTGGACAAGAGAGGCTGAGGGAGCACTGGGCTCTCAGCAGCATAGCCCTCTAGCTAGCAAGATTCCATTCCTCAGTCTGAAAAAACAGACAGACAGACAGACTGACAGACAGACCCTGTATTCCTTTTAGCCTTGCTTTCAAGGTCCCCCAAGAACTTCCTGCCTCAGGCATCTTGAGGAGCCACAGGAGACAAGACTACAGGCTCCAGGTCCTAGAAAGAGAACAGCCAAGCCTATGCTCCTACACACACATCATCTTAGTACAGGGTCACATGGATACAGACATGTACAATACACACCAAGCATGCACCCATCCCATAAATATACACACACGCACAAACATGGACCATTCCACAGATAGTCCTGTGTATTGCATCAAGGGAATATCAGGGACCTCAGGGAGAGGCCCCCACTCTTTCCATATGCCTGTAAGTCCGTACTGTACCTCAACCATGGGGCAGGCAGGGAGAGAGCAGAGTCCCATGTTGAGCAAACACTTGCACCCCTCCCACAAAGATGCTGCTGCTAATACAGAACTTTCAAACTGAGGCAGGCACATAGCAGCCCTGCTCAAAACTATATTTCCCAGTTATCCTTGCAACTACTTGTAGCCATGCAGCTAAGTCCTGACCAGTAAGATACTACCAGAAGCAACATACCTGACTCCTGCCCTTCATAGGAAAGAGTTCATACTTCCTTATCTTACCATGTGAGTGGGTACAACCACTCTATCCAGACCTGGAAGCTGTGTGTGAGGCTAAGAACACTTGTCTTACAGGCTCTGGACCATCTGCCCCTAGACTACTTAATTAGAAACAAGCTGGTCTTACTTGACTGCTGTTTGCTGAGGGGCTTTTACATCTCAGAATCATCAACAAATACATCCTGTGTCCCCACAAGGCAAATGAAAAGAAATGGGTTGACATATCACTGACCTTTGAAGTCCTTTCTTGGATCCCAGAAAACCTTGTGGCCCTTTCCTGGCCCTATCCTGTCCTTAGCAGGGTGGGGAGAGGAGGACAGGAAAGATTACACCTCGGATGGTGGTAGAATGGGAACAGATGCCAGCAGAGATGGGGAGAGACATAGAGGCTTTATGTTAGCATCCCTTCCCTGTCCCACATACTACACTGGCTGTCCACAGTCTCCAGCTCCTGTCTCACCCTGAGAACTGGACTCCTAGAATCCTTTGCAAGTAGCTGAGCTGGCATCCCATGAAATAGCAATAGGAAAAGTGAAGAAGCCATCAAGGCTAGATTAGAAACCCAGAGGGAAGTTCCTCAGGCCCCGGCATGCCTGCTTACAGAGGCATGGCTCTGACCCTGACAGCCCCTGGCTCCACCTTCCTAGCCAATAGTGACCTCATTCCTTAGGTCCAGTATCTCTGAGGAAGCTCCAAAGTTCTTTCTCCTGGGTGCCATTTCCATTGCTTCCCTAGCTTTTTGGCCAAGATCAAGAGTAGATAGTAGATACTTTTTTTTTTTTTTTGGTCCCTTCCTACTAAGCTGCTCTTCTTGTTTCTGGATCCAAATGCATTTATTTACAGTATTCTGGGAACTCCTGGCATGGCATACCCCCTTTTCCATTGTAGGTCAATAATTCAGAAAGTCAAAAGCCGGCTTCTCCCAACTAGACTGAAATTCCACAGCCCTCACAATCACAGAAAACTACCTTATGCTCTCCAAGGACACCTCTTGCCCACAGAACACAGACAAAATGCTGCACGGATGTCTGGGCTTGCTCTTCTCTACTGGAAAAGATTACTTTTTCTTTTCTGTTTTGGGCTAAAAGGCCTAACCCTTAATTCCAGAGGGCTTGAGCAGAGAGAACCACTTACAAGGACTCCTGGCTCTCTCAGGAGCCTCCAGGGACGCAAGGAGGCCAAAGATAACACTGGGGTGTCCATCACCCCAGCCTGCCCAGCCTTACTTAGCCCTCCACTGTATCTAACCTGCCCCTGGCAGAAGGTGACCTTCCCTCAGAGCCCAGGGTCCGGGGACCACCCTCCGCAGTGCTCTTTGGCTCCCGGTAGGGGTTGTCCAACAGGTAGCGGAATTGGTTATAGTTCTTGAGCAGGTATTTGGGCGCATACATGTGCTCACTGGGGTCTGCAGGAGGGTACTCCTGCTGCGTGCCGTCAAACCAGCCCCCAGTGCGAATCAAGCTGCGGATGTAATTGAGGTCTCTCTTGTCCTCATAGTCACCCCAGCGTGGGAAGTCGCCATTCTGAGCCGACACAAGCTTGAAGTAGATGCCCTCGGGTGTGAAGCACCAGGAGCAATGCCAGCCCGCAAAGTGCAGGGGGCTGCCAAGGGACCACTGTACTAGGATGTGGCCTGTGCGGTTCTCATACTGTCGAAAGTTGGGCATGGTGTAGTATTGGCGACGGCGTAGGCGGATGCCATCCAGTCCATACACAGCCTGCAACATGTCCACGGTGCAGCCCGACACTACCTCCAGTGTGCCCGGTTGCTTCCAGAAGAAACCGTACAGGGACTTGCGCATATGGAAGGCAAAGGGCTCCGTCCAGCCATCATAGAGCTTGAGAAACAGCACACCATCACGCGCAGGGATCTCGTCTGCATCATCAATGATGAAGACATCATCAGGCCGCAGGTTGCGTAGGCGGGAGACACCATCCTGGGTGAGGAAGGTGCGCAAGTAGTCGTCTGCAATCCAGCCATCCTGCCGACCACCAGGTGGGAAGTGGTCCAGGAAGACATAGAGCACCTTGTGGCGGATGTACTCGAAGGTGCCATTGGTCAGCATCTCTCGGAATTTGAGAGGCCGTGGCTCCCCATAGGCGGTGAAGTTTGACTCGCACACCACGAAAGCATCCACCACATCACCCAGCTCGTGGAAACGCACGTCCAGCAGGTCAAACTCATGGTTGATGTTGATGGCATTGATAACCCGCCTCGGTACCTCCCTGGGCACCAGGCGCTCCTTGGTGGGCAGGTTGGAATACTGCACCACGGTGGGCACCCCGCAGCTGGGTCCGTGCCAGCCGGGCAAGCATACACACTCAACCCACTTGCGCCTAGTACCCCGGCTACCCAGGCGCTCTGGTGTACTCAATACGTGCCGCATGGGCCTCCGAGCAGGGCCCCGGGCTGAGGAGCCCTCAGCCACTTCCGGCTTCTCTTCTCTGCGCCCTGAAGGTTTCTCCAGCATTTTGGTACCTGGTTTGAAGCAAACACCACCGGCTTTGGTGCGCACAAAGTACTCGGTGGTGTCTTCAGATAATACAAAGTCCATCCGGTGCAATTCCTCAGTGGCTTTGCTGGGGGACAAGGGCTGGAGCAAGGGAGAGTGGGAGTAGAGTGGGGTGCGCAACAGGTCGGAGCCAACTGGCTCTGGACTGGCCTGGGGAGTGACAGGGGCATTGTTCCAGAAGAAGCTGGATACAAGGTTAGGACTGAGGGAGGCCAGTTCTCTGGGGAAGGTGACATAGGATAAGGTCTTAAAGAAGTGCAGGAAAGAGATGAGGCACAGGCCAGCCATACAGAACATGAGAAAGAGCTTGTAGCGTCTCATCTTCATCCTGCAGAAACGGGAAAGAGCAACAAGTCAGGGCAGCCCGAGGCTCTTGTCCTAGGAAGGAAACTTGAAGAGGAGTCCTAGCTGCAGTCACCTGTGAGAATGCCCTGCCCTTGCACTGTCACTTCACCTTCTAACCTCAAAAGTTCCTTGACCCAGGCGTGGTGACCACACCTTTAATCTCAATACTTGGGAAGCAGAGGCAGGTAGATCTCTGTGGGCTGGAGGCCAGCCTGGTCTACATAGTAAGTTTCAGGACAGCCAGGGCTATGTAGAGAAACCCTGTCACACAGAAACATACACACAAAGTTGACTGTCTTTACCAAGACCCTATCACATTTCTCTATAGATGGCTCCTCTCACCAAGGCTAGGCTTGGCTCCTGGAGCAAAATGCAGCCAGGGGGAAAATGCTGTCCTAGAGGGTGGCAGGCTCCAAGGGGAAAGGGTGGGTATGGAGCAGCTGCCCAGCTACTCAAGGGCTTGTTGACACACTGCCCTAGGCTACTGTTACTTTTATATTTTTTCCTTCTCTTTTTATTTTTATTCTTTGGTGTGTGTGAGAGAGAGTGTATGCAGGAACCAACAAACCCTTTCAGGACATTTTCACAGAAAAATGCTGACAGACTAGGAGTTTAGGGAATTTCATTTTGAGAAGTGAGGACCACCTCATCAAGGTAAGAAATAAGGTCACACCACCACCACCTGGCAATCCTTATTTATTTGTTTATGTGTTTGTTTATACTAAGGAGGCAATACCAGGCCTCCAAGATGGTTTATTTTCTTTAATGTTCTGCTTTATTTTAGCTTTAAGCCTCTCACTCATGGTAACAGAGGTTAACAGAAGTAGAAACAACCCAACTCAATCGCCTGCTGAATTCTTTTAAATTTTCTTGTTCTGTTGTTTCCTATCCTAGATTTCAGGGACTTAACCCCAAATTTCTATATAATAAATTATGAGAGGGCTTGTAGCACGCATAACAACTTAGAGAAAGATATGGGGGTTCAAGCTGAAGATCAGAAAAACAAAGCAACCAAGCCACTAGAGAGTTCTTACCTCTACCAACACTAAGACTGAAGGGGGTGATCCTGCCCTCAGTGTGACTACAGACTGCATGCTCTCCACCAAACCTCAGATTGCACTAAGACAGCACTCCAGTGCTGGGATTAAAGGAGTGTCATCCCAAATGCTGGAATTAAAGGTGTGATTAGATCAATTCACTCTCCTGTGGCCTTGAACTCAGAGATCCATCTACCTCTGACTCCCAAGTGCTGGGGTTAAAAGTGTGGCCACTGCTGCCCGACCTTTATGGCTGACTAGTGGCTTAGCTCTGCGTTCTGATCTTCAAGCAAGATTTATATGTTAGATCATAAACAAAATATCACAAGGGCTCTCCTAACTTAGTTAGTATTGTTTAAATAAGAGATTCTCAACCTGTGGGTCACAACCCACTTCACAAAGGTCATCTAACACCATTGGAAAACACATATTTACATTACAATTCATATCAGTATCAAAATTACCGTAACGAAGTAGTAACAAAAGTAATTGTGTGGTTGGGGGGGTCACCACAACATGAGGAACTGTATTAAAGGGTCAAACATTAGGAAGGTTGAGAACCACTGGTTTAAATTAAACAAAAAAAGTCATGAGTGTTTTTCATACTTGATTCCTATATGGATTAAAAAAATAATACAGGCCAGGCAGTGGTGGCACACATGCCTTTAATCACAGTACTCTTTGTGGCAGTGCCAGGCAGATTTCTGAGAGTTCGAGACCAACCTGGTATACAGAGCAACAGAGCAAGTTCCAGGACAGCTAGAATTGTTACACAGAGAAATCCTGTCTAAAAACAAACAAAAGTACATATTTACAGCTTAAAAAAAAAAAAAATGGACGTAAGATCACAGAGACCCTAAGGCAGAGCAACTAATCCTTTTTATTGTTTAGGCTACTATTCGAGACATTCTGAGGTCCACTCCCTCCTTCAGGAGTTAGAGGTCACAGAAGACAGGCCCTGGATGCAACTAGAAAAAGCCATCCTGAGTAAGGTAACCCAGACCCAGACAGATATAATTTGCACTCACTCATAAGTGGGTATCAGACATAAAGCAAAGGACAACCAGACTACAATCCCAGAGAACTTAGGCAACAAAGAGGACCCTAAGAGAGACATGGATCCACCTAGGAAGGGGAAAAAGACAAGATCTCCTGAGTAAACTGGGAGCATGAGGGGACAGGAGGAGGGTGGAAGGGTGGGGAAACAGGGACTGGGGGAAAATGTATAGCTCAATTAAAAAATGAAAACAAACAAACAAAACCAAAACCGGTCCTTATTTAGATGGCCAGGGAGCCTCTATTTCCTCCGCATGCGCTGTCCTAACCCTGATCCGTTAGGCTGTTAGGCCAGGGGGAGGGGAGGGAAGCCCTATGGAGGAGGGCTATCTGTTGCACTCACTTTCTCTGCTTTTTAATTCTTTTTAACACTTATTCTTTTAAGGTTCATTTCACATTCCAACCTCAATGCCACAAATCTCAAAGAAACTGTGGTCCAGTTTGGACTTAAATTTTTTTTTAATTGGTTTTTCAAGGCAGGGCTTCTCTGTGTAACTACCCTGACTGTCCTGGAACTTACTCTGTAGAGCAGGTTACCCTCAAACTCACTGAGACCCACCTGCCTCTGCCTCCCAAGTGCCAGATTAAAGGTGCCACCACTGCTTGGCCCAGCTTTGAATGAGGCAATCCTCTTCCTCAGCCTCTTCTAGTACAGGAGTGAGCCACTAGGTGCCAGCAATCTTAACATTTTTAAAGTGAAGTCATGCTAGGTGTGCTAGTGCACACCTTTAAACCCAGTATAGGAAAGCCAGGGCTACTGGACCCTGACTCAAAAAAAAAAAAAACCATAACTGGACCCTGACTCAAAAAAAAAAAAAAAAAAAAAAAAAAAAAAAAAAAACCAGGTATGGTGGCCGATGCCTTAAATTCCAGCACTCAGGAGTCAGAGGCAGGTAGTTCTCTGTAGATTTGAGGTCAGCTGATCAACATTTTGAGTTTCAGGACAGGCAGAGCTACACAGTGAGACTCTGTCTCAAACAAACAAGCAAACAGCCAGACATGCACTCAGGAAGCAGAAGTGGACAGATGTCTTTTGAGTTCCAGGCCAGTCAGTATTGAGATTTTTGTCTCAAACACAAAACAAAGCAAAGGATGAAACTTAACACACAACATCATTCTGGAAAACCAAAAATAAACAGACTGGTTTCTAGGCATGAACAATTAGAGTCAATTCCTTCCTTCCTGGTTTAGTATCACTCACAAATCTTACCATGGTACACACTAAGTCCAAACCAGTTGTTTTCTTCAATCAATGATGAATTTAAAAGATTTTCATGTTTATAGAACTAGATCTCCCATTTCCTTTTAAATTCCACAAAACACTCCTAGCCTCTCTTTTTCCTTTGTTTTGCTAAATGAATCACTGTACTCATAAATGATATGGGACCTAACCACTTGCTATTCATTGATACCATTTAATTTCTCAATTAGCTTCTGGCTGTGGATAGAGATATTTGTCTATCTCTCTTCCCCACAATTAAAATAAACCTTTAATATTGGAATATCTGTATTTTACCAGATACATTTCAAAGATAGGACAATGGCCCTTGAATGTCTCATGAATATATATATATATGCATATATATATACACACACACACCACACACATTTATATGTACGTGTGTATATGTGTGTGTATTTTTGTTTTGTATTTTTCAAGACAGGGTTTCATTGTGTTGCCTTGGCTGTCCTGGAAGACCATGCTGTCCTCTAAATCACAGAGATTCACCTGCCTCTGCCTCCCAAGTGTGTACCACCAGCACCACACTATCTCTCTACTATTATTCTGCAATTTGTGATGTTAGATTTGTTGCAAAGAGGAAACAGACACCAACATGCCACTATTAACTGAACTCCACATTTTATTTGGATTTGATGTTATTTTGGAGGGGTTTGGTGCTGGGAGTGCAACCCATGGCCTCCAGCATGTTAAGCACACATGCTTCCCATACCCCTAGCAGAGCCTGTATTTATTCCAAGCATTAGACTGTGGATAAGGTTAAGCAAGGAGGGGCTTGGACTTTAGCATCTTGGGTCTTCCCTTAAAAACATTCCTGTCAGGGCAGAGGATGTAGCTCATTAGTAGTTGCTTGAGCATGCAAGGCCTGTGACCAAACTCCGGTAACTCAGGAAAAGCAAAACATTCCTTTCTGTGGCTTGTTCTCATGGTTTTGGTTCTTTTCCCAGGTCATCTGCACCCACTCTACTGTCCTCGCATTTCCTGAAGGCAGCAGGATAGAACAGAAAGATACACTCTTGGTCCTTAGAAGCTCCTCAGCATTCTGACACTGTCTTCCTATCTGGGACCTGGGCATGGAGTTTCCAGCACACAGCGGGTGTGCAGTAAGTTTCCAAATCTTCAAATACTCGAGGCTGGAAGCCTCTAGCAGGGTCTTCTCTTAGCTATGTGGTCATAAGCCACAGCATGCTCAATCTAGAGTCCAATAACCATCTCTTATGACCAGGACACCTGCTCAGGGTTACATGGTGGCAGGATAGTGGGAGCCGGCCACAGAGGCATCACCTTAGGAGGGTCCCTGAGCAAACAAGCAAGGAATAGTCCAGCTGCTAGTCCTGACAGGCAGGCAAAGGCCTGTACTAGAGACACAGGTGTGCTTCTGTCTCCAGTGGAAATGCTTGCAACCTCAGGTGCAAAAGTGGGAGCTGCACAGACAGGAAAGACAGGGTGGAGCCTGACCTCAGCTAAATATCAGCTATGCCTGAGCAGAGATGGGGTCACCTCATTGGTTTGATGGAGGAGGTTGACATCCTAAAGGGGGGGAGCTCATTTCTGCACAGTACATTCATAACCCAGTCCAGAGAAGCAAAAAGCATAAGTACCCACTAGAAAGAATCTGTCCCTTTATTTTGTTTTGCTCTCTTTTCTCTGTCACATAATGAGGTGGCTGGTCTGACACAGACAGAGATTTTGGAAGAAACCTTTAAACAAGCATGCTTGGGTCTAGAGGAGGGGGAGCCACACTGCCAACTCCAAATACAACTTTTAATTGAAATGGGACAACACAAAACAGTCCAATGTCATACTTAAAAGACACCTGAATCCCTGTAAAACTGAATCCAGTAAGCCGAGAACAAAGGTTTAGAGACAGAAAATTTCTGACCCCTGGCTATAGACAGAGGATAGATGCTGCAGGAAGGCTAAGAGAAGCACCAGCCATCGGGGAGTGGGTGCATGCCACAGCTAGACCTACACCTTCGCTTTCTCCACCTCCACCTCCTGCTTCCTGCTCCCACTTTGGAACAAGCTTACAGATCCACCAACAATAACTTAAGACAGGACCTTTACACAGTGGGAGGGAGGGGGCACAGACAAAAACAAACAGGGCTTGGAGGGTATACAAGGGAAAGCTTCAACACTGGGAATGGGGAAATCTCTTTCCATTTCCCTATGGCTTGCAGTATTTGTCAAGGTACCAGATAATATTGGGATCTAGGATGCTGTAGGCATCCATTTGGATTGGTTATCTAAAAGATATTGAGGCCAAATTTTATTGCAAAAACGAATAAATATGAGGTCAGGTGCCAGGTGGAGAGGCTGGGGTTTTCTAAAAGGCATCCCAAGGGGTAATGAGAGGATATGAAAGACAACATTCCCATGGATGAGGAAGGGAAGAAAAAAAATGTCACTATCGCCTGTATAGCCTGGTGTAGTACTCTGGTCCACCCTGAGTACTGGGACCAGAGGGAGACATAAGTGGTTCAAAGGTATAGCTCGAATTCTAATTGGTCTTAAAAATAAAAACCCCAGCCAGGTGGTGGTGGTGCACTCGAGAGGCAGAGGCAGAGGCAGGTGGATCTCAGTGAGTTTGAGGCCAGAACAATCAAGACTATTACAGAGAAACCCTGTCTCAAAACAAACAAACAAACAAACAAACAAAAAAGCCTGGAGTCAGATATAGGGGTTAATGATGAAAGATCAGAGAAGCAGAGCAGCCAGCCACTAGTTCTTACTCTACTGAATCCTCAGACTAAAGGGGCAATTTTATCTCTAGGAATCTTTAGACTGAATGCCTCTTGCCACCTTATATTCCTCTCTCTGCCCAGCATATTACTCCTTAGTGCTGTGATTAAAGGCATCTGATCCCAAGTGCTAGGATTAAAGGTGTGAGTTCTGTTTCTCTTTTAGACAAATTCAGTCTCTTTTAGACAGATTCAGGGTGGCCTTGAACTTACAGAAATGCCTGCCACATTCACTATTCATCACTGTACTCAAAAGGAGTCAGGGACAGACTCAGCGCTTGGTACCAGGGATTTCATGGAAGCCAGAAGGCGAGGATGAAAACCAAGCTCTAGGAGGGGGGGATCTTATCCACAGGAAAGGCTTGAGGAACAAAGTCACAAAATCCATAAGGACTTAGAGGAGCTGTGGGATTAAGGGCATCCCCAAAGGGAAGGTGGAAAAAGAGGGCAGGAAGGGGCGCAATGCTCCATCTGGGCCTAAGGAAACTGCATGATTGCAGCTCCAAGGGTAGAGGGATAGGGTCAGGTAAAGAGGGCCAGCTATAGCCTAAAGACAGTGGCTGGGAGTACCTCTGTCTTCAAGAGTACCAGAGGGGTGCTAGATGCTCAAGGGTCATTTCCTTGGACTCAGGGAGGCTTACCTAATTGCCACTGGTGGATGGGGTCTGAGAGATCAGTGAGCTGGAAGTCAAGTCTGTTGGTGGTGCACCTGAGATGAGGGGTAGGGTCCTAGTGTGGCTCAAACCTCAAAGGGAAGTACAGGCAGCAGCAGAGCCTATCCAAGTCTCGGCATCAATGTGAGTGTTACAGCTTTGAGGGGAAGATATCCTGACAGAAAGGAGTCTAGGAATACCACAAAGTCACCCTTCACACAAACCTCACACAGGAGATTTATTGGGAAAGACACAGAAGGTGGCTGCCTCTGTTGCGGCCAAGAAACAGCAAAGGACTGAGCAGGAGACGGGCTTTACGTAGGGTTTCTTGGGTGGGTGTGGGTGCGGGCTCTCCAGGGTGGCCTGGACATTCCTGCACCTTGACCTGAGAGACCCAGAGTAGCCAGGTCAGTTTGACCTCATGAGGCCACCTAACAGAAGTCAAGTTTGCTGCTGGGAATTATAGAACTGAACATGGAGTCCCTTCCATTTGCCAAGCTGAACCCAAGTGGGATGACAGTCTACCCAGAGAATACTCAAGACCATATTTTGTTGAAGTTTTACATTCACAGCTTCATGTGTTCCATGGTCCAACTCTTTTTTTTTTTTTTTTTTTTAATCTTTGCTGCCTCAAATACATTTTTTGGACTAAAGCAGCATATATGTGCAATGAGATAAACAAGCATTTGCCCTCCAGGCCTCAATTAAGTCTCTCAGCCTTTCAAGAGGTCACCATGACCATGGTTTTTACAGATGGAGAATCAGACTTGGAAGGATGACAAGACTTTCCCCAAAACACCACGACAGTGAGTCATGGCTAGAAATGACTGCAGATCCCAGGTCAACCTGCCTCAACAGTACAGGTGGACCAGGTAACACTGGGTCCTGCTAGATGTTTCTGCCTGTTACCAAGCTTCACTGAGGTGTGATGTCTCACCCAGCTACTGCTCTGAGCATGCTATGTGCACAGCCTCACACAATCTTAACACAAAGCAGGTGTCTCCCCCGTTGTGTACAAGAAGAAACTGTAGCCAGAGGAATGAACTAACTTGTACACTGTCAAACACAACAGGTCAACACTATACTCAATTCTGAAGGGCCAACAGTGGCATTTCAGCCAGTAGGAAAGTTCTCTTGAGCCCTTTCCATCTGCCAAATTGAACCCAAGTAGGATGACACAGTCCACCCAGAGAACACACAGCGGGCAGCCAGCCAAAGTCACTTTAGCCTATATCTCTATGTGCTGATACCTGACTGAGCTGTGAGGACTCTCAGAAACAAACCCTGACGGTCTGGGGTGATTCAAACAAAGTTGTGCAGGATAGAGTTCTGACCAGAGAAGTAACAAAGCAGAAGGACAGATGGGTATAGGCACAGATTCACTGGGTGGCCAGACAGGCTCCCTGAGAAGGGACCTGACAGGTCAAATGACTGAATCACTGGATTAAGAAACACCTGGAGAGCTGGCCATGCACTACCTCTGAACATCTAGAGTTTTTCTGGAGATGATGGAAAGGGAGAGGGAAGGCTAAAGGAAGAAGGAGCATCTCCCTTATTGGGGAGGACACTATCCAATGGGAAGGGGGTCTAGAGGGAACAAAATGTCAGAGCCTCCCTTCTCTTCTTGCTGACCTTGGGCTCCTGGCCATCTTTTGGCTTCAAACTGAGAATCACACCACCAGCTTTGGGCTTGCTGGGGTCAGTGAACTGAGGAAAAATGAAAGTAGGACCTAGCTAGATCATGCAGGGCTCAAGGCCATAGCCAGGAGTGTAGATCAGACTGGCAAGATGGTTCAGAAGGTAAAGGAGCTTGCCACTAAGCCTGATGACCTGGGTTCAATCACTGGAATCCACATGGTAGGAGAACCAACCCCTCAAGTTGTCCTCTGACCATCACATGTGCCATACCACCACAAATTGATTCTAAGGTGGTATAGGGAGAGCTGTGGACAGATGGGTGGCTGACAAGGGTGGCAAAGATGGGAAATGGACTAGCTTTGGATAGCAGTCACTCTGCATCATTGTCCACATGAGGCTGGGAAGTGACCTGGGCTGGGGCTCCCAGTAGCATATCTGAACGCTCCTTGCTCTCACTTTTCTCAGATAAGAGCTCCAGATATGGGGAAGGCAGGCCACTGTCACACAACTGCCAGAAGGGGAGGCTGTAGGAGGAGTTGTTGGACACTGCCCTACTCCTACCTTGTTTCCCAGGGTGTACCCGGCTTGAGCCCCTTTGAGAATCCGGGATCCCCGGAACGGCCTGAGAACCAATTTCTACCTGACCTCTTGAGAGCTGAGCCCTTGAGGTCCAGGCAGGTGGCTCCCTGAGGACAAAGCCCATTGAGCCCTTCTGCCAAGGCTTATCCCACAGCCAGGAAAATTCACCAACTATTCTTTAGGGGCTTTCAGGATCATTCTTGGGTGTTCACTGTCACTCACACAGGTGTAGATGACCCAATCCAAACCCCAGCTCTGTTTGGTAATGTGATTAGCCTTGGGCATGTTCATCTGCTTCTCTGTAGCTTTACTGTCTCATTGGAGTTGGATAGAAATCCACACAAAGGGCCTAGCACGTGCAATTGCTCTATCCATCCTAGCTCTTCTTAACCTGTGATTTGTCCCCAACCTGGCAGATAGACTGCATTTGGGGGAATAGCAGGTGCTATCCTATCTTAAAGCAACAAGAAGCAGAGTTTGGGGCTCTGCTGTGGAAGCCAGGCAAAGCCTTAGCCTGCAGAGACAGGTGTGAGCTGAGGAATGGCACCATGCCCCAAGAGAGCCACCCTACCAGCTGCATCCTGCCCCTGGGACTGGGCCTTCTGGCAGTTGGTAAAAAAGTGGAGATGAGCTACTTCCTGGGCTTAGGAGACTGAGGTCAAGCCAAGGTGTCAATAAGACAGTGGAAAGTCTTTCTCTCCCTCTTCTACAGCTCCCTCCCCTCCTATGCCCTTTTCCTGGGCTCTTATTGGAAGGAGACAGGAAGAAGAAATCTGATAAGCCAGAGCCCATGTCTGTGAGTCAGGGTCCTTCAGACAGATGGATAAATCAATAAGAGGGAGAGAGACAGCGGATTTATTGGGAGAATTGGCTCACGTGATTTTGGAGGTTCATCAGTGCAATGACGGGCCTCTGCCACAGACACTCCAGTGGGCAGCTGTGCAGTCAATTCCAAGCCTAAGGACCTCAGGACAAGGGAAACCTGGAATGATTGCAAGTCCAAAGCTGAAAGCCGGAGAGTTTAAGAGCTGCTGGAGTAAGCGCTGCAATCTCCAAGCCAGAATCTAGAGTTCTGGTGTCCAAGGGCAGTAGTGCCCCAATCCTGGGAGAGAGGAATTCTCACTGCCTTTTTGCTTGCTCCAGGCCCCCATTCTATTGAATAGTGTCTTCTCCATGCTGATGGCAGACCTTTCCCCCTCACCTGTTTCCTCCAGAGACAGCCTTTAGACACTTGGAAGTCATGCATGGCCAGGTGTTTCTTAATCCTGTTAGGGTAACACCCAAAATTAGCCATCACAATGATCCAGCCATGACCTCAGAGTCAGGCTCAGCTTGAGTCTAGCTAGTACCCTCTGGAGGTTGTGATCAGATTCATACTCTAGGGCACAGCTAAACACTTGACAGGTAGGTGTCACTGGGGTGACTGAGGTGCCTATGGAGCTCTCCGTGGTCCTGAGCTGGCTTGAGCTGATCAAGGTCCTAGTTGGGACCTGGGATGCCCTTGGTTGGCCTTGTCCTGGCTCCTGTTAACTAGCCTCTGCTATAGTTCAGCTGGTTCATGACCTAACAGCCATCCCCCTGTATGATACCCAATGTCTCTGTCTCCTTCTCCCTCTTGATGCCTTGTCTCTGATGTTCTCAGTTCTGGGCTAGCAATGAGGTCTCCAGTTCTTCCAACTGGGAGAAGAGGCCAGATTCCACCATGGCAGAGAAATGGGCAGGCCAACAGCCACAGGCAGTATTACAGGTGTGCATGAAGTGGAAAATGGAGGTATCGCAGGTTATCTCAGATCCCATCTGCAAAACCCAGCTCAGAGACACCGTCATGAGTGAACCCCAACACCTCCATCAGCTTGGTCCATCTGCTCTAAAAAATATCTTGACTTTGAGCTGAGGTCTGCCTTTGTGGTTACCTTTCATCCTATTCTATGCTTGCACAAAGTTCCCTAGCCACTTCTGGGAGTAGGACAGGGGTATCTACAACCAATCTGCATGTTCAGCTGTTCCTGAGGTACAAGGCACAAAGATCCACACATCACCTGTGACCTCAAGGAGCTTCTCCACCTCCTTGTGTCTTGGTTTCTCCTTTTGTTGGTCTATGGAATAGGTTAGGAAGCTTGCCCAGGCTCAAAGTAGACACTCAGTGAGTACTGGCTTTCACAGACTTAATGTCTGGAAATTTAGTGCTGTGAGTTAGCTGTGTGCTCTCAGACAAATTTTCTTTGCTTTTCTGAGCCTGCCTTCTTGGATGAGAAGAGGCTGTCCTTCCCTACAGTTCTGGCAGCAACCTGAAGAAACCCTGGTTTCGAAGCCTTCTCTAAGGAGCCTGATGCTGGAGGCTGCTCTGTAAATGCTCACTTTGTTGTGTCTCCTGACAGACAATGAGACAAATGTCCCACTGAGCATGCCTTGTTTTGGTAAGGTTTGGTAAATGACTAGGTCAAATGGGGGCTGCTTAACACTGGAGACTGACACCATCGCCCTGCAAAGTCATTTGAGTGACTTGTGAGCTTTCAGGACCTGGGGCCAGACCTTTAGGCATCTCTGGTCTCCCCTCTCAGCTCTAAAAGGTCCTCAAGTGGGAATGCTGTCCAGTGTGTGGGGAGATGGCTCAATGGATAGTGTTTGCTGCATGAGTATGAGGATGCAACTTTGATCTCTAGCATCTATGTAAAAAGGTGGACACAGCTATATGTGTGTGTAACTCCAGAACTGTTATGGGATAGTTGGGTGGCTCTCCAAGCAAGCCAGCATAGCCAATCAGCAAACTCCAGGTTTAATGAGAGATTGTAACTCAAAAGATAACGTGGAGAGTGACTGGAGATGTTGACCTCTGGCCTCTATATCCACACATATATGTACATGCACACATACTCACGCATATAGCACATACACACCCCACACATCATAATATAAATAAATAAGGGTGCAGCCCAAGCTTTCAGCCTAGGCCAGTGCCCTGCTGGTGTGCCTTGGTCTCCACTTATCTGATTGGCAGCACAGCCTTGAAAGCCCTTTGTGTTCCTGGAAATTCTTCCTGATTTATGGAAATCAGCCTCCCTGGAGATTCTATGACTAATTCCTGTTCTTATGATTTAAGTAGAGGAAGTCACTGTTTTAAGGCTCAGAAGAAAATGCACACCTTCCCTGATCTCTGAGAATACACAGGGATCCCCCTGACTTGAAACTTTAATGATCCCATGTGTAACAAGAGGCAGAGTAGGTCGTAGCAGAACACAGTAGTCTCCTGAAGTTTGTGAGATTTGAGGAGAAGCTGACATTGGGTTTATCCTTTCACTTCTCACCTGTTAACCACTCCCTTGAGAAGTATGCATCGGGTTGGGCTCCACATAGGTCATAGCTATATATAGTGATACAATGTTGGGGAATATTTGATCACAGTGTGAACCCCAATTTGCATTTGTGTTAATTAAATAAAGTTAACCTTAGGTCAGGAGGCTGCATTAGCAACTGGTTGACAGAAAGTAATCAAAGAGCATCAGAGGGCATCCAGGAGACATAGAGAGACAGGAAGTAGTAGGGCAGGGGTCAGAGTGGCACAGCCACTGTGTCAAAGTTAAAATAACACTTGTCACCCAATATGGGGCATGACCACACACACAGTGGAGTCACCCCATCCTGCCTCAGCCACAGTTGCAGTTAGCACAGAAGCACTCACAGCAGGTGGCTGCCACTTGAAGGAACTCCCAGGAGGCAAACTCAGGCAAGCTTGCACTTGGAAATTATGGGAGGGGCTTGAGTTCCCCACCGACACCCTGGACAAACTACTTTGAAGTCAGCAGACTTGGTGAGATATCTAGGAAGTCTTTTTGTAGAGAGTTAAATAATATTAAAAAAGAAAAATCTGCTGGTCAGTGGTGGCACACCTTTAATCCCAGCACTGGGGAGGCAGAGGCAGGTGGATCTCTGTGAGGGCTAGGCCAGCCTGTTCTACAGAGTGAGTGCCAGAACAGACAAGGCTACACAGAGAAACCCTGTCTCAAAAAAAAAAAAAAGAAAAAAGAAAAAAAGAAAAAGTGGTGGTTTGATAACTGCCAAGTATGATAATTTGACTGATATAAGATATAATTTAGGGCTGGAGAGATGGCTCAGAGGGTAAGAGCAATGACTCTTCTTCCAGAGGTCCTGAGTTCAATTCTCAGCAACCACATGGTAGCTCAAAACCATCTATAATGAGATTTGGTGCCCTCTTCTGGCATGTAGGAATACATGCCTGAACACTGTATACATAATAAATAAAATCGTTAAAAAAAAAAGGATGAAAGCTTTAG
Organism: Phodopus roborovskii; assembly: GCF_943737965.1. NCBI lineage: Eukaryota > Metazoa > Chordata > Mammalia > Rodentia > Cricetidae > Phodopus > Phodopus roborovskii. The sequence continues at coordinate 4,750,010 of NW_026126459.1, read as the reverse complement.
AAAGACCTACTAATAAAAATAAGAAAAATACTCAAACACAAACAGAAAAATTTACAACAGAACCTACTGCACCATGGCATTATGAAACTGAAAAGGAGTAGCCTAAGGTTATTTGAACAACAACCTTAACCTATCCCATTATCATTTAAGAACAATCACCAGATGATAGTCACCCCCAAGGCTAATTAGAATGTTGTAGAAATGTCAGATTTGACAAGATTTTAGGAAGCAGTTGTTTCATGTGGTATGCATTCACCTTTGTGAAACAGATGTTAAATTCATGGGCCACTAGGAACAGAGCTATTCCACAAGACTGGAAAGATTTAGTTAGGCAGTACTGGAAGTTGATCATCAATTACAATGAAGACAGATAATAAAGGAGTTTCTCTGAATTTGCCGAATATAAATGCACTGGACGTTGTGAATATAATCCTTAAATTGATACTTGTTCTTACTGTATATAGTTTTCTTGTGTTAAAGTTAAAACCTTTCATTTTTATTTAGACAATACCTGATTAATTGCTCCTCTTGTATACAGATTTACTATGTTAGAGTTAAAACCTTCCCTCTTATTTTAGACAAAAAGGGGGAAAGTTGGTGGATATTTGATCACACTGTGAACCCTGAGTTTGCATTTACATTAATTAAATAAAATTAACCTTAGGCAGGAGGCTGTATTAGTAATGATTTGACGGAAAGTAATCATAAAGCATCAGAGAGCATCCAGGAGAGACAGAGAGACACAGGAAGTAGTAGGGTGGGGTTTGGAGTGGCACAGCTACTGTACCCGAATGACTAACAATACAATGGTCATTCTATGTCTGGTACATCATCCAGGTTCCTAAGTCTTTGTATTGCCAAGCTCTGCTACTTCAAATGCCAGAGACAAAGTATGGACTGGCTCCATGGCCAAGCCATATGTCATACAAGAGAATGAATCTAATGGAAGCAAAGACTAGCTGGGCATCTTTCAACAGATAATAGGCAAATCTGATCACCCATTGGTGGGGGTGTAGGCTGGGGTTGTGCCTCAGGATAAACACAAATATCCTGGCTGAAGAAAGCCATGGCTACCAGGTCTAACTTCCCAAAATTATTCCCTGGTTTACCCAGAGGGAGAGTGTGCACCAAGTGAAAAATTGTAGTCAAGGGTATCAAGGACACCAGCCTCCTTGCAGGGCCTTTGCAAATCCTGTTCACCATGGGACAGCAGCCACTGTGCCTCTATGTGGGTAAAAACATCAAAGTCCAGGGAGGCGAAGAAAGCTGCAGAGGGCAGTTTTTGCTCCAACCAGTGCTCTGGAGAGATGGTACCCAGATCCCACAGAGGTACCCAGCTCCCTTGGCTGCCTCATTTCCAGTATGGAAGCTATTTGGCAGCTCTCAATCAATCCAATACCTACCCTCAGGCAAGTCCCACTGCTGCTTGCTACACTAAGACCATCTGTACCCTGACTGTCTCCTTCCTTCACACCCTCCTCACTCAGCCTTACTCAGCATCCTGCAAAATGCCTCAGGACTCTCTCACAGAGGGGCTGGCAGGTACTTGGGAGAGTGGCCCTGTCAGGTCTCTGCCCCTCCCCATACTCCCTATCCAGCACATCAGCTTCTAGTCCTGCAGAAGCTATGGACAGTGGAAATATAGGACAATTCTACCAGTACTGGAGGCGACACAGATTAGTTATCTTCAGAGGCTGGTGGTTGCTCAGCAGCTTTCATGGATTCCACTACCAGCAACAAAGCAGTGACTGGTAAGAGGTTGAACTTCCATGACCTACTCCTGCTAAAAATGACAGTTACTACTCACCACAGCCTTAAAATGTATGTCACACATCAGCCAGGGACTTTCTACATGATTTCCCCTCATGATTATCATCAGAGATAGAGCCTACCCTCCCCTTTTACACAAGAGGAAATTGAGGCTCTGAAGAATAAGGCAGCAGGACTCGACTGTGCAGATGCACTGCTCTCCAGGGCTTGAGACCTATATGGCTCCCACCTAAGTGGTTGGGAAAGTGGCAGCTCTGGGCCACAGGCTCCAAGAGGCTGAAAGCAGGGTGAACCTACTCAACTTGTACCTGAGGATGGCCCACATGGCCTGGCTTAGTACTGTTCAACAGATAATGGCAATGTGCCTTGCCTACACTGTCCAATACAGTATCTACCAACTACATGTGGTTACTGAGTACTTGAACCTAATTGCAGCAAGTGAGGAACAAACTTTAATTTTTGTAGCTACATGCATTAAGGGACTACTGTATTGAAGCTTGCATAGATTGGTCTAAGGGAGAATAGAGAGGCAGGGAGGTCAACTGCACCAGCTCTACTGGAATGATGGAGCAGATAAGGGAACAGCCAGCCAGGATGAAGAGAAAGACCTGGGTGTAGGATGGTTATGGGCTAATAAGGTCCTAGCAGAGTGGTATCCTATACATTCTAGGTAACTCTAGCAGGCACAGAAACAGCTTGGCAAGTTGGAGTATTAGGCAAGAGTCTGGAGGGGGTGCTCCCCACCTCGGGAGGGCTATAGAACTGTAGTATGGAGCTGGGGAACATCTGGGAGGGCAAAAGAGGGGAGTAAAGCCATGGGGAGGTGGATGTGGGATGCTAAGCAGTACCCAATACACAGGTTGGGAGAACAGTGAGAGGCCTGGCCACAGGCTCACAAGAGGGCAGATGTGGGGAGGGAAGTGGCCCTGGGCCCTTGCTCTCAACGGAGGCAGTCAGAGGCTGTGCTCAGACCCTGCCACCAGACTGCCAGGGTTCTCCATATCCCAGGGCCTTAGCAGACCCTCAGTCATCAAACAGAAACAATAACAAGGTCCATGCCACAGGAGGAACTTCAGGAGTTTTATTTTTATTTTCACATTGGACCTAACTGGAGCGTGCTAGTCAAGTACTCTACATCTCTTCAGCCCCACACATTTATTAAAGTGCTGCAAACTAGCTGGCAGATCCAGCACCGGCTGAGTGTGTGAACCCTGACATGGTTACAAGGAGAGAAACTAACATTTCAGAGGCAGAAAGAGACACAGGACAGAAAGCTCTGAAGAGTGCACTGGGAGACGGCTCAGTGTTTCAGAGCACTCGATGAACTGGGCAGTGGTGGATCACACCTTTAAACCCAGCACCCAGGAGGCAGAAACAGTTCAGTTCAAGGCCAACCTGGTCTACAGAGTGAGTTCCAGGACAACAGGGCTGCACAGAAAAACCCTGTCTTAAAAAAAAAAAAAAAAAAAAAAAAAAAAAAGCACTCACTGTAGGAGAAAGGGCCACCATGCTTTAGCTGGGCTTTGCTGTACACCTCAGTACAGCTTCTGCCTCTCTGAGGTAGTCCCCAAGCCCAGTCCACTAAAAGGCCCCAGATTTCCATTTAGATGGCTTAGTGACCTAACCCTTGACCCTCCCAGCAGACTGTAACCATGAAGTTCTGCCCTCCCCGCAAAAAACAGCTGACACATGAACATCAGTGCAATAAACATCCTGCAAAACAATGAACAGGGCGCCCACTGACTAGCTACCCTGCCCTCTGTATGTCCATCTGCCAAATGGCATGGCATGTACTGGCCAAACTGCCCAGAGCCCCAGTGGGAGGGGACACAGAGCCAAGAAGTACCCAGTAAGTAAGAGGCTGAATGGAGCTGAGGAGAGGGGCAGGGTTGGGCATACAAAACAGAAGAGGCCAGAGAAGGACGGGGCATTGGTGAGAGCAAGCAATTAATGACTAAGAGCTTCAATCAGAGGAGGATGAACCTGGCTCCTTGGAGATTCTGTGGAAGCTTGTGACCTCCAGCACTCACTGAGCCACATCCCACTCTACCCAATCACAGGCATCTTCAGGAACCCAGCAGCCAGTGGAGGATGAATCTGACAGGGTCTCCTGCCCCTCAACTGTGTGCCAGCCACAGCCTCCCACACCCAAAAAGGTGGCCCTGTCTCATCAGCAGTAGGAAATGAGAGAGAACAGGCTAATTTAAGAGTCCATGCTGAGGCCAGCTCTGTCAGAAACTGGTTTCCACAGCTGTGGAATGAACAGCAGGGTGCTTGCTCCCTGACCTAGCAAGGGCTGCCCCAGCACAACATGGGGGAGGGGAGCTACTTGAAGTTGAAGTTGGGTAGTGGTATAAGAATGGGTGCTTTGCTGGGCGGCGGTGAGTTCAAGGCTAGCCTGGTCTACTAAGTGAGTTCCAGGACAGTCAGGACTGTTACCCAGAGAAACCCTGTCTTGGAATAAAAAAAAAAAAAGAAAAGAAAAACAAATGGGTGCTTCTCAGTTTACTGAAGCCAATGTCAGAGGGGATGGAGGATAAAAGGAACAAAAGGAACGTTCAGAGGTGCTGGGGGGAAAGTCCAGCTGTCTAGTGCATCCTGGAGTCTGAACTGAAAGAGTCTGGATTCAAAGCCTGGCCTTTCTCCCCACGCCCCCCACCAAGTGATCCTAGGCAGCTCACCTAATATATTGAGCCTCAGAGTTCCTGTCTGCACAGTAAAACCAGCCACCCTGTCACTTCACAAGGACTAAATGGGAGGACAGCTAGGAAGCCTTGACAAAGCCTGCCTTACTAGTTTCTGAGATAGGCTCAGAACTCCTACATGTAGGAGTTCTACACCTTATCCCACCTTAGCCCACACCTTATCGGATACTTGACCCCTCTTCTGCAACCCCAAAGCCCTGCTCACTGAATTCCTTCTGCCTCTCTAGCAGCCAAGGGTCACTACAATGTCCCTATCTGGCCACCTTCCACTCTATCCCCATTGCTCAAGGCATACCCCAAATGAAGCCTAGTCTGCTTTGGATATCGGCAGACCCTTCCAGACTGGCTCCCAAGTCTTTACTAAGCTCACCTTCCTCTTCCCTATCCTGCCTCCCCAAGATACGCCCCAACCAGAGTCCCTGCACTGGCTGTTGCTGCAATCAGGGCACCCTTCCTCAGGTCTTTCTTTTGTCACTGGCCAAGGCCTTCCTGAACCCCGACCCCAACAACATCTCTCTCTCTCTTCCTCTTTCTCTCTCTCTCGGTCTCAACCCCACAGTTCATCCTTAAGAGAGGTGCTAGCCCTTGTTTATGTCTCCCTGCCTTCAGGAATGTCAACCACAGGAGAGAAGGGTCACTTTTGCTCCCTACATCCATGACCCAGCTTGGCTGAGCAGTAAACAGCTGCTCAGAACTGGAACTAGACAGTTCAAAAGACCCAAGGAACCCTGGAGAAAGGGCTCACAGACAGAGTGACAAATGCTGTCTGGTTCAGGGTGCTCAGGGGACAGACCCAGACACTAAGTGCTCAGACCTGACAGAACACCCTTCCCTGACTTCAGTGCCAAGAAAATCCCATCACCTCCCCGTCCCCAGAAAGTGCCCCAACCCCACTGCTGATTTGGCAGTCTTGTCCCAGCAGTGCCAGCCCCACCCACCAGGCTCCAGACCTCCAAGAACAATGTACAAAGGGCCACTTTAGCTCCATCTCTAGCCCAGAGGGAGGAGGGAGGGGTGCTCCCTACCCCTCCACTGTCCTCTCAGGACCTCTCTGCTAATGGAGTCAAGTCCCTTGCAAAGGCAGCTTTGTTCCTAACATTGTCCTTGTGATGTAGAGGTGGGGCAATCAATGCACAGGGTGAGGGACAAGTGTCATAGTAGACATTCCCCCATGGGCACAGGCCTATCTGTATGGCAGGCAAATGGGAGGAGCCTGACTGTCAGCTGGGCTATGGGGGATCACACTGCAGAGCTGACAGAGTGAGCTGGGACCATCGCAAGAAGGAAGTGAGCATGGCTGTGGCTCAAGGAGGTGGGCTTAACCTCTGCAAGCAAGCTGCAAAGTGCTCTGGAAGGGATAGTCTGACAAACAAGCTGATAACCTATGACCCACGCCTGGCACCGAGGAGGCTTTGGCAACTTCTTTATACTTGTTATCTTTTCTCCTGGGGCCACTCAGTGATATGGCTAGCTACACAGCCACACACACCAGGTCCCAGGAGCCTCCCTCCATCCTTCCATTATCCTCTGTCTCATGGCCCACAGAGAATTAAAAATAAAACAAACAAAAAAGAAAGGCACACCTTCCACCTAAACCAGGCAGTGGTTGGTGGTGCACACCTTTAATCCTAGCACTGGGGAGACAGAAGCAGGAGGATCTCTGTGAGTTCAAGGCTAGCCTGGTCTACAGAGCAAGTTCCAGGACAGGCTCCAAAGCTACAGAAACCCTTCCACCTGATTCTGGCTGCTAAATCTTCCAGCATCTCTCAGTCCCTACCTGTTACAGAGTTACCCTAAACTTCTTGCCCAGGGGCTCAGCTGCCTTTCCCACAGCTGGTCTTCTCTATTAACCCAGCCATTTTGGTTACAAGCCCTTTTTGGCTACGGCTCCAGGTTCCTCTCTTCCTCTCCTCTCCCTCACTCTCCTCACATAGCCTTGCTGGTCCTGCTCAGCCCAGACCCTCCCAGATGCCTCTGGCTATGGTCTTCCTTTATCCACAATAGACTTCTCCTCTACTGGACCTAGGAGCAGCCATATCCTCTTTATATTTCCTTTTTCATTCAGGCACTCATCAAGGTGCCTCTCTTCTAACCAGATCTCCAGGAACCAGCCAGGCTGGTATTAGTCTCAGACCCCATGATCATCAATCAGACAACGGCAGTGCAGCTTTTCTGAGAGAGCTCCAGTCAGGTTCACAGGAACCTGTCCGCTCTTCTTCTCCTTGGACCCAGTGCCCTTTGGATAAAGTCCAAGCATGCTAGAGGTCTGCAAACTTGCAGGTAACCTCCCTCCTCACACTGGTCCCATAGCTTGGACTGCCTGCTAGAGCTGGGGCACCTACCCTGCCCTGCTGTCTCATGACACAGAGGAAGTAAAGAACAGCAGTCCGTTGAGTGAACAAATGACACTCTTCAAAGCCACACACCTGAAGCTCTTGGCAGCAATGTTGGGCTCTCAGGTCTAGTTTGCAGAAAAATGATCAAGGTTCTAGGGTTTCCTGCCATGTTTCCTTAGGCTCCTGAGCCCCTGGCTTCCCTATGGTTCTCTTCCAGAAAGAACAGCAGTGGTAAAGAGGGGAGACAAAAGGAATGGCTTCAGAGTGAGCCACAAAAGGCTGGGAGGAGCCATGGATGTGGGGAACACAAAACTCCTTGCCTTCAGACAAGCACTAAAGAAAACAGGAACTTTTAATGGGAAAGATATATAATCTGCTTTTCCACCTAGAAGGCTGGGAGCGGAGGTGACTAATAACCTGGTGATTTATAACATCTGTAGGATGAGGCCATATCAAACTCCCACAAGCAGGACTCCCACAAGCAGCCCAAATGACCTCTATACAATCTGTATGACCAAGACCACACCACATTCCTCCCTAGGCCCTTAAGTTAATACATGTAGCCTAGCTCTAGAACCCATCTTAAGTACAAGTGACATGTACTTAAGTTTCAATGTAATTGTGCGTCCTTGAGGGAAACTATTACACCAGGAAAGGTTTTTTTTTTTTTTTCCAAATTATACTATACTTAAATATGATTATAATAAACTGCCTGGTTGTCAGACTCTAGAAGTTTTAAGCAGCCTAGCTAACTAAGTGGTGTTGAACTAAATTTCCTTCTTGCCTCTCGTGGATTATTATTCTGCCCTCTGTAGTGTTTTCAGGGACCCCTACACATGGGGATGAAGACTGTGGGAAATCAGGAGGAATGGCTGGAACAAGCCTTCGAATCCTCCTCACTGTGTTCCTATGTGTGAAAGAACGGTTTCAAACTGGAAGATTGCAGCAGGTGACAATGCTCCCCCGTCTAGGGACCTGAGCATCACCATGAACACGGACGGTCCCTGTAGAGCATGGGGAAGCTGCTGACTCTGGGCCTCACTGTGTTCCTACCTTTCTGAAGCCCACTGCTCTCTGCCTGGGGCTCTCCTGAGTGGCAGGTCTGTCTGGTAGTCAGCTGTGTAGATCCTAACAGGGGTGTTCTTGCAGGTATAGTGCCAGTCCCACACACACTTTCTAGCCCAAAGAATGAAACTGTAGCTAAATACTTCCCCATGCTATCAGAGCCTCTAAGGATGTTGGGGCAGGACCAGGGTATTTCTGAGTGTCGGCAAGGACTAAGGGGCAGTCCACACCACAGCAGAGGCCAACTAGACCATTCTGCAACAGGAAGCCTTGGGACAGGGTCTGTCTCTTCTGGGGACACAGGAGGCCATCCTTCATCAAAGGGCATGGATGGAGCTAAAGAGATATCTCAGCAGTTGATAGCACATATCAGAGGAACCGGGTTTGCTTCCCAGAATCCATGCTGGGCACCTCACAGTGGCCTGTAACTCCCTCTCCTGGGGGATCTGACACCCTCTTCTAGCCTCACCTTCATACACATAATTACAAATAAATAAATATTTTCATATTTATTTATTTTTATAAAAATCAGAGCTACCAAACAAGGGCTCTTAGGGGCTGAGCCCACTACTCATGACCTCCATGAGACCACCATCCAGCTAACCCTTACCTCATCAATAACTTAACTTTCTCACCTGGGAGACCCAGTCAGTGCTAAAAGGCAGGCATCTAAGTGCTTACATACCCCAGTAACTCTGAGAGGTGGAGGCAGGAGGGCCAGGAGTCCAAAGTCATATCTCAAGTTCAAGGCCAGCCTAGGCTACATGAGACTCTGTCTCAAAAAAAAAAAAAAAAAAAAAAAAAAACACCTGTTCTTTGCACCACATACATCTAAGCCAGTATCCTATTAGGGGTCCCCACAACCAGCCACAGGGAAGCTACCGCAGGTGACAGAGACACAGGGAAGCTGCAGGCATGTGATGGCACCAGAACTAGATACTAGATGGAACTGTAACCAGAGACCTTTTCTTCCCTTTTGCCTTTAGAGCACAAAACTTCGTTTTTCTGTTATAACAGTTCCTTATACATTTTGGAAAATCAAGAAACAAGGCAGCACATCCACTCTCCTGCTCTCTGGCTCCTTCAGAGAGCCTCCCTTCCCCCTGCACCTTTCTTTTTTTCTTTCTTTCTTTCTTTCTTTTTTTTTTTTTTTTTTTTTTTTTTTTTTTTTAATTTCCTGGAATAAACCATCTCCATAGATTTGCTGCCAACTTTGGAGCAAAATTTTTCTCAATAGACTTTGTCCTTCTATTGCATGTGAGGACAGGAGCTCAGGGCCCTGGGGAGGAACCCTATCTTCCTCACTCATCATCAACGGCAGACATGACACAAATCCTGTGGAGAAACTACCTGGGTTGGGGATAGGGACAGTGTGAGGAGTATAATGGTACAGAGAGTCCTGGGCAATCTCACACACAACACCAGAACCCTTAACCACTTCCTGTGGAGCACTAAGTCCTGAGTGCCACAGACCTCAGTGTTCCTCCAATAATGGGTGGTTTTATGTGGCCACGGAAGTCTGGAGCATCCCAGCTCGACCCCTTCTCTTAGCTGAGGTGACGAACACCTGGGCTCAGCTTCACTTTTCCTATATATTCAGAAGCTGAGACAGAAAGTCTATCCCATCACTCTCTCCCTTTGTCATGGAGATACAAGGAACCAGAGGTGAGTCTTGATGGTCCTCCTACCTCCAGTTCCTCTTATTTTGCTCCAACAGCATTCCTACCAGGCTCTTCATAGCACAATGCCCTTGGCACATATGCCTTACCTATCCCCTTGGGCAATATGAGCCCATCCTTGCTGGGCTTTGTATAAGAGCCTCAATGACAAATGGACAAAGGATACGAAAAAGAGGTGGGACAGGGCTCTGGACAAAGGGACAAAAGCCAGCAGGGAAAACCAGCGCCTCAGTTCATTCTTTCTTTTCTGAGATAGGGTTTCTGTCTGTGTAGCTCTAGCTGTCCTGGAATTGTCTAGGTAGACCAGGTTGGCCTTGAACTGAAAAATGCACCTGCCTCTGCCCGTTGAGGGCTGAGACTAAAGGTGTGTACCACCACCACCCGGCCTCAGTTCCTAGATTTCTAAAGTGAGGGTGCTGTTGCCCTCACCCAAAGAACATGAGGCACACCATTCCTCCTTGATACATGTGCCTGGGGATCATGGTTTCTATCATGTTCTCCCCAGTAGTGGGTACAAGTCACCAGCCTATGCTCCACTACTGTGGTGACATGTAAGTCCCTAGATGGCCATTGGATTATGATCTCTAGAGTCCTCTGTGTGCCAGGTGACCTCTGGAGTGCACTATCTGCCCAAGGCTGGACCCAATCACAAAGTCATTCTACCAGACCATTTTGTAAAATTGTAACCCCCTGTTCAGCTCCTGTGACCTCTTCCAAGCCAGCCACACTCCAGTGCATACTCAGGGAGCATAGAGTATGACAGTAGACTGCTGGTTAAATGGTTTCTGAACACAAGCTATGACAAGTAAAGAAGCAGGGCTGTCCCTTCCTACCCACAAGCGACTGCTCTGAAAGCAGCAAAAAGAATACCATGACCACAGCCCACTATGCAGGCTCTTCCTATGCCCCACCTACCCACTCAGCTTGTGTGAACGCTCTAGATTGAGACTTGGTTTCTACACAGTAAAATGAGAATTATCCTGGCACCACTGCCTGGGACTTAAGCAATGCTAGGGTGACACCACTCAAGAAAGACGTGCAATGGGCCTGAGACATAGCTGTGCAGTTGAGAACATACACTGTTCTTGCAGAGGACTGGAGTTGTTCCCAGCACCCACATCAAACAACTCATAAACACCTATAACTCCAGCTCCAAAGAATCCAGCACCCTTTTCTGTCCTCCTCAGATACAGATAACCATGCATGCACACAAACACACACACACAAAAAAAAAAAAAAGAAAGAAAGAAAGAAAGAAAAGAAAACAAAAAAAAGAAAAAGTCAGACATAGCGATGTATAACTTTAGTACTTTAATCCTAGCACTTGGGAGGCAGAGGCAGGTTCTGTGAGTTCCTGAGGCCAGCCTGGTCTACAGAGCAAGTATCAGGACAAGCTCCAAAACAATATAGAGAAATCTTGTCTCAAAAAACAAAACAAAACAAAAAAAAAAAAAAAAAAAAAAAAAACAAACAAAAAAGCCAGATACATACAAAGGCTGGAGAGATGATGGTTTGGCTCCCAGCACCAGCATAGCAGCTTACAAATATCTATAACTCCAGTTCCAGAGGATCAGGTATCCTCTTCTGACCTCCATGGGCATAGGCACACACATGATGCACATGCTTACATTCAAACAAAACACTCATATGTATGAAATAAATAAATCTAAAAATTAAAAACTTTCAAAAATAAATCTTAAAAAATAAACAAATAATAAAAATAAAGAAATATAGCTGATACAAAGCACTTGCCTCAAACAAACAAGCCCCTTGAGTTCCACACCCAGTACTACAAAAGAAAAAGAAAGAAAAACCCAGAGATGGGCATGGTAGCCCATACCTGTAAATTCCAGAATGAGGAAGCTGAGGCAGGAGGACAAGAATCTGTTTGAAGCCAACCTGAGCTAAACAGTAATTTCCAGACCAGTCTGGCTACAGTGTAAGACTGTATAAATAAATTATTAAGTAAAAGAATAAAATAAAACTCTAACATCTTGGTCCTGTTGGCACTATAAATACAAGTTATAACCATTCAGGTTCACAATACTTTGAGTTAGTGGTAAGTCCCTAACACAGAGGGACTTTTGTTGACTGAGTCTGACAGAGACCAGGCTCAAGCCCAGAAATCTTTTTGTTTGTTTGTTTGTTTGTTTGGTTGGTTGGTTTGCTTTGGGTTTAGGTTATTGTTTTCCAGACAGGGTTTCTCTGTGTAGACCAGGCTGACCTCAAACTCAAGAGAGAGAATTGCCTTTCTCTGCTGGACTGGAAGATGTGTGCCACAACCTCCCCCTCCCTCCCGGATGTGGGGCTATTGTTATTCAAAACACCCACAGCCCCTGAGACTCCAGTTATCTGTTGCCAACAAGAGGCAGTTTCCAGCTTCCAGGTGTCAAGACTACCCATCCCCTCAAAGACCTGCTCTTCTCAGAAATCTTAATGCTGGTAACTGTTATTGTGTAGCCCACCAGCAGGAACCACAGGAACTCTTGGGAAACCTGACCAAAGCAACAGCCCACAGGCAAGTGTCAAGAACCAATTGTAACAAGTTGCTGGTAAACTTTTAACTATTCTGGTGGACTCACCTGTTTTAATTTCCCCGCCAAAAAGTTTAATTACTCCTACACGATTGGTTCTTTTTGTTTTGTTTTGTTTTATTGTTTTTCGAGACAGGGTTTCTCTTGTTCTGTAGACCAGGCTGGCCTCGAACTCACAGAGATCTACCTGACTCTGAATCTGGAGGGCTGGGTTGAAAGGTATGCACCACCACCCCGCCTATTTTTCAACCTATTTGCATGCCACACATTCAACCAATGGAACTCTGATGGTGACCTGTAAGTTTGGGCTATCTGAAGGATGCATTAGCAATTCACAGAGGAGAAAGAATTATTTTTAAACCTCAGGCAGGGAGTTTGCTCTAGTCAGCCTCCAGACTTAGCCTGAGGCTACTACAGACAGAGATTCTGCTATCTTGAAGGCCTCTGTCACTCTTCTATTGCTGTGAAGAGACATTGTTACCAAGCCAACCAAGAAAGCATTAAAGCTGGGCATGCTGGTGCACACACCTTTACCCCAGCACTAGAGAGGCAGAGGCAGGCAGATCTGAGTTTGAGGCCAGCCTGCTCCACATAGCAAGTTCCAGGACAGCCAGGGCTACACAGAGTAACTCTGCCTCAAACTACCCATGCCCCAAAAGCATTTAATTGGAGATTTGCTTACAGTTTCAGAGGTTTCATCCTTTATCATCATGGCAGGGAGAATGGTGGCACACAGGTAGACATAGTGCTGAAAAAAGAGCTGAGAGTTCTACATCCTGATCCATAGGCAGCAGGAAAAGAGAAAGCACGATGGGCCTGGCATAGGCTTTAAAAAAAAAAAAAAAATTGATTATGCATACAGTGTTCTGCCAGAAGAGGAAACCAGATCTCCTTATAGATGGATGTTAACCACCATGTGGTTGCTAGGAATTGAACTTAGGACCTCTGGAAGAGCAGCCAGTGCTCTTAACTTCTGAGCCATCTCTCCAGCTCAGTATAGGCTTTTAAACATCAAAATTTCAAACCTCAACCCCCTCAGTGACACACTTCTTCCAACAAGGCCACACCTCCTAATCATTCTCAAATACAGCCATTCCCTGATGATTAAGCATTCAAATATATTAGCCTACTGAGGACATTCTGTTTGGTTTTTTGGTTGGTTGTTTCTCTGTAGCTTTGAATCCTGTCCTGGAACTCTATAGACAGGCTGGACTCAAACTCACAGAGATCCACCTGCCTCTGCCTCCTCAAGTACTGGGATCTAAGGTATGCCCCCACAGTCAACCGGCTGGGGCCATTCTTATTCAAGCCACACAGCCCCTGAGACTCCAGTTATCTGTTGCCAACAAGAGGCAGTTTCCAGCTTCCATGTGTCAAGACTACCTATCACCTCAAAGACCTGCTCTTCTGAGTGTCTTCCAAAACTGTAGCACCTCTCAGAGCTATTTCTTGGTTGGCATCCTGAGGCCTTTGAGAGCTTTGAGCTGTATACTCTTGTATCTGTATCCACTCTTGACTGTCATTCCACTGAGAATAAAACCTGTTTCATTTCAATCCTTGTTTCAATATCATCTCCCACCCTATTGTTTGAGGAGGATGGGACTAGGTCCTTGCTGGAAACAGGAGACACCTCTACAAACCACCTCACTGAGTTGCGGTCAGAGACACCTTCTAAATCTTTTACCTGTGCCAGCCATGTTGCATCCTTTCCAGAAATGGCCCTCACTTGCTGTCCTTGGAATCACATCCAGTGTTTATTGAATGCCTTCTACCTTTGAGGCCCAGTGCCAGCCCCTCCCATCATCCACAGTTCTCCTTGTGGCCCCTATCGCCATTCAATTGCCACAACACTCTGCCCACAATATAGGCAAAAGCTCAGGGATCAGCCCAGGCCAGAATCAGCCTCAGAAGAAGTAAGAAGATCCAGGAATAGCAATGGTGAATGAAGCTCTAGGTGACTGGGAACAGGGGCCAAGAACAAGCAAAAGGGTCAGAGATATCACAAGGCAGCCTGGACTTCATGGAGCCAAGCAATGGTTCTTGGGAGTCCAAGGGCCCTGCAATCTTCACATTTTTAAAGCTGTGTGGGCTAGTAAGGTAGCTTGATGGTAGGGCACTACTAGCCTAGCAAGCCCAGTGCCCTGATTTCTATCCCCAAAAACAAAATATTTAAATAGGGCCAGCAAGACAGCTCAATAGATAAAGACACCTGGCGTTGAGTCTAGTGACCCAAGTTCACTCCCCAGAACCCACATAGTAGAAGAGAACTGACCCCAAGCTGTACGTACACAGAGAGAGAGAGAGAGAGAGAGAGGGGGGGGGGAGAGGGAGAGAGAGGGAGAGGGAGAGAGAGAGGGAGAGAGAGGGAGAGGAAGAGAGAGAGGGGGAGAGAGAGAGAGAGAGAGGGAGAAATCAAACTTTTATTTTGTTTGTTTTTGAGAGTCTTAACTATGCAAACTTGGCTAACCTGAAACTTGCTATGTAGACCAGTCTGGCCTAAAGCTCACTGAGATCCACCTGCCTCTACCTTCTGAGTGATGGGATTAAACATCCTCACTACCATGCCCCACCATTACTTTTTTTTTGTGGATTCCTAGCTCTACCATAAATGGGCTCTAATAAACACAGCCAGGTAGGAGCTGGGAAGTATGTCCCCCAGGCCGGCAGGAGAGGTGCAAGACAGACATTGGACAGCTATAAGAAAAGCCAAGCTCGGAAAGGAGAGTAGCCTGGAGGCTCTGTGGCTCCCTGCTTTGGGAAAGTTTCATGTAGGTCCTTGGGAACACACAGAGAGAAGGGACAGGTCTGGAAGAACAAGAGGACTCAGATAGGGAGCAGGACAAATGGTCCCTACAAATGGGATGCAATCCCAATCCTGGCTGTGAGCCTCCATTCCAGGCATCCCATACTGCCCCATGGGAATAACACTTGTGCCTATGCCCATGCATAATGACTGCTGTCACAGTGTACACATATAGGAAGCATCTGGCCCTTAGGCACCAGTAGTCATCACAGGGATCTTACTTTACCAGACAGCCAGATGTCAACATACCCATCACCCCTACCTGAGTGATGACACAGAAAGGCAGGCCCCTGATCACAAGAACATGCACAATCCCTGTGCTGGAAGAGACTGCTGAGCTTCTAAGACTACTCTAAGAGGGCACAGTCATGCCCAGCAGAAATCATTCTAAGCTGCTCAAGTGATAACATATACACTGTCCCCATCTTAAAGATAGGGAAACTGAGGTCAGAGAAAGAATCAGAAATCAAGAAGTGGCAGAGACAGGATCTGAACCTAGCCACTGGATCAAGAGTCTGCTTTAAGTGATTCTGCCTGGGTTGCAGGCAATCAGCACAGGGCTGGGTGATAGAAGGTGGCCAGTGGGACCCACTGCCCGGCTAGATGTTAATCTAAGAAGGTTCATCTCCTCTCTATTCCCCTCAAGAAACATAGCATGTTTCTTGACCTAAATATCTGAAGAAACTTCTAGAAGGATGCCTGGGTCTCCATGGGAAAGTTAGACCTGGCTTGAGGAAGAGGGAAAGTATAGTACAGTATGGGGAACAAAGATCATTTGTACTCCAGGAGCATCGAGGTATTTATTCCTCAAGTCTCTTGCTGGGAGAGAAGCATACTGGTGGGTACCCAGAGGGACCAGCAGAGTATCTACAGACCATGCTCCTGCCAGCCATTCCTCACCACTTGCCTCCTCCCAGAATCCCAGAAGAAATTCCTGTGCAGTTCCCCAAGTGCCCTCGGCTCTCCCTTCCACATTGATCCTCCCATGATCCTCAGCACAGCCTGCCCTCCCCATGAAACTGGCCTCTCAGCCAGCTGGCATGAGATGGCCTCATTTTACAGGTAATAATACTAACGCAGCAGCCAGCAATTTCCCAACACGGTTCAGGTGCCAGGCATTCTACATACCTCATCACTTTCAATCCTCTCCAAAATCCTGGGGGCCGGGAAGGGGGGGCAAGGAGGGTCAGGGTATTCTCTCCACTCGACAAAGGTAGAAAGTGAGGTTCAGAATTCCGACTTCATGAGGTGAGACGGCTACTACAGCAGAAGGGATAACTGATGGGCAATGAGTAGCCCTGATCACAGGACACACAGAGATTCTCTAAAGAGGCAGTTGAGGCAGTTTGCTCAATCCCTTCCCAGCTCCCTGCTGTCCTCAGGAGCCAGTAACAGCTCCCTGGTGTAACCTCTTCTCTATCTGGTCCTACTGTCCCAAAATGTTGGCTTCCCTCTCCAGCCCCTCCCACTCTCCAGCCCATTCCTCATGGTGGTCCAATCTCCCAATATCCTGCACCCCATCTCTGATTACACCAGGGATTCACACCTCTAGGCTTTGCTCTTGCTATTTCTTCGGTCCTGGGAATCTTCCGTATTCCTGTCATCTATTCCAGTAGGTTCTTTCTTCCTCAGGCAGCAAGACCCTCTTTGTAACTTTCCCAGGACTCCTGCCTATCTCCTTAGCATTGGGCAGCACTAGCCCTGGAATTGCCAGCTTCTGGAGGGAGAGAGCCTTTTCTTGCTCTCTGTGCCATCCTCAGGCTTGGCTCAGTGCCTGGACCTGTAATAACTGGGTCCCTCCAGGTGACATGCCAGTACCTACCAAGGCGTATATCTAGACCCATGTCCCAGGGATGACAGAGGGCCATAGAAGAATCCCAACTGGGAAATGTCCTGCCTTCATTTCTCTTCTGGGGTGTTCTGTAGGGTAGGGAGCATCATCAGATCTTAAGCCATCAGAGCAACTGGGGAGCAGCCCTCTGCTTGCTGAGCCCCAGCTCTGGCACCCCAACACAGACACACACACACACACACACACACACACACACACACACACACACACACTCAGCACAACCAAGCAAGTTCTCCCCACCCTCGGTTCCAGAACTATTTGTAGATATTTATAGCGCCCTCCCCCAGCCAGAAGCCCTCCTCCGCCCTGGGCAGTGCAGTGCAAAGAGAGGGAGCCCCCTCCATGGAGGGGGGTTCTCTCACCGTTCGCTTTTGCCCGCTTCCCACTGAGGTAGCTGTAGTTACAGCTCCAGCCACAGCCCCCGCACCCGCCCAGCACCCCGACAGCGCCTGGGCCTCGGCCAGCCACCGCAGCATGCCAGGGTCGGGGGTGGGGAAGGCAAGAGCTGAGACCTCGCGCCCCCAGCCCCAAGCCTCGCCGGAGGTGGGAGAGCGCGGCGCACAAAGCATGGCTGGAGCCAGGCGCCATGGGACGCCCCCACCCCACCCCCCAGTCCATTCAGGGGAGGAGGGGTCGCCGAGCCAGGCTCTGCCCTGAGGCCAGGAAAAGCTGCAGAGAGCAAGAGGGTGGGGGCCGGGGCCGCTGGCTAAGCAGACCCCCCACATATCGCCCCTCCTCTGCTCCAGGCCCCCGGCCCCGGGGCTGCGAAACCCTCGCAGGGGTCGGTGATGGGGACCCGGAGGCGAGGCCTGGGGCGCGGGAGATGTAGGGCTGTGGTGCGGGTCCCTGGATCCAGGGGTCAACTTACCCATCTCCCGCTGGGTCTTAGCAGCGGCGGCGGCAGCAGCGGCGGCGGCTCCGCGGCCCCCGGCGGGGAGATGCTGGCGTCCGCCGCAGCCTCTCCTCGCCCCATCCCGGGCTCCGGCGGCGGCGGCGGCTGCCGGGCATCGCAGGCTGCACGGCTCCGGCCCGGCCCGGCCCGATCCCCGCCCCCCACCCCACCTCCACCCCGTCCCGCGGGTCCCGCGCGGCCGCTTGACTGCACCCCGGGGCGGCGGCGGGGGCGCGGCGGCAAGGCCGAGCGCTGCGCTGGAGGTGCCCGCTCCCGCCGGCCCCCGCCCCGCCCCCGCGCGGCCCCGTCCCCTCCCCCTCCAGCGGGTTCCGCGCGCTCCGGGCCGGGGGCGCCTGGACCGCGGGCTCCCGCCGCCTCCCCGCGCCTTGTGTGTGTGCAGCGATCGGATGCACGAATGTGCGCGTGCCCTGCCTGTGACCGTGCGTGCGCCGGCCCACAGCCCTGGCGTCCTGTGCTGGAGTGTGTGCTGTGTGAGGTGGGGGCTGCCCAAAGCCCGTGTCCGGCTCTGCGTGTGTGTGTGTGTGTGTGTGTGTGTGTGTGTGTGTGTGTGTGTGTGTGTTCTGCAGCATGTGGCAGGTCAGCCCGTGTGTACAGGACCTGTAGAGAGATCAGTGCTGTGGTGTGATTGTGAGCAGCACACTGTGCTTGGGGGCACAGGACTCCCTTGTGGTGATGTGCAAATACATGTACCTAAGAGTGCAAACTGCCATGGCCCTAGCAGAGACCTGGTAGTGGGAAGGGTACAAGACACAGGGTGGCCGCAGCATCCATGCTGGTTTGTGTCTTGCTCTGGCTTCTGTCCAGGTCTCCATCCTTCTGTCCCTGCTTCATCAACAATGTTCACAAAGCCACCTATGATAGCCTCTTCAGGTGAGGCCCAGAGGGTCATGGTGAGGGTAATGGCAGTGTGCTCCATCTGGGATTCACCCCCAGGCCTGAAGGTTTCCCTACTCTTCTTCCTTCCCTTTCCTAGGATGCTCATGATTGGCAGTCTCTAGCACTCTTGTCACTGTGGTAGACTATTACCTATTTGCTTATTTAGGTTTTTCAAGACTCTATGTAGTCCTGACTGTCCTGTAGATCAGGGTAGCCTTGAACTCAGATACCCCACCTGCTTCTGCTGCCCACCCTCCAAGTGCTAGGACAAAATCATGAACTACCACATCTAGCTTGTGGTAGACTTTCTTCCAAAGACAAGCCCTGCTCCCCAAGACTATGTACTCTATATAAGTCAACAATGTGCCTTTTTATCATTTATTTTGATAGGTCTCACTGTGTAGCCAGTGTTGGCTTCTAATTTGTGATCATCCTGCCTCAGTCTCCCGTTCTTTTCTTTCTTTATGCCTTTGCATTTTTAACAATTAAGTTATGTGTAAGTGTTTTGCCTGCATATAGCACCTACTGGATCCCCTAGAACTGCAGTTACAGACAGTTGTGGGCTGCCATGTGGGTTCTGGAAAAGCAACCAGCACTCTTAACTGCTAAGCCATTTCAGTTTAAACTCTAATTTGTTGTCTTATTCATAACCTTTTAAAAGCTTTATTTATTTTGTATGAGTGTTTTGTCTGCATATGTGATTGGTGCCCATGGAGTTCAGGAACGGTGTAACATACCCTGAAACTGAAGTTATGCATGGTTGTAAGCTGTCATTTGGGTGCAGGGAACTGAACCCAGGTGGGTACTCCCCAAGAGCAACAAGTGCTCTTAACTGCTAAGTCATCTCTTCACCCTCAATTTTATTATTATTATTATTATTATTATTATGTAAAGTGATTTTTTGTTTTGTTTTGTCTTTTCAGATAGGGTTTCTCTGTGGCTTTGGAGTCTGTCCTGGAAGTAGCTCTTGTAGACCAGGCTGGTCTCAAACCCAGAGAGATCTGCCTGCCTCTGCCTCCCCAGTGCTGGGATTAAAGGTGTGTACCACCACCACCCAGCTGTAAAGTAATTTTTTTCTTTTGCTTTGTTTTTGTTTTCAAGACAGGGTTTTTTGGGCTGGAGAGATGGCTCAGAGGTTAAAAGCACTGGCTGTTCTTCCAGAGAACCTGAGTTCAATTCCCAGCAACCAAATGGCAGCTCACAACCACCTATAATAATGAGATTTGGTGCCGTCTTCTGGCAAGCAGACATACATGCAGGCAGAACACTGTATATATAATAAATAAATCTTTAAAAAGAAAAAAAAAAAAGGTTTCTCTGTAGTCCTGGCTGTCCTGGAACTCACTCTATAGACCAGGTTGGCCTTGAACTAACAGAGATCCACTAACCTCTATCTGGAATTAAAGGTGTACACCTCTACCTCCCAACTGTGATTTTATTTTTCAAGAACTCAAGACAAATTCATGCTAATAGGATAAACCCATTTCCAATTAGGAAGGAGGACTTTGTCTTATAGTAATAAAGCAATCTTTAAATTTATTTATCAATCAATAAGAGAAACATATACAGAAGGACATCCACTATCAAACTTTTGTTATGGCAGAGGCAGACAGATCTCTGTGGGTTCAAGGTCAGCTTGGTCTACCAGAGTTCCAGGACAGCTAGAGCTACACAGAGAAACCTTGTCTCAAAAAACAAACAACAACAAAAAAAAAAACAAATAAACCTTTTGTTATTACAGGTATGTGTGCATAAGCTGTGTGCACTGGCTCAAGAGACCATGTATATGCCTTGCCTTCTTGTACAGATCAGAGGTCACCTCTTGGAAGTTGGTTCTTTCCTTCCACCTGTGGGATCTGGGTATCAAACTCGGGTTGTCAGGTTTTCATGGCAAATGCTCATTGGCTGAGTTACTCTCAAATGTCCCCAAGTTTTTGTCATTATTGGTTTTCTGAGATAAGATCTCTTGTATCCCTGGCTGGTCTGGAAGTCAGTGTGTATACCCAACGATGAAATGCAACCCCTGCTCCCCTGCCTGAACCTGATTGCTTGTGGTGATTAACAGATATTCTGCCACAATGTGTGGTTTTCTGTGATGCTAGAGATCTAGCCCAGAGCTTCACACATGGCAGACAAGTCTTCTTCCCCAAGTTACATCCCTAGTCCCATGTCCCTTAATTTCTGGATGACTTTAATTGAATATATTGCAGCACTCAGTGTAAACTAGATAACTATCAAAAGGTTGTTTCCAGATGGTAATTTTCATTGAAAAGGCACCCACCTCTAGGTTTGCTTTAAGTATCAACTTTATAATACAATATTTTCTTTTAGGGGTGGAGTCTTCTCCAAGGTCAGAAAAGGGCACTGGAGTTAGGGATGGTTGTGAGCCTGTGGGTGCTGGGAACCGAACCCAGGTCTTCTGAGTGACAAAAGCCCTTAATTGCCAAGCCATCTCTTCAACACCACTTCTTTTCTTTTTATGTTTATGTGTGAATGTATGCATGCAAGTGTCCTCAGGACCAGAAAGAAGGGCGTCAGAGCCCCAGAACTAGAGTTAATGGCAGTTATGAGCTGCCCAGATATGGGTACAGGGAATTGAATTCAAATCTATATATGAGGCATTTTGCTATGACTTTAAAACCAATACACCTCCCCTATATCATAACACCTCCTTAGATTATCTATTTTTATTTAATTTATTTATTTATTTATTTATTTTTGAGGCAGGGCTTCTCTGTGTAGCCCTGGCTGTCCTGGAACTCACTCTGTAGACCAGGCTGGACTCGAACTCAGAGATCTGCCTGCCTCTGTCTCCCAAGTGCTGGGATTAAAGGCATGTGCCACCACTGCCTGGTTAGATTGTTTATTTGTCTGTCTGTCTGTCTATCTATTTATTGTGATGCTATGGATGGAACCCAGGGACTCCCATATGTCAGTCAGGCAGGTACTCTATCACTAAGCTATATTCCACACACAACTCTCATGGCCTTTGATTTCAATACAATAAAAACACTCACGTTTGCCTGTCATGAGCCTTCCACTTCAGCTCTAAGAATGCAGTGAGAAGAATGCTCTCCTAGCACCATCCAGGCAGCGTATATGGATGACAAGAGAGGGATGGCTCTGCCTTGCCCTGCCCAGAGCTGGCACTTCTGGAAGCTTCTGGGGACCTGATGTTTGCTCTTTGCCCCCACCCCCCACCCTCCCACCACCCTTGTTTTCCTGCTTCTTCCAGATTCCCAAGCTCCTTGGGAGGCCTCTGAGAGGGCGGGGAGCTGCCTTGGCTAGGGTCATACCAAAGTCCATCTCCGTTTCTCAGCCTTTCTCTCGAAGTCTGTTGGAACAGTGTGGTGAGTACAGATTTCCCCAGCCCTTCAGAGACAGCAAGTGACTTCCTTGACCACAATCAACCAGGGCCTGGTACAGCCCGGGACAGCACACGCTCCTCCCCCTCTCAGCCTAGGCCGGGTGGGAGGAGCCCACCTCCCTTGGAGCTGGCGGGATGAGACGAGGCCTCTAGTTCCCCTTCCCCAGTCACCTTTCCCTCTCTTCCCTCCAGCGAAGCAGTCCCACTCAGCAGCTTGAGGCAGGGAATGTGGACTGGTTAAAGCTCGGGTTCTAGTCCTGCCCCACCCTACACCCTTGGCCTACACATGAATTTCTTCATCTGTAGAGTAGGATATTTGCATCCATCACCCCACTGACATCAGCATCTGGCGGCCCCTCTAGTCACTTCCTGTGTGTGGGCAGGGAGGGGCTTGGTAGGTGGTCCTCCTCCCTGCCCCCTTCTCTGGGGACTGGCTTCTCTGGGGACTTAGAAGCTGTAGGAACTGCAGTTAGGAGACGCCCAGTTACAAGATTATCCTGCCCCCAGGATGTTGCTCGGTGTCCCCTTACAGCTTGGGCCGCCTCTTTCTGGAGCTGATTTGGCTCTGGGAACAATTGCTGGATCTGTTAGCCCAGAATTGGCTAGTCCTGCTAGGCAGTTGCATTCACCTCCCTGGGTCATCTCACCTGGCCTCCAGGTGTACAGGTAAGGGTTTCCTACTCACTCTCTTGTAGGCCAGATATACCATCTCTCTGAAGGCCCTGAGGGTTTTCTGGCTGCCAGAGAGCTAGCCCTTGCTTCATTTAGAGAGTTTCCACCTGGGTGACCTTGAACAAGTCTCATCTCTGCAAGCCCCAGTTTCCACTCTGGTCAAGACAGGGCAATAGATAGATAGGTATCATTGTTACAAGATGTTCAGGAATATTCCAGAATTCTCAGAAATGTGTGCCTGTGTTTGTAGACATGTGTATGAGTGTGGCTTAGGCCACGTACACACACACACACACACACACACACACACACACACGTATGTGTGTACGTGCCCCCCCCCCACATACACACACGAAAATAGGTGTGTGGACATGGACATACTCAGTGTATATATTACTGAATTACTGAAGAAGGGCTCAAGACTACTGTCAACTTCTTAAGAGTGAGGATTTACGAATCCTGGGCTCTTCAGCATCCCAGGGACAATTCTAGGCTCATCCTCCCTTTGGTGCCCAGAGCTCCTATTTAGCTCATTCCCCAGGTTTCCATCATTCTGCCAAGCATAGCCTCACTGAGCCCCTTGTCTGCTCTTCTCCTTGTGTCCCTCCCCCTCCATGGACTTTTCACCTGCAAGCATAGCAGATAATTCACTGTGTTCACTGTGGCCTTGCTTGTCTCCCTGCTGGGAGGGCAGGGATCTTTGCTGACTTTGCTTCCACCCAGCACAGCCTGGCACATATACAGCAGGAACTCCACAAACACTGCCAAATGGCCAGGAGCCCCAGGCACCCTCCCTGGCTTGTGTCTGCTTTTTGAGGCATGCCTCTCCACAGAATGGTCTGCAGGGAGCTAGTAGCAGTTAAGAACCCAGAGAAAAGCCCCTTGGTGAAGGAGGCATCTGTGCTGGAAAGTACTCCCAGTGAGCCAGGGTTGTTACATGCTGCCAGCATGTGACCTAGGATGGTAGTATCCTTCTTACTCTGCTATCCAGGGCACCCTAGCCCTGTACACGAGTGGGCAGCCCAAGACCCCCATTTGGAAACGAGTGAGGCAACAAGAAACTAGTGTGGTGTCTGAGTAACAGAGTCAGCATCCCCCACACAGGTCCAAGATCACAGTCAGGGCTTTAGCCACCAGGTCAATTCCACAGAGAACACTACAGGCCAGCCTTGGACTCCCAGGCTACCAAGGGACAGATGAGTGAGCCTCCTGTCAATAGGAAGGGTCCCCAAGAGCAGAAGAGACATGGGAAAGCAGAAAAGTAGGGGATGCTGAGCAGCAGCTCAGCCTGCCCTTGGAGTGGAAACATGGCATTGGAAGGAAAGGAACAGCATCAAGGCTGAGGAATAGCATAAGCAAGGGCAGGAGGTTCACAGCGCACTACAAGCCACAGCTAGGAGAAGGGGAAGCAGGGAAAGGAAACTCAGGTTGAAGACCTGTGAAATTCTGGGAAGCCCCAGATGCTGGAGTGTCTTCAGGAAATCACTGAGCAGTGTTGTAGTGAGATATTCACTTTGTCCACACCTGTAGCACTGACCACGCCCACTGGGCGTGGGGACCGGAGTGGACCTGACCTGGGAGAACTAGGTCTGGGGAAGGGGTCCCAGAGCAGAGGGCTCTCTTGCTTGCAGGACAGGGACAGAGAGTATCCGGAGGCATCCGTGGGACCAGGAATCTGCTGGTGTTCATCTGTCTCTGTTGTAAGTTATTTCTCCCTGAATAAACATCTATTCAGCCTGTTTTTCCCGATCCTTATTAAACCACAATACAGTGTGGCATTTCCCACCGGCCCCTGAGGGTGGCCTTATCAAAAGGAGGCTAGATGACTGTGGGCAGTGGACTGAGTCACACCAATGTCCCCACCTGTCTGCTTCTTGCCCCAATACCCTTGGAGAGAAGCAGGCACACCCGCTGCTGTGTGTACCCAACCAGACACCCAGACACCCAGTCCCCACCTGTCCCAAGCTGTACCCACTGGATAGCTCCCCACTAGTGTCACATAGTCACTCAGTCTCATGGTTACATAACCTTGTATACACAAATGCCACAAGTGCACACCCAGGACATACCCTTAAGTCCACAAACCCCTGCTGGGCACTCCCCAAAAACCCATACCACAGCATTCCACAGTCACCACAGAGAGGGAGGGGCTGGGAACCAAGCATGAGGCCCTAATAGGGTGGCACAGAGTTACCTAGAATCTCCCCATGTCCTCTTTTTCTTCTTTCTTCCAGTTTTGGCTTGTCGAGCCAGGGTTCCTCTGTGTTGCAGCTCTGACTGTCCTGGAACTCACTTAGAGACCAGGCTGGCCTGGAACTCACTCACAGAGATCCACCTGCTTCTGCCTCCCAAGTACTGCGCCACTACTTCTAGCTCTGTGTCCCTCTCGCATGCACATCAATGCCTGCTTCAGGGAAGGGGCCCCATGACTCAGAGTGGGGACCAGGCCCAGGAGGCTGACTTGGGGCCTGGCCACCTGCTTTCAGCTTCAGCCGCCGGGCTGGTCAGTGATGTTCAGTGTCCATTCCTTTGGTCATATGCTGAGCTTCACCAGTAGCCCACTGTGTCCAGGGAGGATGACTGTGCTGGGCCTGAAAGCAACCTCAGAAAAATCCACCCTGCCTTTCTTTATCTGAATCTGAAAATCAAGGATGGCCTCAGAGGTGGCTTACATGGCTCAGAAACTTCCCTGGCCCTTTTGATGAGCAGAAATATAATATGTCAAGTGCTGCTTCAGTCCCTATCAAGGGTCTGGGTCTTGTACCTGGAGCCAGGATAGAGGAGGCACAGCAGAATTCATCTGATAAGTCCCAGATGGGCTACAAAACAGCACAGAGCCTACTGTCTACCTGGGTTGACTGACAGAATGACCTTTAAGACATTCATAGTCTGACTGTAGAGTGGCCTTACACCTGTGAACTTGGTGGGGGAGGTCCCTACCTGTATAGCCTTTCTTGCCACATCTTCTGATATGTGGTGCTCACTCTCTTAAAAGACAACTCTAATCATGGTGTGTATGAAGTGGTTCTGAACACTAAAATTTCTAGAACCAGTTACCTGGGGCTGGTTAAAGAAGGTTTGATTCTTTCCTTGGTGGTTTGGCAAAGTCCTTCCCTTCTCTCTGAGGTTCTCCAGCAACTCCTGTGATAAGTTTTCTAGACCTTTCCACCCCAGCCACTCCACCAGTGTAGTCTGATGGCACAGACACACGATTGGCCTGTCCCTGATTGACACAGCCCTGCTGGGCATTTCTGGATAGGCACTTGCTGCCGTGACATTATATGGCTTGGCACCTAGAAAGACTTGAAGGACTCACAAACAATTCTGCTTTTTCTGTCTTTTGTTTTGAGACAGGGTTTCTGTATTGCTATGGAGTCCAGGATGACCTTGGAGTTTTAATTCTCCTGGAAATTACAGGCATAAGCTGTCATGCCCAGCCACAATTGTGGTTTGGGGGAGGAGGGACTCAGCTACAGGTTATGAACAGGAGCAAGCCAGGCCTCATTCCTCACTGGGTCTTTCAAAGGTGACAGCAAACAGGGTAGCTAGGATCATGGAGAAAGGTGAAGCTTAAAGGGGTCCAGAGCCTTTCATTTGCCAGCTTAACTTGCTTGTCTCATCCAGCAGTGAGGTCTTCAGTCGCAGAGACAGGATGCTACTGTGTGCCAAGCCTGAACATAAACAAAGACATTACTTCTGGACTGTGGGTGCCCATAAAGGTGGCTGCACTTCATCTTGGCACAAGGATAGAGAGTCCAAAGCTGTCAGTAAGTCATAAGACCTAAAGGTCAAAGGTGTGCTACAAAAGGATGTTTTGGCTATCTTAGTCTAAATAACAACAGACCTGAATCTGAGGTGTGGCTACTCCTGACCTCAAGACTAGGGAACAAGAAGTTGGAGCTAAGGTGTGGTTACTGAACCCTTAGAATAAGTGAGGAAGAAAAGTTTGTTTGTTCCCTATACATGATACCGTGTCCCCCTTTTTGGATAAGGTATATAAGAATGGTGAAAAATAAACTCGGGGCATTTCAGTTTTGACTGATCTGCCCTCCTGACCTTTATTGCCTCTCTGTCTTTTCTTTATCATCTATAGCTAGCCTTTCCCTCACCCACACTCCCCCACTCAGGAACGGACTTGAGGCCACTCGGCTGGCTCCAATTGCAGCCCCACAAAGACCACTCCCAACACTGGACCTTCCAAGGCTCTCCTCTCCTGAGACTGCCCCTCGTCCCTAATACTGCCTACCCACCTAGAGGACCAATCCTAAAAGACAACTACTAAGAGTTCAGAGAGAGTAGGAGGGATGACACCTTCCCTAGACACTAACTCCCATGAGAACTTTCTACATCCTGATCAGGGGAGCTGAGACTTTGCAGAGCCCAGAGAAATGGGCACTATGCAGCAAGGGAGTGACCCCATTTCTTTCCTGTCTTCAACCCCCTCATCAGGTTCTCCTGTTTGAAGAACCCTGAAATGTAGCACGTAAATAAAAGACCCAGAGACAGATATTGGAGTTCTAGCTGAAGATCAGAAAAGCAAAGCAGCCAAACCACTATTTCTTACCTCTACCTCAGCTCAGACCAAAGGGGCGATTCTCTCAGATGCTATGCTCTCCTCAGTGTGTCTAGAGATTAGTTCTCAGACTAAATGCCAGCTCTGAGACCCTGCACCTGTCTTTTATACCTCCCTAATGCTGGGATTAAGGACATGTAATCCCCAAGCACTGAGATCATCCTTGTGTGAGCTGTTTCTCTTTAGGTAGGACTGGTTCATTTTCACATAGCTCAGTGTGGACTTGAACTAACAGAGATCCGTCTACTTCTACCTCCTAAGTAGTGGGATTAAAGGTGTATACCACCACCGCCTGGGTACTATAGCTTGTGGCTGACTTTTGTTTTCTGAATCCTCAGGCAAGTTTTAATAAATCATAAATAATATCTCACCACACTGAAACATTTTTGCTGAAAACTGTGAACCCTGCTTGGCAAGCATTTGTTTTGTTTGTTTTCCCAGTTAGGTTTTCTCTGAAACACTCCTGCCTGTCCTGGAACTCCCTGGGATTAAAGATATGTGCCACCATACCTCACTCAACAAGCATGCTATTTGTTTGTTTATATATTTAGTGGCACCTGGGACTGAACCCAGGGCCTTGGACACAGTAGAGACAGTAGACAAACACTCTACCATTGAAGTCTATCCCCAGTTCATTTATTTATTTAGAACTCTTTTGTGTGTTGGGGAGGCATGTGGAGATCTGGGGACAACCTGGCCAGAGCTGGTTCCTCCCTTCACTGTGTGGGTTCCAGGGATCAACCTTAGGTCATCAGACTTGGCACAGTCACCTGTACCTTCTGAGCCAATCTCATTGGTCCTATTTAGTGAGTCTCTTATTTAAGGCCAGGCTAGTCTTGAATTTGATGTACAGCCAAGGGCAATCTTGACATTCTAACCCTCCTAGCTCAACCTCTCCAATGCTGTTTTATGAGGTACTGAGTGAGGTTTGAACCTGGGACTTTGTACATGCTAGTCAAATACACATCGACTATGCTGCATTCCTATATTTCTATTTCACTCAGGGTTTCACTATATAACTTAGGCTGTGCTTCAGCTAGATGCCTGGGGTATATTGCCATACCTATGTCTGGCTATAAACTTGCCTTTAGAGATAAGATGGTGATCAGTAAGGTTCATGAACATTATCCAAGACCACCCTGGGGCATCTAGGTAAAGAAATCTTAAGCACCAAACCAAGATGGTAGACAGGAAGGCAGGTTACCAGCCTTCTTATGTGCCTGGGTCTTGTTGGCCTCCAACGTGTCCCCTTTTCGTGCTTGCTTTGCAGATCCAAAGCAGAGCCAGGAAACCATATTTTTAACAGCCACCCCCTCTTGGTTGCCAAAGGACTTGGTTGTGTACAGCCAGGCTGGGGCCAACAGTGTAAGCCTTTTCCCAGTTAATACTAGCTGGTATGCACCTGCTCATGCCTTCACCTCCCAGACAACTCTTTCCAAAATCCACAGCCAACTGTAGGTAGTCTTCTGATACCTGCCTGAATGACCTCTAAATCCCTCACCCAGCTTTGACCTAAGTTAGGCACTACAAGCTCCCAGCATGCATCTGGAACACAGCAACTAACATTTGATTGAGATCACTGGGGTCCTCCAGTCTTGGGCCTCAAGGGCTACCCTCATAGGCGAAGGTGGGTGGGGGTAGAAGTGGGGTATGTTCTGCTAACCTATAGGATTAGCAGTGTTCATCCTGGTACGTCAATTTACCTGATATGGAGACTTTTTGTTTTTGTTTCTTGAGAGGTCGGAGAGATGGCTTGGGAGGAAGGGCACTTGCTGCCAAGCCCGACAACCTGAGTCTAACCCCCAGGGCCCACATGGTAGAAGGAGAGAACTGACTGGGACAAGCCTGACCGCCGACCTCCACATGTGTGCTGTGGCACATAAGCATCCATACATATACACAAACCAATAGACAAATGTGAAACTAATCAGAATAAATCACAAAGCATCTAATTTATCACCAAGCCCAAAATGGGTCAGGATGGGACAGTTTTCTTTAGATATTTCTGGTAGCCATGTTTTGGGAGGTTGGTGCTGAATAGTTCATGCTTTTGTCTATAACTGTCACTTTATTTATTATTAAAAAACAAACAAACAAACAAGGATGGCACAATGTAGCCTCGGTTGGCCTGGAGCTCACTGTGTAGACCAGGCTGGCCTTGAACTCAAGAGATGCACCTCCTGAGTGCTGGGATTAAAGTCATGGACTACCACACCTTGTTAACTGACATTTGTTTTTAATATTTATTTTAACATGTTTACTTATATGTGGGGGAGGGTGCCAGATGAGGGCACTGGATTCTCCAAAACTGAAGTTACAGGCAGTTGTGAGCTGACTGACATAGCTGATAGGAATTAAACCTGATTCTTCTGCAAGAACTGCGAGCACTAAATGTTGAGCTATTTCTCCAGTCCTCACCTGTAATTTGGTGGTTGAGACAGGGTCTCTCTATGTAGCACTTGGTGTCTTGAAACTTATTATCTACACCCGGCTGGCCTTGAACTGAGAGATTCATTGCCTCTGCTTCCTAAGTTCTGGAATTAAAGGCATGCTCCACCAAGCCTGGCTTTTAAAAGGTTGTATGTATGGCCAAGGAGGCCAGGAAAGGGTGGATTCCCAGGGACTGGCTTTTCAGATGGTTGTGACCTCTGTCTTTTACAAGGGCAGCCAGTGTTCTACCCACTGAGCCATCTCTCCAGCCCCATCATCTGACATTTCTTAAATACCTCCCACTTGGTCCTAGGCAATTGAGATGTGTGGAGCAGAACTTGGGGCTGGGAGGGACCAGCAGGCTGACAAATGACTCACATTGCAGGTGCTGGGAAGCAGGGGGATGGAGCATGGAAGGTTCTTGAGCTCAGCACTATTTGGACTACAGAGTGACACGTGCAGGAGGTTCATCATGGTGGGTAGGGGAAACAGACACAGGTTGTTAAGTCCCATTCCGGCTCCTGGCACCTCCAGACTAAGACAGTGAAAGAGAAAGCTAGCTCAGGCAGTTTCCAAGGGCAGAAATGGACCCAGCCAGTGGGGTCAATAGTGCTTACGCTGGCTGCCAGGCAGTCTGTCCTCGATGAGGCCCCCAGGCTTGTGGAAATGTCAAGAGCTTGTCTGTACTCTGAGCTGGCGTCACTTTTGTGTGGGAACAAAGCGCATGCTCACGCTGAGTCTGGGGGGGGGGGGGGCGGACTGGCAGTGATGTGTTCTTGTTTGGTTTCCAAATAGGGACCCAGAAGGAAGAATCGTGAGATTCCTGTGTCATAGGAAGGATTTGGGAGCCAGGCCAAAGGCGTCCATCTGGACTTCAGCTTAGAAGCTACTGCCCTGTGTCTGGGCCTCTAGTGAAACTGCAGGTGTACTGGCCCAGCACCTGTGCTGTGATGGCTCTGGCTAAGTGAACACTAGACATAGTATCTGAGTTTGGCACATGGTAGATGTATGTGACACTCTTGTAGACTGTCCCAGTCCCTGGTCCATGTGGCATGGCAGCACTGGAGTTTCTAGTGCCCTGCCCAAGGTCATACAACTGGCCCTTCAATTGCTCTAGCTGTTTAAACCTGTAAGGGACTACTACATGCTAGGTTCATGGACCTTAGGGCTGGGCACAGCAGTGAATTTCTGCAAGAAAGCTGAGCAGGTAGCAGAGCAGGGTGGAGCAGGCCTCTCCCAGGAGTTGGCATGTATGCTGAACCTGGTGTGACAAGAAGAGCCACAGTGCTAAAATGTAACTGTTTTCCCTCTGAAGTCAGTGGACGGGACCCTCTGGGTGGTCTCTCCTTCCAGCAGCCTGTCACCCTTGTCAACACCAGCATCAGAGTCTGCAGCCTGGTGGGAGAGCCAGATGCCATGAGAAGCCCAAAGGCACTGTGGGAACTTGACTAGGCCAAGGGTACTGACTCAGGGGTCCTGACTCCAACTGGTCTGATCCAAGCAGCTACTTGGGACTGAATTCTGGGAGGGGACAAGATAAAAAGGACTCCGTGTGAGTGTCTCTGTCTGATCTAGCCTCAAGAAAGGTGAGACCAAGGGTGGAGAGGGCTTTAGCCCAGCACAGGCCACTTGCCTGCCAGGCCGTGACACTGCTCTGTCTAGCTGCTGAGAGTTTCTTCCGGTCTTAACATTGGGCTCCTCCTGAAGTTCAAAGACTCCCAGACTCTTCCAGCTGACCCCAAGCCATCTCACAGCAAAGGGAGCCTGGGGGTTGAAAGAACACACTTCCCCCATGAAAACATGGAATAGTGGCACTGAAGCCAGGGTCAGAAGGCACAAAGCAGTGCCTCAGCCCTGTGAGACAAAGGCAGCCCTGAATACAGCATGTCTCGGGGTGTCAAGGACACCTGAGGGCAGGGGTGGACAGGAGGAGAGTAGCAGATCCTGACAGGAAGGTCTGTGAGTGGAGCCCACTGCCCAGCACAGGGAAGGGTGTGGAACCCAGAGACCACAGTGGATGGAGACCAGCTTTGTTCCTGAGCAGACACAGCTTTTTGGCCTGCAGGCAGGCAATCCTAAGAGGAACGAGTAAAGTCCTCAGATGAGAAAGAGGCATTCTGAAAATATTCTTCAGCCAAATAAGGACAAGTAAACTGACCAGCTAGTGAGGGGGACAAGGCCCCTAACCCGTGACCCAAGCCCACCCTCCCCCCATCTCTGGGCTCACTCCCTGGGGAGAACAACAGAATTGCCTTCTTTAGTCCAGACAGCAGGTCTGTGGCAAAACCCATGCTCAGTAGATGAGGGCAGTGGTGTGGAGAGCCAGGAACCTGAGTTCAAATCCCAGCACTGCCACTTATCACTCTGGCAGGCTTGATTCTTAAACCTCCTGAGTCACCTCCTCGGTGCTCAGGTTCAAGGCAGACAAGAGGACGCACATCTTTGGTTTACTGCATTAGGAACATGATTCTATTTCTGGAGAACAAACAGCACCACTTTCCTGGGAGAGGATCTCCTTTGTCCCAAGTCTCTGTGCATCAGCTGGATCCTGCTCACCCGAAGGGCAGGTGACTTCCTAGTGGAGAGCTGCAAAGAAGGCTTCTCCTCTGCTTCTATCCCCCACCCCCTCCCAAGGAATCCCAGTTTCTCCTTGGCACTGAGCATGCAGCCTCGCTTTAGGGAAATGGAATCTGAGTGAGCAGTACTCTGAACTGGTCTTCGCCAACAGGAGACACTGGACACTCTGCTTAGTGGCTGCACACACTGGAGAAGGGTTACAGAACACCACAGTTATAAGGCTGCAGACTTGAGCTTGGACTCCAATCCTGATGGCAGGGCTCAGGCAAGGGAACACCATGGCCTGCCTCCTCCTCTGAGCACTGGGTGGCCATGCTGTAGCCATCCATGTGGTACTCCTCCTGACTAAAGGCAGGAAACTTGTGAACTGGTCCAACTCAGGGCCTGACCTGACCAGCACCATCTTTCCCCTTCATGTCCACAAACATTGTCACACCCTCTCCTTTCAGCAGAGCCCAGAGCCTACCAGCTTCATCGAGAAGGCTCTCACACTCAGTACTCCCATTACAGTCTCCTCAGTACCAGCTGGGTGGGAGGCTAGTGGGCATTTGATTCGCAGACTTGGCCTGCCCTCACCATTTGCACCCCAATGGGAAGCTGGCTTCCTGGGTTAGCTCAGCTGCCAGCTGGCTGTCCTGCAACCTGGGACTGACATTCCTTGGCCAGCTCTCTTGGGTCCTTCCCTGTCCTGCTCCCCTGTGGCTGCTATAGGTTCCACTGTTGCCCTGGCTTTTCCAGTGAAAACTAGGGACAGGCACACACTCCAATTGATCTCTACTCTGGATCTAGGAGTTTAGCCTGAAAGATGGAAAGGGGGTAGCCATCCAGAGGCAAGGGGCATAGCAGAGGTCACAGGCTATTCCAGGGGAGGTTGAGGCAGGGAAGGCAATATTGAGGGAGCAGTGTCTGTCAGACCTGTGGTAGCTGGGGTTCACAGGCCAGCTTCTTGCTATTCATTCTTTGAACATGTCAGGAGGCACTCATGATGGGTTGCCAGCCACCTGCAGCTTCCACACTTGGCCCTGTCTAAGGATGCCTGTGGTTTGGCCTCCAGCCTCCTTATGAACCAGCAATGCAGTCTGCATTTGGGCTACCACCCAGAGCTGTGGGACAGAACCTACAGCACCAATGACTCGCTGCCCACTGGCTCCACGGCATCTGCAAAGGTCAAGAAGTTTGTCCTGCCTTAGCATTAGCCTTCTGTGCCTACACAAAGTTCTGCCAAGGCTGCACTCTGAGGCCAGACTAAGGTGCCGTCATCACGCTCTGCTCGCTGTGGTCTACACTCCAGAGGCGGTAAAATTCAGCAAAGTCCACATAGGGCTCCACACGGCCGTCCTCGCCAGGTGGAAGTGAGTGAGCAGGTCTGGAGCGGAAGAGGCCCCCATCAGAGCTGGAGCTGCTACTCTGCGTGTGTGTGTTGGTGGACTGCAGGGTCAGAGTGGGGCTCTGGCTGCAGAAGAAGAGGGGAAGGAATCACTCTGGGGTAGCTGCACCAGGGACCTCAACTTTCAACCTAGTGACAAGAGTGGCCCTGTAGCCACAGGCCTCTTTGACAAAGGTCCCATAAAAAGCCAGCTGGGTCAGTTGATCTTAGAGATAGATAAAATGGCAAGTGTATTATTATGTTTTTTGAGAAAGTTCTTGCTGTATAGCCAGAACTCTTAGTCCTCTTGTTTAACTCTCCCAAGCATGGGATCACTAGTATCTGTCATGCAGTCTTCATTTATTTATTTTTTTCCTTTTCTATATGTGTGGAGGGGTGCCCATGAAGCATTAGACCCCTTGGAATTGGAGTCACAGGTGGTTGTGAACCATCTGATAAGGGTGCTGGGAACCACTCAGGTCCTCTGTAAGAGCGCAAATGCTCTTCACCACTGAGCAATCGCTCCAGCCCATAAAGTGTTGCCACAGCACCCTTAACACCATAGTAGAAGGGCCATGCTAGTGAGGATTGAACCTAGAAGTTCATGCATGCTAGTCCACTCCTTGATCACTAAAATACATTCACCAGTGGCCAATCGTTCTTCACGGAGCTATCCATTGCTTGCTATCTGATAGCTCTGAGCTGTCATGAACCAGTTCAAGGCTAGCCTAGATGACAGAATAAGGCTCAGAGCCAGGAGAGATCTGTGAGGCTCAAGGAGTCAGACAGAGAAGCATGAAGTCTTGCCTGTTGGGCTTTGTGGACACTGCTGATGGTTTCCTGGGGAAGCCTGTGGGGAGGAGAGGCTACCCTGATTGTGCTAGGACAACATACAGCTACCCGTGGTGCTCAGATGTCTACCAGCCCCTTCCATCCACAGAGGTGGTTGCAGGAACAGGAGCAGCAAAGACTTGGGGACAGGAGAAGGGAGTCCCTCTGAAGAGGAAGATGCAGAGGCAGAGGGAAACAAGGACACTCCCTCCCTACCAGCCCTTCTAATTGGCCACATCCGGCTAAGCTCTATCCATGTAGAAGGGCTGGGTGTGGCAGCTGTATTATTCCATCAGTGCAGGGCTGGAATGTGGAAACCAGATCCCCCTGGAGGGGGAGGGTGGGAACAGTCACAGAAATGAAGGGGTGGGTGGACAATAGACCTGTCAGGAAGGTCTGCGTTGTGCCCCTCCTCTCAGGTCATGACCTCCATCCCCAGTGCCCTTTAAACAAGACAGCTGACAGCGATGGCCCAGCATAGTGAGAGAGCGGCAGCTGAGGAGCCAGGACAGTCCAGGCAATGAAACCAGTGACTCTATGTTACAAGCTCCAAAACAGGAGAAAACAACCAGAGAAGCTGCCCATGGACAACTGTTGGCCCGAAACACCATCAGTCAGCTGCCTCCCTCTTTTCTCAGGCCTTCTTGTCCGCCCTGCCCTGACCCTCCTCCGGCCCAAGCCCTGTTTTAACCCCTGCTAGGACTACCGGTACTGCTCCTTCCTGCCTGTGTCTAAGGAGACTCCCTACCCCAAAGATAGGGGTGAGCACTGGTGAGGCCCAAGACTCCAGGGTCCACAGACCTCAGGGCCTCTCATCCCACCCTACTGAGCTCTGGGGCTTGATTGTACAGCTGTTTTTCTCCAGGTATCCAAATGTCTCTAGAGTGTAACATCTTACTTAGTGAGGGTAGGAGTGGCTTCATCCAGGGTGGAGGCACTGTGGGCACCATTGACCATCTGGCCCTGAGAAGGCATGACGAGGGAGAGTGTCACACTGGTCTTGCTGGTGTTCTGGGCACTTGAGTAGGGCACAGAAACAGGGTACACACGCCCCCCTGCAATAGGAGAGAGAGCAGGGAGACTGGAAATCAGTTCAGGGTAGTGTGGCTCAAGGCTGCTCTTGAGTGACAAGGGCTATTATGAGGTATCTAAAGTCCCAGCATGGCCCTCCACCTTTGGGGTGGCCCAGGGTGGATGTCCCTTGGTAGAGTCTCTTCTACAACAGCAGTGGGACCTCCCTCCAGCAAGGAAGCCCACTGGGGATCAAGGCAGGAATGGAATGAAATGCTTCATGGCCTCAATGAAAGGGTTACTGCTTGGCTTTGCGTGGATGCCTTCATCT
The DNA here is from genome assembly GCF_943737965.1 of Phodopus roborovskii. Classification (NCBI taxonomy): domain Eukaryota; kingdom Metazoa; phylum Chordata; class Mammalia; order Rodentia; family Cricetidae; genus Phodopus; species Phodopus roborovskii. The sequence continues at coordinate 4,714,319 of NW_026126459.1, read as the reverse complement.
AGAGACCAGTTTGTTTCTGGTTGAGGCTGACCCAATGAGAATATGGTTGCAATAACAGGCCAGAGGGACTCCAGTAACCTGGATGTCCATGGGAGCGCGAACCCATGCAGAGGCGGGAGCTCCAGGGTTTGCTTGTTTAAAAACAAAAAAGAAAATGTAGCCCTCGGGACCAGTACAGCAGGTCTCATCTCTGCCCTAACAACTTTATTCAAGGACCAAAGAGAAAAAAGGGAGAGTGAAATGTCTCCTCAGGCAAAGTGGTCTAACACAGTGCCGGGTTCTGGGGTGGACTTCTGGCCCCAAACCTGACCTCCTCCAGGTCCCTTCCTAGCCCTACCCTACTAATGAGGGTGAAGTGACTATGTTCCTGGCAGGGCACAGGCTAGAAGATGTTCCACCATCAATGGTGGTAGCTATCACCTCTGCTACCTGCCTCTGTGATTGTACGTAGTGTGCTCATGTATCAAGACTTTAGGAGTGGCCTGGGCAGTGATACATCTACATTGTACTGACAGAAGGACTAAAGACAGATTTGCAGCTCAGAGTCTGTGCGTCTGATATCCTGTACTGGGCAAGGCAAGGTCACTGGTTCTATCTGCCAAGCAGTGAGCTCACCTCATCAGCCACTCTGTACTGCCTCCAGCCCAGGACTCATCTTAGGTGCCCTGTTTGTATAGTACATGGCATACATACCTGGGGTAGGGGTCGGTGTAGACTGGCTCATCTCACCCAATGGGTAGCCAAAGTTCCTCACTAGCAGGGTCATGTCTTCATGCAGTGGGCAGAACTTGGCACGCTCCCCGCCACTGGCAAAGGTATCACTATGGATACGCTTTACACGGTCTACCACAGCCTGGGCCACTGCATCCAGGGAGGTCTGCTTAGCAAATTCAGTGTCAATCATTGCTGCAATCTCCTGGGGGTTTGGAGGGAAAACTTGATGAGGAACACAGGGTGACCCAGGAGAAGGGGCAAAAATTCCACAGGAGGCTTAGGGATTGCTAGCCTAGCAGGTGAAGGAAGTCTCTGCCAGTTAAACTGTAACCTGAGCTTTTCAAGCTGTTCCAGATAATCCTTCTGGAACATACCGATTAGAAAAGGTGTGGGAGCTTGTGATCTCTCCTCTGGCTTCCGCCTCTTAATGGGTAACATCCACCCCAGTGGAATTACATAACGGGATGGATGCAAGGGCACTCTGAAGACTGCTAAGAAACACAGGGTAAAGGCTGCAGTTATGCCTTCCTCCCTGGAGAAAACACCTTTTCCACATGCAAGGCATTTGCCAGGAACTGCTCTCCAAGAAGTCCTCTGTCTGGTGTATTCTAGAATCCAGTAGATGCTTTTCAGTGCATCTCTTGTAAAGAAACAAAAGGGAAAGAAAAAAAATCACAATGAATGATCAAAAGCTCAGCAGAGGTGGTGATGTATACTTGTATCCCAGCACTCAGGATGCAGAGATGGGGGAATCACTGTAAGTTCCAGACCATACATAGTGAGACCCTGTCTCAAAAAAAAAAAAAAAAAAAAGAAGGAGGAGGAGGAGGAGGAAGAAGAAGAAACAAAATTAAAAAAAAAAAAAAAAAAAAACAAAAAAAAAAAAAAACAAAACCAAAAGCATAAACTCAAGTCCTCTACCCAAGCATTAGGCTGTCCCCTCCTGGAAGCAGCAGCACAGGGTGGGGAAAGACCTGGCTGGACCTGGTGCTGAGGTTTGGCTGTGTCTGACCAGCCACACCACCTGAGACAGAACACTAGAACTTCTCTCTGAGGAAGTAACTACTGGCCCTCTATGCTACAGGCTGCTGGAATGACAGGACAGGACAGGAACCCTTGAACACAGGGATTAGGTGACAGCCAGGCTTTAGTTAAAGAGCAGGAAGTAGTACTGAGTAGTGGGGCACACACATGTCACCCAGCACTCAGTAAGCAGAGGCAGGAGGATTCCAAATTTAAAGCCAGCCTGGACTACATCACTAGTTTCAAGCCAGCCTAGGCTATAGAGCAAGATTCCATCTCAAAAAGAAAAGCGGACAAGGATTGCCTTCTTACACATACAAGAACCACACCAAAAAGAGGCACACCTGAACTCGGCCACCTGGCAACTCAAGATACAGGCAGCTACCCTTCAAGTCCCAGTCCAGCATTGCTACCAGAAGGGCTGGGGCAGGAGGATGCTGTTTGAGGCCTGCCTGGGTTACAAAGTAAGTTCAGCCTTGCTTAGGCAACTGCTTGTCTGTAACTCAGTGGTAGAGTGCCTGCCAAGCAGCCTCAAGGCCTTTGTGTCAGCACACATCCATGTAGTTCCTGTGTGACCCTGGAAGTCACTCTGACGGCTGCTGGCTGTCTTGTATCTCTAAGATGTAGAGAAACAAGGGGGCTCCCACTGGCTGAATAATTTTATCCCCTCACCCTTGACCGCCCATAGTCTGCAGAGGGAGAACCTGCCACACAGGAGGGAAAGGTAGCCAGCCCCTGAGGCCCCAGTGGGAAGAGGAAATGAGACTGAAGTCTGGCAGTGTTCTGGGTAGCAAGTCATGGCTTTTCTGGCTCTGTTACCTTCCTTTCCTACAGGCCTGGGACAGGACAGTTCCCACCTCCCCTCTCCCTTTTGGCTTCAGGCCCTGGCTTTGAGCCTTAAAAGATAACTGGTGACAGCACTTGAGAATCAGGGCTCCAAGTCACCAGCACACTACTCATGAGCTGTCTTGCCATGACCTGCTTGCCCTACTCAGCTTACCTGGTTGGCTTGCCCTGGCCCATGGGCTGCCTCCAGGGCCTTGTAGAGTCCCTCAGACATCAGCACCAGGAAGCCTGTCACACCATCCAGAGGCTGGGCACCATGGATTTCTGGCTCTGCGATGATGGGCTTGGACTTGGCAGCACTAGGAAAGAGTAGAGTGAGGGCTTTGTGTGGAAAGGCCCCCTGGGGGCACTGCCTCTAATGAGGATAAGAACCTACTCTCAGAACAGAAAACATTTGGCTTGATAAGAGGGAAATGGACAGAGGGAATGAGAAGAGCAGATGGGGCCTGACTGCTGAGGGCAGCCACTAAAGAAAGGCCCAGAGGCCATGAAGATAAAGGTCAGATGCCAGATCCAGGCTCTACTTTGTATTTCCTGCCATAACCACAGTCTGGGCTGCAGCACGGCAGGAGGGAATGAATTTAGGACCAAAATGGCTGTTACTGGGGCTGGAGAGATGGCTCAGTCCTTAAGAACACTGACTGCTCTTCTAGATGTCCAGTGTTCAATTCCCAGCAAGTGTATGATGGCTCACAACTGTCTGTATTAAGATCTGCTGCCCTTTTCTGGCAGGGCAGAACCCTGTATACATAACAAATAAATATGTCTTTTTTAAAAATGGCTGTTACTTATTTACTTATTATTTGATAAGGTCTCTTGTAGCCTCCACTGATTTACAATTATGTAACCAAGTATGACTTTGGGTTCCTAATGCTGCTGTCTCGATAGATACCTGTCAAGTGCTAGATGACAAACTTGTACCACCACTGCATATGTCAGATGGGTGATGTGATGAATGCCTGTATTCCCAGTACTTGGGCAGATGTGACAGGAAGAGGATGATGTCAAAATCAACACAAGAGGCACGACCTATGGGTCATCTCAGTTTGGATTACTAGTAAGAGCCTATTTTGAAATAAAAATAAATTAAAAAACAAATAAAAGCCCATCCTCTTGTTATAACTTGAACTCTGCCAAGATAAGTGTCTATTCCAACTAAGATACCATATAATACCATGGCAGATGTGTGTCAATCATTATTGTGTCAAAAATACTCTAGCACACATGTCCTGGAGGACATTCTTAACACAACCCTGAGAGGAGACATCCTTGATGCCATTACTTGGGGTTGCTTGGGTAGATGCTGGCATGCCATCGACGGGAATCATAGTGTCTGTCACAAGGCAGGACAGCAGCTCCGGGCATGTGTGCAAGTGTCACGGAAGCAGGGGCACATGACCTGTCCTGACCACACTGAGCTGCTCCTTTCCACACCAGTCAGATGCTAATGAAGTGGTTCAGAGAAGAAAGAGAGCAGAGCACTAGGAAGGCTTGTGCATACACCCAGCTCCCTCCCGCCTTCTCTCCCCCCAGCACACAGTACATGTGTGTGCTAGGACATCTGGAGGCAGAGCACATAAGGAACCAGCAGGCTCTAGGTCAAAGAGGTCTGATTTAGGACAGAAGGCTGTTTGAATCCTTAAGTCATAGACCTCCTATCCAATAAAGTAAACAGAACCCTGCAAACTAGGGACAATGCTTTTAAATACTGAATATTCAGATTCTGGAAGGGGAAGGAGTGTTAACTTAGCTAGGAAGCCTGGCCCTTGCTGAGGTAAAATTTTCTGGCTGAGACACAATGCTGGACGGGCACCACAGAGGCTCTTGTGAAAAGTTCCCCACCCAGAGCTAGCCAGAGGTGAAAGGGCATATGCTCCAAATTCAGGCTGCCTGGGTCCATCAATGGTGCTATGACTGGCCAGGGTCTTGGATGTCTCCATGCCTCAATTTCCTCTCATGGACTTGCCTGTGGGGTCAAGACAGCTCCCAGCTGAGAGGGCCTGAGTAAGATGTGAACAAGAGGACATGCACAAGGAGTGAGCACACTAGGCATAGCAAAGGCTCACCAGGGTATTACTGCCATGGAGATTTGGGTAGCACTCAGATGGAACAGCCCTAGAACGAGACAGATGATTCATCCCCTAGCATTACCTGGCCTAAGTCACAGATAGGGACTAACAGCCTTTTGGTCTAGTCAGTTCCTGTTCATGCTGGCACTGGATCCTCCTGCCAGGCTCTGTGGCACTTTTGCTGCCCTGGACTTGGTCAGCTCTGTCCTTGACTCTTGTGGGCCTAGCTCGCAGGACCAGACTGCTAGTCTAGGCCCCACTCCACACTTCAGTCTCTGGAGGCAGAAAGTATCTCCTTGGGCCCAAACTTTCAATAGCATCCCTGCCACTGAAGCCTGGGATCTGTTTTCACTCCAGGTCCTCTGTTCTCACAAACAGCTGGGGCATCAGGGATGGCCACATACCTGAGCAGGTCAATGTCAGTGTAGCCATATTTGACTTTGTAGTCCCCGATGCGCCTGGTGCTCTCCTGTCCACAGATGATGCCCACCTGCTTGATCTTTCCTGCATCCAAACCTACCAAAGAGAGGACAACTCAACATGCCCATTTCACCTCAGTGAAGAGTGAAAGGGGATGGTGATGCGACATCTACATCACATGGTAAGTGAGGACAAAATATCAGAAAATGAAAACAATGCCAGGGTACCACAGAGCACAACAACCCAGAGTCTGGCTGTTCTCAGTACTCAAACTTAACAGAAGACCCCTCATCAGGCCTGCTGCCTTGAAGATGCCATTGAGTCTGAATACTGAGCTCCTAGCCGATGGTGCTGTTCTGGGAGGTTACAGAACCTTTGGGTACTGGGTCTAGCTGCATGGGCTTTGGAAGGCATAGACTAGCCAGCTTCTGGGCTCCTCTCTCCTCTCCCTGATTTGCTGAGGTGGAAACTCAGCCAAATGGTTTCTTACCATTATGGACAGCATCCCTTGAAAGCATTAGTCAACAGCCCTTTCTCCCTTAAGCTACTTCCACAGGTATCCGGCCACAGCAATGAGAAAAGTAACTAATATAGCCCTCTCCCTGCAGGCGCTGCAGCACTAGCTAGCATAGTCCTGTCTGCCTCTGCCCAGAGCCCAGAAGGCACCCATGTCAGCAGAGCTGGGAAGGAAGGCAAGGCTCCAGCCACACTGGGATTACAAGACATCTCTGCTCTCTTGGTGTCTCTCAGAAACAGAGGTATGTGCCCACCATTTGCCAGGTACTCCTCTGGGAAGCAGTTTATACACATTAACTCTCCACAGGGAGTGTCAGCACTACCCTCACCATACAGATGAAAAGATTCCCATGTCAAAACTGTCCAGTAGCAGATCCAGTCCTGGCTATAGACCCAGTCCTTCTAGCATGCACCTCCCTCTCCCAGTTAACAAAGGAAAGGCACAGAGGGAGTCCAGGAGCTGGGCCCCTGCTCCCCCAGCCCAGCCTCCCCTACTCACCCAGTTGTGACAGGCGAAAGAGCTCATCCTCATTCTCCGTGGTGTGGTCCACGTTCAGCTGTGTCACCTGTAACCCATCCACTGTAGATTTGCACAGAAGGGCCCGGTTTGTACCTGCAGCACGATTTGATCAAGATTAAGCAGAGGGAGAAACAGGACCCACTGACACAACAGGGGAGACAAGCAGGTATCACAACCAAGGGTTCCAGATATCGGGGTGAATCGCCAGGCAAGGACAGCTGAGTCAGTATGGAAGCAGGCTGCATGCTACGTGTGATCACAAGACAAGTCTTCAGATTATCATGGTTCAGTGTCTGTTGCTTTCAAACAATTTGGGAAATGAGGGGCTCTGAATAAAACAAGACTGGCCACAGATGGAAACTGTTAGGGCTGGAATGGGGCATGGTGGCTCACTAACTAATATTTATCACTTGTTTTACATTTTGCAAGTTGATCCCTAAGGAAATCTTAAGAAAAGGAGGAAGAGAGTCAGGGGCACCATGAACCCTTGTGTAGTTTGAAAGATTGATGTGGGGTGGGTGGGTAACTCACCAACATTGGCGACGTAGAGCTTGTTGTTGAGAAGGACTGCCACAACAGCCATGGCCCCTCCTGAAATCTCCCTCTCCAGTGCCTTGAGTCTCTCAAGGATCTTCTGATACTGAGGTGGCAGCTGGTGTTGGGGCACACCCTGCAAGCCACCATCAAGAGAGGTCAAAGTAGCACAGGTACTTGAGGACCATAATCTTACCCATTCTCTCCTTCCCTTGAGATAAGCAGACAGCAGGCTATTCAGCCTGTAGGATGCCCAGGAAGGCCACTGGTGCTTTAACCAAGGGCAGTATGAAGGGAGACCCTGGCTTTGGTGGACTGAACCAGATCATAGCACCTAGGATGTCCTTTCCTTCCACCTACTGCTGCCATCCAAGGATGAACCTTAGAGAAAAGCTGCCCACTGCTGGCCAAGAGTCCCACAGGGATATAGGATACACCTACGGCCACCCCAGTCTCCCCATCAGGATGTTGCCTCATGATCTGCCTGCAGGCCTTGCTACGCCTATGGGTAGCAAGAGACATGGAAGATTAATGCTGGCACCCAGCAGTACAGATAGGCCATTACCTCTGGTAGCTGGGACTGGAGGCTTGCTTTCTCAGCCAATGCATCATCGATGGACTCCAGGAAGCTCCTCTCTACCACATCGAAGGCCTGAAGGGACACAGGGCAAAGCAAGGGCTGGCTCAAACAATACCATCACCTCCTGCTAAGATGTCCCTATGGAGAGTAACAGATCCATGGTATTCATGGCAGGTCTCATGTGACCAGTGAGTGATATATATAATTTCTGCCTCATATGTGGGCTTTCCTGCCTATTGTTTAACAAGGACCTGCAGCTATAAGATGAGAGAAGGGTGCTATTTAGGTGGCCTACAAAGGAATCAGACAGGTAGGCACAAGAGCCAGGCCCTGTGCTCGACTGGTGAAAGAGAGTCTACAGAGGCCTTCACCTGCTGGACACTGGTGAAGCAGAAAGCTTTCCCTGGTATTGCCTCTGCAATGCTCCAGTCTAGGAGCCCTGAGGCCACAGAGAACAGAAAGAGGCTGGGGCAATTTCTCAAAGACCAAGAACCCTTCCTGGGTAGAAGGAAACCCCAGCATGGCAACAAAAGAAACACAGGCCTGGCCAGTGAGGTACAGTGGTATAGATATAACTACTTTGTTTTGGAATGGATTTTCATTTATTGATACAATTCAGGTCAATTTTGTGATATGTATAGTTCTCCTTTTGTTTAGGTATTGTGTTTGTATAGCTCATTTAAAAATGTAATGTATAATTTAGTACAGATTATAGATTGTTACCTATTAATAGTCAAAATTTGTTAGGTTTTACCTATAATAGTCAAAACTTATAGTTAGATTAGTTAGGTTTTCTAGATATATAGAGATGTATTTGAGATAGATAGGAATTCTTCAAACCTTTCAAAGACCTGCAGAAAATGGCATTTAAAATGGTTTAGGGTTTTTCGTGACAATGAGGCACAATTGCTCCTGGCAACACCACCTGCATCAGAAAGGAAGATGGACATTGAAGAAACTCGCCAAAGGGCAAGACTAGCCATTTGGACAAGATAACTGCCCTTGTCTGGACTGTTTGACATTATGCTGTATAAACTGGACATGCAGGACCCACAGAAAAGTGACTGCTGATTCAAGATGGACATTGTTACAGAGTTCCTGCTTCATGGAAGAGTCTGACAGACAGTCTGCAGGACACAAAGAAAAGTGACTGACAAACTGCCAATACAAGAAGACAGTTTAAACTTTCTTGCTTTGCTGAAGAGTCTTCCAGACACACTATGGCCTATGGGCTGAAGATGGAAGATTACAGAAGAACTTCAGGTGACTGACAAGTTAAGATGTCTCTGTCATTTCTAGAGCTTATATATTATCCTTCTGTGGTCTTTGATAGAATTGAAGACAGATAGTTATGGTTATAGTTTTCCTTAGTTAAGCTTAAAGATAAGTTACATATATGACTTTAGACTCACAAATATAGGATAGATGATAGAATAGTTTCTTTTAATCTTGCTAAATGTTAATGGACTAAATATTGTTAACTATGATTCTTATTTGATAACTGTTGTGTTATATATTTTGCTATGTTAAGCTTAAAACCCTTCTTTTTATTTAGACAAAAAAGAGGAGATGATGGGAAATGTCATTCTGTATATGTTTCTCACACTGGTCAATGAATAAAGCACATTGGCCAATAGGAAAGCTAGATAGGCGGGACTAGGAGACGAGGAGGAATGCTGGCTGGCTCCTCGGTAAGAGAAATACATAGATCAGCAAAGATGGGTTAATAATTAAGACAGAGCTAGCCGATAAGAAACTAGTAACGGGCCAACAGATTATATCAAATACAGAGTCTCGGTGTGTTACTTGGGGCTGGCATGGCGGCGGGACAAGACCAGAAGCAGCAGGCGGAAAAACCGTACTCCTTACAGTACAGGCCAAAACAGAAGTGGGAAGAATTGCAGATCATGCAGGATGTTGTCAGCACTGGAGAGGAGCACCTAACTCATCCCAAGCCAAGAGGTCACTTTTGAGGACCATATTCCCACAGGCCTCCAGTCTCCATTCCTGTGAAAGAACCACTGTTCCCACCTGCCCTGGACTCCTAGGGAAAAGGAACCCCTGCTACCATGAACTGACCCTTGGTGGGGGATGAAGAAGCACACTTAGAGCTGCAGGGCCAAAGTTCCAGAAAGGAGAGGACACACAGTCAGATAGGTCCCTGGCAGCCAGCCCAACCTTACCTGCAGCAGAACCCGCCGCACATCGGCCTCAGTGTGCTCAGTGTTGAGCTGGCCCAGCAGGAGCTCTGCAGAGAGTCTCTGGGCCACGAAGTTGGTCACCCGGTTGCCGTCATAGCCATTGAAGACCCCATACAGGAAGCAGTTGTTTTCACTTCTAGCAGAGGGAGGGCAGGAAGAGGGCTGAGACCAGGGCACACAGGTAATGGGGAAGAAGGAAAGGCACTGGGGAGGGGGCTAGAGACAGAAAAGGCTTCAGGTACTCATCTAGGTCCCCTCATGGTGGCCATCGTTTTGCTATGAAAATGACCTGCTTGCTGAATCCTCCCTCTCAGCCTACTCCATCCCTATCCATAGCAGGCCATTGGCTGAATGAGACATGGAAAGGTCATTTCCCACAGGCCCCACTTCACAGGCAAGCCTCATACACAGTAGTGGCAAGACAGCATCTTTCCTTGCTTAGAACTGACTTTCTCTGTCCAGTACAGCATGCCACACATACCTGAACTTGAGCCAGTTGTCCTCGGGAGGGTGGCTCTCAGTGCCCTTACCGTCAGCAGAATAGCTACGGTTGGAAGCTGAACCGACTCCAGAGAGATGACATAGTGGCAGGTCATCCGTCCAGCTTGGCTGCTGCTCCTGGGAAAGAAACACCAGGAAACTGTGAAAGCCTACCATGTTGCTGGGATCCCATTGCACCTGCTTCTCCAACCCAAGTTCCACAAGATGGTTATGTCTTGGAAATGATGATGCTTTTCTGAAGAGACACTTACAAAGTGTCATGTGTTGGTGGTGTATCCTCAAACTGCAGCATTCCCAAGTAGAAAGCACAGCATGTACTACCAAACAGGAAATGCTAGTGTAACAAATAGGCATAAGTCCAACTTAGAGAAAACTCTTTGGTCACACTCCTCCCACAAAGTTCTGATTGTGCAGCACAAAGGAATTCAACTGCAGAACACATGTCCCACGAGCACCAGCACCACCACAAAGCCTGACCTGTATGCAGCCTGCCTGTGTTGTCAACAGCTTCCCACGCATGCTCTCAGGAAGGTAGCTGGGGCATGGCCTTCAGAAACTCCAGCCTGCCCTTCCTCCTGGTATGGAGAGGTCTCCACCTGTGTCCCTTGCCATCTCCCCCAACACATCTCCTCCAGTAGCTGCAGCTTGAAGGCCTGTGCACAACCTTTTTCTTGTCAAGTAAGTCTTCTGGGATCACTGACTCAGGGGTCACTGTCTTGTGTACTCACACTGTACCCTGGTTCCATCTCTCATGCCTACAACTGACTTTTATCCTATCCCACCAGATCTCAAACCAGGATGTTTTGCACAATCACTGCAGAGATCTATACACACAGAGTCCAAGTCTTGGCCTATGTAATACAGGGTTTCTCTGTGTAGCCCTAACTGTCCTGGAACTTGTCCTGTAGACCAGGTCTGCCTCTGCCTCCAGAGTGATGGTTAAAAACCTGTGGCACCACTACCAGGCAAACATCCCAACTCTTAATTTTATAAGGTTCCTAGAGGTGACCCCTACGCACCTGTATTTTCTTTCATTTCCTTCTCTTCTCCTTTCTATTTGGATGTAGGACTTACTAGTAAGCAAGACACAGTGGTAGGAAATAGCACAATGGAAGGCCTCATAGCGCATGACTCATGACTATCTGACACCATGGCCACTGGGGATGGGCTGCTAATCAGCCATGTCTTCATGTTCATATGCATGAAACTTGGTAAAGCCCCATCTGGTGGCCAGAGAACTCGGTCTTGTGTGAGGCCTGCAGTTAGGAAGGATGGACAGAAAGGACCTGGCTAAGATAAACAAACAATGGCCACTGTGCCCTGAGGCTCCCCCAAACTCCTTGCATATGTATCTGAAGCTCAAACTGAGACAGCATAAGATTAAAGACACAAACACCCACTGGAACACTATCTCAAAGGTCCAGAAATCAAGCATCCACACGACAGGCATCAGACCTGTATGTGGTACACATACATACATGCAGGCAAAACACTCACACATATAAAATACTTTGAAAAAGTTGGAAAGTTTTATTGAAATATTAAACAATTATGGCTACCAGGTGCACCTTCTTATATGCTACTAGTAATAATCTTCAAAAAAAATGTAAAACAACCAAGGCTATAGAGAAACCCTGTCTCAAACAAAAGAAAATGGGTAAGATATAAAACCACTTCAACCTGCTGCTATAGATATGGGAAGAGCTTATGGCTAGCTTTTGTGGCAAATTTCACCTTCTGCTTATCTATAGAGAGGGAAGTCAGTTTATAGACATACACATCATCAATTTTAATTGTTTTTTATGCCACACTCATCTATTCCAGAGCTTTTGTTCAGTATTTAGAGCCCTGGAGCGACTGTTGCAAGGTGTGGGAATCTGTTTTACTTTAAATAATCATGTAGGGAAATCAATATCCTTGGGTATGCAGTCATGCTAATACACCAGACATCTGTATTACTACCTCCAGTGCAGGACACAAAATGCCCGACTAACAATGCCTGGCTAACAATGTCCCTTGGGAGATGTTCCACCCACCCTAGGCCTGGCACACTGGCCTGTTCTCCATCCTGTGGTTTTGCCTTTTTAAGAATGGCATCTGTCAAAACATGTGGTGTATAACTCTGTGAGGCTGTCCTCTTTGGTACATCCTGCCCTTGAGATTCTGCCACTGTTGCTTGTGTGCATAAATAGCTTGCTAATCATTCCTGCAGCATTCGAGTAGTCCTCCTTTCTCATTGTTGGACAAAGGGCAAGTCTGTTTATCCCAGCACCCCCTGAAGGACATTTGGGCAACATTTATGTGCAAGCTTTTGTCTGAGTGCACTTCATTCTTTTGGTGACTACTAGGGCTTAGGTCACAAACATCTACTGGAAGGCTGACATGCATGTGGCACACACATACATACAAAAGAAAAGAAAAATAAAAGAGCACTAGGTCCAAGTAAATGGATTTTTAGCTTTTTCTTTTAAATTTCTTTATTGGGCCAGAGTGATGGTACACACCTTTAGTCCCAGTACCTGGGAGGCAGGCCAGCCAGAGATACACAGTGATCCTGTCTCAAATAGAACAGAGAGATAGATTGATATTTATTATTTTAAATTTATGTGTTTGTGTATGTGAGCAAATGTCCCTTATGTCGATGCTCCTGGAAGCCTGAGGAGGGAGCTAGAACCTGAGGCATGGTGAGCCACTGGACATGGGTATCTTCTGGAGGAGCAACAAAGGTTCTTTCTTAACTGCTAAGACATTCTCCAGCCTCTGGGTGTTTAGCTCTAGAAGAAACTGCCAAACCATCTTCCAGGGCAGCTGCACCGTGTGTATTCCTATCAGCAGCAAGCACCCTCAGTGACAGCTTCACGACCATCACTAGGTATCATCTGTCTGTTCTAAAGAATGCCAGATCTCAGGGTGTAATTTATTTTATGCCTCCTTTTAAATTGGGTTGTTTAAAAAACAGAGTTGAGAGGGTTTTTTTTTTTTTTTAACATATTTTGCAGTGTAGTCCTTTGTTGACTACATGATTATTTTCCCAAGTCATTCCATTTACCTCATTGTAGTTTTGATAGAATAAACATAAAATTTTGATTTCTATTTTATTGATGTCTTCTTTTTATGGTTTGTGCTTTTAGAGTCATATGCAACAACTCCTAGAACAGACCAGGCCATGAGAACCTCGCATTCATTAGAAATTTTACAGTTCTGTCTACATCCGAGGCCTCTCTTGAATTACTTTTTATAGTAGGCAGCTCTAGGTCAAAGTCCCCCTGCATGTGGATGTCCAATAGTTCTAACACCATTTTTTAAGATCAGCTTCCTCTACTGAGTTCCCATCAAACCTTTACTATGTTTCTGGACTCTGTTCTGTTCATCTCTATGATGAACACTTTATCCCTACAGGTTTGTTACAAATTCCCCTACAGCAATGGTTCTCAAACTTCCTAATGCAAGACAGTTCCTCATGTTGTGGTATCCCCAACCATAATATTATTTTGGTTGCTGTAATTTTGCTATAATGTCGTTTTAAATCATAATGTAAATATCTGAGATGAAGGATCCACAGGTTGAGAACCACTGACTTAGGATGATTTCTCAAAAATAAGTAAATACATCCAAAAAAAAAAAAAAAAGTCTATTGGGGCTGGGTGATGGTGGTGCATGCCTTCAATCCCAGCATTTGGGAGGCACAGGCAGGCAGATCTATGTTAGTTCAGGGTCAGCCTGGTCTACTGAGTGAGTTCCAGGACAGCTCCAAAGCTACTGAGAAACCCTGTCTCGAACAAACAAAAACAAAAACAAAAACAAAAAAAAAAAAGAAGAAGAAGAAGAAGAAGAAGAAGAAGAAGAAGAAGAAGAAGAAGAAGAAGAAGAAGAAGAAAAAGTCTATTGGGACTTTTATTGCAATTACTAAAATCTACAGGCCAGACTGGGTTAAACTGACATCTCTACTACACCAATCTTCTGACCCATGAATATGGTATGTCTCCATACTTATTCATGTTTTCTTCATGGGATGTTTGCTTTAGTCACAATTTCACCACAGGCTTTAAGGAGCCACAGTGTCTCCTATTAGTCTTTGAGGACCATATCTAAAAGCTATTAATGGAAACAAAATGGCTCAAATTCTGCTCAGCTCTGATGACATTAGGTCAAGTAATTGCTGCCTAGCAAAAGAAATACTTCCTAGCTCTGTTCTTGACTTCTAATGTAAGTGGTAACATACATCTCTGTAGTCACATGTATTATATGATTGCTATACATCCAGTTAACATACACACTCATTCAACAAACCTATCTGCTGACTGCTTGGAAAGCTCCTTCCCACAGGTGAGCCACACCTGAGTGGCTGAAGTATTGGTCCTTCTACAGATTGGGAAGGAGCTTTCCAAGCAGCGGGAACAGCATGTGCAAAGACCCTGAGGTGAAAGAGGAATGTGCCTGACTAAAAGAAGCATGGGAGGCTGGGATGGCGTCCACAGTGAGCATGAGGGAAAACAGCTAGAGATCCAAGGGTCTGCACAGACACACACATAGGCCTGGAAAGACAGTGCCCGTCTTTGTGGGCCATGGTAAGGAGGTAACTGCCAGGGAATGAATTATTCCTTAGAACTCATGCCCTTTAGATCTGGTGACTATATCTCTATAGCCAGGACCCTCACTCAGGGCCCAGTCAACCTGAAAAAAATATTCCTTCCCTAGGCTCTGCCTGATGCCTATGGTGGGAATGAAATTAAACCTAAGACACACATAAGAACAAGGGTACCTTTTCAGCCAGGAGTATCCTGTGTCCTCCAGAAAAGATGGGCAAAGAGGTACTATAGGCTACAGACGGTTTAAAGTGTAAATGATGGTTTGGGAGTACTGTCTGCATTAAAGTTGAGATTAAGATGGACTGAAAACTCCAATATAAGATGGGCAACACCAAGTGCTATCTGTGATGCAGACCAACAACCTAACCAATGTGCTTCCTTGGCCATCATCTAACTCACAAAGGACAGATAGGCTTCCAGGGCCTACAATCCTTCTAACACCCATACTTACAGCAAATAAATATTGCCCTGGCAACTAATTCAGTGTTAGAGAAACAGTATTAAGAAGGCTAGTGGCTGCACATAATGGCATATACCTGTAATCCCAGCACTGGGGCGTCTGAGGCAGGAAGCCTGGAGTTCAAGTTTGGGATATTCAGTGGGTCAGTGAGATGGCTTAGTGCGCAAAGGTACCTACCACCATGCCTAATTTTCTGAATTTGATCCCAGGACTCAAATGGTGTAAGGAAAAAAAATCAACTACTACAAGTTGTCCTCCAACCTTTACCTACATGTCTGCAAATACAAACACACACACACACACATATACACACAATTTTTAAAGAAAAGGGCTAGTTGTTACCACATGCAAATAAAGGACACACACTCTATTGAAGGACCTGCATTGGTGTTACTCAGGAGGCAATGCATGGTGTGAACCCATGGTGTGAACCCAGGGAGATGCTATGGGGTAGGTGGATGTTATACTGACCACCAAGGCCATATTCAGTTTATGTGAGAATAACAAACTCTTCCAAATCAGAACCTGTAAGCATAACAATGTTAATGAACTCAGCTGGTGCCTTGACCTTCAGTAATTAAACTACTGTCTGGGCTCCTACACTTTATTTTTTAAAAACTCTTTTTCAGGGGATAGAGAGATGAATCAGTAGCTAAGAGCACTGACTGCTCTTCCAGAGGACCAGGGTTCGATTCCCAGCACTTACATTGTGGCCTACAACCCTGTATAATTCCAGTTTCAGAGGCTCTGTTGATGCCTTATTCTGGTGTCATTAGGCACTGCATACACAGTGCACAGACATTCTTACAGGCAAAATGCCCATCCATATAAAATAAAAATAAACACTTTTGGGGAGGGGTTGAAACTGGGCCTCACTGTGTAGGTCTTGAACTCCTTGCTATGTAGACCAAGCTTGCCTTGAACTCAAAGAGAGTTGCTTATCTCTGCCTCCCAAGTGGTAGGATTAAAGGCATGAGCCACCATATGCAACTCTAAATATTTTTTAATTTGATTTTTACAATGTTGAGTCAGTAGAGTCTGCAGATTTATCCTTTTACTAGCTGGCAAACAATATTTTTTGTCAAGACTTTAGTGCTACTGTGCACTTATGCCTTTTTTCTTTTTTAATGTTTTTTTTTTTTTTTTCTTTTTTAATGTTTTTTTTTTTTTTTTTTTTTTTTTTTTTTTTGAGACAGAGTTTCTCTGTGTAGTTTTGGAGCCTGTCCTGGAACTCACTCTGTAGACCAGGCTGGCCTTGAACTCACAGAGGCTGCCTCTGCCTCCCAAGTGCTAGAATTGAAGGCATTCACCTAATGCAGTTTTTATCTTGGAAAGAAAAAAAAAAAAAAGCACTCATAAAACAAGTTTACTGTCACTTTTTTCTTTCTCTATGTGTATGGGGTGAGCATGTGTTCACATGTCTCGGTGTGTATGTGGAAAGGGGCTTAAAACTGACATTGAGTCTCCTTGATTGCTCTCCACTTTATTCATTGAAGCAGGGTCTCTTACTGAACCTGGAGACAATAATTCCAGCCAATATTGGCAAGTGTTGGAATTACAGGTAGGCCAACACAGCTATTTGGCTTTTACATGGGCACTGGAGATTCAAACTCTGGTCCTTTCACTTGTACAGCAAGTGTTTATCCACATAGCACCCTAACTGATATTTTCTTAACATGTCATAAACATAAATGTATACTTCAGTCTATCATAATGTCAATGCCAGCATCTCATTTCGTGGTTAATTACTCAGAGAGGAGAGACTTCCATTTTCATTAGAACACAGCAAGGCTGTCTACTTTCTGCAGCAACCTAACATTCAACTGGATGTGTGAGCCCAGACAAT